>NC_132921.1:28279054-28899631 GCF_047675955.1 Chlorocebus sabaeus | reverse complement strand
CCAAATTCTCATTGGTGGGATTCTTTTCTCTCAATGCTCTTTTTTTTTTTTTTTTTAAGATACGGGATCTCACTTTGTCAGCCAGGCTGGAGTGCAGTGGTACCATCTCAGCTCACTGCAGCCTCGAACTTCTAGGTTCAAGCAATCCTTTTGCCTCAGCCCCTGAAGTAGCTGGGGACTCCAGGCATATGCTGCCACAGCTGGCTACTTTTTTTTATTTTTAGTAGAGACATGGTTTCTTCCTGTTGTCCAGGCTGGTCTCAAACTTCTGAGCTCAAGGAATCCACCTGCCTCAGCCTTCCAAAGTGCTAGGGTTACAGACCTGAGCCACCATGCCTGGCCTTCTCTCAGCACTTTAAGTACTTCATGGCACTCTCTTCTTGCTTGAATGGTGATATGGTTTGGCTGTGTCCCTACCCCATTCTTCTTGAATAGTAGCTCTCATAATTCGCACATGTCGTGGGAGAGACCCAGTGGGAGGTAACTGAATCATGGGTCTGGGTCTTTTCCATGCTGTTCTCATGACAGTAAGTCTCACGAGATCTAATGATTTTATAAAGGGGAGTTCCCCTACACACATTCTCTTGCCTGCCGCCATGTATGACATGACTTTAATCTTCCTTCGCCTTCCACCATGATTGTGAGGCCTCCCCAGCCATGTGGAACTGTGAGTCCATTAAACCTCCTTTCCTTTATAAATTACCCAGTCTCAGGTATGTCTTTATTAGCAGTGTGAGAGCAGACTAACACAAATGGTTTCTGAGGAGAAATCAGATGTAATTCTTATTTTTCCTCCTTTAAAGGGCAGGGTTTTTTTCCTCTGGCTTCCTTCAAGGTTTTTTATCTTCAATTCTCTATAGAGATAAAATATATCTCTATATAAGATAAAATGCCTATATGTTTTGCTCTGGTATTCATCCTACTTGGTGTTCTCTGCATCTCCTGGATCTGATGTTTAGTGTCTGACATTAATTTGGGGAAATCTTCAGTTGTCATTGCTTCAAATATTGTTTCTCTTCCTTTCCATTACACACATTACACCATTTCTAGTTGTCCCACAGTTCTTAGACATTCTGTTCTGGCTTTTGTTAGTCTTTTCTCACTTTGCTTCTTAGAGTTTGAAGTTTATTGCCATATCCCTGAGCTCAGTGATTCCTTCCTCAGCTGTGTCCAGTCTAATAATTGTCATATTTCTGAGCTCAGTAATGACTTCCTCAGCTGTGTCCAGTCTAATAATAAGCAGGTCAAAGGCATTCTTCATTTCTGTTACAGTGCTATTGATTTTCAGTATTTCTTTTCCATTCTCAGAATTTTCGTTTCTCTGCTTACATTGTCCGTCTGTTCTTGCATGTTGTCTACTTCTCAAG
Organism: Chlorocebus sabaeus; assembly: GCF_047675955.1. NCBI lineage: Eukaryota > Metazoa > Chordata > Mammalia > Primates > Cercopithecidae > Chlorocebus > Chlorocebus sabaeus. The sequence goes on along the minus strand of NC_132921.1, from coordinate 28,898,264 downwards.
AAAGCACTTAGGTTCTTTTAAAACTCCTGGACTGATAATTCCAACATTCCTTCCATATCTGACCGTAGTTGATTCTTTCTGAGGCTCTTCAAACTGTGTTTTTGCCCTTCGTATGCCTTATGATTTTTGTTAAAAGGTGAACATTATGTACTAGGTAAAAAGAACTATAGTAAACAGGCCCATGGTAACATGGTAATGTAGTGGTAAGGTATGAAAAAGAAAAGCATTCCATAGTCCTGTAATAGTTTCCAGTCTTTTAGTGAGTCTGTGAACTTCACTAGAGCTTCTTAGTTTTTTTGCCCTTCTTAGGTAGGACAGAATAGTTAGAAAGAGCTCGAGGAATTTCTTCAGGTAGGTTAGGCTCATGTAAAATAGCTTCTCCTGAGAAAAGACTTTGCTAAGAAGGATTGAATGTTCTAGTATTTTTCAAAATGATTCCTTTTTTCTCTCCTCTTGTCAAAAGGAGGAGGGGATTTTTCTCTAATATCCACTGTGAGAACCTGGTACATCTACGGGTAAAACTCATAAAAGTGTGGGGTTCCCTCTATGACAGGGTCCCCCTGGAGTTTTTAACCCTGAGTTGTTCACTTTGAGCATCCAGCAATTCAGATACAGTTGCAATTTGCCTACCCTGTCATGGGTTCCTGTCATGTTATTTGCTCCACTGAATTGTGTGATTCCCTGTATCTTCCTGTCTGTCCAATGTTGAGGGCAGCAGATTGTCCTGGGACCTCTTTTCTCTGACAGATCAAAGCAGGGTTGCTGATTTTTCCACTTGTTCAGCTTTTCACTTATTGTTAGGATGCAGTGGCAATTTCTAAGCTGCTTACCTGCCAGAGTAGAAGCCAGAAGTATATTTTGTTATTTTCAGTCTCAGCTCTGACTGATCTAAGCCAGGACAGTGGAACAGAAGAGGCCATCCTGTGCTGGGCAGACTCAAATGAGCAGCTATCACAAATATCAGCATCCTACCTGGTAGAAAGTGTCCAATTTCTAGAAACTATGTTTTAAATTTTTAAACCTATTTCAGTGGCAACAAATTTTACAGTAAACTTTTCCTAAGTTAGTTAATCTTTCTTTTCTCTTTCCAACCCTTACTTTATCATTCCTATGTTGTTAGATAGCTCCCCTGAGACATTCTTTTTCCATAAAGACCTGACATCTACTCTGAACAATGAGGTCAGATGTGTAGTTTACCACAAGGCACACAAATACCGAGTACTGTTGGGCTTCACAAGTATAAGGCCCCTTGTGACTGGTGAGACCCAAATTAGATTTATTGTGGTATTTTTTAATCGCTTGTACTTCTGGATCCAGAATAATGACTAAGAACACGAACACTGGCATAGCTGAGATTTGAACTCTGCTTTATTTCAACTTCCAACTATCCCACTTACCAGCAATTGGAGCACATTTTTTAACGTTTCTATCTCTGTTAACATATCGTATAAAACAGGAATGATAATCTTGTCTGTCTCAGATTTTGCGAAGATTAAATTAGTTAATATACATAAAGCTCCTAGGAGAACGCCTGGAACAGTTTTAACTCTGACAGGACCTATTCAATAGACCATACCAGAGCCATGGAATTCTGGTAGACTGGGAAGGAGTTGCAGTAATACCTGAAATATTGATCTCTTAGCTTTTGAGGTGACCAGCAGGGAACCAGGCCAATCACCTCTGGCCAAATGCAACCAGGTATGTCATTAAAATAATTTTAAATTTCCATGTGACTCAAGATGTGAAAGTGAATTGGGAAGCACTGCATTTTTCTACTTCCCAATAGCGTATATTATTACAGACGGATAATATATTTTCAATTCTGTTTTCTTTTACTCTAAAGAAAATACCCTGGGAAACACACTCTGGTGTTTTTATTCTAACACACCATTAGAGAGCCTGTGCTGATTCCCCAACCATGACCTAAAGAAGCTGAATACTTTTATACTGAACTATTTATGCTCCTTCCTTAAGGTTTGAATTTTTGTGTGGGAATGGAACTGAAATTAATTATGGGTCATTTTGTTCAGACTGTGGAGCATTTCTATTTATTCCAGCAAATGCCTTCTCTGTCTAGCCCTTAAAATGGCATGTAGTTGTTAAGTACTGCTGGGAGTCAGTTGGACAGTATAGGCACTGACCCCTGTAAGAAGCAGGTGATACACTTTGATGTCTCAGTTGAAAGTTGACTTCCTAGGACCTGTGTGAAATTCAAGTGCTCTGGCTACGTGCCCTGAACAGGTAGTAGCTGCCTGTAGCTCTCCCCTCAGCCTCAAGCAACTCTGGCACCACATTACACTGCATGTAAACGCACCATGCTGCTTTCATGTTGCTTAGACATTCCCCGTTCATATTACAGCTTTGTAAATATGTATGGAAGCTTTATCAGGTTAAAGTTATTAGAGTAATGTATCTCTTGTTTCTCATAGATACAAATATTAAGCTTTCCTCAAATTTTGGGTTCTTTTAATCACATATGTAAACACGTGCGGGTGTGCTTGTATGCTCGCATGCGGGTGGAGGGAGGGCGTGCGGGGGGGGGCGCACGCGGGTGCGTGCAGGGGTGTGGGTGTGCGGGTGAGTGTGGGTGTGAATGTGTGCACGTGTGTGCGTGTGTGTATGCATGTGGGTGTGGGGGGGTGGATGTGGGAGGTGTGTGTGCATGTATGTGTGGGACATGTGGGGTGTGTGGGGTGTGTATATGTGTGTGCATGTGCGTTTACGTGTGCATGTATGTGTATGGGCATGCATGTATGTGTGGGTGTGTGGGTGTGGGGGGGTGCGTGCGTGTGGGTGCACGTGGGTGTGTACATGTGCATGTCAGTGTGTGTGCACATGCATGTGTAGCATCATCAGAACTTGGCAGTTCTATAAAATGACTTATTCACACAGTCTGTGAGAAACTATACCAGATAGAAATGGGATGTTTTCCATTTGTAAATGGCATGAGAATGTCATCAAAAATAACATGTTCTTTAATAATCATTAGTGCTGTTTTGAAAAAGTGAAGAAAAGGAGGCATTCTCTGTAGGGAAAAAAAAATTGGGTAGAAGGAGAGCTTTCCAAATGTTATTGTTGCTGCTTTTACCCATGGGAAGAACATACTGAAAAGTTCCAGATAGCAAACACACACTAAGCTCCCGAAAATTTAAGAATAAAATAAGAATTATAAAATATAGATCATTCGAAGCCAAATCATGTAAAGCATAATTCCACTGTAATGCTTTCAGGCATCGCAGGATCTTAATTCCTTTATCTGTAATACTAGTCATGTGAATTAAATGGGACTTGGATCCCATCTAGAACAGACAGGAATAATGTCTTCCTGATTTTAAGATTCAGTGTCTAAACATGTTAGAAAGTTGACTAGAGTATCCATCAGAAAGGAAAAACATCAAGGTAGAATTGTTAGTCTCTTTTTAAGATTTTATCTACATAAGTATATACAAAATTTGATGTACAAAAGTGTATCAAAACATTTTAAAGGATTGAGACTTTGTTTTGGAGCTTGTGTTGGGGGTGGAAATATTTCATCTTAGGCTTGGCCTTGTCCACAAGCTTCAATAACTTTTTATCACATTAGAGTCAGAATGTTTTGATTATGGGTTATGTTCCCTCGGACTTGCTAAGACCAACAAATAGAGCCAGCAAATGAAAACCCTAAGCCAACTTCACTTGCATTACTTGTAATAAAGAGAATTGGCAACCACGTAAAGCCTAATCTCCTTCATAAAGCTCTTTTTCTCATCACTTTCTTCACGGCATTTGTTTTCTCATCTTTAAAATGGAGAAGTTAAAATGAATGAAACCTGGAGTCCTTTTTGCCCTTTGAATATAAGATTCTATGTCTTTAGAAAACATCTGAAACAATTCAAAAATGCCACTGTTCTTTCATAAGCCAATTGAGCCAACATCATTCTTACATTTGTAACTTGTGCAATTCATGTGGAAAAATATCAATTCTATAATGGTTTCTAGTGACAGCTGACTAGGCGACTAAAATCAACCATCCTACTAAAAAAATAAGGGCCTTTGTACACTGTTGGTACAGGTTCTAAACTGTTGGTACAGTTTTTCAAAAAAATAAAAATAAAATTACTCTATTTCACTTCTGGTTGTATACCTGAAAATTCCATGTCTGGTTGTATACCTCAAATGATTGAAAGGAGGGTCTCCACAGGTGTTTGTAAACCCATGTTTATAGCAGCATTACTCATAACAGCCAAAACACGGAAGCAACTCAAGTCCCCATTGATGGGTAAATGGATAAATGAAAGATGGTATATATATATATATATATATATATATATATATGCAATGGATTATTCAGCCATGAGTAGAGAATTTCTGACACATGCTCCAGCATGGATGAACCTTTGGGACATTATACTAAGTGAAATAAACTAGTTGCAAAAAGGCAAATATTACATGTTTCCACTTAGATGAGGTACCTAGAGTGGTCAATCAGAGACAGGGCTGAATCGTTGCCAGGGGCTGGGGAGAATGGAAAGAGAAGACTTGTTGCCCCTTTAGTAGGCGTAGAATTTCAGTTTTGTAAGACTAAAAGGTGCAGTGGCATGATCTGATAGGCCCAGGTCCTCGGGAGACTGAAGTAGAAGGATCACTTGAGCCCAGCAGTTTGAATCTGGCCTGGGTGACATAGTGAGCTCCCATCTCTTAAGCAAAAAAGACTAAAAAGAGTTCTGGAGATTTATTTCATAACAATGTAAATGTATTTAACACTACTGAACTGTACACTTAAAAGTTGTTAGGATAGTACATTTTGTGTGTGTGTGTGTGTGTGTGTCCTCATCTCGCTTTTTATTTATTTATTTATTTATTATTATTATACTTTAAGTTCTAGGGTACATGCACATAACGTGCAGGTTTGTTACATATGTATACTTGTGCCATGTTGCTGTGCTGCACCCATCAACTCGTCAGCACCCATCAACTCGTCATTTACATCAGGTATAACTCCCAATGCAATCCCTCCCCCCTCCCCCCTCCCCATGATAGGCCCCGGTGTGTGATGTTCCCCTTCCCGAGTCCAAGTGATCTCATTGTTCAGTTCCCACCTATGAGTGAGAACATGTGGTGTTTCGTTTTCTGTTCTTGTGATAGTTTGCTAAGAATGATGGTTTCCAGCTGCATCCATGTCCCTACAACGGACACAAACTCATCCTTTTTTATGGCTGCACAGTATTCCATGGTGTATATGTGCCACATTTTCTTAATCCAGTCTGTCACTGATGGACATTTGGGTTAATTCCAAGTCTTTGCTCTTGTGAATAGTGCTGCAATAAACATACGTGTGCATGTGTCTTTATAGCAGCATGATTTATAATCCTTTGGGTATATACCCAGTAATGGGATGGCTGGGTCATATGGTACATCTAGCTCTAGATCCTTGAGGAATCGCCATACTGTTTTCCATAATGGTTGAACTAGTTTACAATCCCACCAACAGTGTAAAAGTGTTCCTATTTCTCCACATCCTCTCCAGCACCTGTTGTTTCCTGACTTTTGAATGATCGCCATTCTAACTGGTGTGAGATGGTATCTCATTGTGGTTTTGATTTGCATTTCTCTGATGGCCAGTGATGATGAGCATTTTTTCATGTGTCTGTTGGCTGTATGAATGTCTTCTTTTGAGAAATGTCTGTTCATATCCTTTGCCCACTTTTGGATGGGGTTGTTTGTTTTTTTCTTGTAAATTTGTTTGAGCTCTTTGTAGGTTCTGGATATTAGCCCTTTGTCAGATGAGTAGATTGCAAAAATTTTCTCCCATTCTGTAGGTTGTCTGTTCACTCTGATGGTAGTTTCTTTTGCTGTGCAGAAGCTCTTTAGTTTAATGAGATCCCATTTGTCAATTTTGGCTTTTGCTGCTGTTGCTTTTGGTGTTTTAGACATGAAGTCTTTGCCCATGCCTATGTCCTGAATGGTACTACCTAGGTTTTCCTCTAGGGTTTTTATGGTATTAGGTCTAACATTTAAGTCTCTAATCCATCTTGAATTAATTTTTGTATAAGGAGTAAGGAAAGGATCCAGTTTCAGCTTTCTACTTATGGCTAGCCAATTTTCCTAGCACCATTTATTAAATAGGGAATCCTTTCCCCATTTCTTGTTTCTCTCAGGTTTGTCAAAGATCAGATGGCTGTAGATGTGTGGTATTATTTCTGAGGACTCTGTTCTGTTCCCTTGGTCTATATCTCTGTTTTGGTACCAGTACCATGCTGTTTTGGTTACTGTAGCCTTGTAGTATAGTTTGAAGTCAGGTAGCGTGATGCCTCCAGCTTTGTTCTTTTGACTTAGGATTGTCTTGGAGATGCGTGCTCTTTTTTGGTTCCATATGAACTTTAAAGCAGTTTTTTCCAATTCTGTGAAGAAACACATTGGTAGCTTGATGGGGATGGCATTGAATCTATAAATTACCTTGGGCAGTATGGCCATTTTCATGATATTGATTCTTCCTATCCATGAGCATGGTATGTTCTTCCATTTGTTTGTGTCCTCTTTGATTTCACTGAGCAGTGGTTTGTAGTTCTCCTTGAAGAGGTCCTTTACATCCCTTGTAAGTTGGATTCCTAGGTATTTGATTCTCTTTGAAGCAATTGTGAATGGAAGTTCATTCATGATTTGGCTCTCTGTCTGTTACTGGTGTATACGAATGCTTGTGATTTTTGCACATTAATTTTGTAAATTTTATGTGTATTTTATCACAATTAAAAAATGAAGCTTTTTTAAAGCTAGGTAAAATTCAAAAGGCTATACTGAAAAACATCAGGTGTCTAATAGGTAGAGATAAAATGACTAATTTAAAACAGGAGAGGATTAATGCTCAAAGAGGAAAGCCTGAACCATTTCTGGCCCGGGACACATGCCCATGCAGAAAGAGAAACTAAGACATGGAATGATATTTGTCAAATGGTAAGAGGTAAAGGGGACAGTGCTGAAGTCCCAATATTCTCATGTGCATCACTGCTGGAGCCTCTTTTCCTAACTTGAGGATCTCTTGCTTGTGCCTTGAAGCTTTGGAAAGCAGCTGAAAGGTATGCCAGTTGACTGACTCTAGGGAAGAACAAATGTGTCACAGTTCAACTCCTGCCATGGAAGAAATCCTAACACAAAATCTTTTGTGTGGGATTAGTTCCCTCAGAGTCTCCAGTCTGATATGGAATTATGGATTGAGAAGATTCAGAGGATTGCCTAGGTGACCCACAGAAACACTACTCAGAAACAGAAACACTGAAGTTCCTGGACCATAAACCTCAGATCCCTGTCAGAGGCAATGAAAATTTCTCTCTGAAGAAAGTCATCACTCTAGGTATTAAGTTTGCATTAATAATTTCTCAAATATATGTCTAGGAAACAATCATAGGATTCCTCTCCTCTGTACAAAACCAGATGAACCAGAATCAACAGAAACAAGAGACAAAATAGATCATCTGCTGAAAATCTAAAGATTGGAATCCTCTGATTCAAACTCTAAACACTGCTGTGCTTGTTAGGCTCAGGGATATCAAAAGTACAAACCTAAAAATTGTTGGGGTCCGTGCCGGGGGTGGTGGAGAATGAAAGAACACACAAAAGACAAAGACACACAGAGAACATGGCGGCCGCACTCAGAGCCTCTGCCTCACTTTATTTATACTGCATAAACCCCACGTCAGCAGAAAGAATGCAATGCAAAACAAACTTTCTTTTCCCACATGTAACCTTCTACTCAGTTCCTTGTTTCTATGCTCTTCCTTATTTGCCCGCCTTCTTGGCGCCTACGGGAGTTTATTAAAATTTCAATTGGAGATACTGTTCTTGAGCCCTATCTATTCTCAGCATACTGTTTTCAAAGACCCCTGCATTTCCCCCCCCTTTTTTTTTGTTTTGCCTCAATCCTAAAAAGGTAGCCCATATTTGTTCCTGTGTTTTCTTTTGTTTTTGGAGGCGACGGAGGGAGCATCGAATCACCAAAAGAAGTAGACCCAATCCAAGTGCCCAAAGCAGTATACTTCCAGAGATTGTAGAAATCCATGTTTTCATCTGGGTCCATGGGTTAAAGGCAGCAAGACGCTGACCCAGCTCCTGCAGGGTTACGGTTCCAGACAACACATGTAATTGTTGTTGAAATGTTTTGGAAATGTTTTGAATGAGCTCTTGGATGTCCAAACTAATATTTTTATGGCCTATTAATAATTTTCGGATTACGATCCAATTTTGAGAGATGTTAAAAGACACAGGCGTTACAGAAAATTGGTTGGAGTTCCAATCACATTGTAGTGTTATCCGAGTACTGAGTACAGTGAGCTGATCTCCAAGCCATGTCAATGCTTGCTCCATGTTGTCCAATCTTTCAGCAAGTTGAGAATCAATGTTTTGTTGTTGAAGCCATAACCGGTGAGATTGCTCGTGCTATTGCTGCACAAATTCAGCATTTTGTATGCTTTGATGTAGAGTGAGCCCTGCTACGGCCGCAGTGGAGACGATGGTGACAAGGCTCATCACCGAGGCAATTATAAGTCCAAGGGCACGGCGGGTTTGCTGGAGAGAAGTCCAAATATAAGTCGCAAGAGGTGATGCCCCCCACGGTCGCGTAAGGTTAACAGGTAGCCAAATTTCCTTATGAGTCCTGAGGATATAAATATCCCCAGTAAAGTTGTGCCACCAAGAATGATTGAGGCAAGACAAAAATGTACACGTATCTGTACAATTAACAATTCCCGTATTATTATCCCATGTCAAATTCCCCGCTAATAATAGGTAGGGCTTACAGACACAAGCAATAATATATTAGGAGGTATTTTGATATAACTGAATATGAAAGGAGTTATTCGGGTTAGAATGATTAAGGGACATATTCCCCACAAAAGTGCTAATGGCATCACCTGCAGCTAACAACTTCCAAAGATGACTCTGTACTTCAGGCCTCCTTCACGCCATACCAAGGTTTCATTACTGTTAGCGGCAATACTTTTATTTACCCGATGCCATTTCAAAGGTATGTGACTAAATTTTATTTGAAAATCACTGTGCACACTCCAATCAGTTATTTGCATTCCACTGTATTTTAATAAAATCCGGTGTTTAGTTCCCCGACATTGTTGTCACTCCAGCACCTCAATATTAGGAGAAACCTCTGGGATAGGACAAAAAGGTAAAGAACTAGGAATAGTTTCATTACTATATACGGTATGATTATATTAAAAGCTTCTAGTTACAATAATAACAGTATTAGCAGCCACATGACTATAATTATAGCGAACAGCCCAAGCTTCATGCGATTTTCGGAGATAATGAGGACTATTTCCCATGCATATTGGAAGTCCTTCTACTCCAAATTGGTATGTGCTGTTTATGATTCCCGTTTCCCGTTCTATGTTGTCCTTGTCCATATAGGGGGATGGCATCCAAATAGTGTCATTGGTGAAAACCTTAATATCCGCCTCCCCCCAGGCGACTCCCTGATACAAGGGTGGAAAGGGAATATAAGTCCAATATTCAAAGAAAGCCTTACTAAGGGAAATAAGTCCCCCGCCGAGGCATATCCAACAAAGGAAGAAATGCACACTGAATCCAGTTTTTTTTTTCAACAGGGTTTCAATCATCTTGTAGGAAACCACTCAGGTCCACTCACTGTAAGGACAAGATCATAGCCCCGTCCCTGTTTTAGAACTTGCCCTTGAACATACTTACCTTCTTCATTAGGATACCAAATCTTTAAATTGTCAGCGGGGACTATCACCAAGGGAGGTGAGGAAAGATGGGTTATGACAGCGGAGTCTTGCAATTGTCTCCATTGATTCAAAAAAAATTAAGGTAAAAAGAACCTTCAAAATCAAAAAAATTAAGGTAAAAAGGTTAACCTTCAAAAAAATCTGGTTTTTGGGGGGGCTCATTTCCACCTTTTTGTTTTGTTTTAACAATTGAGTTTTTAAGGTTAAATTTGTGTGCTTAATGATGGCTTGACCTTGACTGTTGCCCGGGATACTGGTGATATGTTGAATATGGTATTGTTGTAAGAAAACTTGTAATTTATGAGAGACATAGGCAGGGGCATTATTAGTTTTAAGTATAAGAGGAATATCCATGATGGCGAAACAAGCTAAGAGATGAGTAATAACAGAATGAGAAAAGGTATCAATGGTATGATGAACATACTTTAATCGTCCAAAAGAAGGGACATCTCATGGATTAACCCCAGGATGGAAGGATGGAATGCTCAAAGGAGCACAGGAAGGATAAGCTCGAATAAGAGAATGAGCTTGTTTATGAGTTAAATGAAACCGTCATTGAAGGCCAGAACTATTAGTGTGATGTAGAGTATATTTTTGTTTTGCAGCATGTAGGTGGCCGATTAAAAGTAAATCAATCTGAGTATTACCATGAACTAATGGTCCAGAAAGTTGAGAATGAGAACGAAGATGAGTGATGAATAAAGGAGCTCGACGTTGGCTCAAAATAAAGGATAACAAAGAAAAGAGTTTCTGAAGAGAAGAAGTAGCACAAAGAGGTAAAGTGCCCTGAGAAATATAAGAAGTAACATAAATGGCATATTAAGAATCACTAACAATGTTACAACCAGTAGTAGGGAAATCAAGTAAGACCATGAGAATAGCAAACAATTTTCCCTGTTGTACCGAGGGATAAGGATAAACTGTAACTCGAGATTGATGAACACTCCAATATCCAGCCTTACCATTGCTACTAGCATCAGTAAAAAAGGTAGGACCTTGAACAGGAAATATAGAAATTGGTGAGAAACGCAACACAGAATGTTGTCTAAAAAATGAAAAGATTGGAGACTTAGGATATTGGGTAGAAAATTGACCAACAAATGAAGTACAAGCAACTTGTTAAGAATCATAAGTTGCAAGAAGATAAGTAATCTGACTATGAGTGAATTGAGAGATAATTAAGGAAGGATCTCCTCCCCAAAGTTGTCAACAGTGATGCCGTCCTTTGATGATTAGTTTAGCTAAACGATTGATATAAGTAGCCAAGTGTTTAGATACTTTATTGGACAAAAAGATTCATTTTAGTGGCCGATTAGTTTGATGAGTCATTCCTGTGGGAGAATGTAAAGTATGAAATAAACAAAAGGAAAGGGGAACATTGGGAAGGAGATAATATAAATGGGCCTTTTGAAGTTGCTCTTCTACAAGCTGGAGTTCCTGTAAAGCCAAAGGAGTTAAATGGTGTGAGTTGTCCAAGTGACTGTCTCCTTTTAGAATAGAAAAAAAATGTTATATTTCTAAAACAGGACGCATTTTTTGAAAGTCATTTAATATTTTGAAATGATCACGTCGAATTTGAGTTTTTTGGGGGGTCGAATATTTTGTGCTCCTAAGGTATAACCTAAATATTGAATAGGAAAATCTAGTTGAATTTTTTTGGGGGGCAATATTAAGTGAATAGAAAGAAAGCTGAGTTTGTAATGATGTAAAAGGATAAATTCTTGACACAAGGTAGGGCTGTTTAACATACCTTGAGGTAAAACTTTTCATTGATATACAATGATAAATTAACACAGTTGGAAACTGATTTTTTACAGGATTTAAAGTTCTATGAACAAATTTTTGACATATAGTAGGGCTATTAAGTATACCCTGGGGAAGAAGCTTTTACTGATATTTTTGAATGGGTTGTCCATTATTATATTTAGGAATAATAAAGGCAAACTTTTTACAATTTTGAGGTTGTAAAGGAATAGAGAAAAAACAATTTTTGAGATCTATGACTATTAATTTTTAACTTTGTGGGATAAGGGCAGGATTAGGAAGATCAGGCTGTAAACTTTCCCTAGGTTTAATGTAAACATTTATAGTTTTAAGACAAGACAAAGACAGGAATTCCATGCAGAAATACGTGGCTTTATATTTCTCTTTGCCATTTGTTTTTTGACTTACTCTTTTACAGTCCTAAGTATTTTTTTAGATAATGGTCACTGTTTTACTTAAATAGGAGTGGTGGCTATGAGTTTAAAGGATTGTAGCCCATTTTGAACATCATATTTTTGGCAGCTGAGGAAATATAAGGAATGTTTTAAAAAGTAGCAAATTGTTGTGAAAGATTTTGTTCCCAAAAATTAATATTGATAGGAACAACATAAAAAAAAAAACACTTGACCTTGTTGACCTTTAGGACCGACACAGGTTAAAGGTTCTACGTCTTGATAAACCACAGAAGCAGCACCCAAGCCAGTGAGTATAACTGAAACTTGTCTTTTTTCCCATTGTATGGGCCACTAATTTAAACAAATAATAAATATATTTACCCCCGTATCAATTAACCCTTTAAAAACTATTTTATTAATGTGTAATGAACATAAGGGCTTTTGATTAGAAACTACAGTTTCCCAAAAAACAGTTTTTTCTGTGCTACCAAACCCTCCCTATTGAGAATACATTTCCCTACCTCTAGGCATATAAATTGTGAGACTTGAACCATAATAAGAATTTTATTAGTAACATCATGTCCTTTTGGCAAAGGCCACACACTCTAATAGCTAATTTATATACTCCTCTATTAGGAGACAAAGTATAAGGCTGAGTAATAGCTAAGTCAGCAGAGGGGCTCTGTTTAGTTGCCGCATAAGGCTGAGAAACTGGGGTAAGGTGTGGGATCCTTAAGGAGGACTTGAATTTATTCCTTGATGTTGTAGGCCATTGCTCACTGGGTATTGTATGCAGATTTAGTCAATAACAAATATTTGTAAACAAATGAAGTGATTACAGGTACAGAAATTTAATTTGTAGCTTACTATTTAATAGAGTATTTGCTTTGTAAAAGATGGTGGACCACAAAATACTCAATGGATTTTGGTTTTCAGTAACCAAAACAGCATGGTACTGGTACCAAAACAGAGATACAGACCAAGGGAACAGAACAGAGTCCTCAGAAATAATACCACACATCTACAGCCATCTGATCTTTGACAAACCTGAGAGAAACAATAAATGGGGAAAGGATTCCCTATTTAATAAATGGTGCTGGGAAAATTGGCTAGCCATAAGTAGAAAGCTGAAACTGGATCCTTTCCTTACTCCTTATACGAAAATTAATTCAAGATGGATTAGAGACTTAAATGTTAGACCTAATACCATAAAAATCCTAGAGGAAAACCTAGGTAGTACCATTCAGGACATAGGCATGGGCAAAGACTTCATGTCTAAAACACCAAAAGCAACAGCAGCAAAAGCCAAAATTGACAAATGGGATCTCATTAAACTAAAGAGCTTCTGCACAGCAAAAGAAACTACCATCAGAGTGAACAGGCAACCTACAGAATGGGAGAAAAATTTTGCAATCTACTCATCTGACAAAGGGCTAATATCCAGAACCTACAAAGAACTCAAACACATTTACAAGAAAAAAACAAACAACCCCATCAAAAAGTGGGCAAAAGATATGAACAGACATTTCTCAAAAGAGGACATTCATACAGCCAACAGATACATGAAAAAATGCTCATCATCACTGGTCATCAGAGAAATGCAAATCAAAAACACAGTGAGATACCATCTCACACCAGTTAGAATGGCAATCTTTAAAAAGTCAAGAAACAACAGGTGCTGGAGAGGATGTGGAGAAATAGGAATATTTTTACACTGTTGGTGGGATTGTAAACTAGTCAACCATTATGGAAAACAGTATGGCGATTCCTCAAGGATCTAGAACTAGAAGTACCATATGACGCAGCCATCCCGTTATTGGGTATATACCCAAAGGATTATAAATCATGCTGCTATAAAGACACATGCACAAGTATGTTTACTGCGGCACTATTCACAATAGCAAAGACTTGGAATCAACCCAAATGTGCATCAGTGACAGACTGGATTAAGAAAATGTGGCACATATACACCATGGAATATTATGGAATCATAAAAAAAGGATGAGTTTGTGTCCTTTGTAGGGACATGGATGCAGCTGGAAACCATCATTCTTAGCAAACTATCACAAGAACAGAAAACCAAACACCGCATGTTCTCACTCATAGGTGGGAACTGAACAATGAGATCACTTGGACTTGGGAAGGGGAACATCACACACCAGGGCCTATCACGGGGACGAGGGAGGAGGGAGGGATTGCATTGGGAGTTATACCTGATGTAAATGACGAGTTGATGGGTGCTGACGAGTTGATGGGTGCAGCACACCAACATGGCACAAGTATACATATGTAACAAATCTGCACGTTATGCACATGCACCTTAGAACTTAAAGTATAATAAAAATAAATAAACAAAATAAAAAAGAAAAAATAATAACCATGAAAAGCCCTAGTGTGGTGGCTCATTCCTGTAATCCCAGCACTTTGGGGGCTGAGGCAGGTGGATCACCTGAGGTTAGGGGTTCAAGACCAGCCTGGCCAATGTGGCAAAAACCTGTCTCTACTAAAAATACAAAAAAAAAAAAAAAAAGCCATTAGCCATGCATGGTGGCACATCCTGTAATCACAGCTACTTGGGAGGCTGAGGCAGGAGAATTGCTTGAACCCAGGAGGTAGAGGTTGCACTGAGCCGAGATAGTGCCACTGCACTCCAGCTTGGGTGACAGAGGGAAACTTGGCCCAAGAAAGAAAGAAAAAAAAAGGCTTGAAGAGAAGTTATCCTAGCCTCACAGTTATGACTAGATTCCTAAAAAGCAAAGACTTTCTAAGTTGCGGTCAAGTAGTGTTTCTTTCAAATTCTTGAAATGGACAGAAGAGTTGACATTATGAAAAGCTCCATTGATAGATTTTCAGGACATAGTGACAAAACTCTAGAATTATCCATGAGATCTGTTTCCTAGGAAACCTATTTCACCCAAAGTTGAAGTGGAGAGTCCTTTAGGAAGAAGAAGTTGCTTATTTTTAATATTTTCTAAAGAGAATAAAATATGTAACTGCCAATATAAGTCCTTCCATGTGGCAGTTTTAGTTACATGTCACTTGTTAGGCAAACAAGGAAATCTTTTTGACAACATCCTAAAGTGGTCAGAATACCTAGATCCAAACATAAGCAAACAGAAGACAATCACCTAGGACTGCACCTAATCTCCACTTTTCCTAAACCTTCCTCTTCTTATCTTGATAAAGCCTCAAAGCTAACATTTAATGCTTTATTCCATTCTCTTTTGTTAAACATAGATCTCTTTATTACAATATAGAAGTAGCTCTATAGGCCTAGGTTATTCTTGATGTCTCCATTTCTCCTACACAAAACTGAGGTCAACTTGTCTCTGCCTTGCCTCATTTTCTTCTCCAATGTAAGCAGTGACCAGAAGCATATTCTGTTTCCTCACCATAGTCCCTTTACTTTGAAATTTAGCATTGTGTTATCTGGGCTGCTGGTTCCAACAGGCCTTTTTTCCAGTACTTACAGATGGATTTCTACCCCAAGGCTCTTTTCTAACAATCCATCAGCTTCCCCAGATTCTTTGCTAAAATTATAGCTGGAATCCTGACATTAGATGAAGGAGCACTCTGTGACTGCATTGTAGTGTAATTTCTGTGCAGTGTATTTCTTTGTGGTATAGCCTCTAGATGTGGGCATCCAGGGTTCCTGTTCTAGCTTTGTTCTTTAGACTCTAAGTGTGGTTCACCAACATCAACATCATCAGCATCGCCTGGGCACTTGACATATATTCTGAATCAGAATGTCTAGGGTTAAGCCCAGGAATCTTTTCTTTTTAAACAAACTCCAGGTGATGTGTATGCATATGCAAATTTGGGAAGCATCACTTTGGGAGGCTCTGGCCCTACTGTGGCCATGCCTCCCCACACAAAATGATAAGTCCACACAGGTAAGGGGAAGCACCCACCTAGCACCTGTGTCCCCATTCTAAGTCAAGCTCCCAGAAACTACTCCCATTCCTGAGACAAAGGAAATCCGTGACCAAAGAAGACTACTTCTAGGGTCAGCACAGACCTCTTCCTCAGCTCATCCTTCTGAGGCCAAGAAGGCCACCAGACAAATGACTAGTGGGTAACTTTTTGAGAAAAGTCAGAGTAAAGAGAGGACTTCGGAGCTGCACAGTCCGTGACATAAGCAGGAGTCCATGTGTGTCCATGTGTAGTGCAGGATGGGGCTAGAAGGTGGAAAATAAAAAGGAGAGGAGTCTTCATTTGCATCCCTTCCCTAGAACTTTAAATAAAGGTCTGCCTAGTTTCTATAGTTTGACCATAGGAGAAGGGTAACTGTGGATCCCTGTCTTTCCTCACACATTTTATTTGATTCCCCAACAAGTGCCAACTTTAGAGAGACTTTTATGGGATGACTGAAGAATTCATGGTACATCCAAGGGTCAAGATCCTAAGGTTTTTCGTCTTTTCTTCTCTCTCACTTTCCCAGGCCAAAAATATTTAAAAGGAAGGCAGATTCTACTCTAGGCATGGAAAGCTTGCTCACCAGCCAGCTTCCCACAGCCAATGTTCTGTCCTTTTCCTCAGCTCCTTTGTGGGTAATTCTATTACTACTCTCTTCACACACAACACACACAAACACACACACACACACACACACACAAGGCAAGAGAAGATGTGACCCACAGCCGACCTCTATTCTTACCCTACTCCTGCTCTGTATACCTAGTGACCAAGTGGTAGAAGCTAGGACAGGCACAGTGGACTCCCTGAGGCCAGTAGTCTGAGAGCACCCTGGGCAACATACAGAGACCAAATAGCTATAAAAATATAAATAAAAATTTAAAAATTACCTAGGCATCATCCCATCTGTGGCCCCTGCTACTCAGGAGGCTGAAATAGGAGGAGGATTTCAAAAGCCCAGAAGGTTGAGGTTGCAGGAAACCATGATCATGCTATTGCCCTTCAGCCTCTGTGACAGACAAGACCCTGTTTTAAAAAAAAAAAATGATGGGAGAACATCCTTTGCACAATTCCAAATGGTGCCACCTGCACACACTCCACATTCTTGATTTCTGTCCTCCACACAGCCAGGTAAAATATACCAGGAGACATACGAGAAATGAACTCTTACCTGCCTAAGCCCAGTGGCCAGCAAGCTCTCTTTTATTTCATTACCAGTAATAGGTAAGAGCATGAAATCTGGAGCCAGACTTCCTTGGTTCAAAGCCAGCTCCATGATGAACAAGCTGTGTGAGCATGGGTGGCTCTTCTAAACATTTTATAAAATTATTATTATACTTCAAGTTCTAGGGTACATGTGCATAATGTGCAGGTTTGTTACATATGTATACTTGTGCCATGTTGGTGTGCTGCACCCATCAACTCGTCAGCACCCATCAACTCGTCATTTACATCAGGTATAACTCCCAATGCAATCCCTCCCTCCTCCCCCCTCCCCATGATAGGCCCCGGTGTGTGATGTTCCCCTTCCCAAGTCCAAGTGATCTCATTGTTCAGTTCCCACCTATGAGTGAGAACATGCGGTGTTTGGTTTTCTGTTCTTGTGATAGTTTGCTGAGAATGATGGTTTTCCAGCTGCATCCATGTCCCTACAAAGGACACAAACTCATCCTTTTTTTATGATTCCATAATATTCCATGGTGTATATGTGCCACATTTTCTTATTCCAGTCTGTCACTGATGGACATTTGGGTTGATTCCAAGTCTGCTATTGTGAATAGTGCCGCAGTAAACATACATGTGCATGTGTCTTTATAGCAGCATGATTTATAATCCTTTGGGTATATACCCAATAACGGGATGGCTGCGTCATATGGTACTTCTAGTTCTAGATCCTTGAGGAATCGCCATACTGTTTTCCATAATGGTTGACTAGTTTACAATCCCACCAACAGTGTAAAAATATTCCTATTTCTCCACATCCTCTCCAGCACCTGTTGTTTCTTGACTTTTTAAAGATTGCCATTCTAACTGGTGTGAGATGGTATCTCACTGTGTTTTTGATTTGCATTTCTCTGATGACCAGTGATGATGAGCATTTTTTCATGTATCTGTTGGCTGTATGAATGTCCTCTTTTGAGAAATGTCTGTTCATATCTTTTGCCCACTTTTTGATGGGGTTGTTTGTTTTTTTCTTGTAAATGTGTTTGAGTTCTTTGTAGGTTCTGGATATTAGCCCTTTGTCAGATGAGTAGATTGCAAAATTTTTCTCCCATTCTGTAGGTTGCCTGTTCACTCTGATGGTAGTTTCTTTTGCTGTGCAGAAGCTCTTTAGTTTAATGAGATCCCATTTGTCAATTTTGGCTTTTGTTGCCATTGCTTTTGGTGCTTTAGCCATGAAGTCCTTGCCCATGCCTATGTCCTGAATGGTATTACCTAGGTTTTCTTCTAGGGCTTTTATGGTTTTAGGTCTAACATTTAAGTCTCTAATCCATCTTGAATTAATTTTCGTATAAGGAGTAAGGAAAGGATCCAGTTTCAGCTTTCAACTTATGGCCAGCCAATTTTCCTAGCACCATTTATTAAATAGGGAATCCTTTCCCCATTTATTGTTTCTCTCAGGTTTGTCAAAGATCAGATGGCTGTAGATGTGTGGTATTATTTCTGAGGACTCTGTTCTGTTCCCTTGGTCTATATCTCTGTTTTGGTACCAGTACCATGCTGTTTTGGTTACTGTAGCCTTGTAGTATAGTTTGAAGTCAGGTAGCGTGATGTCTCCAGCTTTGTTCTTTTGACCTTGGATTGTCTTGGAGATGCGGGCTCTTTTTTGGTTCCATATGAACTTTAAAGCAGTTTCTTCCAATTCTGTGAAGAAACACATTGGTAGCTTGATGGGGATGGCATTGAATCTATAAATTACCTTGGGCAGTATGGCCATTTTCACGATATTGATTCTTCCTATCCATGAGCATGGTATGTTCTTCCATTTGTTTATGTCCTCCTTTATTTCACTGAGCAGTGGTTTGTAGTTCTCCTTGAAGAGGTCCTTTACATCCCTTGTAAGTTGGATTCCTAAGGATTTTATTCTCTTTGAAGCAACTGTGAATGGAAGTTCATTCATGATTTGGCTCTCTGTTTGTCTGTTACTGGTGTATAAGAATGCTTGTGATTTTTGCACATTAATTTTGTATCCTGAGACTTTGCTGAAGTTGCTGATCAACTTAAGGAGATTTTGGGTTGAGACAATGGGGTTTTCTAAATATACAATCATGTCATCTGCAAACAGGGACAATTTGACTTCTTCTTTTCCTAACTGAATCCCCTTGATTTCTTTCTCTTGCCTGATTGCCCTAGCCAGAACTTCCAACACTATGTTGAATAGGAGTGGTGAGAGAGGGCATCCCTGTCTTGTGCCAGTTTTCAAAGGGAATTTTTCCAGTTTTTGCCTATTCAGTATGATATTGGCTGTGGGTTTGTCATAAATAGCTCTTATGATTTTGAGATACGTTCCATCAATACCGAATTTATTGAGCGTTTTTAGCATGAAGGGATGTTGAATTTTGTCAAAGGCCTTCTCTGCATCTATTGAGATAATCATGTGGTTTTTGTCTTTGGTTCTGTTTATATGCTGGATTACGTTTATTGATTTGCGTATGTTGCACCAGCCTTGCATCCCAGGGATGAAGCCCACTTGATCATGGTGGATAAGCTTTTGTATGTGCTGCTGGATCCGGTATGCTAGTATTTTATTGAGGATTTTTGCATCGATGTTCATCAGGGATATTGGTCTAAAATTCTCTTTTTTTGTTGTGTCTCTGCCAGGCTTTGGTATCAGGATGATGTTGGCCTCATAAAATGAGTTAGGGAGGATTTCCTCTTTTTCTATTGATTGGAATAGTTTCAGAAGGAATGGTACCAGCTCCTCCTTGTACCTCTGGTAGAATTTAGCTGTGAATCCATCCAGTCCTGGACTTTTTTTGGTTGGTAGGCTATTAATTATTGCCTCAATTTTAGAGCCTGCTATTGGTCTATTCAGGGATTCAGCTTCTTCCTGGTTTAGTCTTGGGAGAGTGTAAGTGTCCAGGAAATTATCCATTTCTTCTAGATTTCCTAGTTTATTTGCGTAGAGGTGTTTATAGTATTCTCTGATGGTGATGGTAGTTGGTATTTCTGTGGGGTTGGTGGTGATATCCCCTTTATCATTTTTTATTGTGTCTACTTGATTCTTCTCTCTTTTCTTCTTTATTAGTCCTGCTAGCGGTCTATCAATTTTGTTGATCTTTTCCGAAAACCAACTCCTGGATTCATTGAGTTTTTGGAGGGATTTTGTGTCTCCATCTCCTTCAGTTCTGCTCTGATCTTAGTTATTTCTTGCCTTCTGCTAGCTTTTGAATGTGTTTGCTCTTGCTTCTCTAGTTCTTTTAATTGTGATGTTAGGGTGTCCATTTTAGATATTTCCAGCTTTCTCTTGTGGGCATTTAGTGCTATAAATTTCCCTCTATACACTGCTTTAAATGTGTCCCAGAGATTCTAGTATGTTGTATCTTTGTTCTCATTGGTTTCAAAGAACATCTTTATTTCTGCCTTCCTTTAGTTATGTACCCAGTAGTCATTCAGGAGTAGGTTGTTCAGTTTCCATGTAGTCGAGCAGTTTTGATTGAGTTTCTTAGTCCTGAGTTCTAGTTTGATTGCTGTGTGGTCTGAGTGACAGTTTGTTATAATTTCTGTTCTTGTACATTTGCTGAGGAGTGCTTTACTTCCAATTATGTGGTCAATTTTGGAATAAGTGTGATGTGGTGCTCAGTAGAATGTATATTCTATTGATTTGGGGTGGAGAGTTCTGTAGATGTCTATTAGGTCTGCTTGCTGCAGAGATGAGTTCAATTCCTGGATATCCTTGTTAACTTTCTGTCTCGTTGATCTGTCTAATGTTGACAGTGGAGTGTTGAAGTCTCCCATTATTATTGTATGGGAGTCTAAGTCTCTTTGTAAGTGTCTAAGGACTTGCTTTATGAATCTGGGTGCTCCTTTATTGAGTGCATATATATTTAGGATAGTTAGCTCTTCCTGTTGAATTGATCCCTTTACCATTATGTAATGGCCTTCTTTGTCTCTTTTGATCTTTGATGGTTTAAAATCTGTTTTATCAGAGACTAGTATTGCAACCCCTGCTTTGTTTTGTTCTCCATTTGCTTGGTAGATCTTCCTCCATCCCTTTATTTGGAGCCTATGTATGTCTCTGCATGTGAGATGGGTCTCCTGAATACAGCACACTGATGGGTCTTGACTCTTTATCCAGTTTGCCAGTCTGTGTCTTTTAATTGGAGCATTTAGTCCATTTACATTTAAGGTTAAGATTGTTATGTGTGAACTTGATCCTGCCATTATGATATTAACTGGTTATTTTGCTCGTTAGTTGATGCAGTTTCTTCCTAGCCTCGATGGTCTTTACATTTTGGCATGTTTTTGCAATGGCTGGTACTGGTTGTTCCTTTCCATGTTTAGTGCTTCCTTCAGGGTCTCTTGTAAGGCAGGCCTGGTGGTGACAAAATCTCTAAGCATTTGCTTATCTGTAAAGGATTTTATTTCTCCTTCACTTATGAAACTTAGTTTGGCTGGATATGAAACTCTGGATTGAAAATTCTTTTCTTTAAGAATGTTGAATATTGTCCCCCACTCTCTTCTGGCTTGGAGAGTTTCTGCCGAGAGATCTGCTGTTAGTCTGATGGGCTTCCCTTTGTGGGTAACCCGACCTTTCTCTCTGGCTGCCCTTAGGATTTTTTCCTTCATTTCAACTTTGGTGAATCTGGCAATTATGTGTCTTGGAGTTGCTCTTCTCGAGGAGTATCTTTGTGGCATTCTATGTATTTCCTGAATTTGAATGTTGGCCTTCCCTACTAGGTGTGGGAAGTTCTCCTGGATGATATCCTGAAGAGTGTTTTCCAACTTGGTTCCATTTTCCCCCTCACTTTCAGGCACCCCAATCAGACGTAGATTTGGTCTTTTTACATAATCCTATACTTCTTGCAGGCTTTGTTCATTTCGTTTTCTTCTTTTTTCTTTAGATTTATCTTCTCGCTTCATTTCATTCATTTGATCCTCAATCGCTGATACTCTTTCTTCCAGTTGATCGAGTCGGTTACTGAAGCTTGTGCATTTGTCAGGTATTTCTCGTGTCATGGTTTTCATCTCTGTCCATTCGTTTATGGCCTTCTCTGCATTAATTATTCTGGTTATCAATTCTTGCACTCTTTTTTCAAGATTTTTAGTTTCTTTGCGCTGCGTATGTAATTCTTCCTTTAGCTCTGAGAAGTTTGATGGACTGAAGCCATCTTCTCTCATCTCGTCAAAGTCATTCTCCATCCAGCTTTGATCCGTTGCTGGTGATGAGCTGCGCTCCTTTGGAGGGGGAGATGCACTCTTATTTTTTGAATTTCCAGCTTTTCTGCCCTGCTTTTTCCCCATCTTTGTGGTTTTATCTGCCTCTGGTCTTTGACGATGGTGACGTACTGATGGGGTTTTGGTGTGGGTGTCCTTCCTGTTTGTTAGTTTTCCTTCTAACCATCAGGACCCTCATCTGCAGGTCTGTTGGGGATTGCTTGGGGTCCACTCCAGACCCTGTTTGCCTGGATATCAGCAGCAGAGGCTGCAGAAGATAGAATATTGCTGAACAGTGAGTGTACCTGTCTGATTCTTGCTTTGGAAGCTTCCTCTCAGGGGTACACTCCACCGTGTGAGGTGTGGGGTGTTGGTCTGCCCCTAGTGGGGGATGTCTTCCAGTTAGGCTACTTAGGGGTCAGGGACCCACTTGAGCAGGCAGTCTGTCCGTTCTCAAATCTCAACCTCTGTGTTGGGTGGTCCACTTCTCTCTTCAAAGCTGTCAGATAGAGTCATTTGCGTCTGCAGAGGTTTCAGCTGCTTTTTGTTGTTGTTGTTGTTGTTTAGCTGTGCCTTGTCCCCAGAGGTGGAGTCTACAGAGACAGGCAGGCTTCCTTGAGCTGCTGTGAGCTCCACCTTGTTCGAGCTTCCCAGAGGCTTTGTTTACCTACTTACGCCTCAGCAATGGTGGGCGCCCCTCCCCCAGCCTTGCTGCTGCCTTGCTGTTAGATCGCAGACTGCTGTGCTAGCAATGAGGGAGGCTCCATGGGCGTGGGACCCTCCCGGCCAGGTGTAGGATATAATCTCCTGTTGTGCCCATTTGCTATGACCCTTGTTAAAGCCCAGTATTGGGGTGGAAGTTACCCGATTTTCCAGGTGTTGTGTGTCTCAGTTCCCCTGGCTAGACAAAGGAATTCCCTTCCCCCTTGCGCTTCCCAGGTGAGGCGATGCCTCGCCCTTCTTCAGCTCTCACTGGTCGGGCTGCAGCAGCTGACCAGCACGGATTGTCTGGAACTCCCTAGTGAGATGAACCCAGTACCTCAGTTGAAAATGCAGAAATCCCCGGTCTTCTGTGTCACTCGCGCTGGGAGTTGGAGACTGGAGCTGTTCCTATTCGGCCATCTTGCTCCGCCCCCCATGAGATAATGTTAACCAGTTATCTGGGCATCCTCTAATCCTATCAAGTTGACACATGAAAGGAATTCTCATAGTACCTACATAATTGTGTAAGAAAAACCCTTACTCCAAGTTTCACAAACTTAAAATGTCAGAGCTGGAAAGGAAATTCAACATTACCTAATTCCCTCATTTTACAACTGGGAAACTGAAGTCTAGAGAGGATAAAAGTAAAACCACACAGCAAGTTTTAGAAGCCTAATGGCATTGATAAGATGCTTGCAGGATAGAAACCACCTTGACTTAATTTAGGTCCCAATTGCTTTGATAGACTAAATTCTTAAAGTTTTGTTTAGCATACTATATGCAAAATTCAATCACCAGACTTCATATTGGGCCACCTGGCAAACAAGCCCTATCTACCAGATAGTTAAATAATTACAAGACTGTAAGTTTTCAAACATAAGAAATCCATAATGAGAAGGAAATTTCATTTGTTTGTTTTTTCACTCATAGCAATTTTGGAAGGTAATTATAGTTTAACAGGAAAAATTAAAGCCTATATAATCCTTCTTTGTAAGTAGATTAAGCTACAATAGAAGGATGAATCCCCTTATCTAAAGAAAAATGTAGTGGAGATAGTTCTGGATTTCTCACCCTTATTTCTCCTGACCTCAGAGAAACTTTAGTTTTTTGTCTCAAAAATCAAGAGTCTTTCTTCTCTCTCTGGTTTGATGACCTAGCAAGATAGAACTGAAGGCACAAAGCACTCATTAGATAAATGGTGTCACTCCTACTGATTACTTTTGTTATTATGTCCCTATAAGGTGCATCTTAGTATATCTGAAGTACATATAAGAATTTGAGATGCAGAGAGTAAAGTTATCCTGACTGGGAAGGTGATAAAGTAGAATGGATTTAAACCCATTCTCCCTAACCGTAAAGTTCAGGCTGTCTTCCACTACACCTTCCTAACAGTCATTCCTCTCCTGCTAAGACTGCAACATATTAGGCAGCAGCCTCTGACAATGGCATGGTCAACAAGATACCTCTGGGTAAAACGAGGTACAGACATGATGTCTGTCTTTCTCTGTCTAGACAGGAAAGACAGAAGATCAAGGCTAAACATCCAAAGTGTTTCTTCTTACAGCAGGCCATATTAGCAATTTGGAATATTAGACAGGTCAGGCTGGAAAACTAGAAGAGGTAGAAAATAGCATACTGAGCTAGGAAGCCAAAGTGGCATGACTGATCTCACAAGTTTCAGGGCCCTTTGAGCAGTCATTTGCAAAATAACTTGTAGCAAAAGAGAGTTGGTGATTCTGGACTGACGCATATCCAGCTTGCTGAGCAGGAGCTAACAACAGCTGTAGAGTGTTCCAGTCCCTTGGCACTGCTGCCAACCCATGCGTTAAATCTTTCATTATAACCAACCAGTCAGATTTCAGTACTGTTGTCATCATTGTATCTCGAACCTCACATAAACTCCTCTTGCTGTCAGGGTTTACGACGCTGTGGTCAGGTGCCTTATTCGATGAACTCCATGCAAGTTTAAGAATTTCAGGATTTTTTAAATCCTTTCTTAGATGTATTCACTGAGCTTCCTTGGTCAGATCATATTCAGACATAGATGTATTAATAGCTTGATTTCTGAGCAGAACAGTTGACTAAAACAAGACATTCATTCATACCATAAAATGATCCAGATGCCTGGCTTATCTGATGTATGGCTGTAGCAGATGTTGTTACCTATTCATTCTCCCTCTGCCCTCACTGCTCTGTGTATACCTAACATAGGCTTCCATGGGGATGTGGGCTTTTTGCAAGGCAGACCAGATGTTTCTGGGAATAAACAGCCCTGAATGTAGCCCTCAACCAATGACTGATGGGCATGGGTGGGTAAAGTCATCTCCCTTGCCCCCTAGTTGGGATAATGATGTATTCTACACTGGCTCTCAAAGGCTCTTTTTGGGATATAGGTCCAGTTTTCCACAGCAACACTGGTTGATAATGTACCCATTGTCTTCCTTCCTTCTATGTCTCTTCTTCCTTCTCTACTCCTTTTCTAATGCTTCTTGGTGTCATTTTACAAGTAATCTACTAGCACTGAAAATCTTGTCTATAGAATGTACTTTGCAAAACCCAATCTAAAATAAGGGTGATTTTCCAGTCTTTGAAGCCTTTCTGATGAGTCTACTTCATCCAACATTGTCATTCTTAGAGTTTCACTCTAGCCATATATGGTGACTCATTCCTTCAGGCTTTTTCTGTTTTTCCAGAAAGAAGAATTTGGTTAGCCAAAGAAAAATTGGCTAAACATGAAACTAAAGATGTTGGCAAGATTCAGATTATTCTGGACCTCACATCCATGCTAAGGGGTTTAAATTAATTTAAAGTAATTAAATTAAACTTTAATTTAAGTAAAATAAAGTTTTAATTAAAGTAGCAAGGCAAGAGAGAACATAGTTGAATTCATTTTTTAATATTCATTCTACTATATGGACAATAGGAAGGAGAGTGACAAAATAGAATCAGAAGCCAAATCAGGAAAGGACTCTACAGTAGGGACTTGGGTGGAGGTGACAATAGAGATGAAGAGAAGTGAATGAATTCTAGAAATATATATCTGGAGTTATAAGTTTGTTTCTATTTCAGAACATTCAAACGCATAAGAAATTATAGGATACAAGTGCTGGGGATTTAAGGAGAGAGAAAAATCAAGAGTGATTTCTAGATTTCCAGCTCAAGAAATAGAAAATATAATCTGTTTTAACAGGTGAAAACTTAGTGATGAATCTTTTCTGCATAAAAATTCAGAGTTCAGGGCATAACTAGTACAACATACCTGTGAAAAGGCTAAATGGAGATGTCAAAAAGGCTGCTGGATATACAAGGCTGGGTCTCAAAGGTAATGTTTGGACTTGAGGTGTAACTGGAGTTTAATCATCTAGAAAATGTGTGACCATGGGATTCAATGAACTCTTCTAAAGAAAGGAAGAGAAGAAAGAAAATAGAATGTAGAATAAAGACCTGAGGTATACCAGAATTTACATCAGATGGAGGAGGAGAAGTAGGCAGAGCAGATAAGCAAGAGTGGCCAGAGATAGGAGGAAACCAAGAAGAGCATCTTGTCACAGAATTAAGTGCAGAAAGTCATGCCAATAAAATAAATGTCAACCACATTTCATGCTGATGCATGATAAAGTTAAATGAGGGCTGAAAATTGTCTGTAGGCTCTAATACCATGGAAGTCATTGGTAGGGTACCATACTTAACCTGGTTGTGCTTGGAGTAGTGCAAATACCTCCCCTCCATGCAGGATCATTAGTAGTGATTATTTTCACTCTCAACAGTTCATTGGCAATAAACCACATGATCCTCTTGGTCACTGGTGACTTTGAAAAGAGTAGTTTCAACAGAGTGGTTGTGGTGGAAGTCAGAGTGAGATATAAACAGGAAGCAAGAAACCTGCATCAGCTTGTGCAGACAATTCTTAACTATGAAAGGAAGCAGAAAAGAGAAAGCTAGAAGATGCTCCAGTGTCAAGGAAGGACTTTTTCAGTATGTTCAAAGTATATGATGATCAAAATGATCTTTCTGTGAGCACAAGATAATGAAGGAAAGAAAAAAACTGAAAGACCAAAGTTCTTGGGGGGGAAAATCATTAAATCTAGAGAGAATTGCTGTTAGAAGTCTCACTTTGTATTGTAGGCAGGGAAAGACCATGATTTTTTTAGTTATAGACAATGGATAACAATTCTTTGCTTTGAATAATTTTTTCTGGTATTTCTCAACACTAGTTTATCATACAATGTTCAGGACTTTAATTTTAGTTAATGACACTTAAGAATTATGATAGGCCCTCCAATAACTTAGATCAGCATTTCCAAAACTGTGACCCCAAAAATGCTAGTGTTTCACGAACTGCTGAAAGTACTCAGAGGCAAGAGGGTTCCATGATCAAATAAATTTGAGAAACGCTATATACTCTATCCTTTTTTCACATATCCACAATGGTCAACAATGTATATCCCAGCTTAATTTTGTTCAACCAAGGATTTCCTCAAAATAAGGTATGGAAATTCATTCCAGAATTTAAGTATGCACACATACTCTGCCAATTTTCTGAGCATTCATGTAGCCTCAAAATACCCAAACCAACTTGGAATTTGGAAGAGTAAGGTATTACCTTCAAAGCTTATCCACTGACTTTAGAGATCATTACCTCTAATTTATCCTAGAATTCCTATGAATTATTTTTTCTCTCAGAAAAATATCCCATTACTCTTTCTATGCTTTAAACTGGTTGCCACCCTTGATAAAATAATACAGGCAATGCTACAGTGACTTTTAATACTTTTTATGCAAATATTGTCAAAGGTTATAGAAAGTCTAAATATATTTTATTCTTATGTTCTCTTTTATCTACATGCATATTTATTCCCTTGTACAACTCTAGAAGATCAAAAAGCTGTCCCAATTTGAGAGGAAAAATTACGGTGCTACAGAAAGAGCCAGAGGCTGTTTCTCCACAGAGCTTGAACTAAAATGGAATAAAATTAAATAGAAAACTTATTCTCATGGGGTATTTCCAACAACTTTGGATAGTCTCTTGGAATTTGGGACAGAAATGTGTTTAAACATGTTAAATATGAAAAAAAGGTTGGTGGGGGAAAACAGTAGGAGTAGAATGATATTTTGTAAATATGAAGTTTTGTGCTTCATCTTTAAAAATGTTTTCAAAGAAACTTAAAATTCTTAGATCAACAAAATTCAGAGTATGTACAATTTCTATTTGCAGTGCAGATAAAATTTGATTTATAATAGCAAAATGAAATTAGCCCAAATTTCAGATAAGAGAAAATTAGCTATAAAATATTTCATGAAGCTAAATCTAAACCATAAATGTTAATAAAAATCACTTCTAGATAGCTAATACTGTTATAGAACATTACATGACTTCCAGAACTCATTGGCCCTTTGTGGAGCCAAAATAGTACATGGCAAACATACTGAACAATAAAATAATATAGGATCGATACTCTTGAGTAAAATTCACCTTTGGCCAAAAAGCATCAGAACAAATTAAAATCTCAGAGCCTCTTTATCTGGTTATTTAAATGTAGTCTAGAGGATTTTCAGTTCACTTCCTTTAATATATATGGAAAGTCAAAAAGTCTTCTAATTAAGAGCCAAGTCTAATCACCTCTAATGCTTCTGCAATATTTTTGACAGAGGATATCCAAGGACATGAAATTGAACAATTCACATGCCATGTTTATTATTGCTTCAGAGTAAGATTGTCTATTCCCACAAGATAATCAGGGAGGTCAAAGGATGCCATCACAGATTTTCATAATCAGCTTAAATCCGCATGTTTGCATATGATCTATGTTAATTCTAACAATCCTTCATTGTTTTAAGGAAAGACAAAATAGAAGTCAGTTGTGTTGATTAACACCAATTAATAAGTATGAACTGATTATCTACTAACACGATAAAGGATATAAAAAAGAAGTATGTCCTTAAAATACAGCTAATGATCTCTAATGTCAGGCAGCACAAGCCTTGCACGTAGTAGTTTACACAAAATGTACTGATTTGAATGTGACATAATAGCATATAGTTCAAGATTATACCAAATTTCATGCTAAACTATTTGGTAGACACTGGCAATTATCACAAAGTAATCAGACCAACAGCATCAGCATCACCTGATGAAACGCCTCCCTCTACCTCAGACAAAATTGAATCTGAAACTCTGGAGTGGAACCAAACATCACTGTTTTAACAAATCCTTCAGGTGAATCTGATGTGCACTGCAGTTTGGTAACCACTGGCATAGACTACAGATGCCAGTTGTTCTGGAGCAGCAAAGGAAATTACTCGGACCAGAATGACCAGAAAATGCTTCATTAAGGAGGTACTTAATGAAGCTGCTTTTTCAGAGTCAGGCTACTTACTCCCACAATGCAATTAAGATGATGAAAGGACCTAAAGTGCAGATTGTTAGAATGATTAAACAAAGTTGGTCTGTACTCATGCTGACATCATTTACTTAAGGAAAATTAGGGTACAATTGCTCTAGATAAAATAACACGGGTGAAAGAAATTTTGGGGGAGCAGAAAATGCTGAAGTAGGGTCAGGTTTTGAGGTGGAGAGCAAAATAGAACATAGAAAGATTCCCTGGCAAAATCCAGCTGACACTAGCTAGATGCATACTCATAACACAAGAGACCACACTTCCAAGCCTCCCCTGTGGTTAGAGGAGAGCTGATGACTGGGTTTTAGCCAAGATAATGTCACTTCCCTGTGATGTTTGCCACACCTAGGCCTGAAAAGCACATCCCCATGGGATTTTGTGACCCTCTCTTCCCGTCCCTCACGACAGTGGAAACTCCAGGTTTGAGAGTGGGATTATCACACCATAGAAGGAGACTAGACCTTTGTATTACTGCCTGAAGGAACACAACCCAGGAGAGTCACCCATGCAGCAGTAGACCAGGAACAGGTGTAAAAACAAACCTTGTGTTATGTTTCTGAGATTTTGGAGTTATTACCACAACATAGCATAACCTACTCTTACTAAAACACAGAAATAACCAAGGGATGTCACAGCATGTTTGTGACATTCAAGGGGAAAATTCATCAAAGCCAAGGAGAAGCCAAAAGATTCTAATCTTCTAAGCAGTTGAATCAATCAAATTCTCAGAGCCAGAAAATTGTCTTTTTAATTTGCAATTTTGGCCAATGGACTATTTTTGCCCCTTCACTCACAATTGAAATTCAATAGACATGTACGGTGGGTTCTTCCAGTTCAGACACGTAACACTCAGAGTACTCCCTCCTAAGAAGACTTAGTCTTCTAAGTGCATGATGGAACAGGTCATTTGTCCTCAAGCCCTCTGAGTGAATTGGATTTCATATTTTCACTCTGGCAGCAAAAGTAACAGCAGTGGCTTCACAATCAAGAGTTGAGGGATGGTAATTTTGGCCATTCCTGCACGATCTTCCATAGTCTTTTTGTAAGTAACTGAGTCTCCATACCATATTACTAGATAATATGATTCAGTCAGGGTTGCTCAGAAAAACAAGCCACTCTAGGTATCTTGATTAGGAGGAGATTACAATAGGAAATTGGAGGCTTACACAAACTATAGGAGGGCTGCAGGAGCCATGGTCAGGAGGGCGGCTGGATTTCAGGAAATTGGGAATCAGAGGGTAATCTCACTAATAATTTCAGCTCTCTGCAGCCCCAGTTGTGGATCTTCAGATACATAGAAGCAGCTGAACCTGTCATGATGGTATCAGTTGCCCACAGTACAGGAAGACCCCAGAAACCACTCACAAAACTCCACATCTGGTGCTGGAGAAGAATGGCTTGTCCCTCCCATACACCTTCCAGACCTTACCAAAGTGACTCTCATTTGCACAAAGTAGCTGAAACCTGGCTGATTAGGAATTTGAAAAATTTAATTTCCATGTTTCTAGCCCCTAATGTACAATGGAAAGAAAAGAAGAGTAGCAACAGTGTTTATTAACAGACAAAAATCTGACTCAAAATGAGTCACATAAATGAAAAAGACCAGAGTGGACATGAAGCCAGTTAAACCTTCTTTATAAAACTACTCTTTGGGGCTGTGTTGACATCTTGGACATATGTCCAAGTGAAGCCTGGCTCTGGCAGTTGAGGTGGTTGCCTTCAAATATATTGATTGCTTTCCCAAAGTATTGGTGACAACTAACAAAAATCAACTCTGGTTATCCAGAGGGAATGTCTAGAGAAAGTTCTCTTTCCTCTTGGTCATTTGGTTTTTCTTGTACTAATCAGTTCATAAGAGAAACCCAATTCAGACTAGTTTAAACAAAAAGGCAATTTTTTGACTCCTATATGTAAGAAATTCAGGTGTAGAGCAGGCTTTAGACCTGACTAGGGATCCAGGAATTCAGGAGATGGTATCAGAGTGTTGAGGCTGTGTTCCTTTTTGCATCTCATAACCGTTTTTAATTCCTGGTTTTACATCCCAGAGCAATTATTTTTGTGGCAGACAAGATGGTGACTGCAAGCTCTCACCTATCCATGTTTGACAACCTCAAAAGAAAAACAAAAAATTTCTCTCTTTAAAATCACTTCCAGAGAGGAATTTGATTGCTGTTTTATGCCAAGTGTCAAGTTCCAGCCTAAGATGAGGACCCAAGGGCAGTGAGTGGACCAATGCTGGGTAGCTGGAAAAACACTTGAGGAATCAGACAGTTTTGGCATGGCTTTTACTCTCTATCTCTGGGTGTGAGCCATGGACGCAAGCCTGGGCACGAGCTGACCTGGACACAAACCCCATGTACAGCATCAGCAGGGTAGCTTTACCTTTTACAGACAATAATGGCTCCAAACCAAGCAGTAACTCATGTGGATGATCACCTAATGTGCCTCATGTGGCATGGTTACATAATGTGCAGAGCTGTGTGCCTGCATTCTAAACCCGCTGAGTCAGGCTGTGCCAGAAAGCCGCCTTGGCCTACTCCTAAGTGAAGCCATCTCCCTTACACTCCACCCCCTAGGCTGAGGTCATTCTTCAGGCAGGGACACATGCCCAAGGGCAGAGCCCTGAATTAATAACCCACAACAGTACAGAGAGCAATAGCTCCAGGTTATGGCAGGCAACCACCCCATGCTGATATTATCCAAATGTTGCTTTACACATTAAGCCAGGTTTTCCATTCCCCTGCCTTCAGGGGTATTGGGGCAAGTAATAACAGGTTACCATTCATCCCCATACCTGGTAAGAGGGTGTCATCCTTCCTCCCATAGGTTTTGCCACATGGCTTGACCCCACATGGACCAGTGACCAACTGGTTGCTTCTGTAACTTCTAGGTAGTTAACCACAAGGTTAAGCCTTGATAGACCACCCAGCTATTGGTACAGATTACCATAGGTGTCACCTCCTTGGTGATCGGCATCCATACTGCTCTGAGGTCAGCCCACTGGCTACTTTGTCCACACCCAGTTTCAAAACATATGGTGTCAGTACTACATTGGACTGCAACAGTGGTCAGGCAACAGTGGCGCCTCAGCTAGACCCATCTGTGTACCATGCCCTATCAGAAATAAGAGTATGCCCTTCCTTAAATGGCAAAGGCTCAGGGTCTAGGAGTGACTCAGGCCCCATGGTCTTATCCTGCATTAAGGTCCCACGACCTCCTGCAACTCTGCTGCTAAGAGACTTGTACTCAGCATTCTCCACTGCTCTAAATAGATTCCCCACTTTGCCAAAGTGGATGTCTGTGCTGCCCCAGTGTGGGGACCCGTTACCCAGGAACACACCCATCCCACTGTAAGGTACGTTGTCCACATGACAACTGTAGCCTATCCTGCCACACTCTCTTAAGCCTAAAGGATAGCATATGCAGTTACTAACAGCTTCCCCATCAATGAATACTGGAGCTCAGCTCCCTTGTATAGTTGGGACCAGAAGCCTACTGGCATTCTCAAGTGGTCCATGTGCTTCTTTAGGCCCCAGCCAAAACTGTCTGTGGTCACACGAACATCAAGTTTAAATGGGTGCCCCTGGTTAATTACCCATAGGGCTTGTGCCTTCTGAATAGCCCACCTGGCTGCTAGAAAGTCTGTCTCAGCCTCATCATCTTAATTCTAGACATGGGGAGCATTGCCACTTCCAAATCTGTAACAGAATCAGAGGTTAACACAATATCATTAACAAGACCATGACTTATGGTGGGGCTATACACATAGCCCTTCAGCAACCCTGTGAAAGTCCATTGTAACCCTCCCACAAAGGCAAACTCTTCCTGGCTCTCTGGAAAAGAATGAATTAGCCAAGTTCACATGTAGTGGTATTGTTCCAATTCTGTTGTCAAGCAGTCCATCACATCTGTGATAGATGGGATAGCTGCCAAGCGGTATAAAATATCTACCCCCAAATGTATTCAGATATGGGAGAGACATACTCAGTGCATGAATGGGGAGCCAAGCAGTTGATGCTAAGGTGCAGAGATACAGGTTTCACTTTCACTGACTGGTCCTCATAACCATCTATGCAGCCTTGCCTGGAAACTTATCCAGGTGCAGGGACCAGTGGATTGCCAAGTCCACGTGTGGCCTCCAGTCATCCCGTGTCCTCTCAAGCCGGGAACCTTGGCCAGTCCCCTCATTAGACAGAAAAGGCTTTACACCCCTGCTTGGCTGCAGCACAGAGTCTTTGAGCTGAAGTGCCCAGGGGGTGACTGGGTCACTCAGCAATGTCCTTCTCCCATTTGGGCATTTTCTGGAATTGAATTGCTTCTCTGGAGACAACTGTCTCCACAAAGTTAAGAATACTTCGTTGGGCTGCTTATCGATTTTCTCTTGGTGAACCCCAGCCAAAATCAAATCTATGCACCTCTGTGAGCATGTCAATCATTGGGGTCCCCTTTTCTCCCATGGGGGGCCCTATGGGTGGGGTATCATCTTCCCCTTCCTTACTTCGTGGACACCCTGGTCCTGCCAATGGCCTCCTTGGTATCAGACTGAGTGAGGGTCTCCAGCCAAGACAATGGAACCAGGCCTGCATTCACAGCAGCCTCTAATTCCTTTTTCAAACTCTGTAGCGAGCCTCCAGGTGCCCCACCTGCACCTGGAGGTCCCCATTCATGACAGACTCTAATTCTTTTGCTGAGCTGTGTAGCCAGGCCTCTAGGCACCCTACCTTCATCTGGAGGGCTCCTACCTGCACTGCATCCCTCAGGGACTGGGTGTGTACTTCTTGTAGCACAGTCAAAAATGCCCATTTAACTCTGCCGGCAAAAGCTCACTCCTTCTCAGTGGTCTGCACTCCCAACTGCTTTAGTGCATTCTCCATGCTCCCAGAGGACCCATCTACCACCCACCCAGGTCTCCACTAGAACCAGTCTGAGCAGCACAGCTCAGGATCCTGTTTGTAATGCCAATTGTTATGCCAAGCGTCAGGTTCTAGCCCATCCCGAGGACCAAGGGTAGTGGATAGACCAGTGGTGGGTAGCTAGAAAAATACTTAAGGAATCCTAGACAGTTTTGACATGGCATTTACTTTCTCTCTGGATATGAGCCATGGGCACAAGCCATGGGCCTGAGCCTGGGTGCAAGCTGACCTGGGCACAAGCCCCATGTACAGCATCAGCAGGGTAGTTATACCTTTTATGGACAATAGTGGCTCCAAGCCAAGCACAAACTTACATGGGTGATCACCTAATGCACCTCACGTGGTGGTTACATAATGTGCCTCATGTGGTGTGGTTATATAATGTGCCTCACATGGCATGGTTACTTAATGTGTGGAGTTATGCACCTGTGCTCCCCAACTCCAACAAATAATCAAAGAAGACTAGCACACCCACTGAGAAAATAATCTACATCAATTGGACTGACTGGTAATAATGGGTAGAAGTGGAGAACTGGAGAAGCCAAGGGAGATCAGATTTGTGTATGGCCATATTTTGCTTAAGGAAGGGAATACTTTGAGAAATGCATCATTAAAATGATTTTATCTCTATGTGAACATCAGAGTGTCTTATGCAAGCTTTGATGGAATAGCCTACTGCACACTTAGGCTATGTAGTATAGACAGCTGTGTCTAGGCTACTAACCTGTATACCATGTTGCTGTACTGAATGCTGTAGGCAATTGTAACACCATGGTATCTCTGTATCTAAACATAGAAAAGCAACAATAAAAATACCATATAAAAGATTTTTTAAATGGACACTTGTCTGGGGAACTTCCCGTGAATGGGGCTTATGGGATTGGAGGTTGTTCCAAGTGTTTCAGTGAGTGAATAGCAAGTGAATATGAAGTCTATGACATTACTTTCACTACTGTAGACTTTATAAACACTGTACACTTAGGTTACACTAAAATTTAAAAATATATTTTTCTTTCTTCGATAATAAATTGTTAGCCCACTGAAACTTTTTACTTTATAAATTTTTAAACTTTTTGACTCTTGTAATAACAGCTTAAAGCACATTGTATAGCTGTACAAAAGTACTTTTTAATATTCATGTTCTATAAGCTTTTTTGTATTCATTTTTTAAATTTTTTATTTTATGTTTTTGCTAAAACCTAAGACACAAGCACACACTTTATCCCAGGCCTAAACAGGGTGGGGATCATCAATATAACCATCTTCCACCACTACCTTTTGTCCCACTGAAAAGTCTTCAGGGGTAGTAACAGAAATGGAGCTGTCATCTCCTATGGTAATAATGCCTTCTTCTGGAATCCCTCCTGAAGGACCTGCCTGAGGCTGCTTACAGTTAACTTTTTATAGAAGTATTATACTCTAAAATAGTAATTTAAAAGGATGGTAAATACATAAACCAGTAACATAGTCATTTATCAAGTACCATATACTGTGTATAATTGTGCTATACTTTTATACAACTGTCAACACAGTAAGTTTGTTTATACCAGTATCACCAAAATCCTGTGACTATTGTGTTGTGCTATGACGTTATTACAGCTATGACATCACTAGGCAATTAGGAATGTATCAGTTCCAACATAATATTATGGGGCCATCATCATACATGTGGTCCACCATTGACCAAAGTGGCATTATGTAGTTCATGACTGCATACAATGAAAGATGAAGTCATCTAGAAGGGAAGAGGCGGGAGGGGAAAGGTTACTGCATAAAAATGGCAAGAAGGATGAGAAAAAAGAGGGAAAAAATAGAATAGATGCTCAAATGTCTTTCCCCTTTGGCTTTTCTCTTTCCATTGCTCCCTTTTCTCTTGTCCTCTCCATTCCCTATCATCCATCTCCTCACTCAACTTTCCACTATGCAACCTCAGGATCAGAATTTCTTCACTTTTCCCAAGAACTATAAGAATTAGTCATCTGGGCCGGGTGCGGTGGCTCAAGCCTGTAATCCCAGCACTTTGGGAGGCCGAGACGGGCGGATCACGAGGTCAGGAGATCGAGACCATCCTGGCTAACACGGTGAAACCCCGTCTCTACTACAAAATACAAAAAAACTAGCCGGGCGAGGTGGCAGGCGCCTGTAGTCCCAGTTACTCGGGAGGCTGAGGCAGGAGAATGGTGTGACCCCGGGAGGCGGAGCTTGCAGTGAGCTGAGATCCGGCCACTGCACTCCAGCCTGGGCGACAGAGCGAGACTCCGTCTCAAAAAAAAAAAAAAAAAAAAAAAAAAAAGAATTAGTCATCTGTTAATAATCATTCTCTCTCAGTTTATGAACTCTGGTTTCTAAGAAAGAATCTTATTTCCTCAGCTTTGGTCAGAGGTGCAGTTCAGGGCAATAAATCAGCCACATCCCGGTGCCAAGGTGTTATGTTGGGGTCCGTGTGTTTCCTAAACAAAGGAATGAACACACAAGACAACACAAGACAAGACAAACATGGCGGCCGCCCCGAGCAGCTTTATTTTATACACGTTTGTGGAATTTTACTACGTCACAAGACACGAGTTGTTTTTATGACACAAGTTGTTTTTCTGACCTTTCCCTAACTTTCTGGGTTCTCAAGATGCTTAAACATTAACCAGTTCCCAGAGTCTGCTGTTTGCGGCTGGCTCTTTTGTTCTTCCTGTTTGCAGAGAAGAAACGTCATGCTTTGTT
Organism: Chlorocebus sabaeus; assembly: GCF_047675955.1. Lineage (NCBI taxonomy): Eukaryota > Metazoa > Chordata > Mammalia > Primates > Cercopithecidae > Chlorocebus > Chlorocebus sabaeus. The sequence continues at coordinate 28,861,353 of NC_132921.1, read as the reverse complement.
TGCAAGAGCATAACTATCAGGAATATCTCCTTTGTGAGCACATGGTCCTCTACATGTTATGTTTCCAGAAAGGTAGTCCTCAGTTGCTCCTACACTCCAGTATGTTACAGCTTAACCAGACACATGTGTCTATGTTGTCATTGCTCTCTAGAGCTTTCCACATCAGAACACTGAGTGCAAGGCATAAGAATAACAGTTGGAAAAAGTAAGTCTAAGCCTTTCTCCTGTATCTATATTTTGACTTTTAAAATGTAGCTCAGATGTAAGTGGGAAGAAAATAGGACAAATATTGAATTCTGGATCTGTTGTGGACAGGACGATGATTTTAAAGTGTTACATAAAAAGAAAACACGGCACCCATATTTCTGCCTAAAAGGAGATTGATTTTTAGCTCAGACCTCAGTCTGACAACAGTAAGAAGTTTTTAAGAACTACCTCCATGACCAAAGAACAGGTAACAACTGACATGGTAAAAGAAAGGTAAACAAAGAGAACACAAAACCTGTGCAACAGAACAGGAATTTATTCCCAGAGATGGAGGCTGGCAGTGGAGATCTTCACGGTATACTGGTAGTGGTCCCCAGGGAACAGGACCCACCTCACCCACGCCCTTTCATCAGCTTGCCAAAGCATTCCAAAATTTCTAAACAAAACTCATCAGGCTGAAATGCATACATAGGTCAGTGCCACACTACTTTGTCTACTTTGCCAGCAGACAGAGCTATTCATTAGACAGGTCCCAGTCCCAAGTCAGAGAGCTGATCGGTATCCCACTCTTCCTGCCTGTGATTACATATCCTCTGGGCCACATGCCTGTGGCTCACCCTGTATGTCTCTCTTGCAGTGAGACCCTCTTTGTTTCCCAAAATCAGCGTGGGGACTACATATCTGTAAGTCCTCTTTTCTTACTGTATATTAACAAGTCTTTCTAGATGAGCAGTTCTCCATGTTCCTCTTCCCAAGGTTGTCCTGCTTTTCCCACCAATAAAGTCACCTATATTTCTTTCTCCCAGAGCTTACCTATTTTCTATTTTAGCTGTTAGAAAGGCTGGAAGCTTTGTATAATACCTACAATCTCTAACAAGCTCAAGGGTTAAAAATGGAGGGAAATTGAGCAAGAACCTCATATGTCGGGGACATGAACAGAATCCTTATACGGCCATGTGTTGCCTAACAAATTTTAAGTAGTACCATAAACAAGGATGGGATACTTACAATTAATTTTCCAAAAATGTAGTAACAGGCTGGGCACAGTGGCTCATGCCTATAATCCCAGCACTCTGGGAGGCTGAGGTGGATCACCTGAGGTCAGGAGTTCAAGATCAACTTGGCCAATGTGGCAAAACCCTATCTCTACTAAAAATACAAAAATTAGCTGGGTGTGGTGGTGGGCAACTGTAATCCCAGCTACTTGGGAGACTGAGGCAGGAGAATTGCTTGAACCCAGGAGTAGATGTTGCAGTGAGCAGAGATCATGCCATAGCACTCCAGCATGGGTGACAACAGTGAAACTCCATATCGGAAAATAAAGTAATAAGACATCTAATCCATAGAAAAGATATTCCAGTTCAGACCCAGAACGATATAAGCAGGAAAAAAGATCAGAGCCTGAATACTATAGAAGAGAAAAGAATATAGCTTTTCTTTAATTATACTTCCTATTGCTTTTTACCAGTATGTTGACGAGGAACTGGACATTATTTCTACAACCATCAGTTACATAATTTTTTGTCTGTAAGCTTGCAACTAATTTTATCACAATCTCCACACAAAGTTCTTCCAATACTGAGGATTCAGTATTTTTCCATTAAGTGTTTTTTTAGTTCCTTCATAAAATTAAAATAAAAAATAATATCATCAAGGGCTATTAAATACTTGTATCTAAGCAGGAAAGTAACTAAACCACTGATAATTATAGTCATGAATCTGGATTTTAAAGTAGACAGACTTAGTAAGTGTTCTTCCCAACTAATCATTGCCTTTCTGTCTGGGTAGACTTCATATTACATGTGGAACTTCAGGTCTTAGTTACAACTGAGATCAGCTTATTTCTGTGTGTTCATCAAAGACAAAACCAAATTTGTTTTCTAGTGGGAAAAGTTATTGGTAAAATCATGAGCTTATTATATATGCTTAGATTTCTTTGTCTACTCATTTGTTAAAAGTCCTCTGTTATATGAAACATGTAGCGAGGGAAAATTGATAAAACATGGATTATACTTGAATCTTAAAGATATTATGCCAATCACAAAATATCACATAGTAACATAATTTGATTTATATAAATTGTTGTCCAGAATAGGCAACTCTATAGTCAGAAAGTAGGTCTGTGGTTGCCTAGGGTTGGAAGAGTGGGGAAATGGGTAATGAGTGCTAATGGATGAGGCTTCTTTGGGGGATGATGAAATGTTCTAAAATTAGATTCTGTGATCATTGCTGAGCTCTGTAAATACAATAAATTCTACTGAAGTATATACTTTGGTGAATTTTATAGTCTAAATTACAGCTTTCTAAAATAAAAACAAATGGCAAGGAAATGAAGAAAGCATTTAGGTGCATTGAAACTGGGACTACTGGAGACTGATGTGGTGGGTAAGTGCCTTCCAGGAGCATTAGAACCATGGGAGAGTGGGTGAGTCTGCCTGGATCTCAGAAGGCAATTGACAAAGTACTATGGTCAATCATGAGAGTAAAACCCATAGGAAAATAGCCTACTTCCAATAGGTACCAATGGTCATTTGGACAGATAGATAGTGCTCACTGTCTCTAGTGCTGGCAGGAGATGCTTTTATGTACCCTCCACACCTGTTACCACTGACCATTCCTGCCCAATCCTCTCCTTGAGCTTCTACGTGCTTACGTGCCCTCAGTTATTTTACTGAGGTCATTTGGCTGAAAGACGTGTTTCTTCACACCACACACTCTAGGTGAGCAAACACAAGGGGCTTATATATTCTATTATGAGTAAGAAGATGGACTTTTGGGTATGCATGAAGCAGAAAAGTCATGTTCAAGGAAAGATCATGAGGGCAATATACCTGTGGGATTGAGTAGCCAACAATACATCTAATTGGTGTAACAGAAAATTCCAGAATGACCAGATGGTTAAACTGATGTTTCTTGGTGTAGAAGGAGTAAGAAGTATAAATCTAGAGTTTCTAGCAAAAAAATAGAAAGTGACTAGGTCAGTAGTGTAGGTTTCAGTGTTTACTAAACACTTTGACTCAGTATACTGGCATCAGCTGGGGAGCTTCCCAGAATTCATTACAAGACACAGTCAGCTCTGCTGTAATGTGACATACACATTCCTAAATTCACCATGCTGTGAGAAATTATGCATGAGAAACTATGAGGCTTATAGGGAAACAAGGTGAAGGGCACATAACTACCAGTAACACAAAAAAATAAAATAAGACCTTAATAAAAAACAGTAGTGCAGCTTTTTACTTGTTCTGTGGTCAAGAAACACATAAATACTATAATAAATATAGCAATTGACCTTGAAGAAAACCTGAACTTTGCTTTCATCCAAAGGGTTGCAGTTTTTGAATTACGGTGAAATGGTAGAAGGAGGGTTATCTGGAATTGCACAGAAAGTTACAAGACCAACCAGGAATGAGTGCAGCTCGTAACACATTCAGCGAATGGAGGTAGCTGGTACCTGATTGAGGCCTGTGTGTGTGTGTGTGTGTGTGTGTGTGTGTGTGTGTATGTGTGTGTTGTCATCTACCTACAAGGCTTAGTTGGCTAGGTATAGATTCCTACATTTTCCTCATATTTCCCATGGACAAAAATAGTCCATGCAAACATGAAATTTGCATTATGCTCCAATTATGTTCCAATTTCATTGGAACAAATTCACATTTTCAAAACAGACGTCAAAGCAGAATTAAATCTATTCCAATCAGGAGGTCAAAGAGACTATTTTTAAAGTCCTTTAGACACTAATATCCAGCAGCTCCCTCTAATGAACCAAGTTGCTCAGTTCTTACCTGTAATAGGCATCAGAGCAGGCCTGAGACTACATGTTGAAAGGTAGTAATTTGTTTTTAGAACTTTAGACATGAATCACAAAGATTAGCCCTCACCCTAACCTACATCAGTGGAGAGCTGATAAATTCATTGTTTAGGTTCCTCATCTGAAATCAGGGAAATTAAGACTTGGTAAGTTGAAGTTTGGTAGAGAATTTAATATGGGGTACTAGGAATAAGTCAAATCACAAAAAGATGGAGTTTGTACCTCACTCTTCACCTTAGATTCAGACAATCCCAAAACATGCAAAGAGAAGGACCTCTCAGAGGATTTACCACAATCCGACTGTGTGTTAGAATTATGCATGTGTCTTATTCCTTCACTACACTAAACATGTGATAAACAGACTTTATCTTATTTGTCTTTGTGGTCGTAATAGTCCCTAGCACAAAGTTTTGTTCAGATATTCAAATAGTATGCTGAATAGAATAGCAGATGATACAACAAAGCAAAATAGATTAACAGAATAAACATGTGCTAATCTATTGGCTTAGGCAGGAAATTCCACTCCAAATGGCTGATCAGCAACACACAGCAACACAGAAAAATAAAAATTGGACTACCATTTAATTGTGTATTAAGAGTCTCTAGAGTTAACTGAAACCACCTGGTGATTTTTCTTCCCTCCATCCATGGCATTCTGCTTTACTTCACATACATTAAGTATTTGGCCTGGCTGCTGGAGCTTCCCATCTGAAAATGGGACAACTCCTGCTAGCTTCATCACAGGTGTCAAGTTATCCTTGTTATGTCCCACAGGCATGTGCCACTCTATGTTCTTGTCTGTGGGTAGGGAGTAAACTGCTCCCTGTGAATCTATTCACACTCTTTCAGATTCCTCGAATATGTATGGCTGTCTTGGAAAGTCATTCCCTGAAAAGGTTAAGATACCTCCTTTAAACAGTCATAGAGCAGCAGATGGCACATTTGCTAACGGAAAAGATGTTGCTCTCACTTGGGTCTAAATTTCCTCCCTCCACCTGCCATCCCAGACAGCTGTGTGAGCTCCATCTGCCCACCTTGCATTCATCAGGTGAATGCTCCATTTCCTTAACTGAGGTTAAGCTAACCCAAGTAATCAAAGACAGGTATGGAATGTTCCCTGTCATCACATGCCACTGATATATATAACACCCATTCCTGCAGTAGTAAGCCCCACTTTCATACACAGAAAGCATAGGACAGTGAATTAAAAGACAGATCATGATAGCAGGCAGAACACTTTTCAAGGGTTTGTGACTGACTGCAGATGTCATTCTTCCTCCTTAAAGTAAACACCTTAGGAAAGCTTCCATTCACCCACAAGAACAGTGACAGGTAACAAATACCTCCCAAATCCATGCTGCCATCATCTATGCATATTTTATATGAGGGTCTCTCAGGGAACAGCTGGTGCTGGTCCTCCAGATCCTCCTACTAGCCCTATATTCATTTATCAAGAGTTCTATCTGCCAAGCATTGATCTGGGCATTGGGAATACAATGGAGTACAAGATAGGTGAAATTTCCTGTCTCGTTATGCTTACATTTCAGTGGGAGAAAATTAATAGGTACACAAATAGATGTATTTGACACTTTAATTCATTGTAAGAATTTTGAAGAATACAGATTGATATAGTACTTACTGAGGATAGAATGGAGGATAGCGAGTTGTGGAGGGAAACAAACTCTTGTAAGTAGCAGGGTAATGACTAGGTAAGAGAGGATACTATCATAGTCATTACTGAGGAATGTGGCTCCCTAAGTAAATGCCACTTGGAATGAGACTTTGCGTCTTTGGTCACTGAACTCTTCCTTTGTAATTACTGAAGCCATAGATGGAAGGCCATACATACATAGTTGGTGATAATAAATAAAAGGTAGTCCACAGATTAGTCCAAAATGAAAAATATATATATATAGCAACATTCTCCAACCAAACTGGGGACAGGGGAGTACAAAAAAGAAAAAAATGTAACAGAAGACTATTATTATACCTACATCAAAAAGCCCAAAAGAGCACAAATAGACAACATAATGTCACATCTCAAGGAACTGGACAAACAAGAACAGACCAACTCAAACCCAGCAGAAGAAAAGAAATACAAAGAGCAGAATAGAACTAGATGAAAGAAAAAATTACAAGAAATAAATGAAACAAAAAGCTGGTTCTTTGAAAATAAACTAAATTGGTAGACCATTAATGAGATTAACCAAGAAAAGAAAGAAGCTTCAAATGAACTCAATTAGAAGTGAAACTGGAGCTATTAAAACCAATACCACAGAAACACAAAAGATTGTTCAAGGCTATTATAAACACCTTTATGCACACGAGCTAAAAATCCAGAGGAAATGGATAAATTCCTAGAAATATCCAATCTTCCTAGATTAAACCAGGAAGAAATAGAAACCCTTAACAGACCAATAACAAGCACTGAGATTGAATCAGTAATTAAAAAAAAAAAAAAAAAAAAAAAAGCCAACAAAAAAATGTCCAGGACCAGGTGGAGTCACAGCTGAATTCTACCAGATATTCAAAGAAGAATTAGTACCAATCCTACTGAAACTATCCCAAAAGATAAAGAAGGAATCCTCCCTCTATTGTTCTATGAAGCCAGTATCACCCTAATACCAAAACCAGGAAATGACATAACAAAGAAAGAAAATTACAGACCAATATCCCTGATGAACATAGGTGCAAAACTCCTTAACAAAATACTAGCTAGCCAAATCCAATAGCGCATCAAAAAGATCATGCACATCATGATCAAGTAGGTTTCATCCCAGGGGTACAGGGATGGTTTAACATATGCAAGTCAGTAAATGTGATACACCACATAAATAGAATTAAAAACAGAAAACCACATAAACATCTCAATGGATGCAGAAAAAGCATTTGATAAAATCCAGCATCCCTTTATGATAAAAACTCTCAATAAAACAGGCATAGAAGGGACTTACCTCAAAGTAATAAAAGCCATCTGTGACAAACCCACAGCCAACATCATACTGAATGGCAAATAGTTGAAAGCATTCCCCCCTGAGAACTGGAACAAGACAAAGATGCCCACTTTCATCACTTCAGCATAGTACTGGATGTCCTATCCCAAGCAATCAGATGAGAAAGAAATAAAGAACATCCAAATTGGAAACGAGGAAGTCAAACTGTCACTCTTTGCCAATGATATCATATACCTAGAAAACCCTAAAGACCCCTCCAAAAAGCTCCCAGATCTGATAAATTCAGTAAAATCTCAGGATACAAAATCAATGTACACAAATCAGTAGCACTGCTATACACCAGCAGCAACCACACTGAGAATCAAATCAAAAGCTCAATCCTTTTTATAACAGTTGAAAAAAAAATAGGAATATACTTAACCCAGGAGGTGAAAGATCTTTATAAGGAAAACTATAACACACTCCTGACAGAAATCATAAATGACACAAACAAATGGAAACACTTCCCATGCTCATGGATGGGTAAAATCAATATTGTGAAAATGAGCATACTGCCCAAAGTAACCTACAGATTCAGTGCAATTCCCATCGAAATACCATCATCATTCACAGAACTAGAAAAAAAATCCTAATATTCACATAGAGTCAAAAAGAGCCCACATAGCCAAAGCAATACTAAGTAAAAAGAACAAACCTAGAGGCATCACATTACCTGACTTCAAATTATACTACAAGTTTAGCATTATTAAAACAGCATGATACTTGTATAAAAACAGGCATGTAAGCCAATGGAACAGAACAGAGAACACAGGCATAAAGCCAAATACTTACAGCCAGCTGACCATTGACAAAACATAAAAATAACAAATTATGGAAAGGATACCTATTCAATAAATGGTGCTAGGAAAATTGGCAAGCCATATGTAGAAAAATGAAACTGGATCTCCATCTCTCACCTTATATAAATGTCAATTTAAGATGGATTAAAGACTTAAATCTAAGACCTGAAACTATAAAAATTCTAGAAGATAATTTTGGAGAAACTCTTCTGGACATTAGCTTAAGGAAAGAATTCATAACTAAGACACTAAAAGCAAATACAACAAAAACAAAAATAAATAAATGAGACTTGACTAAAAACTTACAGACAGCAAAAGAAATAATCAGCAGAGTAAACAGACAACCCACAGAGTGGGAGAAAATATTCACAAACTATGCATCCAGAGGATTCGTATCCAGAAAGGAATTTTCTTGAGTTCTACAAGGAACTGGAATCAGCTAGAAAAAAAAGTAAGAAAAAAAAAAATTCCATGAAGTGGGCAAAGAACAGGAATAGACATTTCTCAAAAGAAAATATACAGATAGCCAACAAACGTGAAAAAATGTTCAACGTCACCAATCAGAGAAAAGCAAATTAAAACCACAATGAGATACCGCCTCACTCCTGCAATAATGGCCACAAGTAAGAGGTCAAAAAACAATAGATGTTGGCATGGATTCAGTGAAAGGAGAACACTTAACACTGCTGGTGGGAATGTAAATTAATACAATCACTATGGAAAAACAGTATGGACGTTCCTTAAAGAATTAGAAAAACTACAATTCAATCCCACAATCCCACTACTGGGTATCGATTCTGAAGAAAAGAAGTCATTATATGAAAAAATCACATGTACATGCATGTTTATAGCAGCAAAATTTGTAATTGTAAAGATACGGAACCAACCTAAGGGCCCATTAGCCAATAAGCGGATAACAAATGGATAAAGAAAATGGGGTATATATACAGCATGAAATATTACTCAGCCATAAAAAGGAATGAAGTGAATGTCCTTTGCACCAAGTTAGATGGAACTGGAGATCATTATTCTACGTAACTCAGGAATGGAAAATTAAATATCATATGTTCTCACTTATAAGTGGGAGCTAACCTATAAGGATGTAGTCATAAGAAAGATAATGGACTTCAGGGGGAAGGTTGCGAGGAGGGTAAGGGATAAAGGACTACATACTGGGTACAACGTATACTGCTCAGGTGACAGGTACACTAAAATCTCAGAAACCACCACTAAAGAACTTAGGCATGTAAACAAAAACCACCTGGACCCTAAAAACTATTGAAGTACTTTTAAAAAATAATTTCAAAAATAGGTTTAAAAAAAAAAAAACCTATTGTCCTACAAATGTAAACATGCTCTTGTAAATAACTTCCAGATTAAAAAGGAAGTGAACTGTGCACTGAAATTCACTCTACAGATATTTACTGAGCTCCCATTAAGTGCTAGTCTCCCTTCTAGATGCTGGGAATTCTCCATGAACAATGGCCAAAAAATGTCTGCCTTCATGGAATTTACATTTTAATGAAGTTTCACTTTGCTTAAAATGAACAACAAAATCACTGCATTTCACAACCACTGGGATGTGGCCAATACAATCCTCAAAGGTAAATTTATAGACTTAAATTCATATGCTAGAAAAAATTTTAATGTTTATCAAAATGTTAAAAGTGCATATTTCTGACAACAATTCTATTAGGAATCTGACAGAAATACTTGACACCTGTGCAATGACATACATATAAATATGCATTTGGCAGCACTGTTTATATTAGCAAAAATTAAAAATTTTAAAGTAGAATGTTTAATTATGGCTAATCTTTAGGAATCAGCAGATTATACGATTATATCACCAGATAATACGATAGTCATGAGGTCGTTGTGTAAAAGAAGAGGGAAGGTCATCTATAATGGAGATCAACAGTAAAGAGGGGAGGGGTTCTTGTCTGGTGCTCTTTAGTCTTTTACAACATTTTACAAAACAATATAGGTAAGGAAGAAGCTAATCTGTATTCAGAGAAACAAAGGTTACTGCTGCCTGCCATGTGACTGGGATCCCATAATCACCTTTAAGTCCCAAAATAATTTAAAGTTGCAACAGTTTTGATTTTGAATTACTTATTCTTACAGCTCCTACTGGCCAAAGATGGGACAATTTAAATGACAATATGAGTAATAATTCCGATGGATTGAAACACATCAGATATATTTAAATCTATGAATTCATACTACTACTAAACACCCCATTAATTTAGTGAATGTTCAGCAACCAATCCAAAATATTGATAACAGGTAATAAAATCAGAGTGGGGAAAATTAAGCAGGTACCCCATTTGTTATACAAAACGTACCTCGAGGTAACCATAATTGAGGAAAATTTTCTCATTATAGAATCATTCTAATTAAAAAACAAAAGATGACCAAATTAGATTTTACATTACTTAATAAATTAACTAATGATCATCAATGGTTGCTAATACTACAAAAGGAGATAAAACTAGACATTATTTTCCTCCTGATAGAAGGTACCATTTATGAAGCAGTCTTACCAAAAGAAATCAAATTTGAATCTGATTAGCCCACTAGGTTGAACTACCAATTTTCAGGAAGTACAGAGGACAAAGGAACCTGTTACACTACACAACATAGACACAATAGACACATTGTTGGAAAACTCTACATAACGAAGGATTTAGCTTCTTCAACAAAATATCAACAGAAAAAAGAAGAAAAAGACAGATTTTAAAAAAAGACTTAAAAGACATTATTTGGATGCTGATTCAAACAAACCTCAAAGAGTAAGTATTGATTAGTTATTCAATGCTATTAAGAAATTGTGGGGTTTTTTGGAATTGTGTAATGCTGATGTTGTGGCTATATTTAAGAAGAGTCCTTATCTTTTAGAGATACATCCTAAAATATTTGCATGTAAAAATAATGATATATGGAATTTGCTTCAAAAATCCAGGAAAGGGGCATAGAGTAATGGGAAAGTTATAATACAGTCATAAGTTGATAACTGTTGAATCCCAGAGATATGTACATACAGGAGTTTATTATACTGTTCTACATTTGTGTATGTTTAAAGTTCTTCATAATTAAGAGTTAAAAGCTGGTCAGACTGCATAAAAGTGACACTGAGCCCCAAAGAATTAGATAAACATCCTCCAGTTTCCATTGTCTATTATTCTTCTGGGGAAAAAAACAACCTTATGTTTTTAACTTATCTCCATCTTTTCCTAAGGCTCTGAATTTGGTAAAGTTTTGTTTTCTTTATTTCAGTGAACCAATTTGTTTTCTCATGAAGGAAAATCAACAGCAACTTGACAGGATCTTTCCAGTCCTTTTCCCAACTCATTCACAGCTTCGGCAGCAGGATGCCCATAAAGTATCCTATTTGGAGTTTTCCCTCCTGAACTGGTTCTCTTACTTCAAGACACACACTCATCATTGGCTCATGCATGGCCCACATTCCTTAGTTATTTTTATAACTAAACACTTGTGAACTCATAACCCAAAACAATAGCCAAGACTTTGCAGAAAATCTACAAATAGTCATGCATATCTCTCCTTATATCAAATTCCTGCCTCCTCCTCTACCTGCTCAAAGTAACCATCCTCCTAAATTCCATACCCATTATTTCCTTGCTATCCTTTTAGATTGTTCACTTGCATTCATTTTGCTTGCTTTCAACTTAATAAAAAAGATATGCCATAATGTGTTGGGCCTTATTATTATTATTATTATTTTTTACCTAACAGCACATCACCAAGATTCATCCATATTTTTGGGTCACCATGTAGTTTATTTGTTCTGCCTACTGAATATGTCATTGTATGATTTTTTTTCCATTTATTCATCCAGTCTCTGATGGGCATTTGCATTGTTTCTAGGGTTGTACCGATCAGAACTGTTGTAAACCACCTTGTATATGTCTCCAGTTGTGCAAGCATGAGTTTCTCTTGTATGTGTTGCAGGATGAAACCGCTAGGTGATAGGAGATAGCAGACAGTGATGCCTCCCATTCACTTTCCATCTGAGAAACCTTTCCTGCAGAAACATAAGCCTCATGTCTGTGCCACGAAGGTGACACTCCTATGCTTTGTCTAAAATGGTTTGTTGCTGTTCTTTCTACCAGCGCTAATTTTTCCAGCCCTGTGGTAATCTAAGACGTTTGTTTTCACATTTAGTGCTTCAGAATAATTGAAGAAAAAGTACTAGTGGAATCACACTCTGAGCTGGGAGAGCTCCAGGTATCTTTAATTGGCACAACTTTTGCGACAAAGTGACGGAAATTAAACTGATTGCTAACTATCTGCATTTCTTTTCTTTGCTTTAATCAAGAAAAAAGATGCGACCTTCTTCCACACAGAAATGAAATCTATTCCAATTTTTCATTTTAAGCACAATATTTACACAAATTTATTCTGATATTTTTAGTGCTGTGCTTATGGTTTCTCCCTGCTTTTCCTTCATAGGGGACAGATTTTATAATGAGTAACCCTTGGGACGCTACCAACGTTTGTGAATCTCTTCAAATGAACCCTTCTCACACTTTATAATACAAGCAAAACTACTTGAGGAAATAAATTGCTCCCTGACTTCAAAGAGAAATTGAGGAACGTATGATACTCCCCCATCTACAGAATGTCTATACCATTTGCTCACCTCAAGTTAACTCTCACCTCTAGGATCAGGCACCAGCAGGGTGATGTGGAGAAATGTTTTTCTTCGTACTTTAATCGGAGAAAAAGAACATAAGTACTTGAAGATTCATAATATTAACAGTCTAATTAGGGCTTCTTAAATGATGTTTTAAATTAGGATAATTTTAAATTATGGGATGTAACAACTATATAAACCTAAAATGCTTTAATTAGAGACTTGTTTGTGTGAGAAAGAAAAAAAAAAAAGCCACTTGAAGCATCAGTCTGGCACTCTGCATTAACTTCCAACAGCCACAAATTCCCACTGGACCACTGAACCTAAGCAATAAGGCTATATCTATCATCCTGTCTCTAAAATTTAATCTTCACTTGTTTGTGGCCAGGTCTCTGCTCTTTAAAGAAAAAAATAAAGGCAAATAACTTGAAATGAATTCTCATTCAAATTCATAGCAACTTCTGGTGTTTCTGAATTTGCTTAATGTATCGCACTAATCACAGTCCTTCTGGGCCTCCATAAATATCATGCTATGTTACTGACAAAATAAAGGTTTTGGAGTAGCTCAATCTTGAAGGTGATAAAACAAACAAAAAGAAAAATTCTCCCTCAAGTACTTATTAACCTTTTAAAATCACTTTCTCCATTTAGAATCTGATGAAAGCTATGGACTCCTTCCTTCAAAACATATAATTACAAAAAAGGTTACAAACACATTCAGAAGACTTGTATACCTTCTGATGACCACACCAACCTGCCCTCCTTGAATCCCCACACTCAACATTAAGAACTGCCTTACAGGTCAGATTCCAACTCTTATGGTATAAATACTCATTAATTGGTAAGTATGTATGAAGCATCTACTATATGCCGAAGATTGCGCTAAACCCTGAGAGTACAATAGAGGATGGTTAGACCTGGTCTCTGCCCTCGTGGGCCTCATTATCTCATGGAAGAAACAGATATTAAATTAATCGCACCAACAAATGGAGAATAGGAATTGTTTAAGAAGTACAAAAAGGAGGACAGAGTGCTAAGAGATCCAACAAATGAGCACCTGGTCTGATCAAGAAGCTTTTTGAAGACTTCTCTGAGGTTGTGACAACAGAGCTGAGGTCAGAGTTAGTAGGCAGAGAGATGGAAAGAACACTTGAGTGAATAAGGACATCAAGTTCAAAGTCTTTGAGGGAGAGGGAACGTGGTATATACGAAAGAGTGCCCAAGCACAGACAGTGAGAATGAGGAAGCAAACTGAGGTTGGAGGGATAGGCAAGGAAAACTGAGGTAGGTATTACAGCTATGTTGTAAAATATTTTTTTGCTTTTACTTTGGAGCAATGGGAAGTCAGCAAATAATTTTAATCTGGGGGTGTGCAACATAATCAGATTTGAATTCTGACAAGTTTATCGTGCATGCAACATGAAAAACAGATTTGCAGAGGACCATAATAGATGACGGAGATCAGCTTAGAGGTCATTGCCATAGTTTAGTCGGATAAATAACTAGAAAAGAAAATGAACAGCTTAGAGGTCATTGCCATAGTTTAGTCAGATAAATAACTAGAAAAGAAATGTGACAAAAGAAATGAACGTGGTTGTATTCAAGTAATATTCAGTTGGGACAATCCATAGGATGCTGTAAAAGACTGGGTTTTTCGCCATCTGCCAATACATAGAACAATGCCTGCCACATAGTCGGTGCTCAACCAACATTTGTTGAGTGAATAATGAACAATGTGACAAATGATGGCTAAACATAAATTGTCAAAGAATTTTATAGAAATAAAATTGCTGAAAGAATGTGATGTACAAAAGCTGCGGAGGTAGAAACAGGTTAATAAAAACAGTTCTGTGTGAGAGGAGAATTTGAGTTGATTTGACCCTGAACTGGGGGAGAGGGCGCTTAAGGGTCTGGTTCGACTTCCACAATTTCTATAAAGTGAAAACAAGGCAATGAATTACAAGGAGCAGAAAGTCTGATAGAATAAGGAGAGCATTTTTCACTTTTGTTTAATGTTTACATTCTGTGACTGTGTAATTTCCATGGAACATGACAAAGCAACAATGATTTTGGAGGAAGATGTGGTGGAATACAAACATAACTTTCATAACCAGGCTTGTGCACCTCTCAGCAGTCCCATAATCATAAAGCTTAGCAAGTGCCTTTGTTTTAAAGTTCATAAAAGCAGGTTGCTGTGTGGAAATTTTACAAAACTAACCACTGATGTGGGAATAAGACTCCGTAGTTTCTTGTCTCTGTCACAGCCATGACCACTGGAGTCCAACCTCAGATTTTTAATAAATCTCTGTGGAAACTGGCCCCTTGTACACTCAGATAATTCACCTTGATATCACTGCATGGACAACAGCATATGTATGATGTAAACAGGACAAGTTCTATGTTTCTGTTTTCCAACCTAATCATGTGCTAAAATGTTCATAAGATTCTGTTCCATTAATAAGAATGCAAATTAATGAATACATAAGGGAGATTCAGTCTTACTTCTAGATTCTTTATGCATTGAAAAAACCTTGATCTTTATTACCTTTGATTTGCTCTTAAATGGAAAGTTAATTCAATGGCCACACTTGCCGTATATTTGAAACCTTTTTTTTTTTTAAGAAAGTGGATGCATTACATGGAAGCTTCATTCTCCCAATAAAGCTTTCCATCCAAAGCTGCCATTAATGAGGATTATCAGTTTAAAGACAGGCTCATCAATAAGGCTAAGGGTATCCAAAAGTCTGAATTTTTCAGAAGTGGAAACAAAAATAGTGGAATCAGGGAAACAGCATTCAATGAGCCTTTTAACTGAGAGGTGATCTCTCTTATAATAGCATTTTCCCCATCATCATCTAGGCTGGAGTTCCCTAACATTTATGTTAAAAGGAGCTATTTTTAATTTTCCCTATGGTTTTAAGATTTGTAAGGTAGAGGACTTGGTGATTTATATGTCTGGGGAAAAAAATACAGAAAATGAAATTTGAGTAAAGACAGATGTAAGTTCTTAGTATTTGAATATATAAGGGCAAGGAAAGATACCGTCAATTTTTCTGTCATCCTCTCTGGTCACTGATGGCTTGACTAGTGCAATTGGCTTGAAATTATGCCAAATAAAATTTTAACACCCACTGACCTGCTATTTTGAGATTCCATAAGCTAAGTTTCTTTGTTAACTGTTTGTGTAACAGGTTGGGAACACCCAGCCCAGAAAACCTGTGTAATTAGTAGCAATGGAGATAAACTCTTACAAACCAGATAGTACTCATTGCAAGCCACTTCTCCCGTCTTCACAAATGATTTTGATCCTTAAAGGTGGTGCAATCCCACCTATTAAGCTGCTCCAATCCCACCTATTAAAAATGTTTAGTACAGTCCTTACTATATTCACCACAGAGATGTCTGGCTCCAAATACATGAATGCTGCCTCAAAGATAGGTTCTAATAAATGGTTCTATTTAGACAAGGTGAAGATTAAGATTACTTTGGCATTCTTATATACTCAACTCTTAATTATCCGTATTAATAAAGGAATCAAGGGGATAAGAGTTCAAAATTAAGGATAATACAAAGGTAATTTATATTTGGCTTTAGTATTCATTATGTGATTTTGAGGGTGAGCAAATTAACTTTCTAATTATAATTTGGCTTTTCAGAATGAGTTTTTATTCTCAATTGGCTCATGTTCAAAGCCAGCTAGTGGTGTGCTAGAAGTCAAATTAAATTTGACCTGGAATTTATAAGTTTCTGCAAATGGCTCACCCATAAATTATCAAAGTTGATTTGTTCTGCTTCACAGAGGAGGTCCAGACCATACCAATAGCCTATGGAGAGCCATGGTTTAAGGTAAATTGCATAGATTCAGAATCAGATACAGTATCTGATATCACAGACTTCAAGACAAGAGTATCACTTGAGAAAGTCATTTCAACAGGAAGGCACAACAATTCAAAACTTACATCTAATAGCATAGCCCCAAAATATGTAAAGTAAAAAAGGTCTCAGAACTAAAAGAATAAATGGACTATCACGTTCACAAGGGTTTCTGTTAATTCTCTATCCATGGCAGGTTGGCACTTTCCTCTAGGGTGGGATGCCCTCACCTCACATCTTCTGCTCAGTGTTCTCCATCCTCTGTTCTCCTAAGGCACTGTCTCCCTCTTCAGTTGAACTATTTTCTTTTCCTGGATATTTTGGGCCTGAAGCTTTAGATACCAGGACTCTAATTAGCAGAAACCTTTGTGAGCAAGATGACAGTTTTCATCAAAGGGAAAAAATTCTCCAAAAGGTAAATTAACAAAGAGGGTAAGGTATGTATTTAGTGGCTTCCTCCTAGAAGGAAAAAGAAGAACTGGAAAGATTTGTGAAAATCCAAGTCAGAGTCATCCTTCCACAGATTCCAGTGCTACCTAAAAATGGAGCCATCTTCACTCACAGTCGAGACATTAAAACACAGGGAAGCATTACACTTCCTGGTTTAATCTTAGAGAAGTAGCTGAGGCATGGGTACAGACTGCATGCATGGAAGGGAAGTCAGGCCAAGGAGGAGCTCTAAGCCCAGTAGAGCTCAGAAATGAACGTTTCTAGAACTATAGGACTTCCTCCTACCTTGAGCAAAGAGCAGTGATGAGTTCACATCCTGCAGCCAACAGCCACCTCTGAGGAACAGAGGTCTGTCTGATCATGGACAGGAGAGTCAGAAAAAGAGACAGACTACCCAAGAAAATTGTGAAATTCAAGGATAGCCAGCTTTGTCTGAGGCATCCCCATTCCATTCCCTCAGGGTTCCTGTCATCCCAGCCAAGTGCTGCCAAGTATGCCGGTGCTTCTGGCCTCCCTCACCCTGTATCCCTGTATAAACTGAAACACAAAATAAAAATAACCACCATCCAGACATTAGTTACCAATGCAATAAAGAATCAAGAATATCTATATAGCAGTAGCTTAGAGACCACAACTAGTTGAAATAGTGCACTAGAGCATTTATTTTAATGCTGATGTTTACATAGTACCACACTGTGTAACTTAGAGTGTAAATGTCTTGGGAATGGTAGGGCAATGGGGACTATTGATGGAAATATCTTAGTATGAGATAGTGTGCTAAACCATAGTTATCTTACAAATGATGTTTTCTCTACCTCCATTTGCATTCATGGAAAAAAAAATGAGTAATTGAGATTATCATTTTTACCAGCTACCATCATTTGTTGAATTGAGCACAGAAAGTCAAACCGTCCATCATAGGTTCTCACATTTTAGAATCTATAGAAGACAATATTGTTAGGGTCTAAACCCTGTTAGCTTGGACAATGAATATGAACAAAACACTTTGAGATTGTTCCTTATTTTAATCTTCAATGAGCAAATAATTGCTATCTAAAAGTGTGTCTATTCCTAACCAATTTTGTACAAGGAACAGTTGTGAGGATAGAATGAGGAAATAATGTGAAACAGCTGGGGACTCTTAACACTCAACTCGAAGGACAAAGGATGTTATTACTTATTCAGCTGAGCTATTGGGATTTTATTAGTGCCTCTACTCACACACACACACAGGAACACATACATATGTACACCCGTGGATACACACAAACAGTGTGTAGAAGTACACAAAGTAGAAAATACACAGAAATGACTGAGTGGAATCAAAAATTAGGAGATGACATCAAGAAAACTATAAGTGGACATTGTAGAAAAGTTATTTTTCGACTCACTCAAGTCTATCTGAAACACAAAAATTGTTTGATTAAATGGAGCAACCAAACTTGAGGCAGGCAAAGATATAGTCTAAGAGACATTTTAAAAGAATAATTGGAAGGGTAACAGTTGGCAAAGCAGAAAGAGGCTAAAATGATGGCTCGGGGTTTACTTAAAGTGTCTGGGCACCTAAGAGGCCCAGAACAATGATGAAATCATAACAGGTTCTCAATAAATGTTGTGTATTTGTATTGCAATCAAAATTTTGTCAGATTCAATTTGCTCTCCCCAAGCAGTCAATGTTCTAGCAGAGTTAGAGCTTTATCACTCTTAGTAATACAAAGCTATGATGTTGCCTAAGGTGTAATGTTAAAATAAATTTTGCTTTGATTATTTATAAAATATATAGGTTTTAGGAAGGCTGTAAGATATATTTGATATACATTTTGGACCCTAATGATTTTCCTAAGCTTCTATAATCTTCAGTCCAAATATATCTGAACTCAGTCTTCACCCAGTAAATTACATTTAGAGTAATACTTTAAAAAGAAAAGAAATTGTAGGATACTATTTATAGCTTCAAAGATAATTATGCCACTTAACATTTTTATGATGTTTTATAATTTACAAAGGGCTTTCACTAACCTATTATAACTTCTCACCTTTTCTTATCTTTCTGTTTCTTGGTTTTGAAATGCCTACAACACAATACACCAAGACAGGCCTAATTATACCCAAACTGCATATAAAAAACTGCAGCTGAATAACTGAATGAAGCAATTCTTCTCAAAATTTTATGACAAAAATCACTAAAGTCAGAGGTAGATAAATCCCCAGAATCTGAGAATATAATCCAAAGCAATCTAGCAAGATAAAAGAATTACTCTTTAAGTATCCTACTTTATTATTTTATTATTATTATTATACTTTAAGTTCTAGGGTACATGTGCATAACGTGCAGGTTTGTTACATATGTATACTTGTTCCATGTTGGTGTGCTGCAGCCATCAACTCGTCAGCACCCATCAACTCGTCATTTACATCAGGTATAACTCCCAAAGCAATCCCTCACCCCTGCCCCCCCCCCATGATAGGCCCCGGTGTGTGATGTCCCCCTTCCCAAGTCCAAGTGATCTCATTGTTCAGTTCCCACCTATGAGTGAGAACATGCGGTATTTGGTTTTCTGTTCTTGCAATAGTTTGCTAAGAATGATGGTTTCCAGCTGCATACATGTCCCTACAAAGGACACAAACTCATCCTTTTTTATAACTGCGTAGTATTCTATGGTGTATATGTGCCACATTTTCTTAATCCAGTCTGTCACTGATGGACATTTGGGTTGATTCCAAGTCTTTGCTATTGTGAATAGTGCCACAATAAACATACGTGTGCATGTGTCCTTATAGCAGCATGATTTATAATCCTTTGGGTATATACCCAATAACGGGATGGCTGGGTCATATGGTACCTCTATTTCTAGGTCCTTGAGGAATCGCCATACTGTTTTCCACCATGGTTGAACTAGTTTACAATCCCACCAACAGTGTAAAAGTGTTCCTATTTCTCCACATCCTCTCCAGCACCTGTTGTTTCCTGACTTTTGAATGATCGCCATTCTAACTGGTGTGAGATGGTATCTCACTGTGGTTCTGATTTGCATTTCTCTGATGGCCAGTGATGATGAGCATTTTTTCATGTGTCTGTTGGCTGTATGAATGTCTTCTTTTGAGAAATGTCTGTTCAAATCCTTTGCCCACTTTTTGATGGGGTCATTCGTTTTTTTCTTGTAAATGTGTTTGGGTTCTTTGTAGGTTCTGGATATTAGTCCTTTGTCAGATGAGTAGATTGCAAAAATTTTCTCCCATTCTGTAGGTTGCCTGTTCACTCTGATGGTAGTTTCTTTTGCTGTGCAGAAGCTCTTTAGTTTAATTAGATCCCGTTTGTCAATTTTGGCTTTTGTTGCTGTTGCTTTTGGTGTTTTAGACATGAAGTCTTTGCCCATGCCTATGTCCTGAATGGTATTACCTAGGTTTTCTTCTAGGGTTTTTATGGTGTTAGGTCTAACATTTAAGTCTCTAATCCATCTTGAATTAATTTTCGTATAAGGAGTAAGGAAAGGATCCAGTTTCAGCTTTCAACTTATGGCTAGCCAATTTTCCTAGCACCATTTATTAAATAGGGAATCCTTTCCCCATTTCTTGTTTCTCTCAGGTTTGTCAAAGATCAGATGGCTGTAGATGTGTGGTATTATTTCTGAGGACTCTGTTCTGTTCCCTTGGTCTATATCTCTGTTTTGGTACCAGTACCATCCTGTTTTGGTTACTGTAACCTTGTAGTATAGTTTGAAGTCAGGTAGCATGATGTCTCCAGCTTTGTTTTTTTGACTTAGGATTGTCTTGGAGATGCGGGCTCTTTTTTGGTTCCATATGAACTTTAAAGCAGTTTTTTCCAATTCTGTGAAGAAACTCATTGGTAGCTTGATGGGGATGGCATTGAATCTGTAAATTACCTTGGGCAGTATGGCCATTTTCATGATATTGATTCTTCCTATCCATGAGCATGGTATGTTCTTCCATTTGTTTGTGTCCTCTTTTATTTCACTGAGCAGTGGTTTGCAGTTCTCCTTGAAGAGGTCCTTTACATCCCTTGTAAGTTGGATTCCTAGGTATTTTATTCTCTTTGAAGCAATTGTGAACGGCAGTTCATTCATGATTTGGCTCTCTGTTTGTCTGTTACTGGTGTATAAGAATGCTTGTGATTTTTGCACATTAATTTTGTATACTGAGACTTTGCTGAAGTTGCTTATCAGCTTAAGGAGATTTTGGGCTGAGACAATGGGGTTTTCTAAATATACAATCATGTCATCTGCAAACAGGGACAATTTGTCTTCTTCTTTTCCTAACTGAATCCCCTTGATTTCTTTCTCTTGCCTGATTGTGCTAGCCAGAACTTCCAACACTATGTTGAATAGGAGTGGTGAGAGAGGGCATCCCTGTCTTGTGCCAGTTTTCAAAGGGAATTTTTCCAGTTTTTGCCCATTCAGTATGATATTGGCTGTGGGTTTGTCATAAATAGCTCTTATGATTTTGAGGTACGTTCCATCAATACCGAATTTATTGAGTGTTTTTAGCATGAAGGGCTGTTGAATTTTGTCAAAGGCCTTTTCTGCATCTATTGAGATAATCATGTGGTTTTTGTCTTTGGTTCTGTTTATATGCTGGATTATGTTTATTGATTTGTGAATACTGAACCAGCCTTGCATCCCAGGGATGAAGCCCACTTGATCATGGTGGATAAGCTTTTGGATGTGCTGCTGGATCCGGTTTGCCAGTATTTTATTGAGGATTTTTGCATCGATGTTCATCAGGGATATTGGTCTAAAATTCTCTTTTTTTGTTGTGTCTCTGCCAGGCTTTGGTATCAGGATGATGTTGGCCTCATAAAATGCGTTAGGAAGGATTCCCTCTTTTTCTATTGATTCGGATAGTTTCAGAAGGAATGGTACCAGCTCCTCCTTGTATCTCAGGGAGAATTCACCTGTGAAACCATCTGGTCCTGGACTTTTTTTGGTTGGTAGGCTATTAATTAATGCCTCAATTTCAGAGCCTGCTATTGGTCTATTCAGGGATTCAACTTCTTCCTGGTTTAGTCTTGGAAGCGTGTAAGTGACCAGGAAATTATCCATTTCTCCTAGATTTTCCAGTTTATTTGCATAGAGGTGTTTATAGTATTCTCTGATGGTAGTTTGCATTTCTGTGGGGGCGGTGGTGATATCCCCTTTATCATTTTTTATTGCATCTATCTGATTCTTCTCTCTTTTCTTCTTTATTAGTCTTGCTAGCAGTCTGCCAATTTTGTTGATCTTTTCAAAAAACCAACTCCTGGATTCATTGATTTTTTGGAGGGTTTTTTGTGTCTCTATCTCCTTCAGTTCTGCTCTGATCTTAGTTATTTCTTGCCTTCTGCTAGCTTTTGAATGTGTTTGCTCTTGCTTCTCTAGTTCTTTTAATTGTGATGTTAGCGTGTCCATTTTAGATCTTTCCTGCTTTCTCTTGTGGGCATTTAGTGCTATAAATTTCCCTCTACACACTGCTTTAAATGTGTCCCAGAGATTCTAGTATGTTGTATCTTTGTTCTCATTGGTTTCCAAGAACATCTTTATTTCTGCCTTCATTTCGTTATGTACCCAGTAGTCATTCAGGAGCAGGTTTTTCAGTTTCCATGTAGTTGAGCGGTTTTGATTGAGTTTCTTAGTCCTGAGTTCTAGTTTGATTGCACTGTGGTCTGAGAGACAGTTTGTTACAATTTCTGTTCTTGTACATTTGCTGAGGAGTGGTTTACTTCCAATTATGTGGTCAATTTTGGAATAAGTGTGATGTGGTGCTGAGAAGAATGTATATTCTGTTGATTTGGGGTGGAGAGTTCTGTAGATGTCTATTAGGTCTGCTTGCTGCAGAGATGAGTTCAATTCCTGGATATCCTTGTTAACTTTCTGTCTCGTTGATCTGTCTAATGTTGACAGTGGAGTGTTGAAGTCTCCCATTATTATTGTATGGGAGTCTAAGTCTCTTTGTAAGTCTCTAAGGACTTGCTTTATGAATCTGGGTGCTCCTGTATTGGGTGCATATATATTTAGGATAGTTAGCTCTTCCTGTTGAATTGATCCCTTTACCATTATGTAATGGCCTTCTTTGTCTCTTTTGATCTTTGATGGTTTAAAGTCTGTTTTATCAGAGACTAGTATTGCAACCCCTGCTTTTTTTTTGTTCTCCATTTGCTTGGTAAATCTTCCTCCATCCCTTTATTTGGAGCCTATGTATGTCTCTGCATGTGAGATGGGTCTCCTGAATACAGCAGACTGATGGGTTTTGACTCTTTATCCAGTTTTCCAGTCTGTGTCTTTTAATTGGAGCATTTAGTCCATTTATATTTAAGGTTAATATTGTTATTTGTAAACTTGATCCTGCCATTATGATATTAACCGGTTATTTTGCTCGTTAGTTGATGCAGTTTCTTCCTAGCCTCGATGGTCTTTACATTTTGGCATGTTTTTGCAATGGCTGGTACCGGTTGTTCCTTTCCATATTTAGTGCTTCCTTCAGGGTCTCTTGTAAGGCAGGCCTAGTGGTGACAAAATCTCTAAGCATTTGCTTATCTGTAAAGGATTTTATTTCTCCTTCACTTATGAAACTTAGTTTGGCTGGATATGAAATTCTGGGTTTAAAATTCTTTTCTTTAAGAATGTTGAATATTGGCCCCCACTCTCTTCTGGCTTGGAGAGTTTCTGCCAAGAGATCTGCTGTTAGTCTGATGGGCTTCCCTTTGTGGGTAACTCGACCTTTCTCTCTGGCTGCCCTTAAGATATTTTCCTTCATTTCAACTTTGGTGAATCTGTCAATTATGTGTCTTGGAGTTGTTCTTCTCGAGGAGTATCTTTGTGGTGTTCTCTGTATTTCCTGGATTTGAATGTTGGCCTGCCCTAATAGATTGGGGAAATTCTCCTGGATGATATCCTGAAGAGTGTTTTCCAACTTGGTTCCATTTTCCCCCTCACTTTCAGGCACCCCAATCAGATGTAGATTTGGTCTTTTTACATAATCCCATACTTCTTGCAGGCTTTGTTCATTTCTTTTTCTTCTTTTTTCTTTTGGTTTCTCTTCTCACTTCATTTCATTCATTTGATCCTCAATCGCTGACACTCTTTCTTCCAGTTGATCGAGTCGGTTACTGAAGCTTGTTCATTTGTCACGCATTTCTTGTGTCATGGTTTTCATCTCTTTCATTTTGTTTATGACCTTCTCTGCACTAATTACTCTAGCTATCAATTCTTCCACTTTTTTTCAAGATTTTTAGTTTCTTTGTGCTGGGTACGTAATTCCTCCTTTAGCTCTGAGAAGTTTGATGGACTGAATCTTTCTTCTCTCATCTCGTCAAAGTCATTCTCCGTCCAGCTTTGATCCGTTGCTGGCGATGTGCTGCGCTCCTTTGCCGGGGAAGATGCACTCTTATTTTTTGAATTTCCAGCTTTTCTGCCCTGCTTTTTCCCCATCTTTGTGGTTTTATCTGCCTCTGGTCTTTGATGATGGTGACATACTGATGGGGTTTTGGTGTAGGTATCCTTCCTGTTTGTTAGTTTTCCTTCTAACAGTCGGGACCCTCAGCTGTAGGACTGTTGGAGATTGCTTGAGGTCCACTCCAGACCCTGTTTGCCTGGGTATCAGCAGCAGAGGCTGCAGAAGATAGAATATTGCTGAACAGCAAGTGTACCTGTCTGATTCTTGCTTTGGAAGCTTCCTCTCAGGGGTGTACTCCACCGTGTGAGGTGTGGGGTATCAGACTGCCCCTAGTAGGGGATGTCTCCCAGTTAGGCTACTCAGGGGTCAGGGACCCACTTGAACAGGCAGTCTGTCCCTTCTCAGATCTCAACCTCCGTGTTGGAAGATCCACTGCTCTCTTCAAAGCTGTCAGCAGAGTCATTTGCGTCTGCAGAGGTTTCAGCTGCTTTTTGTTGTTGTTGTTGTTGTTTAGCTGTGCCCTGTCCCCAGAGGTGGAGTCTACAGAGACAGGCAGGTTTCCTTGAGCTGCTGTGAGCTCCACCCAGTTCGAGCTTCCCAGCGGCTTTGTTTACCTACTTAAGCCTCAGCAATGGCGGCGCCCCTCCCCCAGTCTCGCTGCTGCCTTGCCGTTAGATCGCAGACTGCTGTGCTAGCAATGAGGGAGGCTCCGTGGACGTGGGACCCTCCCGGCCAGGTGTGGGATATAATCTCCTGGTGTGCCCGTTTGCTTACAGTGCCGTATTGGGGTGGGAGTTGCCCGATTTTCCAGGTGTTGTGTGTCTCAGTTCCCCTGGCTAGGAAAAGGGATTCCCTTCCCCCTTGCGTTTCCCAGGTGAGGCGATGCCTCACCCTGCTTCAGCTCTCGCTGGTCGGGCTGCAGCTGCTGACCAGCACCGATTGTCCGGCAATCCCTAGTGAGATGAACCCAGTACCTCAGTTGAAAATGCAGAAATCCCCAGTCTTCTGTGTCACTCACACTGGGAGTTGGAGACTGGAGCTGTTCCTATTCGGCCATCTTGCTCCCCCCGCCCGTATTCTACTTTATTTTTACATATTTTTCCAACTTCTGGACCTGGGTAGGATCTAATAGGTAGAAACAAGCTCACACAACAATTATGGAAAAAATAGATCAAAGTAAGTAATCAACATCACTGTAAAAGTCATGTTGTTAATGGCATTGAATATCTGTTGAAGCAAAGAAGACTAAGTGAATTTAATATGACAGATGATAAAGTCTTAGGTGAGCTGATACGAATGCTTCTTTTCTACCTTGGAGGCATCTGTTTGATTTAAAATTGAACTTGCTATAGGAGAAAATGTCTTTTGGGAAAAGAGAAACAAGTGGAGTTTTTGATAACTCCATAGGGGCTGGAATGTGAATTGGAATCTAGAGGATCACCAAGATCATATCCCAGTTTTCTGAATGAGAAATTTATTGAGTCCAGGAGTAGGATGAGAGGCTAGAGGACTAAGAAGAAAAGGCAACATAAAGTCACCCACAATTTCTGGTGCTTAAGAAACAAAGTCTGGCTTTGAGGAGCAACCTACAACAAACATTCAACAAGTTTCATCTTTGAGACATTTGGAACCAAAAGAAAATGAAGTATAAGCTCAAGACAGCCTTAAAACAGGCCTAATTAAACTTATTTGCCCATCACTCTCTGGGGAAAAATAAAATCATCAACATTTATTCTTTTATACACAAATCCTGTGCATAGTAAATACATATATATTAGATATGTGAAAAGATAAGAAATGTGACAAATAGTCAAGAGGAAAAAAAACACTATAAGCAGATCCACAGGTGATACACAGAGTTAAGACTTTAAATAATATAAATGTTAAAACAAGAGATAAAAATGAAGGAAAAGACAACTGCAACAAATAATCAGAATCAATAATACAAATAAACACTCCAGAACTGAGAAATACAATAAATAAAATTAAAAATTTATTAGATACATTAGCAAGTTTGGCAAAACAGAAAACAATTAAACTCAAAGATAGGTCAATAAAAATATATATAATTGAAACACAGACCAAAAAAATAGAACAGAGACTAAGAGACAGGTAGGACATAGTCAAATGGTTAGACATTCATGTAATTGAAGTTCCAGGACAGAAAAGAAAATGAAGCTGAAATATTATTTGTGGAGATGATGGCTAAAAATTTCCCAAAACTGATAAAAATAAATATCAAATTAACATATTTCAGCTGTGCTGGTAACCCCAAGTAGTATAAATATAAAAGAATCACATCTAGGCACATCCTCATATAACTTCAGACAAGAAAACTAGATGCAACACACTCAGATATAAAAATAATTTTGC
Source organism: Chlorocebus sabaeus (assembly GCF_047675955.1). Classification (NCBI taxonomy): domain Eukaryota; kingdom Metazoa; phylum Chordata; class Mammalia; order Primates; family Cercopithecidae; genus Chlorocebus; species Chlorocebus sabaeus. Next base: position 28,834,797 of record NC_132921.1, on the reverse strand, counting down.
AACTTTTTTAAACAAAATCAAGGAAACAAGACAATAAAATGTACCTTTAAGGTTCTGAGGGGAAAAAAATCTACCACCTTAGAATTCTAACCCTAGTGAAAATATTCCTCAAATGTGGGTATATTTTCAGACAGACTCCACAACCCCCCCAAAAAAAAAAGTAAAAGTAAAGAAGTCATATTCAGCAGACTAACACTGTAATACACCAAATTCCCCAGAGGTAAAATGAACCTAGATAGAAGCATTATTAAGAATACCAGAAAAGAAATATTTGGGTAAATATAAAATGTTGCTCTTTAAATCGGCAATAGAGCATGTCTTGGGGAGTTTTAACATAGGTAGAAGTAAAATACGTGACAATAATACGCAAAGGATAGAAAGGGGTAACCGTATTTAAAGTCTTCAAGGTTCTTGCATTTTGGAGAGGAAATGGTAAAAATACTAATAAGGTAGACTCTAATTAATCAAACATACTTTAATCTCAAAAGCAGTTGTCTGCAAATCATAGCCTATGAAAAAATCTGGCTAGCAACTTAGTTTTATAAAGTTTTATTGGCACACAACCACAACTATTTGTTTACCTGTTATCCATGTTAGCTTTTACATTACAACTGCAGGGTTGAGTAGTTTCCCAGAGATCACATAGCTCCCAACAACAAAATATTTTCAGAAGAAGTTTGCAGACCCCTATTCTAAAGAAATAAAAATAAAAAAGTCCACAACTCAAAAAGTTAACGGAGAAGGTAAAATTGAATTAGAAGACATGATTAGGACAAGAAAAGGCAGGAAAGAAAGAATACATAAAGATAGGATTAAAGCAAAAACAACTGGTAAAATGGTAGACATATACCTAACCAACAACAGTAGACTAAATACTTCAATGAAAAGAAACCAGCCTGAGCAATATGGTGAAATCCTGTTTCTACAAAAAATTAGCCAGGCATGGTGGCACATGCATGTAGTCCCAGCTACCTGGGAGGCTGAGGTGGGAGGATCAACTGAACCCTGGAAGTCCAGGCTGCAGTGAGCCGTGATCACACCACTGCACTCTAGCCTGGGCAACAAAGCCAGACTCTGTTAAAAAAAAAAAAAAAAAAAAAGACAATGATCTTCAGGCTAGATTGAAAAATATGTAACAGAGCAAAAGACACACATTTTAAGACAGGATTGAGAAAGATGTACCAGACCAGGCAGACAAAAAACAACAGATAGCTAGTATAGTGACATTAGTATCAGACACAATAGACTTCAAGGCTAAAATATTACTATGTAGATAAAGAGTAATTTCAACAGGAAAACGTAACAATCCAAAACGTATAATAAAATAGCCACAAAATATGTGAAGCGAAAATGTATCTAAAGGTCTTAAAGAAACTCTAAACTTCTAAGAACTTAAAGGAGAAACAGACAGCATCGACCATAGTTGGAGAATTTAACACACCTTGCTCAGTAACTTCAAGAACACACAGACCAAAAAAACAGTAAGAATATTGAAGATTTAAACAACCTATGTAAACCAAATTGACCTAGTTGACAACTATGAAAAACTATATCAAACATCTTAGAGTTCTTATGGAACTCTAAGACTTGCTCCACAGAGCAAGTCTCAACAAATTCCAAAGGTCTGAAATAATACTGAGGTCTGCTCTCTGACTATCGTGGACTGCTAGGAAAAACATACAGAAAGCTAACAAGAAATAAAACACACTTCCAAAAAATCCATGCCTCGAATAAGAAATCATAATGGAAGTTTAAAAATATGTTGAATGGAACCTAATAAAGATATGACATGTCAAAGTGAGATGTAATTAAGGATCTGGTTGTGGGGAAATTTATAGCTTTAAATGCACATAAAATATTGAAAATCAAAATCTGAGCTTTCATTTTAAAAAGCTAGAAAATAGCAAATTAAACCCAAAGAAAGATGAAATAAAAATAGGAGCAGAAAATACAGAAAACAGGTATTATCTTTATCTAACAAATGTGGAAACTCAGGAAGAGAAAAGTAAATTGCCCAGATTGCATTCTTAGCAATAGGCAGCACTATGACTTGAATCCCGGTAGTCTGATACCAGAATTTATACTTTTAGTGGTTATCTGAACAGACTCACAGAAAGACCCAACCGGGTTTTGAGCAGCACAGCTAAGCAATATTCCACTGTACACTATTGAAGCCAGCACCAATACTCTCTCCAGTTTAGTGTGAAATTCTGCCTCTACTGCTCTGGCCCTGACTACTGATGACTCACCAGGTGTCAACCTGGTCTATAACTGCTCCTGATCTGAGCCCACTATATGCAGCCTCACTGTAACTCCTGGCTCTAATCAAAGCGTTAGTTGCAGCCCTGTTGCTAAACATGTCCTGCCCTGAAAACTCACTCTGGCCACACTCGTACCTCAGAAGCTCAGCCAGTGTTATTCTCCATCTCCCATTGCCTGGACCCACTAGGCAGATAGACCTATCTGTCTCCCACTTTGGCCACAAAATCTACAGAGTGAAACAACAGAGAGAATTCTATACAGACCTTTTTACGGAGCTGTTTCAAAGAAATTCCAAATAAATTTGAGCAGAAAGTTCCTTAAAAGTTGTTCAATGGCATTTTTCTGTAAAATATACATAAAGAAGGCAATTTGTTGCCAATTACCCAAAAAATTAAAGAGTTGGCTTTGGGGTTTTTAGATTTTGTTTTGCACTGCACGGTTTTTTGGGACACAGTAAATATTAACTAAAAATATTTTGGTATCAGAATATGTAGTAAAGAATGACCCTGACCAAAAAAGAGATATGGCCTTTGTCCTGGACTTCTGGGAGGTAATTTCTGAGTCCTTGGAATGTTATGCCTCATAGGAGTGTCTTTGTTTGCCTGGGAACATTGAGTCATCCTAGATAATCCAACTATATGACTTAGGGTGAGGGCTGGCTACACCCATGAGGTCTTAGAGTGGGGCCTGGTCACACCAGAAAGATCAACAATGTAACAGGGTAGCTGCTTTCTATATACTGTATCAGGTGACCTGGAGGCTGAAGTCAACTACATGGACAATCAATCATGCCTATGTAATGGAGTCCCAATAAAAAGTCTGAACATTGAGGTTCAGTGAGCTTCCCTAGTTGGCAATACCCCATATGTCTTATCCCACATAGATGCTGGGAGATGATGTACCATCGGTAGAAGGTAACAGGAACTCATTTGGAACTCTCCCAGACTCTGCTCTATGTATCTCTTCACTGGGCTAATTTTAATCTATCCTTTTTTCTGTCGTAAACCATAACCATGACTATAACAGCTTTCTGTGAATATTTCTAGTGAATTATCAAATTGGAGAATTATTTCTGAGAAATTCTCAAGTTTGCATTTGGTGTCTGAAGTAAGGGCAGTCCAGGGGGCTGCATACTGTAAGCTTTGTAGTTGGCCCAAACTTCTCATACAGGGCACAGTCTGACCAAGTTTGCTAGTGTTCTACCAGCCATTTTTAATAAAAAGTCAGTCAAGGCTGGAGACTGTTCATATCACTGTTTTATTAATATGCATCTGCCCTTCTATCCTTTGTCACAGACATGCTTTACAACAACATTAAAATTACATATTCTATGTCAACTGGCGCCCTGTCATTTATGTAAACATAAAAACAAAGAAAAAGGTTTGAAAACTGAATCCTTCTACAGCTCCCAAGGTCCCTATTGTCTAATCATTCCATCTTTACCCAACTTCTTTCCCTCGTAGAGGTTGATTTAAAGCAGCCTGCTTCCTGCCTGACCACATTCTTTGTTCAGACCTCTATAACTTAATGGATACAACTCCCTTCTCCATCAACTCCTTCCATCCCCTCCTTCCTGTTCAATGTCACCATGTTTCAGGGAAAGAAATCAAGTCATTGCTTCTCCATTATGGAGCCATCATTTATGGCAGTGACCTCACAAGCTTGATAAGGCTTTCAATGAAGTAATATTTATAAAGGAGTCAGAACATTACTTGACACATAGTAGGAAAAATGTTAGCCTTAGCTACTGTTAATATTACTATTACTACTATTATTGCTATTGCATGGCAGTCATTTTTGACCCCATTTTATAGTGTCTATGACAATTAAATTTTCAATTGCATCTATAATTGTTATTCTATGTTCTATACCCATTACCTTCTGGATTACTGTGCCTTAAGGGCAGGATCCACGTCTGTTACTTTCCTTTGGTGATAGAGATTTCAGGTACAAAGTAAGTGCCTAATCTTTTGACCTACTGATTATTCTGAGAATACTGGAATGAAAGCACATAATCTATCCATGCTAATGAGGGACATAATATTTGAACCCCTACAATGTGTCAGTGTGTATCATTTGTTCTCCAGGGACCTGGGTTTTAGAGTTTTATAAAGATTTCAGATTTACAGCCATGACAATTTGTTACTGGAAAATAAGATGAAAGAAACAATAGACATTGAGCTCTCTGCTTCATATTCAATCTGCTCATAAAAGACATACTAGTATTCATCAATATCAAGTTCTTCTTTACGTGTCAATCACAGGAAAGACAGTACTTCCCAGTATTTGAAAAGTGTTTTGTGACCCCCTAGCTCTCTTCTGTTTCTCTGAGGATTGGTGACATTGAAAATAGTGGAGTCTCTTTCAGTATAGGTCCTAGAGCAAAGCCCAAGTCAACTTGCCCTGGACATAAGAGAGAAATAACTGTGGTATTGAATGACTAAGATTTACGGATTAATTTGTCATGGCACGGAACCTAGTCTCTTCCAGTTGGTACTCTAAGCAAATAGGAAGAAGAAGGAAGTTCAAAATACTTCTATCATTTTATTAACACTGCCTTCTTGTACTGCAATTATTTTTTTAAAAACCACTTGAGTTATGATTGACATACAAAAAGCTGTACATGTTTAATGTATACAACATTAGTTTGCAAATGCACTCAAAATCATCAGCACAATCAATTCCATAAACATATGCATCACCTTCAAAAGTTTCTTCTTATCCTCCTGATTTTGTGATAAGGGCACTTAACATAAAAATTTGCTAAGAGGGTAGATATTAAGTGTACAAGTATTGTCAACTATAGTCACTATGCAGTATAGAAATTTCTAAAACTTATTCATTTTGCATAACTACAACTGCCTATCCTTTGACTAATACCTGTTTCCTTCTCCCTTCTAACCCAAGTCTTTGGAAATCACCATTCTTTTCTCTGCTTCTATGAGTTTGGCTTCTCCCTGCTTCTATGAGTTTATATTCCTTATAGAAGTGGGACTATGGAGTATTTGTCCTGTGTCAGGCTATTTGATACAATTCTTAAAACAGCAAAGAACCTAGCTAGTTTGTTTTTCTCCCTATAGTTCTACTTTCAGTTTATTTTATTACTTTTATTTCAGTTTAATTTTATTACAGTTCTTTCACTGTACTTTTATTTTAAAGAATTCAAACTTCTCCCCTCCATCCACTTACACCTTCTACCTTTTGATGCACTTTAAAGTTAGCGATATCCGTAGATTACTTTCCCAATTCTCACACTTCGCACATAATGATGGCCCAAGATCGAATATCCAGGAAGTAATGAGAGGTTTACAATAGATACCTATTAAGTCCCTATGTGCTACACACCTCAGATACAAATAAGTGAGCTTCAAGGCCAAAATAGCAAGATGTCCAACACTTACAAACATTTCCCAACACAAACATCCTCTCACCCTCCTTCAAACAGTGAAGATGCTGAGCTGTCCATTTGTAGCATCATTTATTCTTTCACAGCTGCTTAGAGAAAATGCAGTTCTCAGCTTCAGACACTGAAGTTCAATGAATCAAACATAATGAGTCTGATGTTTCATTGACTAAAGCCCAGGAAAAATGCTGTGGGTTCCACACCATTGCCTCCGTTAAAGTCATGTCTCGGATTTTCATTATTTTGTTGCTATAGACACTTTAACAAATTGTTGGACATTGTGTTTCCAATAAAAGTTTTCTTTATGCTTTTCCTGTTTTCTCAGGATTCACTGGTAAATTATCTTCAATGATATCATCTCCCAAAAGTAAAGTAGGTTTGAAGAATAACTTAAATATTTTAACACATAATAATACACAAAGACTTGCATAATATAAACAGCACTATTATATACATTTTGTTATCCTCCCCTTCACCTTTTTAGGTATATAAAAAATTGTAATTGTCATCACCACCATTTTAAAAATGAGAAGACAGAATCTCAGATTAAGCCTCAGAAGTAATAAGCTATGGATCTGGAGTTCAAACCAAGGCTTCTAGCTCCAAATCCTATAATTTTACCTCTATATTTGACATAAGAATAAAATAAAATAGTGTTTGGAGCAACGAATAGTTCCACTCCATGTGAAATATATACCTTTGATACACTAACTCAAAATTTTAAATATGTATTGTATTTTATGTGCATGTATGCAGATGTGTTGTGTATGCATATACATGCGTGTATATATACGTACATCCATATGTAACAGAAAAATCATTTGGACAGTTCCTTCCACGTGACAAGTTTTGTGCTAAGGGCTTTACAAATATTTTAATTTCATGCTCAGAGAACCCTTGTGTGTTGGGTATTATCACCCCTAAGGTACAAAGAAAACTGAGGCTCAGTGTAGTTTGGCAATGTGCCCAATGTTGCACTGATAATATGTAGCTAGGACTGTCTGGCTACAAAATTCATGCAGCACTTTGGGAGGCCGAGACGGGCGGATCACGAGGTCAGGAGATCGAGACCATCCTGGCTAACATGGTGAAACCCCGTCTCTACTAAAAAATGCAAAAAACTAGCCGGGTGAGGTGGCGGGCGCCTGTAGTCCCAGCTACTCGGGAGGCTGAGGCAGGAGAATGGCGTGAACCTGGGAGGCGGAGCTTGCAGTGAGCTGAGATCCGGCCACTGCACTCCAGCCTGGGCCACAAAGCGAGACTCCGTCTCAAAAAAAAAAAAAAAAAAAAAAAAAAAATTCATGCTCTTGAGCACAATACAATAGTTAGTGGAATCATTTTATAACACTAGCTAAAAGAAAATTGAGTAAGTGTTCATGTATTACATTTGTGTACCTATTGCCAAAAAATTGTTAAATTGAACTTTAAAAAAAGTCATGGTTCTTGTCTTTGTTTAGTTTCTCATTTACTTATTATTTATACCAGGAACATGTTTCAAGCTGGTGATGATGTGATAAACATGACTAGGATGGTCTCTGACTTCAAGAAGCTTGGAGTCTCATGGAGAATGCTACCAAATAAAAAAAATAAAATAAAGCTAAATTTTTCTCTAGACCTGCTTCACATACAGTCTTTTTCAGGTGTTGGCGACTCTGTCTTTCCAGAGGTTCATCTTTGGAGTCATCTTTGATTCATTTTTCTTAGCCCTATAGTTTATCAACTAATACTGCTAGCTCTACCTACAAAATATATTCATAACCCAAACATTTGTTTCTGATTCTACTGCTACTACCCTAGTCCAAGTCACAATAATCTCTCAAGCAGATTACTACAATATTCTCTTAACTGGTTTCACATTTAACTCCCCCCACCAGTCTATTCTCAACACCACAATTAGAAAGATCTTGTTAAAACTAAGTCAGATCCATTCATCTGCTCACAATGTTAGTGGCTACAATTTCTCTCAGGAGAGAAGCTAAAGTCTTCAACCCAATTAAAATATGGATAAAGGATCTCAATAGTTGTATCTCCAAATAATACATAAAATGGCTGATAAGTACATGGAAAGATGTTCATCATAATCAGCTGTCAGGAAAATGCATATCAAAACCACAATGATGGCACTTTATGCACACTAGGATGGCTCTAATCAAAAAAGACAGATAACAAGTACTGTCAAGAATGTGGCAAGGCCAGGCACGGTGGCTCATGCCTGTAATCCCAGCACTTTGGGCGGCCAAGGCAGGCAGATCACAAAGTCAGGAGTTCAAGACCAGACTGACCAACCTGACCAACACGGTGAAACCCCGCCTCTACTAAAAGTACAAAATTTAGCTGAGCATGATGGTGCGCATCTGTAATCCCAGGTACTCAGGAGGCTGAGGCAGGAGAATCACTTGAACCCAGGAGGTGGATGTTGCAGTGAGCCAAGATGGCACCACTGCACTCCAGCCCAGGCAACAGAACAAAACTCTATCTCCAAAAAAAAAAAAAAAAAAAAAACCTGGCAAAACTGGAGAACTCATACACTGCTGGTGATAGTCTGAAAATGGTGAAACTTCTTTGGAAAACTGTCTATCAGTTCCTCAAAAGCTTAAAAACAGTCATAATATGACCCAGTAATTCCACTCCTAGGTATATACTCAAAAGAAATGGAAATATATGTCTACACAAAATATTGCACATGAATATTCCTAGCCAAATTATTCATAATGGTCAAAATGTGGAAACAAAGGCATGTCAACTGATAAATGGATAAAATGGAATACAAAACACAAAGACTACCATGAAAATAAATGAAACTCTGATACGATGTACTATAACATAAACCTTAAAGACAGTATGCTAAGTTTTAAAAGCTTATCACAAAAGCCCACATATTATGATTCCATTTATACCATTTATAGAAAATGTCCAGAATAGACAAGTCTATAAAGTTGGGGCTGGGAAGGTTGGTGGGGGATTGGGAGTGACTTCTAATGGACATAGGTTTCTTTTTGGGATGAGGACAATGTCCCAAGATTGATTGTGGTAATGGTTGCACAACTATGAATATACTAAAAACCACTGAATTATATATACCTAAAATGGGTTAATTTTATGAATATGAGAACTATGGCTCAATAAAGTGGTGAGTTGTGTGTCTAGGGGTAGGGGAGGCCTGGACGAACAAAGTCCTTAAAACAGCTTCTGAGGCCCTACATCATCTGGTTATTTCCTCCACCAGTAGTTCTCTAGTGTATTCAGATTCTCTTTCCCAGTCACTCAGCAGGAGCCGAAGAGGTCTTTTTGCTCTTTCTCAGACATACTATTCATCCTTTAGCCTCAAGACCTTTGCAGTGGCTATTACTCTCCAGAGTGCCCTTCTCTGACATATTGACATGGCTCACTCCTCCACTTCCTTCAAATCTTTGCTAAAATGTCATCTTGTAAGTGTAACCTAGATTGTAATACCTTCCCCACTATGCATAACAAATTCCCCTTATCTTGCTCTATTTTTTCCCCCAGAACATTATCTTTTTGTAGTAAAGGCTTTGGATGCTCACCCATATCTGATTCTCTTCTCCTTTCAAGCATACAGATGAATTAATCTTCTCTGCACCCAGAACCCACCACCAGAGAAATGCAGACACGTGATCAGTTCTGCCCAGTGGGTCATCAGCAGCACTGACATGTGCCATTTCTACACCAAGATATTTAACTGTCAGTACAAGGCCTTCTAGTGATTTCTTCCACAACTGTAGTAATCATGAAGCCAACTTCATTTTCAGATTGAGGTGCTGAAGATCACAGCATTCTAGATTGTAGAAGCACTACAGAGCTGAAAGTTTCCCTGGAGAGTCATCCAGACCTATGGCACATTTTTCATGGTTGATCAGTTTTATGTGAGATTATAGGCTTGCTTGATACTGCAGCATAGTTTAGCCTATGTTGATGGGTGTATCTAATAGTACTTATTAATTTCTATTGTTCATTTTTTCTTTAGTGTCCTTCCCATCCCACAAAAATGCATGGCATAATGCCAAGGGGTTGCATCTGTTTTGTTACTAATATCTCTCTAACCCCTGAAACACTACCTGGTACATCTTATTTATTAGATGAACAAAATGAAGTAATATGTAATTTTAAAAAGCAGGCTAGATGTTGCAGCTCAAATTCCAGCAGTTTAGGAGGCTGAGGGAGGAGGATCAGTTGAGGCCAAGAGTTCGAGACCAATTGGGCAACATAGCAAGACCTCAGTGCTACAAATAAATTTTAAAACTTAGCCAGGCATGGTGGTACATGCCTATAATCCCAGCTACTTGAGAGGTTGAGGTGGGAGGATTGCTTAAGCTCAGGAGTTTGAGAAGCTGCAGTGACCCAAGTTCTCACCACTGTACTCCAGCCTGGGGAGCAGAGTAAGACCCTCTCTCTATATTATATATAAATTTATATATATATATATAATATATATAAATTTATTTAATATATATTAAATACAATTTCACAAATGTTGTGAAAGGGCAATACTCCAGAGTATTAGCAGGGTGACCTCACCTATTCAGTGGATTAGCTTAGTCTTCTCTAATGAAATGTCTTTTAAGCCAAATTCTGAAACAAATCAGTAGTAATGAGTTAGGTGATGAGAATTACAGAACCAGGAGGCACTGTCTTGCAAGGCTCTGAGCAATTACAACTCGGACCAGCGCTAGGAAGGAGTTGCAGTGTCATGAGAGCATATCATGGGAGGATTTGGCCCCTTCAGGGCAAACAGTGTAACAAAAGTCATTGGTAGGAAGGAGGCAAAAATAAAATTAGGGGAAAAAAGGTGAGATCATATACAATCAAATAAATTTGAGGTACAATAATATGTTAACAATTGTGCCAAGAATATAACAGCATATATTGAAGAATTTACAGAAGGCATTATGGAAGAGTGAGAAATGAGCTGGAATTTTAGTTGCCGATGAGGATGAAAGAGCAGAAGAAAGCAGGATACCCCACTGCTCACTGGGGTCTGGTGCTACACAGAGCAAAGATCTCACATGAACACAGACACAGTAACGCCATTAGCACAGATGTAAAACCATGGGGAAACCAACATAACTAGAATTGAAGGGAGCATTTTGAGGGCAAACCCCTATTGCAAAAACAAATGGGATAGATAAGATGGGATCAGTTCCTTGGGAGCTGCTAATGTCTGGACTGAGAACATGATCAGAGCAGTGTGATTAAAAAAAGTATTTAGGAAGATGACTCAGGCACCAGTGACAGAACAACCCAAAAGTTTTTAACAAGAGGAAAGTTGAAAGACCCAAACCACTGCTCCATCTAGCAAATATTTATCAAGCAACTACTATATACAATGTAAATAAGGCATTATTTTTAATGTCTAGAATATATTCCTTAACTTTCTGGTTCTGATATTTGTAATAAATGTGAATGTTTACATGTACAAATAATTACTCAGATGCCCTTTGAATGTCAGACTAAAACTGTAAATTGGGTTCAGATTGACTTATATCAAAACCACTGGACAATTTAATTTCTACAGTCCCTTTATCTGGAGAGATGCTTACTTAGAATTCTTATTTTAAATTAAGAAGGGCACGTAGTTTAGTTGCCTCTAGGGATTTGGACCTTTTAAAGGCTATCTTTAGAAAGATTTGTTTTGGGAGAGGTCAGTTGGTCTACAGTGCCAGCTGAAAAGGTTTATGGCTAGAGCTAATTAGTTTCCTTAGTATTATTTTTGACCCTTCTCTAATCTGTTCGTAATAGGAAAATACACTGAAAATTACTCCAATTCCACAAAGAAATAGGAGAGTCACAGTGCCTTAGTAGAAAGAAGCTACAAGAACAAAGTCAGTTAAAAGGAACATATTAAACACAAGTAAAATAATGTATGATCAATAATATGTAGTCTGAATACTCAAAACATTTTAGATGGATATTTTAGATCATAAAATATCTTGACCCCTTCCACTTAGAAGTATCACAAAATTGCCCCACAATCCTAAGTAATTCTCTTTCAAGTCTTCCAGATGCCAAGATGATATATAGTTCCCATCAGTCAAATTGTCTGAGAGTGATGTTTTAAGTGTATATATGTAAAGTAACACCTATAATGAGACAATTTCAGAAAGAACTACATACTTTCTTTTTTATTTATTTATTTATTTTTTTGCTATAAGATGACCTATCAGTTAATCCTTAAATACTAACCCTGATGAAAGTCTTAAAGAAATTTTTGCAGATACTTATCTTGAATACATATATACACTGAATAGAAATAGAAATTATACACTCTAGGACAGTATGAAAACTAATGTGTCGAAGTTAACATTTCATATAGTATATTGAGAAAAATTGTATCGAGTTCTCCTGAGAAGATTCAGAGAATTCTGGTTCTGCCAATATGGAGTAGCCCATTCCTCCCAGGTCCTCCCTCTTGTAACTGAAAAACCCTGGACACAACACAAGCATAGGAAGACTCTGAAAGGTGAAAAGGAAGAGGCAGACAATCTAACAGCCTTAGGATCTGTGGAACTACATGGAAATGAGCTCCATGGGTTTCTGTATTGCTTCCCATATGTTCCAGATAGGAGCTTACAGTTGCAGCAGGGTCAAGCAGGAAGTGGATCTAGCATGCATCCTCCCCACCCACACCTCCTCCCAAGAGAAATAGACAGGGGTGATCCAGTTCTCCCACTGGATGGTCTCTACATGGCCAGGCAGAGAGCTAACCTTGCATCTCCCAAACAGGAAACAGGTGGTGTTTTGATTCCCCTGCCAGCATTGTGACCATGGAGCTGAGTAGGGAGCTGACCACAACCCTTCCCTGTTCAGTAGAAACAGGTGGTGGCCTGAGTTCCCCACCAGGAAGTGCCCATGCAGTCCAATGATAAGCTAAGCCTCCATCTCCACCTCCTACCACAACTGTGGTGAATCTTTAGGAATTGATGTGGAATGAAAAAAAAAAAAAAAAAGTCATTCCCAAAAGGTTCCAACTCTGGGATTCAAAATTACAGAAATGTAGGGTGAGTGCAGTGGCTTCACACTTATAATCCTCACACTTTGGGAGGCCAAGTGATCTGTAGATCACTTGAGGTCAGGAGTTCAAGACCAGCCTGGCTAGCGTGGTGAAACTCCATGTTGACTAAAAATACAAAACAGCCAGGCGTGGTGGTAGGTGCCTGTAATCCCAGCTACTCAGGAGGCTGAGGAGGAGAATCACCTGAACCCAGAAGGCAGAGACTGTAGTGAGCTGAGATCACCCCACTGCACTCCAGCCTGGGCAACAGAGTAAGATTTCACCTCAAATGAAAAAATATATATGTATATACACACACATACACACATATATACATATACACACACATACACACACACATGTATATAACATATATATGTGTATACATACATACACACATATATATACATACATACATATATTACAGAAATGTAGAAAACATCAGCCAGGGGTCAGAGGTTGGGATGCAGGGAAGGGGAAGGAGGAAGAAGCTACATAGCAAATGAGAGATCCTTGTGAGGAAGGAAATGTCCTATATGAATGTCAGTATCTTGACTGTGATACTGTACTATGTTTTTTGAAGAAGTTATCATTGGAGGAAACTGAGGAAAGGGTACATGGAATCTCTGCATTATTTCTCACAATTCTCCATGAATCTGCAGTTATCTCAAAATTAAAAGCTTAAAAGTGATTTAATCAACAGGTGTGAGATTATTCATTTTAAGGAATCTTCCAATTGTCAGATTAAACATTGTTTTATATTTTAATATAAAATTATTCAATTTCAATATAAAATTATTGTTTCTAAATAGAAATAGGAGAGGTAGTTATCTCTATTTTCTGGAGATTGGGCTAAAAAAATTTTCTTCATCTAATAGACTGGATACCATAATTCTGTCACATTAGCATTCATTCAGTCATTCAACAAACATTTATTAAGAACCGACTGTGTACCCTGCTCTAAGTTATATGAATAAAGTAATGAATGAAACAAACTAAATACCTGCTCTCTGACACCTTATTAAAGAAGTACTCTATTTCATTCATGTTTGTCAACTAGTTCTTTTTCACTATACAATACGCTGAAAGGGTGTGCCTCCTATCTACTACTTTGTTAGGTTGAAATACTTCTTTCTTCCTTTGCATTAATAATCCTTAGTGAAACTAAAAGGATATCTGAAGTTATAGTAAAGTAGGAAGCTGAAAGAATATGAGTCGCTTAGGATTTTACTGGAAAAGCTCTCTAAGCTGAAAAAGTTTCGAGTAGGATCAGTTCTCACTGTTTGTGTGCTAATATCTATGTCTATACATGGGATATAATTTGATGGAGGGAAACCAGGAGTAAATCTGAGACTCTTCTTACTGGCATTGATGATTTCAGGCTTTTCAATGACCCATCTATAGCATCGTTTTGAGTGTCACAAGGATACAGTTTACATTAAAACACAAAGGACTTTTAGAAAGGAAAAACATAACTATTTCTAAAATAATGAAATTAGCTTTTAATAAACACTTGATTGCATTTATTCCATAAATACACATCAAACACCTACCACAAGCACTATGAAGAATGCAAAGATATTGTATCATAGATCCTTTCACCATTAAGTTCTTAAAGAGCTTAGCCAAATGTGAAGTAGGGTATATGTGGATACAGAACATGAAAAGATGGTTCACAAGGAACCAAATGGACTTGTCCTCCCATACGTGGTGTCCAGTATAGTCCCATGACATAAACCCACATGAGAATATAAAGATAAAAAAATATGAGTCAGAAACAAATATGGAGGCACAGAGAGCTTTGTAAATAGCCCTAAAACAGCAGCTTTTTTATGACATGTATTTACATGTGTTTTGCCATTTTATGCATGTCCTTGATGAGAATATGAGTGCATGCTTCATTATCATTCAAGTACCAACTGGAGACTTCACAGATTCTACCACTTTGTATACAGACAGCATAAACAGAAGAAATACTTAAACTTTTCTATTTCTCACTGCAGCCATAAAAAGAGATTGTTTATCCAGCTAAACTCTTTCACGTAAGACACAGGAGCACTATAACCAAATACCCAAACCCAATGCCAGGGCCCAACTCTTCCTAGAAATACAGTAACGAACTAACAAGCAAGTGGTCTTAAACTCAGTTTGGCTTTTCTACTAGATAAATTAGCCATCATACTAAGTTGCAGATTGATCAATGGAATTCATAAATTCCCTAACTCCAGGAATTAAGAGAAAATTTAACTTGGTATTTTGAATTCCCACTCAATTCAGTTAATTCAGAAATGCCTGGGCCGGGCACAGTGGCTCACGCCTGTAATCCCAGCACTTTGGGAGGCTGAGCCGGGCAGATCACGAGGTCAGGAGATCAAGACCATCCTGGCTGCCACGGTGAAACCCCGTCTCTACTAAAAAATACAAAAAAATTAGCCAGTGTAGTGGCAGGCACCTGTGCTCCCAGCTACTCAGGGGGCTGAAGTAGGAGAATAGTGTGAACCCGGGAGGCGGAGCTTGCAGTGAGCTGAGATCGCCCCATGGCACTCCAGCCTGTGTAACAGAGTGAGACTCCAACTCAAAAAAAAAAAAAAAAAAAAAAAAAAATGCCTGGAAGTAAAAACAAAGAAACCAAGTACAAGTTGTACTGGAAAGAAAAAACCACCATAAATATGTAATACTATTACATGTGCAAAATATAGTCATACTCATTTTGACAAAATATTCATCTACGCATTTTAACACATCTCTCAAACTACATCATCCAGCTCAGTGTCCCTGATTTAAGACTAGTATAACAAGTAAACCCGCTCAAACATATTTAGCACTACTTTGATAACAGTCCATTAAAACTATTTGTAACTCTGTGTCTCTGTGGTAAATTAGATCTTGGATCATCTTAACACCAGAACTGCTGTGGTCAGCACCATTGGAATGAACAGATAGAGGCAGCCTGTACTTCATCTGAAGACTCTGCTCCTTTGTCTTATTTGAAATTACATCCTTCATCCCAAGACCTGAAAGGGCTTGAGTTGTTGGGTAAAGCAAACATCTCTGTCATCTCTCAGACTGCTGCTGCCAGGCATCAGCAGGAGTGACTTTCGCAGTCTAAAAAGGAGAATTTGGCCCATCAGTTTAAATGACCTCTGAGCTATGTTATTTGATGGCATGAAATGTAACATGCCGGATTTTACAAGAAAGGAGGGCCAGGGTTGGTTTTGTTCCTCTTCTCAGATAAATTTGGTTCATCAGTTATTCTGTGGAAAAGGTACTCACTCCACTCCAAGGTCACTTGGATAGGAACCACAGAGTTCTGGGAAAACTATGTTATTAAATTGGCTACTTACACATAGGAGGAAGATCACATGGCAGAATTTAGCCCAGGATGTTCTGGACTGGGAACAAAAAAAAAAAAAAAAATCCTTTGGTAGGGAATCCCAGTGCTAACTAGATATTCCCAAGATCTGAGAACATGAAAAGCAGGGTACTATATGGAGTTAGGGGAAACTGCAGGGCTAACAAATTCATGGAATGACTCATGGCAAAGTATTTGTGCAGACTGGTTGCAAAGAAACCACCTAGGGAACATCAGGGCTGTTTCACTAGATAGAGGCCACTGGTTTTGACTCACTGTGAAAAAATCCAAGATCTATTTGTGACAACATGGATGAACTGGGAGGACATCACATTTAGTGAAATAAGTCAGGCACAGAAAGACAAGTACTACCTGATCTCATATATCAAATCTAAAAGGGCTGAATTCAAAGCAGAGAGTAAAATGATGGTTACCACCATCATTCTCAGCAAACTATCGCAAGAACAGAAAACCAAATACCGCATGTTCTCACTCATAGGTGGGAATTGAACAGTGAGATCACTTGAACACAGGAAGGGGATCATCACACACCAGGTCCTATTGTGTGGGGCAGGGGAGGGATAGCATTAGGAGATATACCTATTGTAAATGACGAGTTAATGGGTGCAGCACACCAACATGGCACATGTATACATACGTAACAAACCTGCACATTGTGCACATGTACCCTAGAACTTAAAGTATAATTTTTAAAAAAATGATGGTTACCAGTAGGACTGGGGAGGTGTTGGTCAAAGGGTACAAAAATTTCAATTAGACAGGAGAAATTTGCTCAAGAGATGTACTGTACTATGTGGTGGCTACTAATAACTATGTTTTTTGTTTGTTTATTTTTGAGATGGAGCCTTGCTCTGTCGCCCAGGCTGGGGTGCAGTGCCATGATCTTGGCTCACTGCAGCTTCCACCTCCCAGGTTCCAGCGATTTCCTGCCTCAGCCTCCCGAGTAGCTGGGATCATAAGCACATGCCACCATGCCCAGCTAATTTTTATATTTCTAGTAGAGACAGGGTTTTGCCATGTTAGCCAGGCTGGTCTCAAACTCCTGACCTCAGGTGATCTGCCCATCTCAGCCTACCAAAGTGCTGGGATTACAGGCATGAGTCACTGTCCCTGACCATAACTATGTATTGTTGAAAATCACTGAGTGTAAATTAACTTTTCTTATCACAAAAAAAAAGAAATATGTGAAGTAGCACCTATGTAGTTAGTTCAATTTAGTCACTCCAGTGTATACATATTCCAAAACATGTTGTA
Source organism: Chlorocebus sabaeus (assembly GCF_047675955.1). NCBI lineage: Eukaryota > Metazoa > Chordata > Mammalia > Primates > Cercopithecidae > Chlorocebus > Chlorocebus sabaeus. The sequence continues at coordinate 28,817,496 of NC_132921.1, read as the reverse complement.
TATGACAAAAATAAAATTGTCAATTCTAAAACAATTAAGAAAGGGAAAAAAAATCTAAGATCTGAGCTGCCTGAATCCCAGGATACAATGATGAGGAGAGGATACATTGGCTTATAACCCACTTAGTTTGCCAGCAGCAATGGAAGAGGATTCCCTTGATCCAGAAAAATGGGTCAGGTTATATAGAGATACAGACTCCTTAGAGGTATGATAGATCTGAGATCAGTTAAGTCACACCTTCATCTTACAGATGAAAGTAGCACCAAAGCAGTGAGAGATTATTTGCCCAAGGGTAGCTACGGAGTGGCAGAAACAAATCTAGAAAGAATGTCTGTACCCTTCTAATGACAACCCCTATGTTCTTTACTTTGTAGTTTCCTTGTTTTTAATTTTTAAAAAACTATGAAAAATAATCCAGCCATTATGGCTTGAATTGTGTCCCCCCACCTTCCTGCAAATTGAAATGTCACAGTCCTAACCTCTAGTACCTCGGAATGTGACCTTATTTAGAGAAAGCATCTATACTGAGGTAATGAAGTTAAAGCTAGATCATTAGGGAGGACTTTAATCCAGCCCGACTAGGGTCCTTAAAAAAATGGGAGTTTGGACACAAATATAGACATGCATAGAGGAAGATGATGTAAAGAGACACAGTATAGGGAGGAGACAGTGGATGAAGGAAGAGGCCTGGAACAGATCCCTCCCTCATAGCCCCAGAAGGAACTAACCCTGCCAACACCTTGGTTTCAGACTTCTGACCTTCAGATCTGTGAGAAAAAATTTCTATTGTTTAAGTCGTCCAATTTGCAGTACTTTGTTATGGCCACCCCAACCAACTATCACACCTGCAAACCATGCAGATGTTTATACTGAAAGTCAATACTCTCTCTCACCTTGACAATTTCATGCCCTTTGGGTAACTGATATCAGCATTTTGGAGTGTATCGATTCACACCTTTTTCCATACCCATGATTTTTATTGGTTCATTTTTTTAATGAAAGTATAACACTTTACAATGCAGTTTTTATCCATCTTCCAGATGGACTTGTATAACTCTCACTCATTAATTGCTATGTAATAGTCAATCTTATGTATCACTCTTCCGCTCATCAACAGTCAGGTTATTTCAGCTTATATAGCATCACCAAAAAATGCTCTGATAAACATCCTTGGACATATGTTTTCAATTTTAAAGCATAGATTTCTTAAATTAGAATTTCTCATTCAAGAATTATGTGCATTTCCTATTCTTCAATGCCCTCTCCCACCAATGTATCAGAATATTTCTCAGCTAACAGTGCACATAAATTTCAAAAACCTATTTGATTAGGTTTCAAAAACCTGTTTAAAGAGAATGATAATCACAAAGAATCTGATTAGACTCTTAGATGGAGGTCTTCGTTGCATTCTGATAGATCAGGAAAAATATAAATCATGAACACATTTTTCATCCGCGCAGAAGTAGAGTCCCTTCACAAATCCCTTTTTCCTGGGTTTTGTTTGTTTTTGTTTGTTCCTTGAGATGGAGTCTCACACTATTTCCTGGGCTGGAGTGCTGTGGTGTGATCTCAGCTCACTGCAACCTCCGCCTCCCGGGTTCAAGTGATTATCCTGCCTCAGCCTCCCGAGTAGCTGGGATTACAGGAGCATGCCACCACGCCCAGCTAATTTTTGTATTTTTAGTAGAGACAGGGTTTCACCATGTTAGCCAGGCTGGACTCAAACTCCTGACCTCTTGATTCGCTCGCCTTGGCCTCCCAAAGTGTTGGGATTACAGGTGTGAGCCACCGCACCTGGCCCCTTTTTCCTGTTTTTAATGGAAAGTATCCCATACAAACTACTGGTTTCCACCAATGTCCATTTACATTACTTCTTTATACATTTTTAAGGCAACCTAGGAACGCCAGTGCCAAAGCCCAAACTGAAGCTGACAGATGCTATCCAGAGATTCTCTCAACTACAGAGTAATTTCCTGATTCTAGCAAAAAGCATGGCAAGGTCTCTGTTCCCCTCAATCCACTCTCAGTTAACATATGAAGCTTTAGAACCTTGTGAAGAAATGGGAATGCCCAGACATTTCACCTACCCTGGACTCTACTGGTGATTTCAGGGGAGAGCTGACAGAAAGTAGAACACAACCTGTGGAGATTTCAGGCACATACTATGATTCTAAAGCCATTATTGAGGTAACTTTGCTGAAGTCAGGGTTCTTGGGAGAAAGGGACATGCATAGAGCATTTCTATTGCTGAGCAAATTGGCCATGACTTACTATGCAGATCTGCAGGAAAATGAATGAATAACGTTGAGCTTAAAAAATGCACTGGGATTGCAAATACTTTTGTCAGGTCAACACAAGCTGAGATTGGCACCTCAAGAAGGATGGCTCATCCCTGACAGATCACTCATGTGTTCCTTAAGAAAAATGACAATTTAGGATGAGATTCAATCATAAATTATTCATTTGGGGTTTTTTTTCCACTTTATTTCAGAACATTCTCCTGGTCATGTCTTAAGTGAATTTCTCCCTGGTCCCATCACTTACAAATGCAGACAATTCTCAGTAAAGGAGCCAGATCTCAAGCAAAGAGTCACAGGACTTACCCTTCTTTAAGAGAAGTCACTCTAGCCCTCAGTTGCTGCCCTCAATTGCTATTCCCTTTCTAGGCCAATAATAGCTGCAGCCCAATTAAGGCTGTAAAGGTGGCCCTTATTAACATTTTAAAAATAAAGCCATCTTCACGTAAAGTGATAAGAACAAGTATTTTTCTTTCACCACCGCCAAACCTCAAACACACTAAGATTTTCCTCTGTGAAATCACTGCATGTTTTATATGCTATATTTATGTCTCATTGTAAAGCATTTGTTGGTTTATAGACCTTGGGTCCTCGAGGAAACATCACAAATCCTTATTATACTTTTTGGTATTAAATTTGGTGTTAGAATCTCTGATTTATCTGCCAGGCTAACTCATATGTAAACAGACATCTCTCTCAAAGCTTCTTCAAATTCAATAACCCCCTCAAAAATAGTTCATGCTAAAGTTCTAGCCTTGAAGTTCATTGCAGTTACATTATCAAGGATAATGATAAATTGTATTTAGTTATTTCCTCATTATGTTATTTTCCTTGTGCACACACACACACAGACACACACACACAAACGGGGGACCAGAAAAGTACAATTTTAGATGCCTTTTAAAGACATGTGTTGATAGGCTTTCTATGTGAATACACTAATCTTCTTTAAATGAAGGAATGAATCAATCACCACGAGGTGACTGTGAAGTCCAATAAACAGGGCAATAAATAATGATCATCTAATGAATGCAGATTAAAGACTCAGCCCAAGGACATTCCTCCTTATAAGTTCTCACCTTTCCAAGGAATGCAAATATTAAAATATCTTTGTATAAGTTTATGTTGCGATTTGCTTTCTAACTGCCACGTAAGATTGTTCTGATGGGAATGTGAATAGAAAAATTTAATCATTTGAGTATCTTTTAAAACAATCTAATTATATGAGTGTTATTGTAAAGTTTTTTGAAGATGTCATTGTCCTGGTTGTTCCTTTTAATGATCTTAAATAGCATAGCATTGCTAACTACAAGATTACAGAAGAAACCCTTTTCTCCTTTGACATTTACAAAATACTGAAATACTTAAGATGTTTCATAAGCATTATTATATACTACTGAATATATTTCTAATGTGAAATGCATAATATATGTACGAAAAGCCAGTCAGAACTTAATTCTCTTTCAATTCAAGTTAGTAAAATGTTGTTGTGTTCCTATGATGTACAAAGCATAATGCTAATAGGGAGGAGAGAAAAAGATATGGCATGGCCCCTGCCCTCAAGGAACTTCCAAGTCAAGTTACCTTTTTCCTTTTTTTTTTTTTTTTTTTAAATTTGAGACAGTCTCACTCTATCACCCAGGCTGGAGTACAGCGGAGTAATCTCAACTCACTGCAGCCTCCACCTCTTAGGTTCAAGCAATTCTCCTGCCTCAGCCTCCCAAGTAGCTGGGATTAAAAGTACCCACCACCATGCCCGCTAATTTTTTGTATTTTTAGTAGAGATAAGGTTTCACCATGTTGGCCAGGCTGATCTCGACTCCTGACCTCAGGTGCTCCACCCGCCTCGGCCTCCCTAAGTGCTAAGATTACAGACGTGAGCCACCATGCCCAGCCACCTTTTGTTTCTATTTTACGTGAACTAAATGGTCTTTAGTTTTCAAAGTAGAAAGAAATTTTGAACAATAGTTTTTATATCAAGGGTCCTCATAAAACACATGTGTAGTTCTCATGCTCAAGAATGAGAAAGACCACTGAAAACAAACCCCATATTTTTTAGATAAATATACACCAGTTGCAGAGGTTGTCTAGATCTAGATCAACCAAAATGATAGTTTTGAAAATCAAGATAGGATAGCATATTTAGAAAGTATGTCATACTTAGACTATGATTTAATCTTTATTTTTGTTGGATCTGAACAGTATTTTGAAATTATTCTAGAAGTGACAATGCAAGGAAAGAATCTAGTGTAATTTTATTCATAAAAATATCAAGAAAGCTACTGATTTGCACATAAGTCAAAAACAAAGTACAGGTGAAAACTATGGTTAAATTATAGACTATTAAACATCATTAAATTTCTGTTGTGGGTTTTTTTCTGAAATATTTTTCAACAAGTTGTATAACATCTTTGTACAGTAAATTAAGGATTACCTTGTAAAAATTTGAAGTTATGAAGTCAATTATTAAAACATTATTTCATAATATTTTAATAGATGAACTAAAGACATATTCAGATAAGGTGGTTATAAGTTACTTTCTATGTTTGTAGAATTTCCAAAACCTTTGAATCCTATAGGTTTTTAGAATTGTATCTTTTGATATCTTGTAAAAAGATAACTGAAAAATAATATGGTTCAGCGGATTTGAAACTGCCTGCACAACAGTTCCCAAAGAGTATTAATTAGTAGATCAATTTGAAACTAACAGGTGGTTGTTAATTTTATGCTAAAGAAATCTGCCCTTGATTCTGTTCAAATATTAGGAGTCATTTGGATGAGGACATGGATAATCTGCTTATCAAACCCATAGATGACAGAGTTGATACCGATAGTTGGTTGATCAAGTAGAGTCAGTTGGTCTCAATAGGATAGAATGATGTATTGGATTACATAAAAATGAACAGGATAAATGTATAAGTCTGGCACATGAGTTTATAAAAATGTACGCGTATAGAAGAACAATGGTGCAGCAACTGTAGTACACGCTCATAGATTGCAATTCCAATACAAAAGCAGGTGAGGTATGGGTAGGAACTAATATTTACTGAATGCCTTAAGCTCCTAACCACAGGCATTAGAGAGACCCAAGCATTGATATTATTCCCATTTTACAGAGAAAATGAGACATAAAATAATTTCCCCTATGTCCTACAGATTACAAAAGGCGAATCTGGAATTTGAACCTAGGGCAATCTTTCTGTAAAGCCATGCTTTTATCATTCCATTATCATGTAAACAGTGTAATAATGATACTGTAATAACTAATGTAATCCTGGGTTACTATATTAGTTCGTTTCCACACTGCTGATAGACACACCCGAAACTGGGAACAAAAAGAGGCTTAATTGGACTTACAGTTTCACATGGCTGGGGAGGCCTCAGAATCATAGCAGGAGGCAAAAGGTATTTCTTAAATGGTGGCAGCAAGAGAAAAATGAGGAAGAAGCAAAAGCAGGAACCCCTGTTAAACCCATCAGATCTTGTGAGACTTATTCACTATCACGAAAACAGCACAGGAAAAATGGGTCCCCTTGTTCAATTATCTCCCCCTGGGTCTCTCCCACAACATGTGGGAATTCTAGAAGATACAATTCAAGTTGAGATTTGGGTGGGGACACAGTCAAACCATATCAGTTACATTAGCAGAAGTACAAGGCAGAACAAAGAAATAGTAGTCTTTCTCTAGTTTACATTAAGTCAGATATTTATGGAAATCTAATGTAAATATTAACACATACACACATTCATCAAGATGAAAAGAGAAAAACAAATAGGAGGTTATTTATACAATGAAATACTACTCATCACTAATAAGGAACAAACTACTGATACAACAACATAGATGATCTAAAAAAAAAAAAAAAAAAAAAAAAAAAAAAAAAGTTGAGCAAAAGTGTGTGCTGTTTAATTCCACCAGCATGAAGTCCATCTTAACTCATCTATGCTGATAGAAATTAGAACAGTAGCTCCCTCTGGGCAGGTTGCCAGGAAAGGAGCATAGGGAATTTTCCAGAATGATGAAATGTTTTATATCGTGATTGAGATAGTAGTTACAGAAGTATATACTATTGTCAAATGTATCAAACTGTATACTTGAGATTTGTGCATTCTATTATATGGAAGATATGCCTCAAGCCAAGGAAAAAGTAATGTACAGAAACTAGAGACTATGGCACTATGACAGTGAAGTATCAAGAAATCATGACCTATGTGAAACATGCAATCTAAGAAATATTATTTGCAAACATTTATTTTATTAGCAATAAGTCCAGGAAAAGGGAGATAGAATGAGGTATAATATTGATGTTTAGAATTATACCCTAAGAGAAAAAGAATAATCGTAAGTACTTTTTAGGGAGTGTAATTAGGGTGAATAAGTAGACATTTTACTTCAGTCTAAAAATTGTCTCTAGTCAAAACAGTTCAAACATGAAATTATCTGCCTGTGAAGTTGTAAATTCCCCACTGTTTCAAGTGCCACGCAGAGCCAGACAGCCTCCTGTCATAATGTTCATAGAGGATACTTGGCACCTAAGGCAGTTCTCGCCAGCACTGACACACTATGCAGCTATGTCCTGAAACACACCCTGAGCCTCCATGGATGAAGCTCACATACTAAATGGCATCCAAACTCTCAACTCCACTCTCAATCTACTCACAACCCTTGGGGCACAGAAGCACCAAGTCCACAAATGTGTGTACCTGTGATTAGCAGAAGCAACCTCTACCCAACTTCTACTCCAATCCTACCACACATTCCAATGTCAGATTCTAAAGAAAAGTGGTTAAAAAAAATACACTTTCAGGTTTAGGGCACTTCTTAATCTTTGGTGAACAAAAATATTCCTTATTAAGTTTTTTAACCTTATCTATGAATGAGGGCTTACTAAGTATCCAGCATGCTCTGAACACTGGAGATACCAACAAAAAAATACAACAGTCCCCATTTGGTGGAGCTTACATTCTTCTTGGTTGACATCAAGTGGCTTAGGACAAGAACATCTGTTCTTCAGACCTATCCCAAGTGTTTAAATCTGCTGGACACACAAGAGGGTGATGAATAAATACCCATTAACTTAACTTGATGTGAGAAACCAACAGAGCAGGCATATATAAAAGCCTCATGGGGGAGACAGGACTTTTCCAAGACTTAGACATGGTATTTTGCTACTCAGCTCAGTAAAAATCTGTTAGATGTCAGATGTTGACAAAATGCTCATTTTCACTATTGTTCCTACACTTCAATAATAAGCTAATACACTGTGACTCAATGGATTTACTCTGAATTTACAATTTAGCTAATGCTATCCCCCAGAGGAACTCTAAGAGCCTTAGTAGAGCTTAATGAAATTGACTTCAATAAAATAAAAGGAGTGATGTTACTGAGCTATATCCAATAAATCACAGAGTCTATTAGCTGACATTAATTTATAATTTCAGGCACAGCAATGAAATTATTAACAATGGATACCTTTAAATTGGGTGAGAAGCCCAGGTAGCAAATTCTGAATGCAGTAAATCCTTCTAGAATAAAAACAGAAAACAGTCTCTATGGCAACAGCTTTGGGGAGTTGCCTTCAGCCTCACCTAATGAGCCAACGTATAATGTTTTAAGTACACTCCAATTCAAGAAGTTAAATTAGACCCACATTTTAAGACCTGCTGAAACACTAGCTGCAAACTTTACAGATTGACTCTCCAAGGAAAATTAGGTATTTGCTATACCTGCATCAGAGGTGAAAAGTTCAAAGGAAAATGTGTATAAATTGCATATATGTAAGGATGAGAATTAACAATTCTGTTAGTTCTCTGTGTACTTCCTCCACGTGTAATCTTTTCTTCCTCTGGTCTCTCATCTGTAAACCTTTTTTTTGGTCTCTAGCTACTGCTCACCACACATAGTCATTAAATTTTCAATCGAAAAACATAAAACACATTTCCTCAAAGGTCTAAAGTCATCAGAAAGAAGTGGGCAGGTGTGTCTGCAAATCAGTACATTCATACATTTGGGAAAGTATAGAGGGGAAAAGGAAGAGGAAAATCAAGTAAAAAAAAACAAAAATCTGCTCTAAAGGCGATCCTAGTAAGGGACTGTGTCAAAAACTAGAAGCACTATATCAAAGGGCATAGTGGCCATTCACCAGAAGGGAAAATGGTGGGAAGGAGGCACTGAAGCATAAAACAGCTTGGAAAGTATCGAAAATTGCTATCTACTTGATATTTGAGAAACCTCACATTTGGGTAGTTTAGTGCAATGTAGCTAAATGTTTAAACTAAACCTTACAGTGGTGGGAGGAATAAAAGCAAGGTGATAAAACCTTTTTCTAAGAGTAGGCATAAGAGGTGATAAAACCGTTTCCTAAGAGTAGGCTTAAGAATAACTATTTGGCCAGCACTTTGGGAGACAGAGACGGGCAGATCACTTGAGGTCAGGTCTTTGAGACCAGCCTGGCCAACATGGTGAAATCCTGCCTCTACCAAAAATACAAAAATTAGCCGTACATGGTAGCAGACAGCTGTAATTTCAGATACTCAGGAGGCTGAGGCAGGAGAATTGCTTGAACCCGGGAGTGAGAGGTTGCAGTGAGCCAAGATCACGCCACTGTACTCCAGCCTGGATGACAGAGTGAGACTTCATCTCCAAAAAAACAAAAAAGAAAAAAGAAAAACAGAAAAGAAAATAACTTTATTCACCTTTGGCAACTCTTCCTAAGTCACCCCATATCATCTATGTCAGTCTGTATTATAACCAGGGAATTCTAGAAAGTGAAATCGCTGTAGGGAACTGTCACCAGCCCCATGGGCTTCCCCTGGGCAGGGAACATTCTAAAAATGGGAGTATCAGTGGCTGACTAGTTCCAATATTAACAATAGAGTTTTGAAAGGCAAAAACTTGTAAATAGAAACTAGGGAATAGATAGTAATACATACGTATTTATATAGAAAAGGAAGAGGCATGATGAAAAATGTAAAGATAACTCAGTACCTATAAATACTTAAGAGGGAAGAAACAGGGAAATATGACTAAAAAGAACCAATTAGAACTTTAACTCAATAAGTCACTTTTCTAGAAGGACAAAACAATAAATTACTGCCACACTTAACAATGACTTTTCATTCTGAGGAAGAGGGAAGTTGCAATGCAATTTGATACATATATGAATATTAGGTGTAAGTCACCAGGCTAGGTGCCATAAGGATATATAGAGATTTTAAATATAAAATGGCCAGGTGCGGTGGCCCACGCCTGTAATCCCAGCACTTTGGGAGGCTGAAGTGGGTGGATCATGAGGTCAGGAGATTGAGACCATCCTGGCTAACAGGGTAAAACCCAGTCTCTGCTAAAAAATAAAATACAAAAAATTAACTGGGCGTGGTGGCACACTCCTGTAGTCCCAGCTACTCAAGAGGCTGAGGCAGGAGGATCACTTGAGCCCAGAAGGCAGAGGATGCAGTGAGGAGAGATCACGCCACTGCACTCCAGCCTGGGTGACAGAGCGAGACTCTGTCTCAAAATAAAATAAAATATATCTTGGAGGATTTTGCAATATGGCAGGGGAAATTAGCCACACAGATAGATCCCACTTTACAAGGGGTACACTGATCCCAAGGTCAGTTGGGAGCTATCTCTTTGAAGCATAAAGGAATTACCAAAGGGAAAAAAAAAAAGAGTTGGGAGAAACAATACACTATTTTACATCTGAATTTCTGAGTGGAAAATTCAGGCTATAAGAAGGCAAGAATAAGAAGTAAATTTCAAATTTGTATTTTGAATCAATTAGAAACGTAAACTGTTAGGACTGTCAAACTAATCTTAACTCTATGCTAACTTGAAGATAATTTCTTTAGAATAACCTAAATAGATGGATTGTCTTTTCTTTCAACTGTGTTCATACATTTGTTTAGTGCATCCTAAAACTACTGGGTACAACACCAAGGGTGATGGATTAACAGGTTATTAAACATTGATTTTAAGTGATAGTTTTGCATTTCAGGTTTTATTTGATCAATTTTACTCTTTTCCCTATTCACGAGCAAGAAGTATAAAATTCCCTCTTCAATTTTTCAAAATGAAATTAACAGTAAACAGAAGAAGTTATCTCCAAAACTTTTTCAGCCAATAGTGATGGAGAGGAGACAGATTGCTAGGCATGTGGTTACCAACTAAGTGTACATGAATAAGTCAGCCTGCACTTCCCAAGCTGTGGCCAGAAGGAAAAACCTAGAGAGGGTCTGCTTTAAGAAAAATAAGAACCCCATTGGTGGGGCTATTGCCCAATAGCAAGATTTTGGAAATTTCTTATTCCAAGTTTATTCACCCTCTTCTGTGGTGAATAAATGCTATAGAGCAACCATTTTACGGCATCTGTGGTGACAAATGCTATAGAACCACCACAAGGAAGAAGTGTTGCTTAGGTTAAAGCTTCCATTGAGTGTGCATCTTCCTGGTATAACTGAGATCTGATGTATATGTTTTGAGTATGTTTATGTAAAATTAATACTCCTCTTTTGTAAAAATAAGCAGTATTGGAATGAATACAGTGAGATCAAGTCACAAATTCAGTTGTGCCAATAATGTCAATTGTATATAGCTCTCTAGGGATCTTTAATCTGGTTATTTTATTATAAATGTGGATATGTTTTTACCAGCTATTATCCACATCCTTAAAATGCAATACTCAAGGTCATCACCACTTGCCCCTATGAGCTCCTTACTCAAGACATATATCCTCTATAGAAAGTTATAGTAAAATAGTTTTGTTAGAGCATCTGCTAGGAAAGTCTCATTTTTAAAAAAATCAACAATGCCTAAGATGTCAATGGCTCCTCTTTAGTGCTGGTACCATTGCATACACATGGCACAAACCGCACAGACAAACCGTATCCACGCATGTGGGAGAAATTAGAACTGAGACATGAGAATACGCCATAGTCAGCAACAGTAGTCCCAGTACCAAGAGTTCAGCTGTAACAGTGTCTAGCATTTTCACTTTGGGTTGTAACCAATTTTTTGATTAGACTTTTAAAGATCCAAGTAATAAATACAGTATAAGGTACATGAATTTCACGGTTGTTCAATATAAACTGGCCTGGAGAGGAACAAAAGGTAAATGGTAAGAGGCTATATCATGAAATTGAGTAAGGGATGATAATGGCATTGAAGGGGGAGGAAAGCAGTTGGCCATTAGAAAACAACTTGCCCAGTGGGTTTTCCCCCCACACTCTACTTCTGCTTTCCATGGCATTTTCCCTTCTACTCTGAATGTAGCTATTCCCCAAAATCCACAGTGGCTTCCATAAGAGATGTGACAGAAGTTGTAAGCCTCAGAGCTAAGTAAAGCTAGATAAGGCCAAGAACGTCAACTGTCTGCATGACTCACTAGTGGGTGTTTGACACAATGTGGGTGTTTATGAACTGACTTCATAACTACCTGTGAAAAGATAATTGGAAGAAAGATATGAGATGAAAGGAAAGGGTTTGTGTAAAGTAGAAGCAGAGTTGGATAATATTATAGTATCAATGGTATAATTTGGATATTTGTCCCCTCCAAATTCTCATGCTGAAATGTAATCCTCAGTGTGGAGATGGGGCTGGTAGGAGGTGTTTGGATCATGGGGGCAGATCCCTCATGAATGACTTAGCTCCATTCCCTTGGTGATGAGTGAGTTCACATGAGATCTGACTGTTTAAAAGTGTGTGGCATCTCCCTTCTCTCTCTCGCTCCCATTTTGCCATGTGATATGCCAGCTCACCTTTCACCTCTTGCCATGATTGTAAGCTTTCTGCTACTTCAGAAGGAGCAGATGCTGGTGCCATACTCCTGTACAGCCTGCAGAACTGTGAGCCAGTTAAGTCTCTTAAGTTACCCAGTCTCAGGTAATCTTTTACAGTAACATGAACAGACCGATACAGAGTCATAGGCAATGAATTAGGTTTTAGAATTAAGCTTCACTATATTAAAGTTTGTTGAGTGAGTGAGCAAATGAACAAATGAGGCTGTGACAACATCAACCACTAAAAAGTTGACTTTGTAATTTCTCAGTTCTAGTAATCAGTAGCCACAGATTGCAATAGAGGTGACAAGAAATGAGAGCAGGCAGCAATATAAGTGAGTATGCAGCAACGAAACTCAGTCCTAAAGGCCAAAATACAATTGCCTTGACCAAGTCACAAACTTTGTGAGACTTGGGAAAAACACAACCAATTCTGATGAAAGAAAAGAATTGACATGGGGGAGGCAGAGTAAGAGGGCCAAACAAATCCCTCCAGCAAATGCTCCCCCTGCAGAAACACCAAATTGAATCAAAAACAGGTGAGACATCACAGTAACTGGTTTTAACATCATATCAATAAAAGAAGCCCTAAAGAAGTTAGGAAAGACAGCCTTGAACCACTGATACACCTCCTGCCCCATCCCAACAGTAGCTGTGTGGCATGGAGAGAAAATCTGTGTGCTTTGAAGAAGGAAAGCACAGGTATTATGGGACTTTTCTTCAGAATTCAGTGCTGCCTTGTCACAGCAGAAAGCAACATGGGCCAGTTAGAAACCTGAACTTGCCCAGTGGGTTTTCCCCATCAATTCTACTTCTACTTTAAGTGCACCCATGGAGGGAGCACTTAAACCAGCCCTTGCCAGAAGGGAATTGCCCATCCTAGCTGTCAGAACCTGAGTTCTGGCAAGGCTCACCACCACAGGATAATGTGCTCTGGGGACCTCAATAAACTTGAAAGGTGGTCTAGGCCACAAGGACTACAATTCCTGGGCAAGTCCTGGTGCTGTGCTGGGCTTGGAGCCAGTGAACTTCGGATGCATATGACCTAGTGAGATATTAGCTGCCATGTAGCCAAGGGAGTGCTTGCATCACTTCTCTGCCAACCCAAGGCAGTACAGCTCACAGCTCATGGAGAGACACTTCCCTTATGCTTGAGGAGAAGAGAGAGGATAAAGAGGACTTTATCTTGCAAATTGCATACCAGTCCAGCCACAGTAGAATAGGGTGCCAGGCAGAATGCTCTATTTCAGGACCTAGCTCCCAGAAAACTTATCTAGGCACCTTCTGGGCCAGAATGGAACCTGCTGCCTTGAAGGGAAGAAACCAGTCCTGGCAGGATTCATCACTTGCTGACCAAAGAGCCCTTGGGCCTTGAATAAACATCAGTGGTATACAGGTAGTACTCAATGGGCTTTGGGTGAGAACCAGGGCTAGTTGTGCTGGCTTCAGGTGTGACCCAGCACATTCCCAGCTGTGGTGAGAGACTCCTTCTGCGTTAGGAAAGAAGAGGATGAAGTAAAGGGAACACTGTCCTGCAGCTTGGGCACCAGAACAGCCACAGTGAAGTAGAGTACCAAGCAAGTTCCTGGGGTCCCTAATTTTAGGCCTTGGCTTCTGTGTGGCATCTGTGGACTTATCCTGGAGGGAGAAACCCAGGACTGGCAGCATTCATCACAAGCTGACTAAAGAGCCCTTGGGGCTTGAGTGAACATCGGTGGTAGTCAAGCATACCTGCCGTGGGCCTGAGGAAGTAGAGGCCACAGGGAGAGAATTCTTCCGTGTAAGGAAAGAAGAGGGAAGTGTGGGAAAGAGGCTCATGGGTGCCAGCTCAGCCACAGTAGAATAGAGAACCAAGTAGAGTCCTTAGGTTCCCAACCCCGGGCCCTGGTTCTGAGATGGTATTTCTAGACCTGCCTTGAGCTGGGGTAGAGGGAGCTCATCACCCTGAATGGAAGAACACAAGCCTGGCTGGATTCACTACCTGCTACCTAAAGAGTCTTGGGCCTTGGATGAACATTGGCGGTAGTCAGGCAGTGGTCACCACAGGCCTTGGGAAAAACCCAGTGCTTTGCTGGCTTTGGGTCTGACTCCGCACAGCCCCAGTGGTGGTGGCCACAGGGGTGCCTGTGTCACCATTCACCCAGTACAAGGCAACTCCGCACAGAGAGGGAATCTGTTGTTTAGAGGAAAGTAAGGGAAGAGAACACAGGTCTCTGCCTGGTATTCCAGGGAACGCTCCCAGATCTTACTCCCAAGAACACAAAGGTAGTACCCTCTAAGTCTGTAAGAGTCACAGCATTACTGGATTCGGGGTGCCCCCTAATGCAGATACAGCTGCAGTGACTAAAGATTTAGATCACAATATTAAAATTCCCTTTGAATACTTAGAAAGGCTTCCCAATAAGGATGGGTACAAACAAGCCCAGGCTGTGAAGACTACAATAAACAACCGACTCTTCAGTGCCCAGATAAATGATACACATCCATAAGCATCATAGACCACCCAGGAAAATGTGACCTTACCAAATGAGCTAAATAGGACACCAAGTATCAATCCTGGAGCAACAGATATGTGACCTTTCTGACTGAGAATTCAAAATAGCTGTCTTAAGGGAACTCAAAGGAATTCAAAATAACAGTGAAAGAATTCTAAATTTTGTCAGATGAGTTTAACAGATTGAAATTTTTTAATCAAACAGAAATTCTGGAGCTGAAAAATTCAATTGACATACTGAAGAATGCATTAGTCTCTCAAAAGCAGAACTGATCAAGCAGAACAATTAGTGAACTTGAAGACAGACTGTTTGAAAACACAGAAGAGACAAAAAAGAATTTTAAAAAATGAGGCACACCTACAAGATCTATAAAACAGCCTCAAAAGGGCAAATCTAAGAGTTGCCAGCCTTAAGGGAAAGTAGAGAAAGAAAGATAGGTGTAGAAAATTTAGAGGGTCATAAAAATGAGCAATTATATGTCAATAAATTAGAAAACCCAGGAGAAATGTATAAATTCCTAGATACATACAATGTAAAAAGACGAGCCAAGAAGAAATTCAAAACTTGAATAGTCTTATAACAAGTAATAAGATCTAAGCTTTAATAAAGTCTCCCAGCAAAGAAGAGGCTAAATAAAACCTAATGCTTCACTGCTGGATTTTATCAAACATTTAAAGAACTAATACACACCCTACTCAAACTATTCCATACAACAAAGGAGGGGGGAATACTCTCAAACTTATTCTACAAGATCATTTTTACCCTAATGCAAAAGCCAAAAAAAAATACATCACAAAAAGAAAACTACAGGCCAGCTTCCCTGATGAACACTGATGCAAAAATTCTCAAAATACTAGCAAACTGAATTCAACAACATTTTTAAAAGTTCATTCATCATGACCAAGTGGGATTTATCCCTTGGATGCAAGGATGGTCAAACCTATACCAAAAAAAAAAAAATCAATGTGACACATTATACCAGTAGAATGAAGAAAAAAACATGATCATTTCAACTGATGCTGAAAACGCATTTGATAAAATTCAACATCCCTTCAAAATAAAAACCCTCAAAAAACTGAGTATAAGAGGAACATACCTCAGCACAATAAAAGCCATGAACAATAGACCAACATCTAGTATCATACGGACTGGGGAAATGCTGAAAGTCATCCCTCTAAAATCTAGAATAAGACAAGGATACCTACTTTCACCAGTTATTCAACACAGTGCTAGAAGTCCTAGCTAAAATAATCAGACAACAGAAAGAAATAAAGGGCATCCAAACTGGAAAGGAAGAAGTAAATTATCCTTGTTGGCAGATGGTATCTTATATTTGGAAAGTGTAACGACTCGACCAAAAAACTATTCAAACTGATAAATTCAGTAAAGTTGCCGGATACAGAAATCAACATGCAACATACAAAAATTGGTAATATTATTTCTATATGCCAACGGTGAACAATCTGAAAAAGAAATTAAGAAAGTAATCCCATTTATAATAGCTACAAATAAAATAAGATATTTAGGCATAAACCTAACCTAAAACGTGAACGATTTCTATAATGAAAATGATGAAACACTGATACAAGAAATTGAAAAGGACACAAAAAAGGAACAATACTCCATTTTCAGGGATTCAACAACACTTTTAAAGTGTTGTTGGGATTGCAAGAAACAATATTTTTTTTAATGTTCATACTACCCAAAGCAATCTGTAGATTCAACGCAATCTCTATCAAAGTACCAAATGACATTCTGTGCAGAAATAGAAAAAAATTTCCTAAAATTTAAGTGGAACCACAAAAGACCCAGAGTAGCCAAAGCTATTCTGAGATTTCAACACTGAAAGAATCACATTTCCTAACTTTAAAGTATACTAGAACTATCTACAGTAACCAAAACAACATAGTACTGGCAATAACAACAAACACATAGACCAATAGAACAGAAGAGAGAACCCAGAGATAAATCCATACATCTACAGTGAACTCATTTTCAAAGATGCCAAGAACATACATCAGGGAAAGGCAGTAACATAAATTGTGCTGGAAAAACTGGATATACATATGCAGAAGAATGAAAGTGGACAGCAATCTCTCATCATACGCAAAAATCAACCCAAAATGGACTGGATACCTAAATGGATTGGACACTTAAATTGGACACCTCAAACTGTAAGACTGCTGAAAGAAAAAAATTAGGGAAACAATCCAGGATATTGTTCTGGGCAAAAATTTCTTGATTAATACCCTAAGGGTATAGGCAACCAAAGCAAGAATGGACAAATGGGATCACATCAAGTTAAAAAGCTTCTGCACAGCAAAGGAAACAATCAAAGTGAAGAGACAACTCAGAATGGGAGTAAATATTTGTAAACTATATCAGACAAGGGATTAATTATCAGAATATGTAGGCAGCTCAAATTCAACAGGAAAAAATCTAAATGCAATTTTAAATGGGCAAAAGACCTGAATAAACATTTCTCAAAAGACATACAAATGGTAAACAGGCATATGAAGGCCGGGCGCGGTGGCTCAAGCCTGTAATCCCAGCACTTGGGGAGGCCGAGACAGGCGGATCACGAGGCCAGGAGATTGAGATCATCCTGGCTAACACGGTGAAACCCCGTCTCTACTAAAACAATACAAAAAACTAGCCGGGCGAGGTGGCGGGCGCCTGTAGTCCCAGCTACTCGGGAGGCTGAGGCAGGAGAATGGCGTAAACCCGGGAGGCGGAGCTTGCAGTGAGCAGAGATCCGGCCACCGCACTCTAGACCGGGTGACAGAGCGAGACTCCGTCTCAAAAAAAAAAAAAAAAAAAAAAAAAACAGGCATATGAAAAGGTGTCCCCACATCATTGATTAGATAAATGCAAATCAGAACTACAGTAAGATATCATCTCACTCCAGGTAAAATAGCTTTTATCCAAATGCCAGGCTACAATGAAAGCTGACAAAGTGGAGAAAAGGGAACCCTCATACACTGTTGGTGGGAATGCAAACTACTATAGCCGCTATGAAGGTTCCTCAAAGAACTAAACCTAGAACTACCGTGTGATCCCATTGCTTTGTATATACACGAAAGGAAATTGGTGTATCAATGAGATATCTGCACTCCCATGTTTACTGCAACACTATTCACAATAGCCAAGATTTGGAAGCAACCTAAATATCCATCATTAAATGAATGGATAAAGAAAATGTGGTACATACACACAATTGAATACTATTTAGCCATTAAAATAGAATAAGATTCTGTCATTTGCAACAACATGGATGGAACTGGATAGTATGTTAAGTGAAATAAGGCGAGCATAGAAGGACAAATTCACATGTTCTCATTCATTTGTTAGAACTAAAAATTAAAACAATTAAACTCATGGAAATAGAGAATAGAATGATCACTACCAGAGTCTAGGAAAGGTAGAGGAGGGTAGAGAAGCGGGAAGGGAAGTGGGGATGCTTAATGAGTTCAAAAATACAATTAGATAGAATGAACAAGATCTAGTATTTGATACCACAATAGGCTGACTATGGTCAACAATTTACTGTACATTTTAAAATAATTAAAAGTATAACTGGAATGTTTAACTCAAAGAAATGGTAAATTCTTGAGGTGATGAATACCCCATTTACCCTAATGTGATTATACATTGTGTGCCTGTATCAAAATATCTCATGTACCCCATATATACACCTATGTACCTGCAAGAATAAAAATTAAAGAAAATAACTGACATGAATTTACTTTGAAAAATATAAACTGTTATATAAATGTTAATACAAAAAAAGGGATTTAAACAAAGAACCTTGTCTGTCCTGCATAAAATGTAGGGAACATAGGGCTTGTATGGTGGCTTGACATCAGGTACCAGAAGACATCTAGTTTTCTGCAGCTTATCTCTAGGATACAGTTCTTATCCTCATAGTACAAGCTAGTGATTCAGCCTCATCAATGTTGCAAGCAGCAGAATCAAGGAAGATGGAGGAAGAAGGGTAAAAGACATGTACCAGCTATCATTTAAAAAATTTCTTCAAAGCTGTCACAGAACAATTCTATACATGGCTATACCTAGCTAGAAGGGATGCTTCAGTCTTCATTCTGAGTGTCTGTGTCTGACCAACAGTTGGAGGCTCTGTCAACACAAAGAGACAATTGTTTATTGACAGACAACTAGCATTTCTGCCACTGTTACAATTAAAATTGTTTTAGGCCAGGCACAGTGGCTCACACCTGTTATCCCAGCACTTTAAGAGAATATATTAGTCTGTTTTCATGCTGCTGTAAAGAACTACCTCAGACCCAGTAACTGATGAAGAAAGGAGGTTTAATTTACTCACAGTTCTACATGGCTGGGGAGGCCTCAGGAAAGTTACAACCATGGTAGAAAGAGAAGGGGAAGCAAGGCACATCTTACACGGTGTCAGGAGAGAGAGTGCAAAGGGGGGAACCATTAGATCTCATAAGAATTCTCTATCAGAAGAACAGTATGGGGAAATCTGCCCCCATGAGCGAATCACCTCCTTCCACATGTGAGGACTGCAATTTGACATGAGATTTAGGTGGGGACACAGAGCCAAACCATATCAGAGGCCAAGGCTGGAGCATGGATTGAGGCTACTTTGAGACCAGCCTGGGCAATATAGTGAAACCTCATCTCTATAAAAAATAGTATAGCTAGAAAACTTGTAATAAGATCCTGAGAGGAGTCTAATGGTCATGTAATGCATATCCTGCATAAATGTTCTGAGCCAAGAAGGGCAAAGGAGACTGAAATCCAGCCAGCACTCTTCCAATCAATGTGATATCCTGCCCAGGGGTTGTATTCTAGCAAAAGGCTTCGTCTCTGTCATGCTTCCTTGGACAGAAACCCACAAAAACAGCAAGCCATGTGCCCATCAGGCTGTATCCACTTCCAAAAGTTGCCTTTTTCTAATTCATCTACCCAGAGAGGTTCTCTTTTCCTAATTCAGAAAAAAAGTATTGCCTTGACAAACTCCACTATCTAAAGAATAACCTGGATCCAAAGCAAGTTACCATTCCATTTTATTGGTAAGCATCACAAAAACCACAGAAAAGTAATATTCTTAACGATGTTGTGTGTAAAACTTTGTAAAAAAAAAAATTGTTTAGCGACAGAAAATGTACTATCTACACACAGTAACAAAACATGAAGGGGGAATTAAAGAGTTTTATATCCTTGGTTTTATTCATTGAGAATTAAATACTGAGCAAGTAAAACACAATGATTAAAGACCAATGGAGTCTAGGGCTAGAACTCCTGAGTCTGCATTCCAGTTGTAACTTCTAACTATAAAACTTTGGGCAAGCTAAATTCTAGATGCTTCGGTTTCATCAATGGTAAAAGAAATCCCTCCAATTTTCAGAGATTAAACATATCCACATATGGAGCTTAGAACAATAAGCAGTCAGTAAGTGTTAAGTGCCATTTAAACACATAATTGAACATTAACAAAACTTGAATAATCAAGTTTTTCAAAAAGTCGGCATTTTTAAGAGCAGAAATGGAAGTGGGAACAAAAAGATATAAATTTTGCCTTCCAAAGCTGCCTGCATAAAGACAACAAAAGTAAAAAGTTTTAACTATTTTGGTTAGTTACAGATATTTAGGGCATTAACTTGAAATGCCATGGCTTTCCAGCATCAAGTTTCCTTGAATTTCATTTTTATACCAACTAAAAAACTAGAAAACCACAAATCCAGAGAAAATATTTCTCAAAAGAGCCCAAAAGAAACTGAAAACCACAACTTAATATCCACCAAAATAAAAAAATATGTAAGCTCTTGCATCTAATATTCCATTTTTAGTGCCCTATTCTATGTCAAAGGCATGCAAACAGACACAAAGATATATAAAAGTCATTACAGTATTTTCCTTTGAAATTTTTCAGACACAAAAATGGATAGAATAGAGTAATGAACACTTATGTATTCACCTCTCAGCTATTATCAACTAATGGCCAATTTCTGGTTTAGTCCCACCCATTTGCTCTCTACACCAAGAAATATTTTAGAGCAAACCACAGACATCATTTTGGTCACATTATTTCAATAGCTTTATTAAAGAATTAGCATACAATCAGCAATGTGTTTAAAGTATACAACTTGGCAAATTTTAGCATAGGTCTGTCTATACCCCTGAAACAATCACTACAATGAAGATAATGAACATATCCATCAACCTCCAAAAGAATCCTTCTCTTAACACTCCTTCCTCCCCAACCAACCAATCTACTATCACTTTAGATTAATTTGCATTTTCAGAGTTTTACATAAATGGCATCCTGTTACATATATTCTATTTTACAACACTCAGCATAATTAGAGATTCATCCATGTCGTGTGGATCAATGCTTCATTCCTTTCTACAGAGTAGTATTCCATTATCCACATATATCACAATTTCTTAAGAGACAGGGAGTTGCTCGGTCACCAAGGCCCAAGAGCAGTGTGGCACAGCTATGGCTCACTACATCCCCGACCTCCTGGGCTGAAGTGATCCTCCCACCTCAGCCTCCTGAGTAGCTAGCACTGATAACATCAAAAAACTCAAAGAGCTCAAAAACTTGCTAATCAGGCAACTAATTACACTGGACCCACCTGGCCACTCTCTAACTGGGTATCCTGGCTTCTTGCAGTCGTTAGTCCTCTAACATCTATCTTCCTCCTCCCTCTTATTCAGACCTTGTGTCTTCCAGTTTATCTCTCAATTCCTACGAAACCGCATCCAGGCTATCACTAATCACTATATGAGAAACGCTGCTTTTAACAACCCCACAATATCACCTCTTACCCCAAAATCTTACTTCAGTCTCATCTCTCCCACTTTAGGTTCCTGTGCTGCCCCTAATCCTGCTTGAAGCAGCACTGAGAAACATCACCTATCACCCCTCCATAACACCCCCAAAATTTTCATCCCGAGTTTTCACTACTCTTTCTCATTTTATTTCTTCATTATTAACAAAAAGACAGGAACGTAAAGTCCTCTGAGCTGGCCGCACCATGGTCAAGCCATCATATTCCCCTACCCTTGTGATAATGTAATTTGTGATATTTCCTGTCCTTGTGAACGTATTTTGTATCATTCCTCCCCACCCTGGTGACAATACACCCTCCCTGCCCTTGAGAATGTACTTTGTAACATCTATCCCCTGCCCACAAAAAATTGCTCCTGATTCCACCATCTATCCCAAACCTGTAAGAACCAATGATAATCCCACCACCTTTTGCTGACTCCTTTCTCAGACTCAGCCCACTTGCACCCAAGTGCATGAACAGCCTTGTTGCTCACACTAAGCCTGCACAGGTGGTCTCTTATACAGACATACATAAGAAGGACTACAGGTGTACACCACCACACCCAACTATTTTTAAATCTTTTCTAGAGATGAGGGTCTTACTATGTTGCCTAGGCTGGTCTTGAACTACTCCTCAGCCTCCCAAAGTGTTGGAATTATAATTGTAAACCACTGCACCCAGCCCCACAATTTCTCTTCCTACTTACCTATTGATAGACACTTGGGTCACTTCCAGATTTTGGCTATTACAAATTAAGCTGCTGTTAATATACATCCAAAACCTTTTACAGATTCGTGATTTCATTACTCTTTAGGAAATATCTAGATATGGAATGATTGGGTCATAAGGTAGGCATGTTTTCTCAAACATTCCAAGATGCTTTTTCCAAAGTAGTTGTACCTTTTATATTTATATCAGCAACGCAGAAAAGTTTTAGTTACTCTATATCTCTCACAAATATTTGGTATTATGAGGCTTTTTTAAAAGACATCCTAATAGGTATGTGGTGGCAACTCAATGTGGTTTGACTTTGCATTTTCCTAGTTATATATGTTGAACATCTTTTCCTGTGCTTAGCTCTCATGCATTTGCATTTTTTGCTGAAATGTCTGTTTGAATCTTTTACCCATTTTTAATTGGGTAGTTTGTTTAAGTTTTGAGAGTTTTTTATACATTCAGGGTATTTTTTTATTAGATATGTATTTCTTTCAATCTATAAATTGGTTTTCATTCTTTCAAACAGTAGCTATTCTTAATTTTCATGAAATCTAATTTATCAAAGTTCTCTTTTATGGATTGTGCTTTGGATGTTATATCTAAATATTTCCCTAACTTTGAGGTCACAAATACTTTTATAATTTCTTCTAGATATTTTACTGTTTTAGGTTTTTTCTAATCTATCATATAAAGTTAACTTCTGTATTTGCTATAAACTTTTGCATATTAATATATATTTTGCATATGAATATTATTGCTAAAAATTGATCACAAGCATGTGAGTCTGTGGCTGGACTATTCTGTCTATTGATCCATTTCTCATTGAGATCTATACCACACTGCTTTGAAGTTAGATGGCAGAAGTCTTCAAACTTTGTTCTTTTTCAAAATCATCTTGCGTACTCTAGATTCTTTATATTCCATCTGAATTTTAAAATGAACTTTTTTAAAGTGCTTGCTGATATTTTTATTAGGACAGCATTGAATCTATTGATCAATTTGGAAAAAATCTACACCTTAAAAATATTAAGTTATTCAACCCATGAACATCTCTCTCCATTTAGGTCTTCTTTAATTTCACTGAGCTATGTTTTATACTTTACAGTGTACAAGTCTTACAGATATTGTGTCAAATTTATGTCCAAGAATTTCAGTTTTGAAACTGTTATAAGTAATACTGTTTTGTAAAATCAATTTTTCCATTCTTTATTTCTAATATATAAAGACACAATTTTTTATGCTGATCTTATATTCTACAGACGTGGCTAAACTCCCTGATTAGTTCTAGAAGCTTTGACTCCATAAGACATTCTGCTTAGACAATCATGTCAGCTGGAAAAAAGACAGCTTTACCTATTTCCAAACTGAATCCCGTTTATTTTCTTTATATTATTGCACCAGTTAGAACCTCCAGTACAATAAGATAAGAGTGAACATCTTTATCTTATTCCTGATGTTAGAGAGAAGGCATTTAGTCCTTCACCATTAAATATTATGATGGCTGTACATTTTCATGGATAGCAGTAAATTTTTTTATCTCAGATATGGTAGTTTTCATCTCTATGAGTTTTATTTTGGTCTTTTTATATCTCCCATGTCTCTAACATTCAATATTTCCTTTTGCTTTTTGAACATATGGAACACTGTTATACCTCTTTTAATGTCTCTGTCTACTAATTCTATCATTTTTTTGTTATTTGTAATTCAGTTTCATTAGACTGATTTTATTCTTAATCATGAGTTGTATTTTCCCTGCCTGCCTAGGATTTTTTGATTGGATGCCAGACATCATGAATTCTACCTTCATTTATACTAGATATTTTTCTCAACCTATAAGTATTCTAAAAAATTGCTCTTAACATGGTTGCATTACGTGGGAAGAGTCTGATAGTTTTAGGTCTTATTTGTAAGTCTTATTTGTGAGGACAAGACCTGCATTTAATCTGAGGTTAATATTTTCCCACTACTGAGACAAGATCCTTCTTAGATTTCTGATGCCTCCTTAAATATCATTTTCAACTCTAGCTGTTGGAAACAGGCATTTTTGCCATCCAATATAAACCCTAGACACTACTTCCCTTAATTACTTTTCAGTGGCTCTCTCCCTGTCTCAGTAGGTCTCCTCCCAAGTGTGCACTGATCCCTACTCAATGGAAACCTCTGAGCATCTCAGGCATCTACCCTTTTCTCTCCCATCTCTGGTATTCTGCCCTGTGAACTCCAGCCACATTGGTTTCGCCAGGCTTGGGAATACAATCAGGGAGAAAACCAGTCTTGCCTGACTTACCTATTCCTGCACTGAGACCTGGAAATTTTTCTCAAACCTTAAGCTGCTGGCAATCAGAGCTTACCTCTTGTTTCTCATCCCTTAGAGATCACTGTCCTTTGTTGCCTAGTGCCCAGTGTCTTGAATACCATTCTTTACCATATTCTGTGTGGGTTCTTTTTAAGTTGTCACAGGTGGGTAGGTGAACACATTCCCCCATTACTTTTCCTTGATGAAGAACAGAAGAACAGAACAATGTTTTTTATAGCAAAACACTGCAGGCAACATACATATTTTTCATTAGTGATATAGATGACTTATGGTAAGGAAATGATTTGTTATCTGCCAAGTGAGTTCATTTCTAAACACAGCCTATTATCAATGTTCTCCAGTAAAAGGCCACCAGGAACACACCTGTAATTGAAAGGGTTGGGTTATTTCTTGTTGAAACAAGGAAGATAGATGGGAAACCACAGGGCATCTCAATAAGAGGGTGTTAGAAAAGATTTTAGGACTTGGGCTTGTGGAAAATTCAAAGAAGCTGGCTCCACCCCAGACTGGATGCTACCAGGAAGTAGAGGTAAGTTCCATGCTTGAGCAGTGTAAAAAATCCTATCTAGGAAGATGACAGAGTAGAGAAAAGCTAAAGCTATAATTAGTAAAGAAACAGTAGTCACTCATTTTCCAGGATAGGGAAGTGTCTGGTCTTTTTGTGGCATTGGGAATATGTTTTGCCTGTGTTCAATGGTACAATGGTTTCATTTTTGTCTCGATCTATCATAGTCAGAATGGCCTTGTCCGATGTTGATATTTCATGAAATTGTTTATGTTAAAAAGGAGATTAAAGTTAACTGCAGGTTTCAAGCTAGTTCTAGATGTCATGGGCTACTTTCCTGTTTCTCACTAGTAAGAACTATAGACTCACCATTCTTGCTAAAGGAAAGACTGAACTATATAATTAGAGGATTAATGGATTCATTTTCAGGACTAGAGTCCACACCTCCACAGATCCAGGAGTGCTGCTACTCACAGATGAAGCCTAACAGAATTGTTTAGAAGCTAAAAGTAATGAAGCATCAAAATCGACCCCCATGTAAGAGAGTTACTCCTAAGAGAAGGTTTGGTTTGCTGGATAGAAGAGCTTAAAGAACATTTTACATATGGGTATAGAATGAACCTGAGGATGGAGAGCAGACTAGGACTGGAATGAGCATGCAAGAATGGCATTTTCCTAGTGAAGGTCAAAGAACTGCAGTATTCTCCTTGTGTGGCTCTAGGGAAATCTAGACTTTGCTAGTGTTTCAGCCTCTCAACCTACGATATTCTTACAAGAATGCCCAATTCTTGAGTAAATATATGTAGCTACATACTTTTCAGTCCAGAGATATACAAGAGTTGGTATAGTGAGGACTAGCAACAGGACAAGACAGTCAAGATACAATATGTTATACTCCATGTTTCTCTGGGATTCAATGAAGGTGGAGGAAGGGATAGAAAAGCAATATTAATACCTCAAGTAGAATTCCTGAAGCCTTGTATTTATGGGCAATGGAATAGACAGTAAAATAAGTCAAATCCACCTTCCTAATTGCCTCAGAGGTAAAGAAAGGCAACTTTGAGAGAAAAGCAACACCCAGGTTTCACATAAGGTGATACATTCGCATGTTCTATTTAACCCAGTCCAAGCCATCATCATCTTGTGGCTGGATTACTGCAGTCTGCTCCTTACTGTTCTGATTCTACTCTTCTCTCCCAAATTTATTTCCCAGATAGCTGAATCAGCATGATCCTTTTCAAAGATAAATCAGATTATGTCTCACACACTCAAAAAAGGAAGAAAAAAAAAAAAAAAAAAACAATCTCTATCAGTGGCTTTCCCAGCATCCTTAGGGAAAACACTACAAAGTTCTTTCCACGGCCTATGTGACGTAGCTCCTGGATGTTTTCCTGGCGTCTTTCCCCACCACTCTTCACTTGCTTAGTGTCTTTCAATTGCAGAATGCAGAGCATTGAGGGGTGGGAGGAGCAGTCAGAAAACCACTATGGTCCCGGCCAACATGCAATGCCATGGCACAGAACTGTCCGTAAACTACAGGTAGTAAAGATAAGTTGGTTTAATGTCACTTGTTTTTCAGTGTGTTTTGTGTTTTCATCCTAGGGTTTCTGTAACAAAGTATCACAAGTTGTGTGGCTTAAAACAAAAATTTATTGTCTCATGATTCTGAAGGCCAGAAATCAAAAATCAAGGTGTCATTAGAGTCATGCTTCCTCTGAAACCCTGGACAGACATTTCCTTACCTCTTCCTAACTCTGGGTGGTTACTGGAAATCCCTGGTCCCCCTTATCTTACAGATGCAGCATCTCAATCTCTGCCCCTATCATAACACAGCCTTCTCTCCTTGTGTCTCTAAGGAAACTAAGGAGCCACTGTACTCCAGTATGACATCACCTTACCTGACAGCTTCTACAACAATCCTACTCTCAAATAAGGTCACATTCTGAGGTACTTGGGGTTGGGATTGCAACATTTACTTTTTTGAGAGGGACACAGTTCCACCCGTAACAGTTGGGTTGAACGCAGTTGTACTGTGTATCGTGTTACGA
This sequence comes from Chlorocebus sabaeus, assembly GCF_047675955.1. Lineage (NCBI taxonomy): Eukaryota > Metazoa > Chordata > Mammalia > Primates > Cercopithecidae > Chlorocebus > Chlorocebus sabaeus. The sequence continues at coordinate 28,790,522 of NC_132921.1, read as the reverse complement.
AGTAAAATGCACATAGTACTGTGTGCCACAATCAGAGCAGCTTGACAAATTCTGCTTGGCTTAATCTACTTCAGTAACTCCAGCCTTCTCGCTTTTTCCAGAACAAAACAAGCTTGCTCACTCCCAGTGCAGAGTCTTGTTGCTCCCTTGACCTACAGGGCCTCCCCTGCAGCCCTGTGGCTCCCTCCCACCATTTATCTAGGACTCTGCTCATATGTCACCTCACCAAGAGAACTTTCCAGTCTACCCTTTTTAGATAGCACTTCTAATCACTGTTCTTGGACTCTGCTCTACTTTTCTTCAGAGCCTATAGCAGTCTCTAACATTTTATAAATGAATTTACTTTACCTTCCACTAAAACATAAGTGTCATGTGGGCAGTAACTGTTTCCCCAGTCTCTCAAACAATAGCCACTCAAATCCCTGTTGTTGAATGAGTCTGTATCTCTTGTGGAAATAAAAAGTAATCAAATAAAAGAAGCAAAGGCTATTTATTCTGAGGTTGCTATAGCAAGGGCCTTAGTCTGTGTTTGGCACAAACTCAAAAGTAAGAAGAGGAGTAGGAAAGCTCTATAGTTGAAAAAGGGAAGGCTTCAGCTATGCCCTGATTGGAGGCTACTGGCATGGGGAAGCTGTAGGCAGGCCAACTAGACTTACGGAATCACATGCAATTGTTTAATTTTGCATATTTGGCTTTCTTTGGTTTAGTCCTCAGTTGGAAAGAGGGAAATAGAAATTAAGAAAGATGTCAATTATCAATCAAATCCGGACTGTCCTGGGCTGATTGTTACAGAGAACTTTGTTTGGCTTTCCAGACCAGTTTCTAGAGTCATCGTCTGACTTTCTGTAAGTCTGACATAGAAAGCTGGTTGGTTTCCTGGGCTGGTTAATGTAAATAACAGGTTGGTTTCCTGAGCTTGTTGCTGAAGATTATAGGTTAGTGTTCTATTTTTTATATATGGTCTGACCATTGTCCATTGTATATTCAGTTTCTCACTATAAAAAAAAAGTTATTAAATGCATAGCAAAAGAACTAAAAGATATTGTTAACTGGGTGGACTGTACCAAGGTGGGGTAGGAGATAAAGGACTCAGTTTTATTTTATATACACACGTGTTGTCTATACTTTAGCAATAAGCATGTATTATTTTTAACTCAGAAAAATTAAGCAGTACAATCAAGCAAAGGCAGTCGCAAGACATACCACCTTATCTGATGTTTACAAAGTCTACCTGATGAAACCCTTCGCTTGGTTACTAAGCCTCCTGTTATTTTGTTTGTTTTTCATTTTTTGCTTTTCTGAAAACAAGATAAACATTGTAAAAATGTGCTAAATCCAATCTTGGAAGTTTCAGTTCATGTATTCCGAGTGAATTTCTGGTTCACTCATATTTTCAACTGAAACCATAAAACCAACTCTTCCATTGACATTTATTCAATGAGTATGTATTGAGTGACTAATATGTTACAGATATTTTCTCCCCTAAAACAAAAATGTCATCATTAAAAGAATGTAGTGAATTTAAATTGAAGTAGAGTTTGATTTGAAAGTTCTGCTTCCCTAGAGACATAGCCCCATCTTGTGGAGCTTTAGAATATTTTTGGTGATGACCATATTTATGTTGCGTTTTCACAACCATAAATGTCATGTGGGTTAACTCTCAATTGAACACAAAATTCCAGTAACCAAAAATATTTCATTCCTCAGGCATTCAGCTACAGGAGCCTTTATTTATTCTAGTTCTTAGCAAGGAAAATAATATGTATAGGTCTTTTCTTAATGTTGTCTAAACACATTTGATTCCAATGTTACTGTCAAAGAACATACCCTGCACACAGCCTCTTATAGGAGTTAATATATTGTTACAATTATTTGCAGCTGTGTATCAGATACAAGTATATATGGACCACATCTCTGTACCCCTATTGCCCAGTTGAGGACCTGGCATATAGATGTTCAATGTTTTAAAAGAATGGCAGAGCCCAAAGGCATATCAGAAAAAAAAAAAAACTCATTTAATTCATTCATAACACATTTATGTATAGTAGTCAAGGGTATCATGCTTTTTAAAAATATATAAGCCTCAATTTAGAAGAAAAGTGTATACACAATGATTTGAGCCAGAAATATATTATTCAGAGAAGTGCTACAGAATATAAGTTCTGCCACAGTTCAGAAAGGTGAGAAATTATTTCATGCTGGGATGATTAAGAAAGGCCTCACACATGGGCAAAGACTTCATGTCTAAAACACCAAAAGCAACGGCAGCAAAAGCCAAAATTGACAAATGGGATCTCATTAAACTAAAGAGCTTCTGCACAGCAAAAGAAACTACCATCAGAGTGAACAGGCAACCTACAGAATGGGAGAAAATTTTTGCAATCTACTCATCTGACAAAGGGCTAATATCCAGAACCTACAAAGAACTCAAACAAATTTACAAGAAAAAAACAAACAACCCCATCAAAAAGTGGGCAAAGGATATGAACAGACATTTCTCAAAAGAAGACATTCATACAGCCAACAGACACATGAAAAAATGCTCATCATCACTGGCCATCAGAGAAATGCAAATCAAAACCACAATGAGATACCATCTCACACCAGTTAGAATGGCGATCATTCAAAAGTCAGGAAACAACAGGTGCTGGAGAGGATGTGAAGAAATAGGAACACTTTTACACTGTTGGTGGGATTGTAAACTAGTTCAACCATTATGGAAAACAGTATGGCAATTCCTCAAGGATCTAGAACTAGATGTACCATATGACCCAGCCATCCCATTACTGGGTATATACCCAAAGGATTATAAATTATGCTGCTATAAAGACACATGCACACGTATGTTTATTGCAGCACTATTCACAATAGCAAAGACTTGGAATCAACCCAAATGTCCATCAGTGACAGATTGGATTAAGAAAATGTGGCCCATATACACCATGGAATACTATGCAGCCATAAAAAAGGATGAGTTTGTGTCCTTTGTAGGGACATGGATGCAGCTGGAAACCATCATTCTTAGCAAACTATCACAAGAACAGAAAACCAAACACCGCATGTTCTCACTCATAGGTGGGAACTGAACAATGAGATCACTTGGACTCGGGAAGGGGAACATCACACACCGGGGCCTATCATGGGGAGGGGGGAGGGGGGAGGGATTGCATTGGGAGTTATACCTGATGTTAATGACGAGTTGATGGGTGCAGCACACCAACATGGCACAAGTATACATATGTAACAAACCTGCACGTTGTGCACATGTACCCTACAACTTAAAGTATAATAATAATAAATAAATTAAAAAAAAAAAAAGAAAGGCCTCACATTTGAGAGTCACTGGAGAATATGCCCTAAAACCACTTGTAATGGAATACACTGCATATCAAGGTCTCACTATAATAGGTAGATATTCTGTTTGTAAAATAATTGCCTTCACATCAATGTATCCAATGTTCTACTAAAAAAAGTCTAACTCAAGGTATACCTTGGCTACCTGTTAGAATTAGCTTTGCTATAATAAAGGACATGAAAATAAGACCCTCACATTGATATAAAATCCAAGTTCTTAACATAGAGTAGGCATCTAGTACATGATGCTGAGGAATGGATGAAGTTTTACTTACCCACAGCAGACCTCCCTGCAAGTTCCTATGCATCTGTGGGACTCACCTCCTCTTACCAAATACGGGTTGTCAGAAGTATCAAATTAAAACAATTGAACCCATGGAGATAGAGAGTTGAATGATGATTATTCAGAGGCTGGGAGGGGTAGTGGGGATGGGTAATGGCTACAAAAAATAGTTAGCATAAGATCTAGTATTTGATAGTACAGAGTGACTAGAGTCAATACTTGTATATTTTTAAATAACTAAGGGTATAATTGGACTGTTTATAATACAAAGGATAAATACTTGAGGTGATGGATGCCCTATTGACCATGATGGGATTATGTGTTACATGTCTTTTATCAAAATATCTCACGTATCCTATAAAACATATCTACTACGTACCCATAACTTTTTTTTAATACCAAACATCTTTTGCTTCTCTGTCTATACCTCAATTCATAGCTCTATCTTTTAGTGGCTTGTGTGGGCATTTTTTGAAAACATAACAGTGATAAACATTTGTATGTAATAATTTTATACCATTCTTACATACACCGAAGGAATTTTATTTAGCCCATTTTATAAGTGAAGAAACAAAGGCCAGAGGCTGAGTTATTCAAGATCAGCTAGCTAGGAAGTTTCATTCAGAATTTAAACTCATATTCACTGCTGTTTGTACAGGCCAAAGCTCGGACTACTTGATTTTCACAAAATTGCCCATTAATCGCCAATTCTGCCATTTATAAGCATAGATTAATTCCTTCTGTGATCTTGTAGAAGTCACTTCAACCCACTGTGCCTCAGTGTACTCAACTATAATAAAGAGAAGAAAATTATACCCCTCTGACCTGCTTCCCAATTTGATTTAAGAGCAAAATCAGATGCAGGAGGGATAAGTATATTGCTTAAAAGCATGGACTCTGGAGTTAGCTGCTTGAGTGTGTATACCACGTGAGCAGCTTATTAACGGTACACCCACGAACAGGTTGTTTAACATCTCTAAACCTCCATTGTATCGTCTGCAACATGAAAATAAAGGTTCTTCCCTCCTAGGATTATTCTGAGGATTAAATGAAACTGTTTATATACAGTCCTTAGCAGGGGACATGGAACACAGTACTTACATTAGCTATAGTTACTAACATACACACCTGAAAGTACTAGAAAAATAAGGCTTTATGCAATTATGGGGTTATTGTCTATTCTAAGCCAAGTTGATGGGTCCTGCCTGGCCCTACTCCAAGTTTACTTTACCCCCAATCATTTATGTTTTACTAAATCATTCTAAATATATCAAATGTTTTTGGCTACTAGGGGCTGAAGTATAGGACAACAGATGAACTCACAAGAAGCCTGTATCTGTCAGAATTCCTGTAAAACCATGACACAGTCAAAGTGTTAAATTTTCATGAAGGGGCTATTTGCCAAAGCTTAGGCAGGGTTCCGGGAATCCGCAGTGACAGTGAAGCACCAGGACCTACACAGGTTGTGAGGTTTTATTCCTACCCAACCTGAACAAAGACATACCCAGCAATGTTCCCAGACCTGAAGAAAGCTGGGGCCACCCAGCAAGATAGCAGCCAATGATGACAGCAGGTGGCCTACAGTCAATAAATCCCTAGCCTCTCATCTCTTCCTCATGCCTCCCATTGGCCAAACACCACTGGAAATCAGAGGCCAGAAAGCCCAGAGATGTAGTCATAGATGGTAAACCTCTGTGAGCCAGTTCAAGATACAGAAAGTAGGATCTACTGGCATAGGAAATGTAGAACACCCAGTACAGAGTCTTAATGAGAACTAAACAAAAGTATAATCAACAAAGTATAATCTCCTTTAATACACTGACTAATCATAGCCCTATTGTTTAAAACAAGACAGTCCGAATTCAACTCCTGGCCCTAGCACTTACTAGCTGGGTGTTCTTATGTGGGGACTAGTTTCCTCACCTGTAAAACTGATATAATAGTAATATTTATCCTCCAGTGTTGTAGTCAGAGGTAACAAGTTAATATTTGTATAATAGAGTAGTGTAGAGCACTTAGCAATGTATAAATTTTATTGTATCATCCTTTGTCCTAGGGTAAGATTATAAATGTTTGTGGAACTATGTCATACGCAAGAGAATTCTTCAAGTAATTGGAAAAGAGCATGACTATACTTGTTATGTGTCACATATACAAGCAAAACATACCAACTCAAATTGTACTGTGGCGGGGGGGGGACTGAATATGCAGAATACAACCTTAATGTCAATTCATCATCACAACTCACACTGGAGAAGTACCACGTTTTGTGGTTTCCTGAATTTCAACCAGGCAAGCACAGACTGAAGAGAATAGAGTCAGCACAAAGATTCTCCCTACAGAAGTGTCTTATGAGGCCCACCAAATGCATGAAGGTATGTATATTGACACATGTTAATATACCTTCCTTTTGAAGCACCAAACATGACATTTCCCAAATAGGCTTCAGTGTGCTGTTTTCCTTTTCTTCAGACCAAAATTGCTTTATTACAGGTTTTGCAGACGGTATCAAGGTTCCTGTCAGCAAGGCCAGATGGAATCTGAAGCTGGTAAACAACAGCAGAGAAGCAGGGTCCCTAAAACCGAGCCCAGTGCTGTCATCATCTGCCATCCCAGACTGCAGACAGCTGAGGCCTCGGCAGCCATCCAATCGCAGGACATCCTCAGTCCAAAGATGTAAGTACATGTTAGACAGGGGAGGCGGGGACTTGGGGTAGGGGGGATGGGGGTGGTGGCGGGGGAGAGCCCAGTGGAAGGAGAATTTTTTTTTTTTTTTAAGTAAGAGAGATAACAGAATAATTGGAGAAAAAGGGAATTGCAAATGAATTCCTTAGAGAAGCAACAAGAGGATCAAAGCAGCAAAATATTCACCAACAGAAACACCAGGTGAACTTCAAAGTACCAAGTTTAAATCAAACCAAAGTTTTTAGAACATAAAAGCACTCAATTCTATTTTCTCAAGCATGTTTACCTCAGATTCCTAAATACGTCGCATCCCTTCACAACGAATGATCCCTTCCTCATGTACAGCTACGAAGCACATAAGCACCTTATTTACCAGCTCCTCCCTCCTGGATGACTCTCATTTTACTGAGAAAAACTTCGTTTTGATTAAACTTCACTGTATAACCCTGAGCCTGATGTAGTTTTGGGTGTTTGCTTTGTTTTCCCCTGTCATCAAATCACTGCTGCCCAGAGGAAGGTCATGGATGTCTAAGGCTTGTGTTTACTTTGATTCAGAAAATAAATATCTCCAACTTAGAGGACTCTTAAAATTTCAGAAGTTTTAAAATCATCATCCCATTGAATTCTCACAAATGCTCTGTAAATAGGCTGATTTGTATTGTTTCCATCTTGCCCTCAAGAAAGCCAAGGCTTAGTTTAAGTTTATGAAATGCTTAGAAAAATCATTATAGCTGCTTGCAGTTAAAAAAAAAAAAAAAAAAAAGGCTGTTAAGAGAAAATGTGTCAAAAATTTAAGCCAGGTACTACAAAGGGGAGGAAGTTCTCCAGCTGTCCAAGAAGGGTGAAATTGACTACAAGAATATATACAGCACTGAAATTTAGTTATTCAGTGAGACTATCATTTCAGCGAAATAAACTTGTCAGCTGGAGCCTACCATGAATTCGTTTAACACTGAGGGTCGGCATAAGCACTTGTTAACAGAACGGGGAGAGGCTCAGATGGAAATGTTACCTTGCCCAAGAGGTGACTGAACAGAGCAGAGATGAAGGCAGAATCCATATCTGCTGAGACAGAAATCTCAAAATTCTCTAGGGTGGAGTAAAAAGAAGGGCCCATGCTTAATATGAGTTGTTGTGGTTCCCTCAGAGTCCAAAAGGGCTGCAATACTTTCCCAGCCTTGGTCATTAAAAAATGAAAGAGGACCGAGAGAAAGGAGAGAGCCTTGGAGGACAACACAGCATGGTCCAGGGCAATGGGCCTCCCACCTAAGAAGGTGAATGGGCTTGTGAATGCCTCCCTGTTCTCCCTTTTACCAGATGGGTGGCTCTTTCAAGCACCCCAGCACTAAGCTAGGGATGGTCATTTGGAAGTTGGCAAGACACTCATCAGCTGGAGTGCTGAGGGCAGCTCAGGAGATAGATGGCGAGCCGGGTGGGGAAAGGCAGTAGTGCGGGGACAGCTCCAACACTACCGTTTTAGAAACACATGTGCCTCGCTGTGGGTGAAGTGGTCACCACCGAAGTGGCCTAAGCTGTTTGGCCAACACTTCCCAAGAGGACCACCTACTGGCAGCTGTCTCTAATTTGTGGGGCACAGTACAAAACAGGAAAATGAGGGGTCCTGGTCAAGGGTGAGAAGTCAGTTTTCCCTTTCCATGGTTTCACCACCCCAGCTTATGGTGGAAAGGCAAGTGCCAAAGCACTGCAAACTTCCTGCCAGGATGTACTTGGCACCTTGATCGGGGGTGGGCAAGATGCCTTTGCTGAGTTGCCCACCAAAAGGACTGTGGCCGTGTCAGTCCAGGGCAGTGACAAGTGCCTCCTTGTTCTGCCCCAGGACACAACTGGGCATGCACCCAACCCAAGCATCCCCACACCCATGTTCCTGTCTCCATACAGCATTTTCCACTCCTCTCTCACCGCCCCCAGTCACACCCCAGGCAGAAAGCAACAACAGTTTCACAGCAAGGACTGGGATGGGGAGACCTGGGGGCCTGGGGGCCCGGGACATGCAGGAGAGGAAAAAGGCAACCAAGAACCTGTCCGGGGGAGGGAAGAGGCAGAGGGATGTGGGTTTGTTCAGGGGCCAAGGCTCTGAGCCCCTTGTACATGTTCCATTTACCCATCAGACTTTACTTCCAAAACAAAAATTCGAAAACTAAGAAGTTCAACATGGCACCTTCCAAGAATACCAAATACCAAAGGTGGAGCCCTCCTGAGTGCAGGCTCTGTACAGCTACCCTGGTCACATGTCCAGGGAGCAGAACTTCTCGCTAGTCAAGAGGAACCCAGCAGCAACAGGCTGCTACGTAGATTGTCCATGCTGGGGACTGGGAGTTAGGGAAGCAGAGAATAAGCTCCACTCAGAAATCCCTCAGAGAACCTTTATACAAGGAAGATGCCTTGAGTGACCTCAAGGAGCAAAGGATATCCCTGAGAATGCCACTACATGGCTGCTTGTTCTTCCAAGGGGACTGATAGATGGACAACTAGCAGAGATGAAGCCACAGGCAACAAGTGGGAGAAGTCCATTTGCTACCTCCAATCTGAAATTGATCACATTATGAAGTAGTCATTCCAGACACCGCATGGAGGACAGCCAGTTCTCCACCTGAGCTTATGTAAGAAGGTTGTTCCTTCCTTTTGGCGCCTCAACACCCTGACACAAGAAGGAAGAGAATGGGGAATGGAGATTGTGAAAGGGTAAACTACACCCCAGATACACTCCTGGTTTCCAAACAGAAATGCAATCTTTGCTGGGTTTGTAGGGAAGTGGGAAAAAATAGGAAGCCCTGAAATGAAATGTGGCTGAGGTTATAAAGACAACATGAAAAGTTAAGAACTGAAACGAGACTATATTTCTAAAGTGACTGAAAAATTAAGAAATCAACCCCAAATGTCATTAAAGGAGTCAGCCTCCCAACAGGAAAGAAATTCTGATACAATCCAGTAATGGAAAAATAAAGTCATGCATGTTTATATCTGACAAGTCAAAACTGCTCGATCAAAATGGTTACACTCAGTGTAATCTCAGTGATCGCTCCAAAAAATGAAGATATTTTGCCCTTATTTCTGAGAGGTTTAAAAAGCAGTTTCCCTGCATATAAATTACTGGTCTTCTCCTTGAGGCTTCAGGACATGTACCCATCATTCCCAGCCAAAAATAGATGACCTGTGTCTCCTAGAATATCAATACTTAGGCAATTTGCAAATGACTTCCTGTTACCAATTTTTGCAGCAACTTTAGAAGTTTCCTAATTATTTGTTTAAATTAATTCCAAGGCAAACTGTGCCCTCATTCAGAATATGATTTAATTAGATGCTCTCATACCAGCCCTAGCGAGAAATGTATATTACAAGACTAACTTTCAGGTAGATTGGTTCCTGGAGGAGTATCTGTGTAAATTACATCAAGGTTATGCCTTGGCAAGAGCACACTATTATGCCTGCTTGACCAATCAGTTCTGTGCAATAAATTGTGAATCCACTTAATATACCAGTTGTCATGATAAATTGACTGGATAAAGAGTAGTTTCTACATCATGTAAACAAAGTACAGAGCCATACTTTATACTTTGGTTTTGGAGAAAATACAAATTCTTGAGCCTGGTCTGAAACCCATTTGGTCTTTCTCAAAGCTATTTTTGCATTAGAATTACAACCAGAAGATCACTCTTTTGGATGCATGTAACAAGGGGTTAGCAAAGTAGAGACTACAGGTTAAGTCCTGCCCACTGCATTGTTTTTGTAAATACCTATTCATTGAAACAGTCACATCCATTTATCATATGTTGTTTACAGCTACGTTTGCACTTTGATGGCAGGGTTGAGTAGTTGCAGAGACCATCTGGCCCTCAACACCTAAAATGGTAACTTCTGGTCTTTTACAGAAAAAAGTTGGCTTCACTGGTAGCAGTTCAGGTCCATATCTTCCTCCCATTGCCTATATCACAGAGAAATGGTTTTTTCTGAAATCCTTTTGTTCTATCCTTCAGCGTCATTTCACAATGTCTGACCCTCTGCCATAGATCAAGAGATCCATCACTTTAGAGTAGTGAAAGTAATAGTCATTGCTTTATAATTGCACTAAAATTGTCCCTATGTTTTCTGTTCTAGTTTCTACTAACTGGGATTTTACAAAGTCACCTTCCGTCTCTCAGCCTCAGTTCCCAAATAAAGAATTTGGACTAGACAATGTCTAAGCTTCAATATGATGAAATGATTATGATACAAAGAGAATGTTTTCATTTTAAGAAAATGTAGTTTAACCACCAAGGGTCATAGGAATTTTTCTGGAAGCCCACTTTTATAACAGACATTATTGGCTGCTTATATAGTATTCATCCCATCCAACCTCCTTCCTAACTGAGTTCTGCCTGGTGTTGGCCCCTCCTTCCCTTGGCCCTATGCTTTGAGAAACTAACCCATGAACAGTCCAGGGACTAGACCTGACTTTGTAAGTCAGTCATAGTAAGTACTTTACCCCTTGTCAGTTTTCCATTTTGGACACGTCACAAACTCCAGCCAATGAGATGTATGAGAAAGTTGGCTGTGGTAGGGGAAGGAAGGAGTCACTTCAAGGAAAAACTTTTAATTGAGAAAAGAGACAATCTGTACATTTTCTAGCAATTATCATGACTAAATGTATTGCTGGAACTCCCGCTGCTATTTTGTTACAAGTCTGAGGATAAAGTCACATCCAAGAGAAGGACAGAGCAGCAGAACAGGCTCAGAAGTACATCTGAAGCCCATTTTACCTCTGGATTTTTTTATTATTAGAGAAAACAAATTCTCTTTCTATTTAGACCAATTTTATTACTGCTAACTACTGGCAAAAGTCCAGTTAATATCCTAGTGGAATATGGAACCAGGTTAAATGCAGCTTTCATGGGGTTAAAGATAACTAGGATTAAGAGAAATTACTTTCAAAGTTAATAGTAACTAAATAGCAACACTGTTTTCCTAAAATAAACTTCTCTCCCATTATTACATGGCTACTAATGTCTAGTGGATACCAAATGTCTAGCTTGGGTCATTTCAGTCAAAAGCAAAATTTGCAAGCCTTCCTATGATATGCTATGGTCTGAATGTGTTTCCCCCAAAACTTGTATGTTGAAACCTAATCACCAGTATGATAGTGTTAAGAGTTTGGCTTCTGGGAGGTGATTAGGTCAGGAGGGTGGAATCCTCATGAATAGGATTAGTGCCTTTATAAAAGAAGCCCCCGAGAGCTGCCTTGCCCCTTCCACCATGGCAGGACAGCTAGAAGACACCATCTATGAACCAGAAAGCAGGCCCTCAGACATGGAATCTGCCAGCACTTTGATCTTGGACTTCAATCTCTAGAGCTGTGAGAAATTTCTGTTTAAGCCACCTAGCTTATGGTATTTGGTATAGCAACTTAAATGGACTAAGGCAAAATAACAAAAATAGCTTCAAGAACATTATTTTTGTCAGTAGTTATTTTAACATGACAAACATATGTAACATGATACTTCCTAAGTTTTGAATAAAAGATAATCCCTATATTTTCTTATACTTAGATCCTCAGTACTGAGAATCCTTCATCTGATGACATTTCTAAGACTCCAAGCAAGAGAGAGAAAAAAAGATTATCAACATATGGCAAAGAAACAGTAGTTCCCAAGTGGTCAAACTCAATGTTAAACATCTCAGAACCAGCGACTCCCACTGTCTTGGAGGGAAGTGTGAGAGGAATCCCCATCCAATCCCTTTTTCAGCTACAACAGGTTGTTCCATTTTCTTTGTTTAGGTGCTTCCCATTAAAGGAGCTCACTTCTTCCCAAAGCAAAACACACCACAGCTAAAATCATAACTTTAGAATGTTTTTAAATATCTAACAAATTCCAAGTGAAGGACATTTCCGTCAACACTCCTCCCATACCCCTCAATTTCCCAAGGACAATTCACCATTTTAATTACAACTGGGCAGAGGTAAAGTTGAGAAAGATACTACCACATTCAAAGTACACACATAATATGTGTACCACTTCACTGAATAAGCTCAAATTCCCAAAGCATTTTACTGAATAAGCCCAATTCACAGGAAGTTATCATAAATCAACTTTTTATCCTTCTCTGTTCCTTGAAACATACTCGGTGGAACCACTTATTCTCCTGCACTAAAGACAAAAACTGACTCAGCGAAGTCTCTTGTCATAAAGTCATAAAGAGTCCAACTGTCACTAAGTCATAAAAGACAGTTTTGATTTGGTAACGGAAGTCTTCAGTGCCATGTTATAATCCAAACTTGGTCTTGATATCAAGTTGAAACTTCTTACCCCCTTCATCTATGTCTGCTGCAATGGAAAGGAGAGTGGGAATGCGGGGTGGTTTCCCAGCCTAGGTTCCCATATCCTACCCCTCAGCTCCACAACTACAACCTGCAGTTTCTAATTCCCCCCAGAGTTAGAAGGGAAGGAGGTAAGGAAAGGGAGCGGGAAAGTCCCGGCATGACTGATGCTGTCACGAGCTGGTGTCAGTGCTGTTCAAAGCCAGCTGGCAGGACACATGTTAGATCTACAAGTGGTTTCCTTAGAATTGAGGGTTAAGGGGAGGGGATGGGGTGGAATGGCCTCCTTTGACTTGAGAAAACACGACTTGTACCACCACATAGATTTTATTTTGACTTACTCTCCCCATTAGATCACATCAATTGCTCTCTGACATTATCCCTTGAAAGTCATTCCCAAATACCTAATCCCTGTCCTTTTATTATACCCTCTGTAAGCAGTGTTGATAGTCATGATTTCTTTGCCTCACATCCATTAGGATGGCTATCATCTAAAAAATAAATAAATAAATAAATAAATAAATAAAAAGTGTAGCTGAGCACAAAGAAGTTGAAACCCTTGTGCATTTAGGTACAAATGTAAAGTAATGTAGCCATTTTGAAAGACAGTATGGAGGTTCCTCAAAAAATTAAAGATGGATGATCCAGCAATTCTACTCCTAGATACATACTCGAAAGAAATGAAAGCACAAGTTTAAACATGGAAGTGTAAATATATGTTTAATAGCAGCATTATTCACAGTAGCCAGAAGGTAGAAGCCACCCAAGCAACCATTGACAGAAGAGTGAACAAAATGTGGGGTATATGTACACAACGGATTCTTCAGTCTTAAAAAGGAAAAAAGTTCTGATACATGCTACAACATGGATGGACCTTGAAAATATTTTGCTAAATCCGCCGGACACTAAAGGACAAATACTGTACGATTCCAATTACATGAGGTACCTAGAGTAGTCAAATTCCCAGAGGCCAAAAATAGAATGGCAGTTGCCAGCAGCTGGCAGGAGGGGAATGAGGAGTTAGTGTTTAATGGGCACAGAGTCTCCGTTTGGAAAGGTGAAAATGTTCTGACAATGGATTGTGGTGATGGTTGTACAATAACGCAAATGTACTTGATACCACTATACTTACTACTGAATCGTATGCTTAAAATTATTAAGATAGAAAATTATTTTACAAGTAAAAATAAAAAATTAAATATTAAAACTCCTGCTACAATCTTTGAAAATATCATTTCTATTATAGTCACAGCTAAAACCTCCATGTTAACATCCTACCATACATTCAACAACAGGTATATTCTGTCTTCAGAAATATTAAGATATGAAAACATGATTTCTCTTAGAATCAGCAATATTCAATATTTTCAGGAAAATGAGCCACAACTCTAGAAATGTTACTAAAGCTTAGTGGCCAGTTTACTCCTGAGACTATTACCTCATAATTGTTCTAGCAGAGAATAAGACATTTTTCCTTGAATGTATTTTCCAAGCTCCAACTCTCACCAGACTGATTTAGAAAATTAACTTGTCTCTCTGGAGCTACTTCTGAATTAAAATTAATGTTCCAAGTCTTTTTGACCCATACCTGAACACTCATACACACAAAAGAGAGGAGTTTTATACTATAGAAATATTCCACACTTAGAATTTAAAATAGCATTACCACAAATTTTCCAATTACAGAAAACTCACCATGAGAAACAAAGAATAATTGGATGCTTATCCTGAAACAATCTTTTGGGCTGGTTTAAGGAAAAAAAAAGTCATTGAGTTTCATTATTTTCACCCTGTCTCAAAATATAATAGGAGGTGCCAATTCAACATAAGATGATCCTTGAGAGGAAAATGGTAAGTCATTCATATTATGACAAGGAAAGATTTACAGTTGTAATAGACAAAGCATAAATTTAGCAAGTGAAAGGTTAAAACAGTATCCTGAAGTCTCGTTAGCTTTAAACTCTGAACTCTACTACAAAGGTATTGAAATTGACTATAGAGATCCAAAAATCCGTTAGCCACAACAGGCAAAATACTAGTTTTGCATCATACCCAAAGCAGGCAAACACTAATCAGTATACATTACCAAGCTGTGCATAGTCTACAGTCCTCTGCACAAGGAGAGTGTGATGGGAAATGAAGAATCCCTCTACTGCAGCTTAGTGGTTATGGAAGCCAAGTTCATTTTGTGAAACTCCCTCAGTTCAAATTTCAGCTCTGCCCTTATTAGTTCTAAAACATTTAATGAAATTCTTAATCCTTCTGTCTCTTTATCTGTGAAGTGGAAATTAAAATAGCAATTAATATAGAAGATGGAAAATTTCAAGGAAATAAGGTAGCTAAAATACTAAGCACATTAGCACTTTCCAGTTAATGTTATTTTTTAATGTAACAGAAAAATAAGCTTTTCTTCAATAACAGAAGTTTTGGGAGAAATTTAAAAGTAACTTATATAGGTTTTTTGACTCAGATTTTGTTTTTCTTGCCTATATAAATCCCAGAGCAATCTCAAGTTAATTAACAGGTTGCTAGTGAATCTACAGCTGTGGTTCTTAAACTTGGGTTGCATCAGAATCACCAGGAGAGACTGTTAAAACACAGATTGTTGGGCCTCACCCCCAGAGTTTCCATTTTAGTAGGTCTGGAGTATGCCTGAGGATTTGTATCTCAAAAAAGTTCCCAGGAGACTGATGCTGCTGGTCTGGTAGCCACATTTGGCAATCCACTGATTTACAATACTTGACCTGCCCCCACCTTACAGCCCCCATCTTCCTTTTCAGAGCTTTACTCCTAACATTCTTCCTAATCCAAGAATTAGCCATGCATGCCTCATTCCAAAGCCTAGATGGCACTCTATTCTGATGGCTGGCTGACAACATGTTGTCTCCAACAGAACTAACTAATGAAAGGCCAACAACCTTAGACTCCACCTTATCTGGGCCCTGATCCCAGGGAAGCCAGAACCCATGGGTCCATTAGAAAGTGGTCACACTAAGTCCTATGCCTATTATGCAGGTGCCCTCAAATGTAAACAGCCTTCACATGCCTGGGAACTAAGGGAGCAAGCCCTTTCTCGCTTCATTCTGCCTCAGTCTCTGGTACGTTATTCCAACTTACAGGGTCTCCAATATCTGGGGACCTGCAGTTAAGTCATCCAGTAGATTAACAGAACCTGATTTTCTAACATTCCTATCCAAGTTGCTCTAGGTGTTTTTATTTACAAGGAGATCACAATAGCATATTTTACATGCAGACTAATGAATAAAACTTTATTAAATGATATGTGGTTAGTGATATAATCTTAAGGATAATCTTGAAAACTAACTTCCCCCACATATACAGCATAGGATAGACATGCCTCCTCATGATCTGGGTACAGACATTCCTTACAGAAATTCCCTGATCCCAAAATAGACACTGGATTGCTTTTCCATCTACCATGACTTTGATTTAAAAAAAAAAAAAAAAAAAAAAAAAAAAAAAAAAAAAAAGTTGACTTGTCCTTAAATTTCCTAACTTATGAGAAATCGGAGTAGCAGCTTACTACATTTTGCCAATTCCAACTTCTGCATGACTACAATAAAATTTAGGTACAAGCAGCCTTTTAGTTGCCTAGCACAAGCAGATTTTCTGTAGAAAATCTTCTAATTGGAAATTCCCAATTTCCATTATTGCCTGCTTTACAAAACCTTCCCACCACCATTAGATGTACTGAGAAACCAGATTTGACATCCCCAAGACTAGAAGAGAATTCAGTTTCCAGTGTCTCTATGGTGCCTGACCCAGAATTATCTGATTAACCATCTCACACTGAGAGCCTCTTAGCCCAATACATTTGGCCCTATAACCCACTTTTTGCTCAGATTGAGCCTTTAGCCTTTTGACATTGAAATTTGCCTGAATTTGTCTCGAGTCTGCCACCCACTGCTGGATTGCACGTCAAGTCAGTAGGCTTCCAGCACTCTTGTCAGTGTCCTCTCAGCTGCACACTGATAGAAACTTGGACCCCTCTCTTCAGTAAGAGCCCCTGTGACTCTAAAGGCAATGCTGGTTGATGTAAACACTCATGTAAAACTGATACTACACAAATCCCTTCCAGCAATCACTTTCATAAAACAGCATCCTAAGCTTATCCCTACCCTGACTCTACCAGCATTGAAAGTTTTCAAAATAGAGTTGAATTACCATTTCCAAAGGATTACATCAATAAGCTAAAACACACACTCTCTCTGCTTCTCTCCGATTGTCCTTTCATCCATGCCTTAGAATTTCAGACCTCCAGTTTATTTTCAGAGCAGCCAGTCAACAGATCCTGTCTAAAGTTTTTAAATCCATAGAAATACAAGTGTACTATTTAAAGTCACAATAATAACCAGCAAAAACAAAACAAAAACCTTTTCTAAGTGGTCATTTCTAGAAAATTTGATTTGAGAAATGAAAAGTGTGAATGACTCAGAAAAAATGCTTTGCTTTATATTTTATACCTGTCTGTACTATGCACATTCCTTAATCTATGCATATACGATTCCTATAACTGCAAGCAGCAAGTATAAAATGAGTAAACAACATCCCCATCAATAAGAGATTAGCTAAATAAAGCACGTGCATGCAGTGGAATATTATGTATATACAAAAAGAAAAAAATAGCACAATATTTAATGATATAAAAAGATAACCTTAGAATGCCAGTTTTTTTAAGTTGCGAAGGAGTATAGTACGATTCAAGAGAAGAAATTACACACATGCACATATACCACAGGCATGTATAAACAGATACCTTGGAAATATGCCAAAGTGTTGGGATTTGGAAAAATGGGAAGAGAAGGTCTTTCACTTTTTATTTTCTATGCTTTTGTAATTTATGAACTTTATACAGTGAGTATACAGTGTCTCTGCCGTTTAAACATTCTTTAAAATACACACACACACACACACAGGTGTGCTTTTTAAGACCCAGAAAATATGAAGCAAAGAGCTTAAGTCATATTTGTAAATTCATAGAACCTTGATAGAGAAAGAATTTTTTTAAATTTATTTATTATTATTAAACTTCAAGTTGTAGGGTACATGTGCACAATGTGCAGGTTTGCTACATATGTATACTTGTGCCATGTTGGTGTGCTGCACCCATCAACCCGTCATTTACATAAGGTATAACTCCCAATGCAATCCCTCCCCCCTCCCCCCTCCCCATGATAGGCCCCGGTGTGTGATGTTCCCCTTCCCGAGTCCAAGTGATCTCATTGTTCAGTTCCCACCTATGAGTGAGAACATGCGGTGTTTGGTTTTCTGTTCTTGTGATAGTTTGCTAAGAATGATGGTTTCCAGCTGCATCCATGTCCCTACAAAGGACACAAACTCATCCTTTTTTATGGCTGCATAGTATTCCATGGTGTATATGGGCCACATTTTCTTAATCCAATCTGTCACTGATGGACATTTGGGTTGATTCCAAGTCTTTGCTATTGTGAATAGTGCTGCAATAAACATACGTGTGCATGTGTCTTTATAGCAGCATAATTTATAATCCTTTGGGTATATACCTAGTAATGGGATGGCTGGGTCATATGGTACATCTAGTTCTAGATCCTTGAGGAATTGCCATACTGTTTTCCATAATGGTTGAACTAGTTTACAATCCCACCAACAGTGTAAAAGTGTTCCTATTTCTCCACATCCTCTCCAGCACCTGTTGTTTCCTGACTTTTGAATGATCGCCATTCTAACTGGTGTGAGATGGTATCTCATTGTGGTTTTGATTTGCATTTCTCTGATGGCCAGTGATGATGAGCATTTTTTCATGTGTCTGTTGGCTGTATGAATGTCTTCTTTTGAGAAATGTCTGTTCATATCCTTTGCCCACTTTTTGATGGGGTTGTTTGTTTTTTTCTTGTAAATTTGTTTGAGTTCTTTGTAGGTTCTGGATATTAGCCCTTTGTCAGATGAGTAGATTGCAAAAATTTTCTCCCATTCTGTAGGTTGCCTGTTCACTCTGATGGTAGTTTCTTTTGCTGTGCAGAAGCTCTTTAGTTTAATGAGATCCCATTTGTCAATTTTGGCTTTTGCTGCCGTTGCTTTTGGTGTTTTAGACATGAAGTCTTTGCCCATGCCTATGTCCTGAATGGTACTACCTAGGTTTTCCTCTAGGATTTTTATGGTATTAGGTCTAACATTTAAGTCTCTAATCCATCTTGAATTAATTTTCGTGTAAGGAGTAAGGAAAGGATCCAGTTTCAGCTTTCTACTTATGGATAGAGAAAGAATTTTAAGAGGCCCGGAAAGAATCGCTGCCTTTCTCAGAATCATACTGCTGGGAAGTGTCAGAATCAGGTTTAGATCACAGGCATACTGCAGGAGGAGGAAGACAACGCTTTCAGAACTTCAGGTTCTAACAAATCGATCATTGTGTCTTCTCCCTACTTCACTTAATACTTTAATATAAACAGGTAGGAGCAAGGTAAATATTCTGTCCATTTTACAAATGAGTAAACCAATGTCCAAAAAGACAGATTCCCCTGTAGCCATGTAGCCATCCAGCAGCAGAACCAACTGTAACTAAGGCCAGTGCACTCCTGGTCAAAGCTTATTCAATACAGTACAAAATTAAAGCACTTCAAACAGGTATTATCCTACTCTAGCTTTATTTTTTCCTCAAAAAAAGTTAATGAACCTTGAAGGAGAGGTTCTACACAAGGCATTGGGAATTAGAAAAAGAATTCTTTATAGGTTATAAGGCAAGAAGAGGAAAAGAATGCTCATTAAGCCTTGATCTGCTCTCACATGTCTCATTATAACAGCTCTGTATCACTAAACATGTAAAAGACAGCAATTTGTCATCCAAAGAAGTCTGATTAAATAATAAGACTAAGGCCTCATCACACACGGAGGCCACCAGGTTACTTTACAAGCAGCCTCAAAGACAGTTTGACCTCACAAGGTCTCAAGGAAAAGAGAAGTGGTTCCTACAGCTTAGCAAAGTCATTTAGTGGCTATTTCTATCAATCACGCCTTCCTCCAAAGGCAAGAGGACAAGTAAATTTATCATTTTCCTGCTTCTCATTTTAAAGTAGAGCGACATGACACCTTGGCAAGGTGCTGATTGCCATTTTCTCATGTGAAGTAGCAGAGAACAGCTGGGAAACCAGCAAACTCTCAGAACTGTTACTTTAATGGAGGGGAGAAAATTTTCATCACAGAGAAGTTCTCCACCCCCCATTCTTTTATTTTACTTTAAGTTCTGAGATACATGTGCAGATTGTGCAGGTTTGTTACATAGGTATACATGTGCCATTGTGGTTTGCTGCACCCATCAACCCAACATCTGGGTTTTAAGTCCCGCATGCTTTAGGTATTTGTCCTAATGCTCTCCCCCTCCCTTTGCCCCTCACCCTGCCAAGAGGCCCCAGTGTGTGATGTTCCCCTCCCTATGTCCATGTGCTCTCATTGTTCAACTCCTACTTTTGAGAACATGGGGTGTTTGGTTTTCTGTCCCTGTGTTACTTTGCTGAGAATTATGACTTCCAGGTTCATCCATGTCCCTGCAAAGACATGAACTCATTCTTTATGGCTGCATAGTATTCCATGTTATATATGTGCCACATATTCTTTATCCAGTCCATCATTGATGGGCATTTGGGTTGGTTCCAAGCCTTTGCTATTGTAAATAGTGTGGCAATAAACATACATGTACATGTATCTTTATCACAGAATGATTTATAATCCTTTGAGTATATACCCAGTAATGGGATTGCTGGATCAAATGGTATTTCTGGTTCTAGATCCTTGAGGAATGACCACTCTGTCTTCTACAATGGTTGAACTAATTTATACTCCCATCAACGTGTTAAAGTGTTCCTATTTCTCCACAGCCTTGCCAGCATCTGTTGTTTCCTGACTCTTATAACAATCGTTATTCTAACTGGTGTGACATGGTACCTCATTGTGGTTTTGACTCGCATTTCTCTAATGACCGGTGATGATCTTTTTTTCATGTTTCTTGGCCACATAAATGTCTTCTTTTGAGAAGTGAACAGAGAAGTTTCCTAGATACTTTTTCACTTTCAATATGGACATAAGTGGCCAGGTGCAGTGGCTCACGCCTGTAATCCCAGCACTTTGGGAGGCTGAGGCAGGCAGATCACCTGAGGTCATGGGTTCAAGACCAGCCTGGCCAACATGGTGAAACCTCGTCTCTATTAAAAAAAAAAAAAAAAATACAAAATTAGCTGAGCATCGTGGCAGGCACCTGTAATCCCAGCTACTCAGGAGACAGAGGTTTCAGTGAGCTGAGGTAGCACCATTGCACTCCAGCCTGGGCTATAAGAGTGAAACTCCACCTCAAAAAATATATATACACACACACACATATATATATACACACACACATATATACACATATATATATATGTGTATGTATATATATGGACATAAGTTTGCTTGTGTGTTATTTTTTAATTAAAACTATTTTTTACAGCAACTTTAGGTTCACAGCAAGATTGAGCAGAAGGTACAGAGAGTTTCAACATACCCCTTCCCTAATCCCCAATACACACAGGCTCCTCCACCAACATCTCCCACCCACAGCAGTATATTTCGTACAAGAGGTGAACCAACATTAACACATAATCAACAAAGCCTATAGTTTACCTCAAGGTTCAGTCTTTGTGCTGCATATTCTATGGGTTTTCATAAATGTATGATGACAAGTATCCACAATTATAGTGTCATACAAAATAGTTTCACTGCCCTAAAAATCTTCTGTGCTCTGCCTATTTATCCCTTTCCCCCAGTCAATCCCTGGAAACCACAGAAGATTATGTTTTTATACTGTACATTCTATTGGGAGAACTTTTTATAACCCACCAATACTCAGCATGACCATAATTTTGAACCAGAAGCCAGGCTGCCGAACAGTATTTATGGGAATCAATAGACAAAAATTCAGGGCTGTTCCAGAAACTCCAGGATATGTGGCTATCACACTGCTGGCGACATGAGCAGGTGAGGAGGGACACCAGAAAGTAAGGCAAAGGCAGGGCTGGAAACAGTAAGGGTGCCCTTGGTCACCACCATATAGGTGGAGTGGCTTTTCTCCTTGAACTCATAGCCACGTGGAAATTCATGACTCATCTTGCTTTGAGCTTCTCAAAGAAGGTTTCATCTCCACCTGCCACCCCTACAAGTCTCCAGCAAGCCTGGGACACCATCCCCCTTCCTCCCCCTCCCCCCTACACACACATACACACTCTCTATAGGGTCCATTTGTTCATGCTCAGGGCCATAGAACTTCAGAGTTGAAACTCAAGGCCAGTGAGTTCAATAGAAATGTAATGCAAGCCACACATAAGCTTTAAATTGTCTAGAGGCTACATTTTAAAAAGCAGGTAAAATGTTTAAATATATAGCTCAATATATCCAAAATGCTATTGTTTCAACATTGCATTTATATTTGATAAACTTTTTGTATATTTGTCAAACTAAGTCTTTGAAACTCTGCACAGTTTAGATTGACCGCACGTCTCAATTCAGACTAGCTACTTCTCAAGTGCTAAATAGCCCCTATGTGGCTACTGGCCAAAGTTTTGGATAGCACAGCTTTGGAATTCATCCACATCAGAAGATTTTAGATTGTTAAAGAACAGAGGCCTACAAAGTCCATGCAGGACACCAATATATAAAAGATAAAAGAAGGATGGCTTTAGTTGGGGTGGAAGTCTAGGACGCCTTCCCACATGGCTCCCACAACTGTCACAATGGCCTCCGTGAAGCCATTTGGCTCCAAGAAATAAAGTTTGACATTCTCCCTACTCTCATTCAACCCCATACATTAAGCAGGAGGGAGCCAAAAACTACAGAGGCAAAGCAGTTTTCCTCGCTGGGACAAAACTGAAACTGCAGACCTCCTGGCTCTCAGCTCACATATATCTAGTCCGAGAAGGGAGCAAGCCCGTCGTAAACAGGCAGGTTACAAAAAGACACTGTTCTCATCAACCCCTAGCTGGAACCAGCTCCACTGCCAATTTCAGGGACAAGATCATTAACAGTGAGGTATTTTCTCATTTTTTGGAGGAAAAGAATAGAGGGGGGTAGAATAGAGTGAAAAGAACATATTGGTGTCCATTCATGTAAAATGCTCAACTTTGTAACAGTATAAAAGAGGTAGAGTATCATTTATTAAGCACCAACTACATCTGGTGGACAGGCAGTGTGGTTGAAGGTCATTGTTGCCTTCTCCTTATGACACTACTCCTCACAAGAGTAAATGACACAAGCTGATGGGTCCAGATTTTGAGAGGGACCCTCACTGAGCAGGATGGGCCCCAGGCAGCAGGCTCTCACCCGTTTCATGCTCCCTCCACACTAGGGGACTGTTAGGCTGAACAAGGACCTCCTTGCAGGGTGGCCCTCCTGTGTGCTCTCATTTCTTCCTCTCACTTTAGATTGATGGAGTGTAGTGATGAGATTGACAATAACTGGAGAAGGAATGACAGTATAAAGAGATGCCAATATGATCCTTGAATCCAAATGAAAAAGCTATAACACAACTCAAGGAGTAAGTGCCTTGTGTTAGAGGTTTGGGAATCTATTTGTGATTAAATGACCCAACCATTCACTCATATTTACCTAGTATCTATAAAAGTAGTGATAAAGATAATCCCTGCCCCCATGGAATTTACTATTCTTTGTACATTTACTCTATTTAGGGATGCATTGAGAGAGACTTATAGGTGAAACAGCGCAAAGAGATTCCCAAATTTCTAGCCACAATTCCATCATAATACCATGCAAGCTCCACCATACAATTCTTTCGTACTAAACATTAATTAGGCACTCTATAAGCATTATGTAGTTCACTCTAATAATAACTCTGAAGCAAGGATTAATATCCCTCATCTTATGGATGGAGAAAGCAAGTCATGAGGAAACCAAATAATTTGACCAAGTTCTAGCAGCTAACAGATGGTGGAAACGGATTCAACTTTGTCTATGACCCTGATACTCCTGTGACTTCCATTGAACCACACCTTTGTGTCTAGAACATTAATGATCTTTTAAAACCCTTCCAAATTTGAGCATTTTGCTTGCTTCCAAAATAAAGTGCTGTTCCCATGGAGAAAATTAAATAAATAGAAAATAAGCTATTTTCTTAATCCAGATGTATCACTATATCCCCTACATCTGATTATTAATCTACATCATTTTTTACATTTTTTATGTACTCCGTAGTCACTGGACTTTGTCTTTTGTCAAAAAGGGGGCTGGTTTCCCTGGAGTGAATGCAGCCTCTTCATGTCATGTCACCAATGTCCATGAAGCAAGCCTATACTTCATAATAGACCTGTTAATAGCAACCTAAGGAAGGAGAAAAATCAGAAATTCTAGTGGGGGGCGGGGGGAAGGAAGTTGTAAAATTAAGATTTGTTAAGGAACTACTCTGCACAAGGCCTGTATCTACGCTGTCTCATTTAGTTGGTTTATAGTGACATTCTCAAAGCTTTATTGAAAATAACAAGGATCTAGGGGGTTGAGGAGCCATGAGAAGTGCCAGCTGCAGTTCAGGTGAGACCCATGTTAAAAAATAATAATGTAAAAACTCAGCCTGAAAGGCTTAGACATGAGAGTTCAGTCTTCCTGATTCAGAGTTAAAGGAGAACAGAAATCTGTAAGTGAGCCCTAAGGAGCCCATTAGATGGATTGAGGGAATAATTTCAGCTAAAACATTAATGACTGAAAATGGCATAGGGGAATGCACTTAGAGGAGAGGTCCCATGAGAGAGAGAGAGAGACACATTCAGGTGGTAATGAGTCAGTTTTTCCCATTCCCAGCAGCTACACCAGTTGCTCAGAATCCACTATAGAACTTACTCCAAGCCCAAACTTTGAGACCTCCCTTCTATGAACATGGATCCAATTAACTCCCATCTTCTTACCTGGCATTCAGACAAATCTGCTTGTCATCTGCCCATTCAGTCTGTTTCTACTTTGCTGTGACTTGTCATGCTGATATTTTCCATTTCTAAATATCTAAGTTATTTTAACTAATATCCAAAAGTTCCACACTTAAAATACCTTTTTTAGGCATTTTTTCCTTCGCAAGCAGGTTCTTGGGAGCACCTGTGTCGAACTTCTTAGTTATTTCCCACGGCATCCAGCAGAGTGTAAGACTTGTGGTTCCCTAGACGCTCATAGTTATGTGCTAATGGAGATTGATAAGTATTAGTGATGGAGGAAAGGGGTACTCTAACATGTTTCTCTAGGGGACCCAGAATTTGGACTTACAACACCAGATGTAACGTAACATCAATTGTCATGTTTTTAATCCCTGGAATTAAGTTCAATATTATCTTAGACAATTTAGATTTACATCCTAGCTTACTCTGGGAATCATTTTGTCTATTTTTTGTTTGTTTGTTTCTTGTCAGTATTCCCAGAAACTGTTAACATTTTAGGATGCTTGGAAAATATAATTTAATAAAAACCATCCTGGGAGGACACAGCCCTCTCATGGTCTCCTTTTGAACAAGGACAGATTCTAACAGTTTTTCCTTTCCATTCTGCTTAGCTGTCAGGTGATAATATTCATCCCTTGTATCACAGAGGACTAATGACCTATTCAACTGAACACCAGCTTCTTACAACATATTAACCAAATGCATGTCTTGACCTTTTGTAGTTTCTCTCCATGGTATCATATTTTCTTTGGGCTTGCATTAGAGTATTCTACTTTAAATGGAAAGCCAGCTTCAAGTTTCACCATCTTCCAGGCTTGATGTAATATGAGGCTGCAAGTTTGCCACTGAAGATAGGAGCTCATCTCTCCCCAGAGAAATTGCCCAAAACCCTATACTATAGGAAGTGGTCCTACTATGAGACTTCCTAAAGTACACACTATCTCCAATTGCCTTTGGCCCTCTCCCCCTCAGACACTATCCTAGGCAAGTCCTTGCATTGGGTAGTGTAGTAGGGGTTTAAGGGAGCACTAAGGGAGCCTTTTTATATTGTTTTCCTTAGCACATAATATGTAACCAAAAGGCAAGCTAGAAGGGCAAATTCTGGATTTGCTAATCATATAATGATAACAGGCCCAAACTAATTAAAAACATCCCTCATAATAAAGGCCAACATCTCTCGTATACTCAACATGAGCCAGGTTCCATGCTAGATCTCTGTATAAGTAATAAGATTTGGAGGAGTCTTGGCTTACTGGGGCTTTTGGAGGGCATGGAGACTATTTGTTTCTGTTAATAGTTGTCCCCATTATGCTCTATGGGATTTTGTCATCCTTACAGGATGGGGTAAAGAATCTTACCAAGATTTCTGACCCCTTAAGTTCCTTAACAGTGATCAGTCTCATACTGATTCTCAGAGACCTAGCCCTTTTCATTTTAAACTTGTAGACTCACTTTGAAACCAAATTTCTCTTTTCTACAGATTGGACTTTGAGGTTCAAGCAGCTGAGCATGGGGAACTTGGCCCATCCTCACCCACTTGCTCTTCTATGCTTTGCCCTACAAGTTGGGGTGAAGGGAGGAAGAGAATGGGCAGGTTTCCCCCTAGAATGTCCCCGCAGTGTGGTGGGGTCCCCCTGCTTCTCTGGGGGTTGCCTCTGTGTAACAGACATCCCATACCAGCTCTCTCAGTGTTTGGGGAGGTACTGGAGCCTCCCACTGCACAGCTCCTAACCTGGAAGATCTGCTGTGGATACCACATATCTTGCTCTCCCTCAGCCACCTTCCTGAGAGGACACAGTCCTCTCATGGTCTCCGTTTGAACAAGGACAGATTCTAACAGTTTTTTATTTCCATTCCATCCAGCCCCTGGGGCACTCAGGCAGGAAGGCTCAAGTGTCTTAGGAAAACTGAGCTCCCTCATTCCTTCCTGCCCCTTCATCCCACCCCACAGCACTGGGAGCCATCAGCCTCCAGTCCCCAACTCAGTGCAGTTGACACTTCGGACAACTTCAAAATTGACAGCAATTCTGGGGTCTCCCACCAGGAATGTGGTAAAGGAGAAGAAAGGCCTCACTACCCAAACGGTAGGCCTTCTCCAATATCCAAAGTCTGGCAGTGGCAGAGGTGGGGCATAAGAGTAAACTCTAAACCAGCAGCTGGTCCCAGTACTAACACCTCCCTGAATTTAGAATATAACTAATTAAAAGCATCTGTACTCAGTTCAGGGCTTTGCCACACTTCTAGGAAAACATGAAAAACACCACTAGGCATTCTATTACACAAACATTGTTCCATTTAATACTCAAATCATTCCTATAAGGAAAGTATTAGCCTCATTTTTACAGATGAGGAGATTGATGTTTTTAAATAAAGCAGAAGCTCTCTTGAGTGACATGGTTACAATCAGTAGTTAATAATCAATATATCTGGTTACATAATGAAAGGTCCTCAAAGTAGTGCCACCCAATAACAGTGACTATACCCAGATCTGAATTTCTAAACACAAAACGGAAAATTTCCATTTTCCAGTAAATGAAAACAGCTTCTTGGACAAATAGCTACCTCTAGGACTGAGGCAGGGAAATACAATGTGAGTCCAGAGGATTTTCTGTAAGAAAAAGCAAAGTAGTAGTCAAAAAAGCCTCAAAAGATCAGATCATGTTAAAGGAATACAGCTAATTTGAAAGACCTGTCAGTGCCCCAAACTAGAATAATCTGAACAATCACAACAAAAAATTAGTAATGTAGTATCGGATCACAACCCAAAGTATGGTATAAATATGAGTTCATATTGATATAAATGATTGAATAAATTGTGGGGCAAGTGGGAGAGGAACAAGTCTTCCTTTTATGTACAGAAAAATAAAACATGAGTAGATACTCTCCCTTCCTCTCCCAGCCTTGAGCACTGGCTGGACTTAGTGATTCACTTTCACAGAATAGAGTACAGAACAGGATTGTAACCTTACAATGGAGAAACTTGACAGACACCACCTTAAGCAACAAGTGAAGGCCACCATTCCCAGTGAGACAATGTGGAAAGCAAGTACCTGATACTATGAGAAGGGGCTTCACCTCCGTGGTATTTAAAAAAAAAAAAAAAAAAAAAAAACTTATGTCAGTCTAAACATGGGGGGAGGTTGGCGGGAAATCATATAAACACAGATTGGGGAACATTCTACAAAGCACATGACCAGTACTCCAACCTGTTAAAGTTATGAAAATTAAGACTGAGAAACTGCTAGACTAAATGTAACATGGTATCCTAGATTGGATACTGGAACAGAAAATGGAAAAACTGAAATATGAAAAAAGTCTAGAATTTAACAGTAATACAACAACGTTGGTTTCTTTGATTTGGCAAATAGACCGTGGTAGCATAAGTTGGTAATTGTGGGGGAAACTGAGAAATACACAGGAATGTTTTAGCTTGGCAACTTTCCTATCTATCTAAAATTGTTCTAAAATATAGTTTTTTTAAGTTGAGTTGAAAAGTCTTCAAAAATACATACATTCTTAAATGCATTTCCTCTTAAGTATGTAAATGTATATTATCTATTGTTAGAAATCACACTAAGGTGATTTCTTCAAATATGGATCCACTGAACTTCATTTTTCCTAAAAAATTATAACCACAAAATTAGGCATCTGTAATTTTCAATTTTAAATAGTGATTATCTGAAAGAATTGAAAAGACTTCTGATGCCACTGTTATTTTAGACAAAATATTTTTCCAATCCTTTACGGCTAATGTTATATTCAATGAGTTTACTTTAACATTAAAATTTGTAATAAATTTTATTTAATGAATACACAAAAAGGGAGAATAGCAAAATGAAATGTTCACATACCCATTACTTGGCTTCTACTTTTAAGTAATTTTTCTGATTTCGATGTACACTTTCTAAAACATTTTAAAGCAAATCCCAATCATGTTTTACCACCCATACTTGTTGAACATCCCCAAAATCAGACCTTCCCTCTACATAACCACCATGCCTTTATCACAACCAACAAGATTAACTCTAATGCCACAGTATCATCTAATTCTTACTCCATATTCAAAGTTAATTAGAAAGCTCCTTTTCCTAGCAAATCACTTTAAGGAGGATTAAATTTGGTTTTATAAAAACTACAGCTTTCTTTTCATACTCATGTTGGTGCACAGTTATCCCAATATGATTGGTGATATGATTAACAGGCAAACAGACATAGTTAAAAGATGTAAAAACTCTTTATTGATAAAGAATGTGGAAGTTTAGCTGTTTTTGGCAACCGTTATTGAAATGAGTAAGGTAACAGGAAAAAAAAAAAAAAAAGAAACACCAAATGCCCAACAAAAAAGTAACTAATAAACTGAGAGAACTGTACAAAGAAAACTATGCCCCAAGGGCATAGACATTATCCTGTAGGCAATGGGGTGCCACTGAATGATTTTGGACTGGGCAGTGTTGAGTTTATTTTTCTACTCTCACTGAAAGATTAGGAGAAACGGGGAATCTGAGAATGGAAGCAGAGAGGCAAATTTGAGAAAGGAGGTATTACAATATTTTAAGAGGGAAATTTTTTTCCTATTCCCATCATTTCTCTTGAAGCGAAGGAAGTTCCACAAATTGAAACCAATCCTGGCTTCTCTCTATCCCCTACTCATTCCCCTACCCCCAGAACAGGAATTTAAAAATCAGAAAGTGGGCGTGCATATCCACTCATTCTGCTGCTGTGAACATTCGGGAGCAAGAGAATAAAACATGCTCCATATGAAAACATGTTTCCAGTTGTTCATAGCAGCATTACTCAGAATGGTCAAAGATTTATCAAAACATAACTAAAACGTAGTATATCCACACAACTGAACGGCAGTCAACCATAAAAAATGAATGGCTACATTTATATGCTACAAATAGACAAACCTTGAAAACATTATGCTAAGTGAAAAAGTCAATCACAAGATCTCACATAATATATGTGCCCCGTACTGTATGCACACATATTAAACCTTATGTGGCCCATTATCACTTTGTGTGCTTTAAAAGAGCCTGATTTAAAAAAAAAAAAAAAACTTTAACACTGAACTAATACATATGCTGCAGTCCTGAAGAAATTTCACCCATTCTACTTTTAATGTCCATGCTGTGAACAGAATGGTTGTATCCCACCCCAAAATTCACATGTTGTAATGCTAACCCCTAATGTGATATTAACAGATGGGGCCTGTGGGAGGTGACTAGGTCACGAGGGTATCTCCCTCACGAATAGTATTAGTGCCCATTAGAAAAAGAGTGCAGTTTTGCAGGATAGACTCTGGGTGGGGGGAGGGGAAAAAACATACAACAGCTTGCTTTCTCACTCCCTACTCTCTACACGTGAGTATACAAGGAGAAAACAGAAGAAAGCCCTGCAAACAAGAAGAAAGCCCTCAGATACCACATCTGCTGGTATGGCACCTTGATCTTGGACCTTCTAACCTCCAAAACTGAGAAATTTCTGTTAAGTTACCCAGTCTATGTTATTTTTGTTACAGTAATCTAAGCAGACTAGGACAGTTTAGAATAGACAAAGCCATAGAGACAAAGTTGTTGCCAGAGCTGGAGAAGAGGGAACGTGACATAATTGCTAATGGGTTCAGGGTTTTTTAGGGGGTGATGAAAATATTGTGAAATTAGGTCAAGGCAATTGTATAACCTTATGAATACAGTAAAAACTACTGAATTGTATACATTTACAGAGTGAATTTATGGCATGTGAATTACGTCCCAATAAAGTTTTTTTTAAAAAAGGATATGTTTGAAGAATTGAAGGTAACAAAATGAAATTTAAAGTGGCTTCTCGTGGCCCATAGACTTCAGTGAGAGACAGGGAGATTCCACCCTGATGGTTTTAGTACCCCTACACTAGGTCACATGGGTATAAACAGCTGTACAGATGATCTTTGCAAAGATGACACAACTCGGAGAATTGAAGGGACTAAGACTCTGTGAGCTTACTCTCAAACGGCTTGATAGAGGCAAAGCACATGAAGAAAATAAGTGCCAGCAAGCCTCAGGGTCTGAGGGAGCTCCAGGTACAACTCCCAAGTGTCCTTTCTTAGTTACAGAATCTGCTTTATCTCCAGATTATGAATCGCCAGGGTATCAGTGAGGAGCCTTGGTTTTGTAAGAGCTCCAGCAGAAGTTTCCAGTGGTTGTTTTATGTCCTACTAGTCATATAGCCCAAGCTGGTTATCCAGTTAAGTCAGGTGTAAACCATCAACCTAACATCTCTAGACAATGCAAACAAGTTAGCACTGGTATATTTTAAATTACTAACTTGTCCACTAATCCTTATCTTGGCCAAGAGGTCAGTTCCAGGCTTACTTGATCAGTTCCAGACTTCCAGACGTCCTCAGAAATAAATGGATCTGTGCAAACCCAGCTGTAAAATAACTCAATCATAAACAGACTAACTGCTATGGCCTGGGAAAGAAGTTCCAAGTTTTAAGCCTCAAGATAATTTTATTCTTGAAGGCGACCATTCAAAAAATGACCGCTACTTGGAAAGCATGGTATCAGGAAGAGCTGGAGGTCACTGTGGCTTAATGTTGAATGATGTGACCACAGGCTGGCCTGGCATTCCAGATTAGCTGAAGTGGGATTAGACATTTTCGGGCCTAGATGGGCAGAACAACTTTTGTGCTTTTAAAATTGAAAGAAATCAGTTCTGCATGTCCTGAAACAGTTCTCAGCCAAGATGATTTTGCCTCCCTAGGGATATTTGAGGATGTCTTTAGACATTTTTGTTGTCACACCTGGCGTGGGTGGGTGCCGTGGGCATCTAGAGGATAGAGGTCAGCAGTGCAACTAAATATCCCTCAGTGCACAGGACAGCTTCCAACCACCAATCAACCAAAAAAAAAAAAAAAAAAAAAGAAGAACCATCCAGTCCAAATTACAAGGGTAATCTATAATTCACAAGGTGAATTTACAAGGTCAAGTCATTTCTCCACCACATAGTCTAGTTCAGTCTGATTGGCTTAATCACATATAAGAGCCCTTCCTTAGAAGACAGGTTATTTAGGCCTAAGAAATTCCATACTGCAAAGCTAAAGACACCTGCCCAGCAGAGAAGATGGAAGCCTCATCACTAATCAGAACCCACACATGATTTAGTACTGTAGCAAGCAAAACAAAGAGGAAAGGGAAAATAAAGTTTATTTTGTAGCAGGACGAGCCACAGGCAAAACTCCTCAGACACCGGATTAAAGAAGGAAGAGGTTTTTTATTCGGCCGGGAGCGTCGGCAGACTCGCGTCTTAAGAACTGAGCTCCCTGAAGAAGAAATACGTGGCCTTTTTAAAGGCTTACAACTTTAAGGGATCCATGTAAAAGGGTCATGATAAATCAAGCAAGGGTGGAAAACATGACGAGGGGCTACATGCATCAGCTAACAGAACAAAAAGTTTTACAGTGCTTTCTCATACAATGTCTGGAATTTATAGATAACACTAGTAGTTTTGGTCAGGAGTTAATATTATCATTATTATTTTAACCACCAGGGCCAGGTGGTGGTGCCAAGGTCATCTAGCTATTTATCTTACTTCTGTTTCTTTCCAACTTTTTGCTTTCTCCCCCTCCTCCTGTCTTATAAACTAGGGAAAAGGGGAGACGGGGAAAAGCCGGGAAAGACAGTAGGAGAAGTGGTGGTCTCATTCTATATTTCTCCCCTTTGAGAATTTTCACTTTTTTTAGTGGGAGTTCTCACTATCATCTTCACTTTCTGAGTCTCTCTGCAAGATAGAGCGATAGTGATTCATATAATACACATGTGCTGAAGTTTTCTGATGAACCGAAGTAGCAACAAAAGTTTTTATCATTTGAAAAATCAAGGGTAATACACAGGGGAGCAGCAAGCAACTTCCTGTTACTAGCAATACACCTACAATGAGGGTTTTAAATCTTCCTATAGCTGGAAACCATTTTCCAAATAAAGACTCTGGATCAAACTCATGCCAAACCTGTACAGGCACATATGCCAACTTTGTCATGTCCCTGACTATGTTTTCAACCACCTGTCCTTGATCATCTATTTGTAGGCAGCAATTAGTTAAGTTAAATTTTCCACAGACTCCTCCTTCAGCTGCCAGCAAGTAGTCCAAGGCCAGTCTATTCTGATAGATAGCATTTCTCATTTGGGTTTCCTGCCGAGCTAAAACAGTCAAAGCTCTGCCAGTTTCATTAGTAATTATTTCTAAGACGGCCTGCAACCATATGATCTGATTCAGCATGTAAATGGGGGTTCGGTATCCCCATGAGCCATCTTGTGCCCATGTGGCAGGCCCATAATACTGTATGATCCTTTCAGGAGGCCATCATTATCTTTCCAGTTTCCTATAACTATGCCTCTCTTTTCTCGGGAGGCATAGGCAGGGAAACCTAGGAGCTCACCCATTTTTACAGGTAATAAGAAAACGGATGGTTTAATAGTGCCAATAACACAACTACCTCTCCATTTATTAGGTAACCGAATGTAGGCTCTGTGCCCACATATCCAGTATAGTCCAGCAGGAGTCGTCCAGTCCTGATAAGATTCTGGATGAGCCTAGGCAGTTTTTAATTTAGAAAATTTACTAAATGGGTTCTTTTCAGTGTGATTTAGGCCCCACCAAGTAATCGTTTTTATTGTGCTGTTGTACAACTTCTGTCCTATACAATTAAGCTTTCCTACAGGGATGATAAAACCTTTTCCTTCTCTAGTTATACAGTATTGTCCAATAATTGAGGTTTTTAGGACCCAGAAGTTGCTAGCTTGGGCCTTCTGAACTGGAATTATATCAGGAGCTGGATCAGTGAGCACCAACTCTCGGGCTTCCCAAGGCCATCAGTCTCCGATAGTGGTTCCTCCACATACACAACAAGAGGTAACATCAAGGGAATGAGCTACATTTTCTGCTAATTGGAGAAACAAATTTTTTGTCTTTTTCAGAAGTTCTGGTGCTGGCAGATTCAGCTCCTCATTAAAGGTTTGATACACTGGTTTGGGAGCGTGCCTGTAGACCTCCCCTAGGACTAAAATGGCAACGTGGGGGTTTAACCCTGTCCCATCGATCCCCAGGGTTACACGTTCTCCCTTTTTCCAACAGGGGTCTAGGGGATTGGTGATTATTAGTTCCAGTAGGTTACAGTGACCAGCAGTACAGGAGGGCTTGGTTTCCCCCTTTTGAAGATGAACCGGGTCCTTTTTGTTCTTTTTCCAAGTAGCCCAAATAACACATGGCCAAAAGGCACAATTTTCACAAACCCCAACTCGTGATAAACATATTTATTTTCTACTCTGTAGCTCCTTTCTCAGTTAAGAGAACCACATCCTGTTCCTAGCTTGTTACTATTAATGGCTGCACAAGCATCAAATCTTAAAGTTACTTGTTTGGGGATTCCTTTTTCTTCTGTTCTAGTTATTATTTTACTTGTATCAAATAGGAAAAGGCCAGTTCTTAATCTTATTTCAAAAACGGTGGTTGCAGGGGACTCAGATGGGTTATAAAACACATCAGGTTGGTCATTTCCCAGGCTACATACCTTGTACTGAGTGGCATTATACAAACAAGTTTCTTTCAACGTTCCCATACATTCATAATAACTATAGAACAGAAAGATTGTTTTAATTTGTTGTCCTACCTCAGTGACCTGATGAATACACTGGGAACAGTCACCAGTTTGAGTAAGGTCAATTGAAGTCCTTACTGTATAAGTCCAAAATTTAAGAAAAATGAATCCCACAATGAGATTCCTCATGCTTTGGCCGTGCGTGGACCAGTCAACTTCCGGGTGTGACTGGAGCAGGGCTTGTTGTCTTCCTCAGGATCACACTGCAAGGGTTGTCCAGGCTTGGTCTTGCCTCCCAGGTTTCAGGCGCTGCAGGTTTTACACAGCTGTGGTGGATCCAGGCTGGGATTCCCTCTACCTTCACAGTGGTGGGAGTGGTCAAGATAACAGTCTGGGGTCCTTTCCACCGTGGGCACAAAGAGGCTATGTTCCAGTCCTTGATCCACACTTGATCACCTGGGGAGAAAGGGTGAACTGGGGAGAATAAGCTAACAGGGCATCTCTCATTTACCCAGGCTGAGATTGTTTGTGTAATTTTCCCTAAAGCCTGTAACTGTCACTGTAACTCAATTTCACCTAACTCTCGGGGAGTGCCTGGAAGTCCCTGCAATATGGGAGGGGGCCTATGATATAATATTTCATAAGGGGAATATCCTGTTCTTTTAGAAGGGGTACATTTAATTTTAAATAATACCATAGGGAGAGCCTATATCCATTTTAATCCTGTTTCCTGACATACTTTCCCTAAACTATTTTTGATAGTCCGATTCATCCGCTCCACCTTTCCGGAACTCTGAGGCCGGTAGGCAGCATGCAATTTCCATGTGATCCCCAATACCTTTGCTGTCTTCTGTACCAAGTCAGCCACAAACACCGGCCCGTTATCTGAGCCGATCCGTAAGGGCAGTCCAAATCTAGGAATAAGATCTCGAAGAAGCACATGGGTTACTTCATGAGCTTTCTCAGTTCGTGTTGGATAAGCCTCAACCCACCTAGAGTAGATACACACAAGAACTAGTAAATACTTGTTACCTCCACACTTTGGCATCTCTGTGAAGTCCACCTGGAGGTCTTCAAAGGGGGCTGCTCCGTAAGCTTGTATGCCAGGTGGAACAGCTGGACCTTGTCTCGCATTATGTTGTCAGCAGGTAACACACTGCTGCGTCACCGTTTTGGCAAGGGCTGACAAATGCGAGATGTAGAAATACAGACCTAACAACTTTTCAAGTGACTCCTGACCTGGATGGGTGGTTTCTTGCACAGCCAGTACAACTGCAGCTCCTAGCATTTGTGGCACAGCTACTCTCCCATCTAGTAACCGAATCCATCCTTCCTTCATCACTTGTCCTCCCTCTGCCTGGAGAAAGTCCTTTGCTTCTTTAGAATAAGTAGGTACAAGATCAGGTGCTTGAGGGAGCAGGGGGGCTGTGACTGATGCCCGGAAGGGGGCAGATGCTGCTTTTCAAGCCTCTGAGTCAGCGCAGGAATTCCCCAAACCCACCAAAGTGGAAGCTCGCTGGTGTCCTCTGCAATGCATAACTGCCACCTTGTGGGCTTTCCATACTGCTTCTAATAATTGCAAAATTTCTTGTTGATATTTTATGTCCTCTCCCCCAGAGTTCAATAGGCCCTTTTCTTTATATAATGCTCCATGCACTTGAAGGGTTAAAAAGGCATACCGAGAATCAGTGTAAATGTTTACAGTCTTACCTTCACTGAGTTCTAAGGCCCAAATTAAAGCAATGAGTTCAGCTTTCTGGGTTGAAGTGCCCTGGGGCAACAATCTGGCTTCAACAACAGTGTCCAGGGTTACCACTGCATACCCTGCACATCTCTCTCCTTGTGGGTTGATGAAGCTGCTCCTATCCACATACAGTTCCCAGTCTACTGATTCCCAAGACTGGTCCTGGAGGTCAGGTCTGCTAGAGTAAACTGAGTCCAACACTTCTACACAGTCATGCTTGACAGGGCTCTCTGATACCGGGAGCAAGGTGGCGGGA
This sequence comes from Chlorocebus sabaeus, assembly GCF_047675955.1. Taxonomy (NCBI): domain Eukaryota; kingdom Metazoa; phylum Chordata; class Mammalia; order Primates; family Cercopithecidae; genus Chlorocebus; species Chlorocebus sabaeus. Next base: position 28,754,359 of record NC_132921.1, on the reverse strand, counting down.
TTCAGGGTATTACAAACCTCAATGGTTATGTGGGGATTCTCACAGAGCAAACTTTGGTACTTGGTGAGTCTAGCATTCGTTAACCAATGATGTCCTTTAGTGTTCATTAAAGTCACCACAGCATGGGGGGCCTTTATGTTCAGGTTTTGCCCAAGAGTCAGCTTCTCTGCTTCTTGCATTAGCAGAGCAGTTGCTGCCAAGGCCCTCAAACACAGGGACCATCCTTTAGAAACCCTGTCTAGTTGTTTAGAGAGGTAGGCCACCAGCCTCGGCCAGGGCCCCACCTTTTGGGTTAAAACTCCAACTGCCATCTTTTCTCTCTCTGACACATACAATGTAAAAGACTTTGTCAGATCGGGTAGCCCCAAGGCTGCAGCTGACAGAAATTTTTCCTTTATCTCTCTCTGACACATACAAGGTAAAAGGCTTGCTGTTGTTGGGATCCCCATTCAAAATATTCCTGGTTCCCCCCCTTTGTGACCTCATACAAAGGCTTGGCTAATATTGCAAAGTTTGGGATCTACAGTCTGCAAAACTCCACAGCTTCTAAGAATTCTCTCACCTGCCTTCTGCTCTTAGGCTCCCAGTAGATTACAAATGACCTGCTTTCTTTCTGATCCCAGGCTGTGCTCCCCCTGTCGAATAGTAAATCCCAGGTAACGTACCTGCTCTCGGCAGATCTGAGCTTTTCTCTTGGACACTTTATACCCACAGTCCTCCAGGTGCCGGAGTAGGGCATCCGTTCCCTTGGCGCACCCGACTGCCGTGGGGTGTCCCAGCAGAAGGTCATCGACGTGCTGGAGCAACGCACAGCCTAGGTCTCTGGTGGGAAACTTCTGGAGGTCTCAAGCCAATGCCTCCCCAAAGATGGTGGGGGAGTTCTTGAACTCTTGGGGAAGCTGGGTCCAAGTGTACTGAGTAGTGACACCTGACTCCGGATCTTCCCACTGAAAGGCAAATAGCTTCTGGCTCTCAGGGGCTAATCTGATGCTAAAGAAAGCATCTTTCAGGTCCAAGCAGGTGAACCAGGTGTCCTCAGCTGGCAGCAACCTCAACAATGTGTATGGGTTAGGTACTGTTGGATGTAAAGTCACTGTAGCTTGATTAACCAAGCACAAATCCTGTACCGGCCTGTAGTCCTTGGTCCCTGGCTTGGGAACCAGCAGGACGGGTGTATTCCATGGAGACTGACAGGAAACTATAATTCCAAAGGTTCTTAGGCACTTGAGATGGACCTGGATACCTTCAAGAGCTTCTCTGGGGACTGGGGACTGTTTTTGCCTGACCAGCTGGGCCCCAGGCTTAACTTCTATAAGTACGGGGTCTTGGTTGACTGCCAACTATGGAGGGTTGTCTTCCACCCACACTTTTGGCCACCGCTTAGCCAGAACTGGTCTTATCTCTTGGCCCGGCTCAGTTAAGAAAAGCCTCCATTCCCTCCCCCCTCCCCCCTTGGGAGATATACCTGATATAAATGACAAGTTGATGGGTGCTGACGAGTTGATGGGTGCAGCACACCAACATGGCACAAGTATACATATGTAACAAACCTGCACATTATGCACATGTACCCTAGAACTCAAAGTATAATAATAAAAAAAAAAAAAAAAAGAAAAGCCTCCATTCCTCCTCTCGGGGTACCGTAAGGGTCATAATGACTCCCGTTCCAGGTAAGTTTAGCAGCAAAGAGCCGTGCTCTGTAAAAGAGATAGTGGCTCTCAGCTTGCTAAGCAAGTCCCTTCCCAACAACGGCAAGGGACAGTCAAGCATGTATAAAAACTGATGAATCACTTTATGTCCTCCTACAGTACAAGTCCGAGGCAAGCAGAAAGCTTGCTTTGCTGAAACCCCCATGGCTCTGATCATGTCAATAGTCTTTTTGGATAAGGGGGCGACCGGGATGGTTACTACAGAATGTTCAGCACCAGTGTCTACAATAAAATCAATGTCTTTACCCCCAACTGTCATCCTGACCACAGTCTCTTTGGGGGAACTTGAGCCCAGTCCCCCTCAGTCCAAAACCCTTCTGTCAGGTTGAGCAGGGCCCCTTCCTCCTTGTCTGGGGCCTCCTGCTCTGAGTATCCTTGTTTTCCTTTTAGTTGAGGGCATTTGTTCTTCAAATGTCCCATTTCTTTACAATAAGCACACTGGTTACGCTGCAGACTCTGACAGCCAGGCTGAGTTTCTTTCCTGGGGCTGCCCTTCCCTTGCCTCTTTGGGGGGACCCCTCTAATTGCTGCAGCCAACACGTCAGCATTTTGCCGAGCCTGGCGTTCATTCTCTTTGCGATTTTCCTTACTGCTTACTGCATCCCTGTTTACAAACACCTGGTTAGCTATTTCTAATAACTGTGATGTATTCATCCCTGCAAACCCAGCCTGTTTCTGCAGTTTTCTTCTAATGTCTTCTGTGCTTTGACTAACTAAAGCCATGTTAATCATGTGCTGATTTTCAGGGCTATCGGGAGCAAAGGGAGTATATATACAATAGGCCTCACACAGTCTCTCGTAGAATTGTGCTGGACTTTCTTCTTTTCCCTGAATGACCTCAGAGACCTTGTTAACATTTGTGACCTTCTGGGCTCCCCTCTTTAATCCTTCCAGGAGAGCTTTCCTTATCGGTTCAGCCTTTGTACACCCGCTCTTTCATTTGGGTCCCACCGAGGGTCGGTTCCTGGTAACTGAGTCCTTACATACTCTTGGGGGTTTTGGCAATCAGCTGGTACATGTTCCTCTAGCCACTTGGTTGCTGCTTGGAACACTCTCCGCCTTTCATCTGTGTTAAAGAGGAACATGAGCAACTGGTGGCAATCAGCCCAAGTGGGGTTATGGGTCTGGATAATAGTTTGGACCAAATCAATTAGAGCTTGTGGCTTTTCAGTATAGGATGGGGTATTGTTTTTCCAGTTGAGAAGGTCGGCAGAGGTGAAGGACTGGTACACAAAAACACGCCTCTCCACCATGTGACCATCCTCATCTATCCCAGTATACTGTTGCTCTCTCAGGGGCATTTGTACCCCAGTTGTGGGTCACAAATGAGCTGCCAAGGGAGGGCTTTCTCCTGAGGCTTCCCCTCCTCTCTCATCTACTCTGGGTGGCCTAGGGATATGTTTATCTTGTGGAGGCACAAGTTCTGTGGGCTCAAGAGTGGGGAGCCTCTCTCCCTGGTAAGGGGAGGGCACCACTGGGATCACTGGTGCCATCTCCTGCAATGGATCTTCTGATATTGGGTCAAACAGAACTTCAGGAGTTGATTTCCCTCGGCGAGTGGAGTGGGATCCTTCCTTGGCTATCTGTCCCTTTGCTACTAGCACTGCTGCTGCTTGCCCTCTTAGCCACTGTGGGGGGTCTGGCACAAGCTGTAACCAAGTGTCTATGTATGGGAACTGGTCTGAGTGTCCTAACTTACCAGTTACCTTGTGCCATACCTTAGAAACAAGGGACCTGTCCAGGCTTCCTTCTGATGGCCAACCCACTTCTAATATTGGCCAATCTATTTCACACAAAGTTCTAAGTTTTCCTGGTGTCATAGTAACCCTATAGTCTCCATTAAATCTCTTCTTAAAATTTTTCAACATAGTTCCTAGCGGAGTGGGCTCACCTTGTGTCTGACCCATGTTTCCTATGAGACAAAACACCACGCTCACACCACATGCACACCACAAAACAAAGAACAGGTAAAAAGGGCACACACATACCTTTTCAGTTTATACCAAACCGGAATCAAAACCAAAATCAGAGTATCCAGAAATCCGAGCCAGGTCAAAACCAAATCCAAAGTATCAAACAATTTAAGTCAAGTCAAAAACAAAAACCAAAGTGCTGGTACAGGCACACCATGGGTGATCAGGCCACGCTTCCACTCAAATGGAGTGGGCAAGTTCCAAAGACTAGCCTTACCAAGTTTCAGATGTCCGGACTTAAAGTGCCCTTTCCTTCCCGGTGTTCAGCCACTGTGTTGATCCTCCACGGGGGCCTGCTGTGCACTGCTCTGAGGAGGCATTCCACTGGGGCAATTGCCTACCCGGGAGCGCTCTCAGGATCTGCATCGCTCAAGCTGGCCAAAGTCCCCCACAGGGATGCTCTAAAGGGCAGGCATAAGCTGCCTAAGGGGCTGCCTCGACCATCCGCTAATCACCTCGCTTCCCGGTCAGGGAACCAAGAAATGTAGCAGGACGAGCCGCAGACAAAACTCCTCAGACACCGGATTAAAGAAGGAAGAGGTTTTCTATTCGGCCGGGAGCATCAGCAGAAGCTAAAAGTAAAATTTGCCATCTCACTGGCATAATTTTTGGTAGCAATGCAACCTGGATTCTAAGAATAATTTCATCAGAGAAAACTGGTCTAGAGGCTTAGAAATGACTTATTTTCTAAATTATGGGCCTAGCGATGTAAAAACCTTATGTGTCCCATTATTACTTTGTGTGCTTTAAAAGAGCCTAGTTTTAAAAACTTAACACTGAACTAATACATATGCTGAAGTCCTGAAGAAATTTCACCCATTCTAGGTTGCAACTGAGAAGAATGCCAATTCCACCCAGGTGTCTCCAACCAGTTCAACAAGACACTCAGTGAGAAACAAGGGAGAACTCCAAAACCTTTGATATTTAACTCACAAGACTAAAAGAATGCAACTTTGAACAGATTTAAACTTTTATCTTACAAAGGGGGTTAATATCTGAACTTTAAATTCTGGGCTAAAATGAGAGATTAAACACATGCATCTTTATTACCTTCCTGGAACCCAGTCAAAACTACAGCAAAAAAAATTCTTTTTTTTTTTTTTTTTTTTTTTTTTGAGACAGTTTCACACTTGTTACCCAGGCTGGAGTTGGAGTGCAGTGGTGCGATCTTGGCTCACTGCAACCTGCGCCTCTCGGGTTCAAGCAATTCTCCTGCCTCAGCCTCCCAAGTAGCTAGGACTACTGGCACCGCCACCATGCCTGGCTAATTTTTTTTGTATTTTTAGTAGAGGCAGGGTTTGCCATCTTGGTCAGACTGGTCTCAAACTCCTGACTTCAGGTGATCCAGCCACTTCGGCCTCCCAAAGTGCTGGGATTACAGGTGTGAGTCACCACGCCTGACTATGATTTTTTAAATAAGCTTATTTTGAAATAATTTTAGATTTACAGAAAATTTGTGAAGATGGTACAGAGTTCCTGTATACCCTACACTCAGCTTCCTCTAATGATAATATCTTACATAACCATCACGTTTGTCAAAACTAAGAAATTAACATTGGTAGAATATGGCCAAATAAACTATACATATTGTTTGGATTTCACCAGTTATTCTACTAGTGTACTTTTTCTGTCCCAGCATCCAATCCTGGACACTATATTGCATTTAGTTGCCATGTCTTATTAGTATCTTAGTTTGTTCTGCTATAACAAAATACCTGAGATTAATTTATTTTAAAAAACAGAATGTCTTACAGTTCTGGAGTATGGGAAGTTCAAGACCAAGGTGCCCGCAGGTTCAGTTTTCTGGAGAGAGCTGCTCGCTCTGCTTTCAAGATGGCATCTTATTGCTGCATGCTCCAAAACATAGAAACGCCAAGTCTTCACATGGCAGGACAAGCAGGCTGAAAGCTGGATGAAGGCTCTTTTATAAGGGTCTTAATTCCATTCACTAGGGAGGAGCCCCCATGGCCCAATCACCTCTTAAGGCCCCCACCTCTTAATCTTATCACATTGGCAACACCTGAATTTTGGAGGCAACACATTCAAACCATGGCAGTGTCCTCAACTCTGAGACACTCTCTCAACAGCAAAAGGATTTTTAAAAGATAGAAACATAGAAGAACACAGTAAAGACAGAGAAGCAAAGAGTAACAAAAATGTGAAATCTGAATCATAAACCAGTAAAGGGCAGGCTAAACAAACTGACGTATGCTACAAATTTTTCAAACAGCTCTATTCCTGGAAATGATAAGGGGAAGAGAATGGGAAGAACTACTGGGGAAAACAGTATTTGAGAACCCTCGGTCCTTCTCTGCTTCACAGTGCTAGGAAACTGGCCCTCACCCATCCTAGAGGAGATCTAGAGGTTTAAACTCTAAATTGTGGTCTGCAGTCTTGAGAACGCCAGGTGCAGGTACTTTGAACCATTAAAGAAGAAATTCTGTTTAATGTTTTAGCTATGAGGAAGAGCAAGTTAATAACTCATCTGGTTAATCTTCACTTGAAACAATCTATGAATTTTTGCTGTGACAATGTGACTCAAACCACAAACACTATTATGATTACTTATCTATTTGGCTCCTTGCTAAAATATTTGTGAAGTGTAATTTATCCCTTACCTTCAAGTGAGAAATACCTTTAATGTAAGTGTAAACTTTGACTTGTATCAGTTAATATGCAATCTTTGAAGAAACAGATTTAGGGTTCTTACCTGGTCATATTAATTCCTTTGCCTGGAACTATTCCACCATTGTCTTTATGCTTAGCAATATTCTATACTTCTCTGCAACCAGATCCACCCCTCCATGGCATTTATTATTTTTCAAACATATTTATGTGATTGTCTGACTTCTGGCACCCATCCATCTGTATATTGTGTATGTACATATGTATCCCTTAATCTTCTTCTGTCTAGGTTTACTCCCTAATTATCTCCTATGTACTATACTTCGTTCCTCTGTCAGAGTAAACTGCATGAACCCAGGAATCATGTTTCATTTATCTTGCTTTTCATATCATGCTTAGCAAAACTCTAAACTCACAGTATATCAATGTTTCACAAAATACGGTTTGAATTCCCTGCCTCAAATTTACCAAGGGTTTTATAAGAGCGTATTAAGTTCTGATGAGGGATAGTGGTGATGGTTGCATAACAACATGAATGTACTTTATTCAACTGGTTAAAATGGTAACCTTATGGTTAAGCATATTTTATCACAATAAAAAATGAATTTTAAAGCACATTATTAAGCCCAGGCAATTGATGAATAAGGACCTGCAGGAACAGTGCCTGGGAACCTACATTTCCACAGTTCCCCAAGTATTTCTTATGCAACCTTGTCGGAAAAACCATCACATTAGATAGCCAGTAAATACCTGTGGTTTGTTTGAATGACTGACTGATTGATTGATTGATTGACTGATTGAATGATTGGAGACATTGTCTCTCTCTGACACCCAGGCTGGGGTGCGGTGGTGCAATTATGACTCATTTCGGCCTCTAATTCCCAGGTTCAGGTAATTCTTCTACCTCAACCTCCTGAGTATCTTGAGCTACAGGTGTGCACTATCATACCAGGCCACTCTTTTGTTTTTGTTTTTTGTTTTGTTTTGTTTCATTTTGCTTTTGTAGATACAGCATCTATCTGTGTTGCTCAGGCTTGTCTCTAACTCCTGGTCTCAAGCGATCCTCCTGCTTTGGCCTTCCAAAGTGCTAGGATTACAGGTGTGAGCCACCATGCCTGGCCTTGTGTGATTAATTACTGAGAACTTTGATATGCATTTTGATTATACACAATGCTCAGGAAGCTAAGTAAGGCCCCCCTCAAAAAAAAGACTTATCTCTATTGCCTAGAAATATTAATTCTCTACAAGCCCCCATTTTAAAAGCCTTTTATGAAAAGAGCTTCCTATACATATTCTCTACTTCATGAAGAGTTTATGAGGAATCATGAAAAGTATAAAAGCCTGTAAAATGAAAGTGCAACATAAATCATCAGCAACATGACCACAGACACCCAATATGCCCCTGCATGATTTTGGTCAAGTTTGTGAACCTCCAAACATTCAAGGGAAATGTTCACAGTAGGAAAAAAGACATTCTAAAGCTTTCTCATCACTCAAATTTCTATGAGCGCCACTTGAGCAGTGGTTTGTTGAATTGAATGATTCAAGGTTTTCTGAATGTTTGATGGAGATTGACTACTATATTAAACCCAGCATCTATTTTAAATGATTGAAAACCCTGAAATAGTGCTGAGACCATATTATTCTCCATCAAGCATATAGTCTGGCAGGATTTCATATGTTTAACCTCCCACTAGGCTTAAGTACCTCTAACTGCTAGGGAGATCTATTTATCTGTAGATGTGTGGCTACAAGAAATAGCCTCAGACTATAGCTGAGGGTGGCTGGTAGCCCAGAGCTCCAAATAGAAAGTTTTCAAAGGTAACTTGGGAAAATATCTGGAAAATCTGGGGCAGTGTGCCACTGAAGGCAGAGCTGTAGGCAGAGTGGAAAACATTGCTCTGGAAAGCAAAATGATGAGGCTATTCAAAGCATGTAACTGGACAGAGTTACTTGACATGCATGATAAAGTCAATGTAGAAGCTAAAGTTAAATCTCAGAGATGTGAGTTGAAGAACTGAGTGAATAGAGGTATCATCTATAAATACAAGGAAGTAAGCGGAGGATTAAGGCTTGGGTTAGAAAAGTAATAAGCTTGTTCAGAAGCAGAAAATACAATGGTGTTTGCCAGAGGCTGAGGGGAGGAAGATGGGAGGAAAAGGTAAGTTTTTATTCAATGGGCATAGAGTTTCAATTGTGCAAGATGCAAAAGTTCTAGAGATCTGTTGCACAACAATTAACACTGCTATACTATATATTTAAAAATGGTTACCATGGTCAATTTTGTGTTTTTACTACAATAATAAATACAACAATAAAAATAATAGGCTTGAATAGATTGACTTAGGGACAGTGGCCTATGTTAGGCAACATCTTACAGCCCTTCTTCATACTGATATTCGACAGATTGATCTTAAATTCATATTACAGCTTGAACAAATAGGTAATTTTGTATCACTGTTACCTGGCAGGGGTAAACACTCAGAAAAATACGTTTATTCTCATCATCCACAATTATACTGAGATTCCGCAGAGGTGTGACCACACATTTAGTGCTGTCAAGTGTATAATATTTGATAGATAATAGTCCTTCCTGGAAAACATTTAAAAGATCATAATTTTTAAAATCTTTTTTTTACCATTTGTCTGACTAAAATTATAACTTATCCTGAGCAAGTAGTTTTAAGTTGGCCTGAAATAAGAGGCCAATCTAATAAACTCTCTCAACCACCTTGTTCCCACTTGAAACAGATGTCTGGGTTGAAAAATATTCATGGCTATGTTTCAAATATATTTAAGCACTAAACCAAAAATAATAATATTTTAGATAAGAATATAGTAATAACCCATGCTTCTATACTGGTTATATTCTACCATTTGCTAAATTTAAACCCTTTACTTTAAAACCTTAACATGTCAATGAAATATTTTTTAAATAATATTAGAAGATATAACTTACTGGCCACTTAATACGCCTCACAACAGTCCTTCAAGATTTATCCTGTTTCACAGGAGAAAACTGAGGCTCAAAGGGATTAAGTAACTTAATCAAGTCACATAGCCTGAAGGCAATAGATCCTAACTTGAAAGCTAGATCTGCCCAACTTCAAAGCCTGTCCTCTTTCCATTTCTCAGCCCTGCTTATAAGGAAGTTTTCAAAACCCTTGGAATCATGTATAATGGATTAGAACCAGTAAACTTGAAATAATTTCTAACATTCTTTGGTTACATCTATAAAACATCTAGGCACTTAGATGTTGAAAACAGAAAAGTTTTAAACAATTAACAGTGCCAGAAATAGCAGCCAGAACGGCTCTACAATTGATTACTTTACTACTCATCTAGGTCTATACTTATTAAACCTAGTAGTAAATAGAAAATTGAGAACTACTTAGTCGTTCTGAAATGTGTTGACCATGTTAATCTTCTGTTTCATTAAACAGAATTCACCAAACACTTTTGATCATATACAACTTTTGGTTAAAAACAAAACAAAACAAAACAAAAAAGCCTCTATTTGCTGGTTATCTATTGTTACATAGCAAACTACTGCAAAATTTAGTGCTTGCAAACAACCACCATATTATTATGGCTCACAATTTTGTTGGCCCTGCTGGAATTCAGAAATGGCTCAGCGGGGTGACTCTTCTCCTTAGATAGGGTCTCTCAGTGGCGTTCACCTAATGACTCAGTCGGACTGGTCTGAGAGGGGTTCAAGACTACTTCAGTCACATGCCTGGTGCCTTGTAGGGGACAGTTGGAATGTGGGGTTCATCTGGGTCCTTCTGTCTGTCCATGAGATCTGAGGCCCTTTCCACACAGTCTCCCCAGCAGGGTCATCACACTCCATCATGTGACTCAAGACTTCATGAATGAGTCTTCTCTAAAAGCTGAAGTGCAAGCTGCCAGTCTCATAAGGACTGGCCACAGACACTGACATACCATCACTTCCACTATATTCTGTTGGCCGAAGTAGTCACAGAGCTGGCACAGATTCAAGGGGAGACAATACAGATCCCCATCTCTCAGTGAGAGGAATTTCAAAAACTTTGAAACCAACTTTAATCTGCCATACCATATTATAAATATATGGTTGTATTACTAAACATTGCATGAACCATCACAAACACACACAAAATAGAAAATGGTTAGGGAAGAAACAAACACATAAATATGCTAACATTTTCTTCCCATGGTGTTTGAATCGTTTTGTACATCTCCTAAGGTGAACACACATCCACTATGCAATCTACTCTTCTACGTTCCTGTATCTCTATTCCTTAATTCAGCAAATATATAAAGAGAGTACCTTACATGCAAAAGACATATTACACACTGCTCAACCAATGAATAAATACGAACTTCTCTCTTCAGGAATTTACAACCCAGTGGAAGAGAATGACAGTAAATAATTACAACTTGCTTGAAAAATATTGCTAACTAGACGTAGAGGAGTTAAGGAAGCAGACACAAACCAATCTTTCTGGACACTATCTTGTATGTCATTGTTTTCCTGAGTGGGCCAGAGTTCTGCTGACCCCAAAAGACTACAAACTCCCTGAAGACAGGACAATATGTACATTCCTTTTGCTGTCCTATACTAAATGCTCAGCTAATATTAGAATTGATAGACATAGTTGATTAGATCTTTTTGCACCTAGGGTGAAAAACGGTCCCTCTAACCACAATCAAATTGTTGGTTAAAAGGGTGGGGAGATGGATAACAGTACAGAAGTAATCAGTCCAAATTTATTAACACTCATAGAAATATAATAATGATTTATATTTGACAGCACTTAAGAGATTACAATAAGCTTTTACATACATTAAGTAACCAAGATATTAAGAACAAATTTTTGGCCAGGCACAGTGGTTCATGCCTGTAATCCCAGCACCTTGGGAGGCTGATGTGGGCAGATCGCTTTAGGCCAGGAGCTCCAGACCAGCCTGGCCAACATGGCAAAACCACCTCTCTACAAAGAATACAAAAATTAGATGGGCATGGTGATGGACATCTGTAATCCAAGCTACTCAGGAAGCTGAGGCAGGAAAATCGCTTGAACCCAGGAGGTTACAGTTGAGCCAAGATCATGCCACTGCACTTCAGCCTGGTTGACAGAGCCAAAAAAAAAAAAAAAAAATTCTAAATAAGTAAAACAGAATCTTTTTTTCTTTTCTTTTTTTTGAGACAGAGTCTCACTCTGTCACCAGGCTGTAGTGCAGTGGCATGATCTCGGCTCACTGCAACCTCCGACTCCCTGGTTCAAGCAATTCTCCTGCCTCAGTCTCTTGAATAACTAGAACTACTGGCAGCCACCATCAAACCCAGCTAATTTTTGTATTTTTAGTAGACACGGGGTTTCACCATGTTGGCCAGGATGGTCTTGATCTCCTGACCTCGTGATCCTCCCACCTCGGGCTCCCAAAGTGCTGGGATTACAGGTGTGAGCCACTTTGCCCAGCAGAAAAACAGGATTTTCTATATTCTTCTTAATAGTGCATCGCAGAATATTCATCCTCATATCATTTGATTACCTTGTTCATCTGTAGCTTTCTGAGATGTACATATACAACCAAAACGTCTTAGAGGACCATGGAAAGAAGGGGGAAGAAAGTAAACCATTTTCTTCCTGTTTGTGAAACAGTTAGGCCCACCTGTCATAAGTAACCACCTTTACTTTCTGAATCTACTGAGAACTAAACCTGACAACATAGAGTTTGACTGCAGTATGAGGGCCAACAGATAAAATATTATCACTGTCATCAGCCAGTGGTTACTGAGCACTTATAGCACTCAAGATACAGTGTAGTGATAGACACTGTGAGACTCTTGATAGAGTTAGGTGGCAGAAGGGATTATTGAGGATGGTCCTGGAGACCTTTTAGAACAAGTTAGATAAAGCATCTGTCTAAAGTGATTTAGGTGGAGCTGGGCCTAGAAGCACAAGTGAAATGCATGATGTTTCAGGTCACCAGCCTTCTGTCTTTCTATGACATTTACAAAAAATGAGAGAATTGTTCACTTTTAGAGCTGGAGAGGTTTGATCTATTCCAACCCTCTCATTTTATGCTAAGGAGACTGAGGCCCATAGAAGTGAATTGACTTGCCCTAAGATACCTGGCTCAAAGTTACCAAGTCTCCTGGTTCTTGTTAATTCCACATTCTTGGCATCACCTCCCCCAAGCCAACTTGAATATGTGACTTTGGAGTCACGCTAAGAAGACTCAGATGTAATGATTCTATGAAGCAGTCTCATAACACTTTACCTTTGCAAAGTAAAACGTTTATGAAAGAAAGCTTTAACTCTGTTTTCAAATGAAGAAACTGAAGCTTAATTGATGAGTTTAATTGATGTCAGTCAATGACAACGAGACTTGAAATACATGAGTCCTGATTCTGGGACCTGTGGTTAGTATCATAGTCATAGCTACTACATGAAATGCACACATTTAAGGATCAGTAGCAGAGGTGAGGCTGAGTGTTCCAACACTGCGGGCAGCCCAGGCTATTAGTAGTAGCAGAGCTCAGAATGGAAAAGCAAGATGTGTAAGGAATGCTCTGATTTCAATATTTCAGTCCATGTATCTGCTCCTCGTTCTATTCCTTGTTCCCTCTTTCATGACACCTAGATCTCCTTTGGTATTTAAAACAATAAATTTAAATCACCTCCCTTCTTTTTAAAAATCCTATCCTCAAACAAAATCTGTCAGATACAAAATATTCTTTATTTGCAAGGATCCAAGCTCTTACTTGTGCTAAGTTCTCCCACTATCACTGGGAATGAGTCATGAGGTCCTGTTTCATCTTCTCTTCTCTCAGTAACACCTGGCATCAACTGTAGGTGATTTTCAGAACCGCCTCAACCCTGAAACACTAACATCATTTTGGCAATCAAACAGCTTTTATTATGTTGTAGCTCTATTTAGATATTATAGGCCTTTAATTTTTCTTCCTTGGCATTGGCCATTGCTCCAGTAAAGTTCCAACTATTGATTCATCCTCCCTAGGCTCATCCTCATACTGACCTGTGGCTCAAGCTTCCCATTGCATCTTCCCTTCCTACACTTTCACTGTATCCTTTAGAAGCTCTATTCCATTATCAATAATTTTGTATGCCCTCAATCTCTCTGTGAAGGGCATTCACTCCACTTTTTGCCACAATTGAATTCTGACATTTTCTCCAGGATCTCCACCTCTTTCCTGTTTTCAAGTAACTTGGAACTTCTATGCATCGTTTTGCAGACCTCTGAAGTGAAGTCAGTTCTCTCATCTATGACCACATAGCAGAGCCAGCATTCTCCTAGTTGCTTATCCCCAGTTTAAAGCCATTACCCATCCACTTTCTGAAAAACCCTGTCATCAGTGACAAATCTGTCACTACAGATTTTTTTCATTTCTAATATCCTCTGTCATCACCAGCACCCTCTCAGATTGATTGGTTAGTTCCTGGACCTTTCATCATCCATCTGTTTTTCTCTAAACCCTCCTCCAACATGGGGGACATCAGATATGTATATAGGTGAGTTTCTGAGACCTCACGCTTCCTTGAACTTTTCCACTCCAATGAATTTATCATCACTTTTCCTCAGCTGTGCACCCCTATGACCACAGCTTGGAACCTGTTAGCACCAGGATTGCTCTATTGCATTAAACTTAAACTCTAGCTATTCACTATGACACTTACCTCTAATCCTGTCAATTCTCTCACTTGTCTTCTCCTACTGAACTTACTCTCTGAACTCATCATAAGCTCCAGTCTCTTAACTTTTCCCTGTTTTCAAGTAACTTGGAACTTCCATACATCATTTTCCTCCTTACAAGGCAGGACCTTGTACAATTCACATATCCACTCTGAACAATATGGTCACTTGCTCTCTTGTCTTATTGTCTTTCCAATGCACTTTTCTGACAGAACCTGGGCATGGATTAATCCAGTTATCAATCTCTTTGTCTCCCTCAGGAGAGTTGGAGGCAAGATTGGGTTGATTTCAGGCTGGGACTCAAGTATGTCTGAATCCTCCTTTACCATTGATCCCTTCCCCAACCCCTGCACAGAAAGAGCTACAGCAGAATGGGAGTTAAATGTATCTTTTGTTAATAAGTAAATACTTGGTGACTTCCACTAAGGGATTCCTTGTTAAAAGCTTACAGAAGATTTGAACACGGAAGCTAAGATGGGAAGTTAATGTTGGGGTTACCCTCTCCTCAGGGATACAGAAGCAGTGATCTCCAACAGGTTTCTTGGTCAACATGCTAACTTACTAGAAGACAGCAAAGAGAGTTACTATTGTAGGATGCTTTCATAGGATATACCTTGTCTATGTGGATTGCTTGTTGCAAATACAACTGGAATATATAGATTCACAGGATGCTGCTGGCTGTAAAACAGAAGTTAGTCAAGAAATCTTTCTACATGAGCAACAAACCAAGCATAAAAACTAAGGAACTGTAAATAAAAGTGGCTTCATTTGAGCTGACATATACTTCTAAAATTGTTAGTCCTCACCTTTTCTTCCAACACTAAAAATGTCCCTGTACAGGGAAAGTAGCTTTAGGAAGCTGCATATGTCAGGTTCAGGGTCCCTCTGAGAGAAAATAGCTTTAAATTTTCACTAGTAAAGCTTGTTTTTGGATAAGACATATAATTAGCAGGAGTTTGCTTTGATAATCCAACCCTTTGTAGTACTGCAAAAGTCTTAGTGACACCTTTTTCATTCTCCTCCCTGAATTTAAGATGACAAAATCTATAGTTTCAAGGTAACTGAAACTATAGAGTAAATGAATACATGAAAAGACCTAGAGATTTGGCCAGTACTGACCAAGCAGGTGAGATCTATCAGAGATATCAGGTAGAAGAGGTACTATCCGGCCTGAACAGGAAGATTTGATAATGAACATTTGTACTTATCCCTGACTGCATGTGCTTTCTTGATGGACAAAGTATAGAAATCAAGAAGAGGAGTGCATAGGTAAACTCCTCCTCTAAGGCACAGTAACACTACCCATTGAAAAATAGGGCCCTGACAATGCCACACTGGGTTCTGGCCAATCATATAGGGTGCTCCTCCTCTCTTAGAGAGGGGTGGGTACTTGCAAAACACTAGGTAGAAGGAAAAAAAAATGTTAAGTAGAAAAATTAAATGCTCTTTTTCCTATATCAATCAGGGTTATCCAGAGAAATTTAAATAGTGGAAGATGATAAATAGATGATAGATACATAGATAGCTTTTTTTTAAAATTGGCTCAAGAGATTGTGGAGCCTGGCAAATCTGAAACTCATAGGGAGCCAGCAGGCTGGAACCTGAGACAAGCATTGTTGTTGCAATCTTCTGTCCGAAATCCATAGTTCAGGTAGGCAGTTGGAAACTCAAGCAAGAGCTGATGTGGCACTAATCTTGAGTCTAAAATTTGTGGCTTAGGCCAGAAGGTTGAAAACGTAGGTAAGATTTGGATGTTATAGTCTTGAGGCAGCATTCCTCCTCTGGGAAACAGTGTTTGTTCTTAATGTCTTCCACTGATTGGGTAAGGCCCACCTATATTGATGAAGGTAATCTCCTTCACTTAAAAATCAACTAATTGTAGATGTTAAACACATTTACAGGTACATGATGGGACAGAGCAAGATGGCCAAATAGGAACAGCTCCAGTCTCCAACTCCCAGCACGAGCGACACAGAAGACAGGTGATTTCTGCATTTTCAACTGAGGTACTGGGTTCATCTCACTAGGGAATGCGGGACAGTCGGTGCTGATCAGCTGCTGCAGCCCAACCAGAGAGAGCTGAAGCAGGGTGAGGCATTGCCTCACCTGGGAAGCGCAAGGGGGAAGGGAATTCCTTTTCCTAGCCAGGGGAACTGAGACACAAAACACCTGGAAAATCAGGTAATTCCCAGCCTGATACTGTGCTCTACCAAGGATCTTAGCAAACAGGCACACCAGGAGATTATATCCCACACCTGGCCGGGAGAGTCCCACGCCCACAGAGCCTCCCTCATTGCTAGCACAGCAGTCTGGAATCTCGCAGCAAGGCAGCAGCGAGGCTGGGGGAGGGGTGCCCGCCATTGCTGAGGCTTAAGTAGATAAACAAAGCAGCTGGGAAGCTGGAACTGGGTGGAGCTCACAGCAGCTGAAGGAGTCCTGCCTGTAGACTCCACCTCTGGGGACAGGGCACAGCTAAACAACAACAACAACAAAAAAAAAAAAAAGCAGTTGAAACCTCTGCAGATGCAAACGACTCTGTCTGACAGCATTGAAGAGAGCAGTGGATCTCCCAACACGGAGGTTGAGATCTGAGAACGGACAGACTGCCTGCTCAAGTGGGACCCTGACCCCTGAGTAGCCTAACTGGGAGACATCCCCCACTAGGGGCAGACCAACACCCCACACCTCACACAGTGGAGTACACCCCTGAGAGGAAGCTTCCAAAGCAAGAATCAGACAGGTACACTTGCTGTTCAGAAATATTCTATCTTCTGCAGCCTCAGATGCTGACACCCAGGCAAACAGGGTCTGGAGTGGACCTCAAGCAATCTCCAACAGACCTACAGCTGAGGGTCCTGACTGTTAGAAGGAAAACTAACAAACAGGAAGGACACCCACAACAAAACCCCATCAGTACCTCACAATCACCAAAGACCAGAGGCAGATGAAACCACAAAGATGGGGGAAAAGCAGGGCAGAAAAGCTGGAAATTCAAAAAATAAGAGCGCATCGCCCCCTGCAAAGGAACGCAGCTCATCGCCAGCAACAGATCAAAGCTGG
The DNA here is from genome assembly GCF_047675955.1 of Chlorocebus sabaeus. Classification (NCBI taxonomy): domain Eukaryota; kingdom Metazoa; phylum Chordata; class Mammalia; order Primates; family Cercopithecidae; genus Chlorocebus; species Chlorocebus sabaeus. Next base: position 28,737,291 of record NC_132921.1, on the reverse strand, counting down.
ACAGAGAATGACTTTGAAGAGATGAGAGAAGAAGGATTCAGTCCATCAAACTTCTCAGAGCTAAAGGAGGAATTACATACCCAGCGCAAAGAAACTAAAAATCTTGAAAAAAGAGTGGAAGAATTGATAACTAGAATAATTAATGCAGAGAAGGCCATAAATGAATGGACAGAGATGAAAACCATGACACGAGAAATACGTGACAAATGCACAAGCTTCAGTAACCGACTTGATCAACTGGAAGAAAGAGTATCAGCGATAGAGGATCAAATGAATGAAATGAAGTGAGAAGAGAAACCAAAAGAAAAAAGAAGAAAAAGAAATGAACAAAGCCTGCAAGAAGTATGGGATTATGTAAAAAGACCAAATCTACGTCTGATTGGGGTGCCTGAAAGTGAGGGGGAAAATGGAACCAAGTTGGAAAACACTCTTCAGGATATCATACAGGAGAACTTCCACTACCTAGTAGGGCAGGCCAACATTCAAATTCAGGAAATACAGAGAATGTCACAAAGATACTCCTCGAGAAGAGCAACTCCAAGACACATAATTGCCAGATTCACCAAAGTTGAAATGAAGGAAAAAATCTTAAGGGCAGCCAGAGAGAAAGGTCGGGTTACCCACAAAGGGAAGCCCATCAGACTAACAGCAGATCTCTCGGCAGAAACTCTCCAAGCCAGAAGAGAGTGGGGGCCAATATTCAACACTCTGAAAAAAAAAGAATTTTAAACCCAGAATTTCATATCCAGCCAAACTAAGTTTCATAAGTGAAGGAGAAATAAAATCCTTTACAGACAAGCAAATGCTTAGAGATTTTGTCACCACCAGGCCTGCCTTACAAGAGATCCTGAAGGAAGCACTAACCATGGAAAGGAGCAACTGGTACCAGCCATTGCAAAAACATACTAAAATGTAAAGACCATCGAGGCTAGGAAGAAACTGCATCAACTAACGAGCAAAATAACCAGTTAATATCAGAATGGCAGGATCAAGTTCACACCTAACAATATTAACCTTAAATGTAAATGGACTAAATGCTCCAATTAAAAGACACAGACCGGCAAACTGGATAAAGAGTCAAGACCCATCAGTCTGCTGTATTCAGGAGACCCATCTCACATGCAGAGACACACATAGGCTCAAAATAAAGGGATGGAGGAAGATCTACCAAGCAAATGGAGAACCAAAAAAAGCAGGGGTTGCAATCCTAGTCTCTGATAAAACAGACTTTAAACCATGAAAGATCAAAAGACACAAAGAAGGCCATTATATAATGGTAAAGGGATCAATTCAACAGGAAGAGCTAACTATCCTAAATATATATGCACCCAATACAGGAGCACCCAGATTAATAAAGCAAGTCCTTAGAGACTTACAAAGAGACAGACTCCCATACAATAATAATGGGAGACTTTAACACACCACTGTCAACATTAGACAGATCAACGAGACAGAAAGTTAACAAGGATATTCAGGAATTGAACTCATTTCTGCAGCAAGCAGACCTAATAGACATCTACAGAACTCTCCACCCCAAATCAACAGAATATACATTCTTCTCAGCACCACATCACACTTATTCCAAAATTGACCACATAATTGGAAGTAGAGCACTCTTCAGCAAATGTACAAGAACAGAAATTATAACAAACTGTCACTCAGACCACACAGCAATCAAACTAGAACTCAGGACTAAGAAACTCAATCAAAACCACTCAACTACATGGAAACTGAGTAACCTGCTCCTGAATGACTACTGGGTACATAACGAAATGAAGGCAGAAATAAAGATGTTCTTTGAAACCAATGAGAACAAACATACAACATACCAGAATCTCTGGGACACATTTAAAGCAGTGTGTAAAGGGAAATTTATAGCACTAAGTGCCCACAAGAGAAAGCTGGAAAGATCGAAATTGACACTCTAACATCACAATTAAAAGAACTAGAGAAGCAAGAGCAAACATATTCAAAAGCTAGCAGAAGGCAAGAAACAACTAAGATCAGAGCAGAACTGAAGGAGATAGAGACACAAAAAAACCCTCCAAAAAATCAATGAATCCAGGAGTTGATTTTCGGAAAAGATCAACAAAATTGATAGACTGCTAGCAAGACTAATAAAGAAGAAAAGAGAGAAGAATCAAATAGACACAATAAAAAATGAAAAGGGGGATAACCCCATCGACCCCACAGAAATACAAACTACCATCAGAGAATACTATAAACACCTCTATGCAAATAAGCTAGAAAATCTAGAAGAAATGGATAATTTCCTGGACACTTACACTCTCCCAAGACTAAACCAGGAAGAAGCGGAATTCCTGAAGAGACCAATAGCAGGCTCTGAAATTGAGGCAATAATTAATAGCCTACCAACCAAAAAAAGTCCAGGACCAGATGGATTCACAGCTGAATTCTACCAGAGGTACAAGGAGGAGCTAGTACCATTCCTTGTGAAACTATTCCAATCAATAGAAAAAGAGGGAATCCTCCCTAACTCATTTTATGAGGCCAACATCATCCTGACACCAAAACCTGGCAGAGACACAACAAAAAAAGAGAATTTTAGACCAATATCCCTGATGAACATCAATGTAAAAATCCTTAATAAAATACTGGCAAACCGGATCCAGCAGCACATCCAAAAGCTTATCCACCATGATCAAGTGGACTTCATCCCTGGGATGCAACGCTGGTTCAACATACGCAAATCAATAAACCTAATCCAGCATACAAACAGAACCAAAGACAAAAACCACATGATTATCTCAATAGATGCAGAAAAGGCCTTTGACAAAATTCAACAGCCCTTCATGCTAAAAACTATCAATAAATTCGGTATTGATGGAACGTATCTCAAAATCATAAGAGCTATTTATGACAAACCCACAGCCAATATCATACTGAATGGGCAAAAACTGGAAAAATTCCCTTTGAAAACTGGCACAAGACAGAGATGCCCTCTCTCACCACTCCTATTCAACATAGTGTTGGAAGTTCTGGCTAGGGAAATCAAGCAAGAGAAAGAAATAAAGGGTATGCAGTTAGGAAAAGAAGAACTAAAATTGTCCCTGTTTGCAGATGACATGATTGTATATTTAGAAAACCCCATTGTCCCAGCCCAAAATCTCCTTAAGCTAATAAGAAATTTCAGCAAAGTCTCAAGATACAAAATTAATGTGCAAAAATCACAAGCATTCTTAAACTCCAGTAACAGAGAGCCAAATCATGAATGAACTTTCATTCACAATTGCTTCAAAGAGAATAAAACACCTAGGAATCCAACTTACAAGGGATGTAAAGGACCTCTTCAAGGAGAACTACAAACCACTGCTCAGTGAAATAAAAGAGGACACAAACAAATAGAAGAACATACCATGCTCATGGATAGGAAGAATCAATATCGTGAAAATGGCCATACTGCCCAAGGTAATTTATAGATTCAACGCCATCCCCATCAAGCTACCAATGTGTTTCTTCACAGAATTGGAAAAAACTGCTTTAAAGTTCATATAGAACCAAAAAAGAGCCCTCATTGCCAAGACAATCCTAAGTCAAAAGAACAAAGCTGGAGGCATCACGCTACCTGACTTCAAACTATACTACAAGGCTACAGTAACCAAAACAGCATGGTACTGGTACCAAAACAGAGATATAGACCAAGGGAACAGAACAGAGTCCTCAGAAATAATACCACACATCTACAGCCATCTGATCTTTGACAAACCTGACAAAAACAAGAAATGATAAATGGTGCTGGGAAAATTGGCTAGCCATAAGTAGAAAGCTGAAACTGGATCCTTTCCTTACTCCTTATATGAAAATTAATTCAAAATGGATTAGAGACTTAAATGTTAGACCTAAAACCATAAAAACCCTAGAAGAAAACCTAGGTAATACCATTCAGGACATAGGCATGGGCAAGGACTTCATGTCTAAAACACCAAAAGCAACGGCAGCAAAAGCCAAAATTGACAAATGGGATCTCATTAAACTAAAGAGCTTCTGCACAGCAAAAGAAACTACCATCAGAGTGAACAGGAAACCTACAGAATGGGAGAAAGTTTTTGCAATCTACTCATCTGACAAAGGGCTAATATCCAGAACCTACAAAGAACTCAATCAAATTTACAAGAAAAAGCAAACGACCCCATCAAAAAGTAGGCAAAGGATATGAACAGACACTTCTCAAAAGAAGACATTCATGTAGCCAACAGACACATGAAAAAATGCTCATCATCACTGGCCATCAGAGAAATGCAAATCAAAACCACAATGAGATACCGTCTCACACCAGTTAGAATGGCAATCATTAAAAAATCAGGAAGCAACAGGTGCTGGAGAGGATATGGCGATATAAGAACACTTTTACACTGTTGGTGGGATTGTAAACTAGTTCAACCATTGTGGAAAACAGTGTGGCGATTCCTCAAGGATCTAGAACTAGAAATACCATTTGACCCGGCCATCCCATTACTGGGGATATGCCCAAAAGATTATAAGTCATGCTCCTATAAAGACACATGCACACGTGTGTTTATTGCGGCACTATTCACAATAGCAAAGACTTGGAATCAACCCAAATGTCCATCAGTGACAGACTGGATTAAGAAAATGTGGCACATATACACCATGGAATACTATGCAGCCATAAAAAAGGATGAGTTTGTGTCCTTTGTAGGAACAAGGATGCAGCTGGAAACCATCATTCTCAGCAAACTATCACAAGAACAGAAAACCAAACACCGCAAGTTCTCACTTATAGGTGGGAACTGAACAATGAGTTCACTTGGACTCGGGAAGGGGAACGTCATACACCGGGGCCTGTCATGGGGATGGGGGAGGGGGTAGGGATTGCACTGGGCGTTATACCTGATGTAAATGACGAGTTGATGGGTGCTGACAGGTTGATGGGTGCAGCACGCCAACATGGCACAAGTATACATACGTAACAAACCTGCACGTTATGCACATGTACTCCAGAACTTAAAGTATAATAATAAAAAAATAAAAATAAATTAAAAAATAAACACATTTACACAATACCCTCACAGCAACATCTAGTCTAGTATTTGACTGAATAACTGGACCCCATTGCCTCATCAGGTTGTCACATAAAATTTAACCATCACACTCCCCAATTATAAAGTGAGCCTAAGAAATAACAGAACTATTGGCCTTGCTACTCTCTATGTGTGTGAGTTTCAATCCCAGATGCATCCTCACCACTTCTCAGAAGCACTATTACAGCTTCCTACTGACAGTCTTCCCACTCATCTAGTAGCTACTTCAAATCGTCACTACCTTAACTTCTAATCCCACAAGTGCCATTTCTCCCTCTCTCAATTGATCACCCTGTTTCCTATAAAATTCCTCCAATTTCCCTTCTCACCTTCCTCTCATCAACTTTCATACCTCTGACTCCATCCCTGGATCCTTCCTTCTATCCATAATAAAACACATCCATCCCTCTATCCAAGGTTAGTTTACCTAAAGCCAATGTTGCAATCTCACACATCCTCAGGCAATTTTTTTCACTTGTTATTCTCCCTATTGTGTGCTCAAACACTTGGACCCTATTAACTTACCCTTGTCAGCATGTATATATGATTAAAGATCTCTCATCATGAAAAGTAAAATATTCCTCTTTTAACTCTATGAAACCCACCCCTGGAACTACCTACAACTATACTTTTTCAGAGTCACTCCACTCAATCCCATTCACTTATATGAGAAGCAACAGTTCACCTTAAGAGTGTAGACTCTGGAACTAGATGCCTGGATTTAAAAGTCTAGGCCTGGCTGGGCAGAGTGGCTCACACATGTAATCTCAGCCCTTTGGGAGGCCAAGGCAGGTAGATCTCTTGAGCCAAGGAGTTCAAGACCAGCCTGCACAACATAGTGAAACCCCATCTCAACAAAAAATACAAAACTCAGACAGGTGTGATGATGTGTGCCTGTAGTCCCAGCTATTCAAGAAGCTGAAGTAAGAGAATCACTTGAGCCCTGAAGGTGGAGGTTGCAGTGAGCCAAGATCGCTGCATTGCACTCCTACCTGGGCAACAAAGACTCTGTCTCTAAAATAAGAAATAAAAAATAAATAGAAGCCTAGACCTGGAGGAGAGCAAGTTTCTAAATCTCTCTCAGTTTCAATTTTTCCATGTGTAGAATGCACGTAATAATAGTGATTTCATACAGTTGTGACGATTTAAAAAGTTAACCTATGTCAAGTACTTAGAACAGTACCTGAATCTCAGCAAGTATGCAGTAAATGTTAGTTACTATTTGCTGCTAAACCCTTTATTTTTTGGATTCTGACATTCATACTCCATTGAAACTCTTTTTAGGGAATAAAATTATTTTAAGTGCCCAAATACATCAACTCAACTTTAATCAAAATTGGACAGAGGAAGACCCCAAGTGCCTAGACTCAATAGTATATAAACCTTGAAGGAAAAACGTTGACATAAACACTTTGAAAATGCAAACTTCCAGATAATTACCCTTTGTTTAATGTGATAAGAAAACATTCTTTGTACATTATTTTATGTTCTAACCACTTCATAGTATTTTTTAAATAAGAGAGAATGTTGAAGAATAATTATAGCTCAGTTATCATAAAGACTGATACTTTTGTTTAAATTAAATTTGTATTAATATTAACTGGTTTTGTTCAGAACAGCAGAGGACTATATAACCTATATCTGTAAGATTATGGAAACAGCATCTCTTAACATGCCTACATAGGGAAAGTATAAATGTGCCATGGGACAATGCATTTGCTCACCAATCTTGTAAAAATTAACCTGTTGGCTGGTGATCTTACTAATCTAGTTATAGTTGACCTAACTCATATATTAATTATAAAAAGTTTGGTATGTTTAAAAGTTTCTAAACCCCCCTCTTCTATGTTATTTTCACCAGAAAAATAAATCAGTAGTTCTAATGGACTCACTCTTAAAATACAATGTAAGTCTGGGGCACGCCCAAGATGGCCGAATAGGAATAGCTCCAGCCTCCAGCTCCCAGCGTGAGTGACACAGAAGATGGGTGATTTCTGCATTTTCAACTGAGGTACCAGGTTCATCTCACTGGGGCATGTGGGACAGTTGGCGCTGGTCCACAGGTGCAGCCCAACAAGTGAGAGCTGAAGCAGGGCGAGGCATTGCCTCACCTGGGAAGCGCAAGGGGGAAGGGAATTCCTTTTCCTAGCCAAAGAAAATTGAGAAACACAACACCTGGAAAATCGGGTAAATCCCACCCTACTACTGCGCTTTACCAAGGGTCTTAGCAAACGGAACACCAGGAGATTATATCCCACACCTGGCCCAGAGGGTCCCATGCCCACAGATCCTCCCTCATTGCTAGCACAGCAGTCTGAGATCTAACTGCAAGGCGGCAGCGAGGCTGGAGAAAGGGTGCTCACCATTGCTGAGGCTTAAGTAGGTAAACAAAGCCACAGGAAAGCTTCAATTGGGTGGAGCCCACCACAGCTCAAGGAAGCTGGCCTGCCTCTGTAGACTCCTTCTCTGGGTACAGGGCATAGCTAAACAAAAAGCAGCAGAAACCTCGGCAGAGGTAAATGCCCCTGTCTGACAGCTTTGAAGAGAGCAGTGGATCTCCCAACACGGAGGTTGAGATCTGAGAACGGACAGACTGCCTGCTCAAGTGGGTCCCTGACCCCTGAGTAGCCTAACTGGGAGACATCCCCTACTAGGTGCAGACTGACACTTCATACCTCACATGATGGGGTACACCCCTGAGACGAACCTTCCGGAGCAAGGATCAGACAGCAACACTCACTGTTTAGCAATATTCTATCTTTTGCAGCCTCCGCTGCTGATACCCAGGCAAACAGGGTCTGGAGTGGACCTCAAGCAATCTCCAACAGACCTACAGCTGAGGGTCCTGACTGTTAGAAGGAAAACTAACAAACAGAAACAACACCCACACCAAAACCCCATCAGTATGTCACCATCATCAAAGACTAAAGGCAGATAAAACCACAAAGATGGGGAAAAATCAGTGCAGAAAAGCTGGAGATACAAAAAATCAGAGCGCATCTCTCCCTCCAAAGGAACACAGCTCATCACCAGCAACGGAACAAAGCTGGACAGAGAATGATTTTGATGAGTTGAGAGAAGAAGGCTTCAGTCAATCAAACTTCTCACAGCTAAAGGAGGAACTATGTAACCAGGGCAAAGAAACTAAAAACCTTGAAAAAAGAATGGATGAATGGATAACTAGAATAATCAATGCAGAGGAAACCTTAAAAGAACTGATAGAGATGAAAACCATAACAAGAGAACTACGTGACAAATGCACAAGCTTCAGTAACCAACTCGATCAACTGGAAGAAGAGTATCAGTGATTGAAGATCAAATGAATGAAATGAAGCGAGAAGAGAAGTGAAGAGAAAAAAGAGTAAAAAGAAATGAACAAAGCCTCCAAGAAATATGGGGTTATGTGAAAAGACCAAATCTATGTCTGATTGGTGTGCCTGAAAGTGATGGGGAAAATGGAACCAAGTTGGAAAACACTCTGCAGGATATCATCCAGGAGAACTTCCCCAACCTAGTAAGGCAGGCCAACATTCAAATTCAGGAAATACAGAGAACACCACAAAGATACTCCTCAAGAAGAGCAACTCCAAGACACATAATTGTCAGATTCACCAAAGTTGAAATGAAGCAAAAAATGTTAAGGGCAGCCAGAGAGAAAGGTCGGGTTGCATACAAAGGGAAGCCCATCAGACTAACAGCAGATCTCTCGGCAGAAACTCTCCAAGCCAGAAGAGAGTGGGGGCCAATATTCAACACTCTTAAAGAAAAGAATTTTAAACCCAGAATTTGATATTGAGTCAAACTAAGCTCCATACGTGAAGGAGAAATAAAATCCTTTACAGACAAGCAAATTCTTAGAGATTTTGTCGCCACCAGGCCTGCCCTACATAAGATCCTGAAGGAAGCACTAAACATGTAAAGGAACGACAGGTACCAGCCATTGCAAAAACATGTCAAAATGTAAAGTCCATTGATGCTAGCGAGAAACTGCATGAACTAGCATGCAAAATAACCAGCTAATATCATAATGACAGGATCAAGTTCACACCTAACAATATTAACCTTAAATGTAAATGGACTAAATGGTCCAATTAAAAGACATAGACTGGCAAATTGGATAAAGAGTCAAGACCCATCAGTTTACTATGTTCAGGAGACCCATCTCACATGCAGAGACACACATAGGCTCAAAAAAAAGGGATGGAGGAAGATCTACCAAGCAAATGGATATATAAAAAAAAAAAAAACAGGGGTTGCAATCCTAGTCTCTCACCAAACAGACTTTAAACCACCAAAGATCAAAAGACACAAAGAAGGCCATTATATAATGGTAAAGGGATCAATTCACCAGGAAGAGCTAACTATCCTAAATATATATGCGCCCAATACAGGAACACCCAGATTCATAAAGCAAGCCCTTAGAGACTTACAAAGAGACTTAGACTCCCATACAATAATAATGGGAGACTTTAACACACCACTGTCAACATTAGACAGATCAACGAGACAGAAAGTTAACAAGGATGTCCAGGAATTGAACTCAACTCTGCACCAAGCTGACCTAATAGACATCTACAGAACTCTCCACCCCAAATCAACAGAATACACATTATTCTCAGCACCACATCGCACTTACTCTAAAATTGACCACATAGTTGAAAGTAAACCACTGCTCAGCAAATGTACAAGAACAGAAATTATAACAAACTGTCTCTCAGACCGCAGTGCAATCAAACTAGAACTCAGGATTAGGAAACTCATCAAAACCACTCAGCTACATGGAAACTGAACAACCTGCTCCTGAATGACTACTGGGTACATAACAAAATGAAGGCAGAAATAAAGTGTTCTTTGAAACCAATGAGAGCAAAGATACAACATACCAGAATCTCTGGGACGCATTTAAAGCAGTGTGTAGAGAGAAATTTATAGCACTAAATGCCCACAAGAGAAAGCAGGAAAGATCTAAAATTGGCACCCTAACATCACAATTAAAAGAACTAGAGAAGAAAGAGCAAACACATTCAAAAGCTAGCAGAAGGTAAGAGATAACTAAGATCAGAGCAGAACTGAAGGAAATAGAGACATAAAAAACCCTCCAAAAAATCAATGAATCTAGGAGCTGGTTTTTTGAAAACATCAACAAATTAATAGACCACTAGCAAGACTAATAAAGAAGAAAAGAGAGAAGAATCAAATAGATGCAATAAAAAATGATAAAGGGGATATAACCACTGACCCCACTGAAATATAAACCACCATCAGAGAATACTATAAACACCTCTACATAAATATACTAGAAATCCTAGAAGAAATGGATAATTTCCTGGTCACTTACACGCTTCCAAGACTAAACCAGGAAGAAGTTGAATCCCTGAATAGACCAATAGCAGGCTCTGAAATTGAGGCAATAATTAATAGCCTACCAACCAAAAAAAGTCCAGGATCACATGGATTCACAGCCAAATTCTACCAGAGGTACAAGGAGGAGTTGGTACCATTCCTTCTGAAACTATTCCAATCAACAGAAAAAGAGGGATTCCTCCCTAACTCATTTTATGAGGCCAACATCATCCTGATACCAGAGTCTGACAGAGATACAACAAAAAAAGAGAATTTTGGACCAATATCCCTGATAAACATCAATGCAAAAATCCTCAATAAAATACTGGCAAACCGAATCCAGCAGCACATCCAAAAGCTTATCCACCATGATCAAGTGGACTTCATCCCTGGGATGCAAATCTTGTTCAACATATGCAAATCAATAAATGTAATCCAGCATATAAACAGAACCAAAGACAAAAACCACATGATTATCTCAATAGATGCAGAAAAGGCCTTTGACAAAATTCAACAGCCCTTCATGCTAAAAACTATCAATAAATTCGGTATTGATGGAACATATCTCAAAATAATAAGAGCTATTTATGACAAACCCACAGCCAATATCATACTGAATGGGCAAAAACTGGAAAAATTCCCTTTGAAAACTGGCACAAGACAGAGATGCCCTCTCTCACCACTCCTGTTCAACATAGTGTTGGAAGTTCTGGCTAGGGAAATCAGACAAGAGAAAGAAATAAAAGGTATTCAGTTAGGAAAGGGGGAAGTTAAATTGTCCCTGTTTGCAGATGACATGATTGTATATTTAGAAAACCCCATCGTCTCAGCCCAAAATCTCCTCAAGCTGATAAGAAACTTCAGCAAAGTCTCAAGATACAAAATCAATGTGCAAAAATCACAAGCATTCTTATACACCAGTAACAGACAAACAGAGAGCCAAATCATGAATGAACTTCCATTCACAATTGCTTCAAAGAGAATAAAATACCTAGGAATCCAACTTACAAGGGATGTAAAGGACCTCTTCAAGGAGAACTACAAACCACTGCTCAGTGAAATAAAAGAGGATACAAACAAATGGAAGAACATACCATGCTCATGGATAGGAAGAATCAATATCATGAAAATGGCCATACTGCCCAAGGTAATTTATAGATTCAATGCTATCCCCATCAAGCTACCAATGACTTCCTTCACAGAACTGGAAAAAAACTGCTTTAAAGTTCATATGGAACCAAAATGAGCCTGTATTGCCAAGACAATCCAAGGTCAAAAGAACAAAACTGGAGACATCATGTTACCTGACTTCAAACTATACTACAAGGCTACAGTAACCAAAACAGCATGGTACTGGTACCAAAACAGAGATATAGACCAATGGAACAGAACAGAGTCCTCAGAAATAATACCACACATCTACAGCCATCTGATCTTTGACAAACCTGACAAAAACAAGAAATGATAAATGGTGCTGGGAAAATTGGCTAGCCATAAGTAGAAAGCTGAAACTGGATCCTTTCCTTACTCCTTATATGAAAATTGATTCAAGATGGATTAGAGACTTAAATGTTAGATCTAAAACCATAAAAACCCTGGAAGATAACCTAGGCAATACCATTCAGGACATAGGCATGGGCAAGGACTTCATGTCTAAAACACCAAAAGCAAAGGCAACAAAAGCCAAAATTGACAAATGGGATCTAATTAAACTAAAGAGCTTCCGCACAGCAAAAGAAACTACCATCAGAGTGAACAGGAAACCTACAGAATGGGAGAAAATTTTTGCAATCTACTCATCAAAGGACTAATATCCAGAACCTAGAAAGAACTCAATCAAATTTACAAGAAAAAAACAAACGACCCCATCAAAAAGTGGGCAAAGGATATGAACAGACACTTCTCAAAAGAAGACATTCATATAGCCAACAGACACATGAAAAAATGCTCATCATCACTCGCCATCAGTGAAATGCAAATCAAAACCACAATGAGATACCATCTCACACCAGTTAGAATGGCAATCATTAAAAAATCAGGAAGCAACAGGTGCTGGAGAGGATGTGGAGAAATAGGAACACTTTTACACTGTTGGTGGAACTGTAAACTAGTTCAACCATTGTGGAAAACAGTGTGGCGATTTCTCAAGAATCTAGAACTAGAAGTACTATTTGACCCGGCCATCCCATTACTGGGGATATGCCCAAAAGATTATAAGTCATGCTCCTATAAAGACACATGCACACGTATGTTTATTGCGGCACTATTCACAATAGCAAAGACTTGAAATCAACCCAAATGTCCATCAGTGACAGACTGGATTAAGAAAATGTGGCACATATACACCATGGAATACTATGCAGCCATAAAAATGGATGAGTTTGTGTCCTTTGTAGGGACATGGATGTAGCTGGAAGCCATCATTCTCAGCAAACTGTCACAAGAACAGAAAACCAAATACCGCATGTTCTCACTCATAGGTGGGAATTGAACAATGAGATCACTTGGGGATCACGAAGGGGATCATCACACACCGGGTCCTATTGTTGGGGGGAGTGGGAGGGATAGCATTAGTAGATACACCTAATGTAAATGACAAGTTAATGGGTACAGCACACCAACATGGCACATGTATACATATGTAACAAACCTGCACGTTGTGCACATGTACCCTAGAACTTAAATTAAAATAAATAAAATACAATGTAAAATTTCATTTTTAATTCTCTGTGGTCACCAGAATTTACTAAATTGGATGAGCATTCTTGATCACCAACCTATTTGATATATTTAAGCCATTTGGTTTTCTTCAGGATTCTGCACATTACTCTTTTCTCTTATCACTCTTTACCAGGGGATCTCAAATTTTACTGCACAAAAGAATCACTTGAGAGTTTTTAAAATGCAGTTCTCTGGCCTCGTACCCCAAAATTCTAATTTCCTTGCATTGTGCTGGATCCAAGGAATCTGTTCTTAACAAGGGGGTAATTCTGTTGCTAGTGGTCTCATGGTCACACACTAAGAAGCTGTATCCTCAATGGATGACCTTATGCATTTCTGTGACTTTAATGACCTTCAATTTACTAATAACTTCCAAATCTATATTTTAACTCAAGCTACTCTTTTGATATGCACATTCATATATATTCCCTACTAGACATTACCACCTAGCTTTCCATTGATCTCTCAGAATAAATCTGTCCAAAACTGACCTTCTTCTCCTCTTTTCCTTAAAAAACCTGCTTCTACTTTTTAATTTTCTATCCCATACCCTTCCCTGTTTTTAGCCCTCACATACAGTAACCCCCAAGACCTATGAAACATTTGCCTACTACCTTCCTTCCCACTGCCACTGCCCTGGTTGTGGACTTCATCATATTTTGTTTCATCGGTTTTCATTCAGAATTTCCAATGAAACCCTAGAAAGGCCATGTATTAAAATAACCACACGCCAGGTTAATGACTATGTCCTAAGACTAAGGGCAAGCCAAAATAGACTCACACTAATGAAGCCTAAAATAAAGACTAGACAGAATCAACATGATCCACCCTATAATTTAACTGCATGCTAAAACAACTCAACACTTTTCAGAGAAAAGTAATAGAATCCAGAATTTCTATATAATACCATCCACAGTGTATAGTATACAACCAAAAATTATGAGACATGTGAAGAAGCAGGAAAATGGGACCCATAATCAAAAGCTATTCAACAGAAGCAGACTCACAGATGTCCCAGATGTTTGAATTAGTAGACAAAGGTTTTAATATCATTATTTAAAATATGTTTTAGTGCTGGATACAGTGGCTGATGCCCAAATCATAGCATATGGGAGGCTGAAGCGGGTTGATCACCTGAGGTCAGGAGTTCAAGATCAGCCTGGCCAACATGGTGAAACCCCATCTCTACTAAAAACACAAAAACTTAGCCAGGTATGCTGGCAGGCACCTGTAATCCCAGCTACTTGGGAGACTGAGGCAGGAGAACCACCTCAGTGGTCTGTGGAACAAAATAGACATATATATTATTTATGTGTCATATATATGTCATATATATGTCTTGTATATATATATAATGGAGTCCCAGAAAGAGAGGAGAGAGAGAATGGGATAGAAAATAAATATTTAAAGGAATGTGGATTTAACTGTTTCCAAATTTTATTAAAAATACAAACTCATGTATAATAAACTCAGTAAAACCCAAAGAGAGTAAATATGCACGTGCATAAATCACACCTAGGAATATCGTAGTGAAACTGTTGAAAACTAAAACTAAAGATAAAATCCTAAAAGAAGTCAGAAAAAATCATATATATACAGAGTAATAACAATACAAATTACAAACAACTTCTCACCAAAAATAATAGAAGCTAGAAGGCAATTGTACTATATTTTTAATGTGATAAAAGGAAATAAACTATCAACCTATAACTCTATATTTAACAAAAATATCCTTCCAAACTGGAGGTGAAATAAATGCATTTTCAGATCAATTGAAAACAAAGAGAATTAATTACCAGCAATGTGCACTATAAGAAGTGAAAAAAAAGTTATTGAAGCCAACGTAAAATAATAGCATATGGAAATTCAAATATACAGGATAGAATATTTCAAGGGGACTAAAATTATAATAACATTAGCTAAATATATTAAAGTTATGAAATATATTAATAGCTTAAATATATAAGATGAGGTCTGTAATATATGAACAAATAGAATATGACGATCACAAGTTCAAGAGGGGAGTTAATCAATTATTGTCTCATAAATTTCTTATATAATTGCTATAATATCTACTCAAGGTAAACTATAAGTTAAAGATACCTATTGTAATCCCTAGAGTAATCACCAAAAGCATAATACAAACAGATACAGCCAAAAAGTTAAAAGAGGGATTAAAATGAAATACTAAAAAAGACAACCCAAAACAAGGAACAAAGAACACATAGACCAAATAGAATACAAGACAAATTCAAATATATCAATAAGTACATTAAATATAAATGCACTGAACACTCTGCTAGATACTCCAATTAGAAAGATATATTACATTGGATTTTTATAAAAGTAACACTTAACTCTGCTGTTTACAAAAGATGTACTTTAAATGTAAAGACATAGACAGGTTTAAAATAAAATAATGAAAAAACACACCATGTAAACACTAAGCATAAGAAATCTATTGTGATTCCATTAAGATTAAACAAAGTGAACTTCAAGGTAAGGAGTATTAACAGAGATTTAAAAGATGAAGACATCATTCCAAGATGTATGTGCATCATACAACAGAGTTTCAAATGACATTAAGCAAAATTTAACAAAACTAAAAGTGGAAAATACATGAATCCATTTACATAGATGATTACTTAATTAGCCTCCTAAAAACTTAACTATGTATATGCTTACTGGTAAAGTCTGCCACCTTCTATAAGGTTCTGATGCCAAAGTTTCCATAGCTCCTTACCATGTCAGTAAAATACTACAGCATTTAAAGTAGAGAGAGAATATGAAAATAGAACTAAAGTATATATCCTACTCATTGCTTGGGCAGAAGTGATACCTTTCTCTGTAAAAAGTCTCTATCTCATACAGATACATCCACTGAGAGATTAAACATCTTAAAAATCAAATTTAATGAACTACCTCCAACTTTTTTTAGGTCTTAGGATAAACTGATGTCATTTTTTAGCAATTCCTAAATAACTATTTGAATCAGAGTCTACATAAAACAATCTTTTAAATCAGCCTTTTTTCCCTCCTTTCTGGAATCTAACACACAATTACCACTGTTTTATACTAGCATATTATATCTTATTTTTAATTTGGAATAACTTATCTTTCAACCCCATTTATTTTATCTAATTTGTTAAGAACATCAGTATCAACAAACTAATTATCAGAGGCAAATGGCTTAACGTAAAATTAATGTTCCTGAGCTCCCCCCAAGTTAGTTATTATTTAAAGTCACCAATTATTTTTCTTCATGTGTAATTACTTTTAGATGTATGAATGGAGATGATTAACAATAAGTAAAAGAATAAAGTTATGAAATTGATTTATGTGTTCTACTTTGCAGTATCATTAAACATTTCTGAGTCTCTCCAAAGCTGAAAGGACCATTATGCAGACAATGCTCTGACAGATAGGAACCAAGACATCCCAAGGCAAAACTGTCTTCAGATTCATCTTTCTAACCTCTTTTTCCCATTTTTGACACTCCTGCTACACTCGTCCTTCCCCTCAAAATCCCAAGTTCCTCCACAGTCACTGTTGTTTAATGAGGTACATGTCAGCGAGAAAAGAGAAAAGCAATATTCTGTAGGCTGAGTCCTGGTGGTATAGAGAGCATCAGTTTTCCATTCCAGGTAGAGGATCTAGAGAATAGCTGCACTTCCTGATCAAAATTTTCCCTTTATAAAGAGTTTGTGCCTAGCTCATTCCAACACATCCTCAGAGAGGTAAAGTCCAATTCCTCAACTCTGTGTCAGCTATTTGACTATGACAGGTTCTTCAACTCATCATTTGTAAAATGGTAATATCTGAGCTAATTCACCAATGTTTGATTGAAGCTAACATGAGTTAACTGCTTACTCAAGAGGAAAAGATCATAGAATGTAAAAATTGTATTACATAGCAAAGGAAATTATTATAAAATTCTATTACATGAAAAGTTTAAGGTCATAGTAATATAACTCAGATTTACGCCACTCAGTAACCATTAAGATAATTTTCTCTGCCTTCTCTCTGTTCAGTTTTGATGTTATGGAAGGAGTATAAACTGCAGAGTCAGCCAGACCTGGGTTTGAAGCCCAATTCTGACAAACCTACATTGTCATATTATAAAACAAGAATAATAATCCCAAACTTCCAAAGTTGTTCCAAGGATGACAAAAAGTTATATGTATGAAGTATCTAACTAATGGTCTGGTTTATTATAGGTTCTTAATAAATAAACACTTCCAATACTCTTTTCATTCATTTAGCTTCACCAACTATAGTGTAGGTTAAAAACAAGAATTATATATTGGTCTTCTTAGTCATCTTTAAATATCTCAGTCTTAGCATTCTTTAAATACTCCCTTAGAACCTGTAAAGCTGCCAAGACCACAATTAGCATGAAATAAATTCCAGGGGAGAAATAAATGGAAAAAGAGAGACAACAAAGACATTGATCTAGAAAACTAATTTGGTTTAAGGAATGGTCATTGGAAGATGAAGGCCTGAGAACAAAAGCTGGGGCAAGAAGAAGGGGAAAAGTCCAGATTTATTTTTGGTTCTAATTTTTTTTAATGGAAATGAAAAATGCAGTTTCTTGACTTTTTACTGTTATTGATACAGACATTTTGCATCTTTATCATGGCCTGATACTTTATTTGCATAAAATATAACTCATTTTTTGGTTCAAACAAAACAGTCTTGGGTAAACACCAAGGAAAAAATTCCCTATGCTCTCCGTAAATCAATTTCTTATTTCCATTGCCTGAGGCAGAGTTCTGAGTCAGATAAAATTGGGACTGACCCAAGGTAACATTTTTCACTTTGTCAAGGTAAAAGGCTCATTAGGAAGCAGATGCATCAGCATATTGAACCTCCAGTTAGCCATTTAGCAGCATTGTGAAGTGCTCTAACTAATGTCCAGAAATATTATACTTTTCAAATTATAGATCATGTAAACCGAGTCTTTACCCCACCATGCCAAAACAACTCTAAAAATGAAGAAATAGACCAAATTGGTTATTTAGTGTAATTAAGGGCATACTCCCCCTACCCTCCAACATCCAAAATAAAAAATCCTTTAACTGAATTCAACCACCTTTTAATGAATTAATTGGATGCACTAATTTTGCATTTAGAATCACTCGTGATAAACTTATCTGGGAACTTAAAGGAAGGAAATAGAAAATCCATAAATTCCTTGGAAAACATATGCCAAGTTCTTCTGTCTCTAGTCTACATTAATCCCCCATAAAGTGATTGAATGTATTAAAGAAGCTATCAGAATAATATGAGTTTCCTAAAAATTATCATTTTCATGACTCTTGATGTTTCAAGTGAATGATTTTTAAGCTTAAATTATCCTGATAATTACCTCAAAGACACATTTTGCATTTCAAAAAGATACAGAAGTTCATCCTAGCATGTAGCTTAAATTCAGCCTATTGTCATTTGTCTGGGTTTTCTTCTTTTTAGAAAACTAAAGAAATGCTATTTTTTAACATATTTAGCTGGAAATATAACTTTGTATATGATCTCAGATTTCCAAGAAATTAGCCAATCAATTAAATTTCTTGTTACTTGTAACATGTAGAGTAGGTGGAATTCTTCAGATCCTAAAAACCAATGGATTTTTTCCCTAGATTTATTTAACTAGGAATGTCCATATGTCCATGCTACTTACCATGGTCTGATTTCTATAGTGTTGAAAAAAAAAGAAACATGCTGTGGTTTCAATAGTTTTGTTCCCTCCAAAGTTTTAATGGGTTTCCAAAGGAAAGGAAAATCCCCTTCCATTTTTGGGTCCTTTTCTGATCCAGGAGAGATTTAACTAAGAGTCTGGCACCTTTTAGGATCTGATCAGAGACATTTACCATCTATTTTCTCTGAAGCCTGCTACCTGAAGGTTTTTGTAAATAACAAAAACCTAGGCTTCCACAACCACCCTTATCTTAACTAGATTTTTTTCTGCTGACATTGACTCTTCAGGCAGAGCTTAGCCCTTTCAAAAAATTTTCAATCAGGAAATCTTTAAATCCACCTATGACCTGAAAGCTATCTCCAACCACCAACCACCTCTACCCCTCCCACCCTAATCTACCCCCAGCCACCTGGCTTCAAGATGTCCCATTTTCCAGGCTGAACCAATGTACACCTAACATCTATTGATTTATGTCTCTGCCTGTAACTTCCTTTCCCCCTAAAATGTATAAAATCAAGTTGTAACCAGACCACCTTGGGCACACTTTTCAGGATGTCTATGGGCTATGTTGTGGGTAATGGTGCTCACATTTGGCTCAGAATAAACCTCTTCAAGTATTTTACATAGTTTGACTCTTTTTTGTCCACAGTAATGAGGATTCCACCCTTGTAAATTGATTAATGTAATTATCAAAAGGGCTGGCAGATGTGGGTTTGTCAGAGGCACTTGAACCAGAGCAACTCCATCTTAAATAGGAGCTGAGTAAAATGAGGCTGAGATCTGCTGGGCTGCATTCCCAGATGGTTAAAGCATTGTAAGCCACAGGAATGAGATAGAAAGTCAGCACGACATACAGGTCATGAAGACCTTGCTGGTAAAACAGGCTGTAGTAAAAAACTGGCCAAAACCCACCAAAACCAAGATGGTGGTGATGAGAGTGACCTCTGTCGTCCTTACCACTACACTCCCACCAGCACCATGACAGTTTACAAATGTCATGGCAACATCAGAAAGTTACCTAATATGGTATAAAAGGAGGAGGCATGAATAATCCACCCCTTGTTTAGCATATCATCAATAAATAACCATAAAAATGGGCAAACAGCAGCCCTCAGTGCTGCTCTGTCTATGGAGTAGCCATTCTTTTGTTCCTTTACTTTCTTAATACATTTGCTTTCACCTTACTCTACAGACTTGCCCTGAATTGTTCCTTGTGCAAGATTCAAGAACCCTCTCTTGGGGTCTGGATCTGGATCACTTTCCTATAACAGGTTTGCTCTTTTGATCACTTTGCCCTTCTGCCTTCTGCCACATAATGACATAGCAAGAAGGCCCTCACCACATAACAGTGCTTTGAGCTTGGACTCACAGCCTCCAGAACTCTGAGGAAATAATTTTACATTCTTTTTAAGTTACCCAGTCTCAGGTATTTTGTTATAGCAGCACAAAAAGACTAAGACAAACCAATAGCACAAAAATGCCTAAAATTGCATAACTACAGCTTTATTCTTTAGTTTAAAAAAAATCCTATTAAAAGTCTTTGGGGAGATAATTCTTTGAATTAGTAGTTTCAAATTTATCATGACTAATATTTACCTGGAAAGTGTGATAACATGCAGATTTCCAAGCTCTATCTCCTGATATCCCAATAGAGTAAGGCTGGGAATCTACATTTTTAGCATGCCTCTGAAACAACTCCAACCACACTTTGAAAAACAAGCCATAGTATAATTTTATAATGGATCCATTATTAATAGTTTGGATGGGAAAAATAAGTAGAGTGAGCATGGATCCTCTGGGTTCCTGTACAGAGGGGAATAATGGAGTCAGTAAGAACAGATAACAATTCAGAATTAGGAGACTGGAGTTTCATAAACTTGCTTAGTGCTTGCTACACGTAAAAATGGAGACTATGTCAAAATTCCAGTGGCTCCTTTTTTTTAATTTTTTTATTGATATATAATATTTGGACAAATTTATCAAGTATTTGTGATATTTGTTAGATGCAGAGAATGTTTAATGATTAAGTCAGGGTATTTAGGGTAAGCATCACCTTGAGTATTTATCATTTCTATATTAATGATGGGAACATTTCTTTATATATATGTGTGTATATGTGTATATATATGTATATATACACATGTATATATGTGTATATATGTATGTGTGTATACATGTGTGTGTATATATACATGTATATATACACATGTGGTATAAATATACACACATACATATATACACACACACATATATATTTTTTTAAGTTCCGGGTACTTGTGCAGAATGTGCAGGTTTGTTACATAGGTAAACGTGTGCCATGGTGATTTGCTGCACCTACCAATCAATGATAGGAACATTTCAAGTCTGCTCCTCTAGCTATTTTGAAATATGCAATATTTTGTTGTTAACTATAGTCACTCTACTTTGCTATCAAACATTAAAACTTGTTCCTCCTATCTAACTGTATATTTGTACCCATTAAACAACCTCTCTTTATCCTTCCCCTCACCCACCCACACACCCTTCCCAGCTTCTGGTATCTATCATTCTACTCTCTACCTCCATGAGATCAACTATTTTTAGCTCCCAAATATGAGTGAGAATGTGTAATATTTGTCTTTCTGTACCTGGCTTGCTTCACTTAATAAAGTTATCTGCAGTTCCATTCATATTCTACAGATGACATGATTTCATTATTTTTATAGCCTAATAGTATTGCCTTATCTATATATACCACATTTTCTTCATTCATTTTTTGATGAACAATTAGGTTGATTCTATATCTTTGCTATTGTGAATAGACCCGCAATAAGTGGGGTTGCAAGTATCTCTTTGATATACTGATTTTCTTTCCAAGTGGCTTACTTTTTTTTTTTAATTGAAAAGAGGTAGAGAGGAAGGAAGCAGAGAGAGCATACACTAGAGAAGAAAACTAGAGGACCTAAAGACCAAAGCAATGAAGAGGAGGCTCCTATCTACCTCCCCTCATTGTGTTCCAGGTGGTTCTTTTTGTTTGTTTGTTCGTTAGTTTGTTTAATTTTAATTTTTTATATACTTTAAGTTCTGGGGTACATGTGTAGAACATGCAGGTGTATTACATAGGTATACATGTGCCATGGTAGTTTGCTGCACCCATCAACCTGTCATTTACATTAAGTATTTCTCCTAATGCTATCCCTCCCCTAGCCCCACACCCCTTGATGGGCCCTGGTGTATGATGTTCCCCTCCCTGTGTCCATATGTTCTCGTTCAACTCCCACTTATGAGTGAGAACATGCGGTGTTTGGTTTTCTGTTCTTGGAAACCATCACTCTCAGTAAATTAACCAAGTGGCTGACTCTTAATACTTGGACACTGTCTCTCACATCACCCCTTCCTTTCAAATTTGAAAATAGAGACATTTCAATTATCAGTCTGGTACCAAAACATAAAGCTCAGCAAATAAAACCCCAGAAATTATAATAGTTTGGCTCCTTAAATTAGATTTGAATACCATATATCCTAGAATTCTAAGAAAGCTCCTTGTTTATGAAGAAAAACATGGATAAACATGGGGACCAAATTTGTGGCCAAGAAGTTCTCAAGTAAGATTTACTTATGAAGAAAACTGAATCTGCCTAAGTTATTGTCCTCCCAAGGTGACAATATTTATAGCACTACTCAGGTTCTGCAACTAATAAAAATGACCTGAAAAGAATCTGCAGCAAACCTTATATTAATGTAAAGCTATCAGAGAAGAGCAAAGTGCAAATCAGTTAAGAAAAGCAGCATTAGACAATAGCCCCAGTGACGCCTGGAACTCAAATATTTTGTCCCTACTATAGGTAGTTTTGGAAATATCTGTACTTTGTACATAGATACCATGTACTCCCTGCAGGTAATTGTGAATGATTGCCGAAGTAAAGCATAAATTCAGGAGAAGCTTAGGCAGGTAGGAAGAAAGGACTGTAAATCTGAACTTCCTGACATCTAAGGTTGAATTCTCAGCCCTTGCATCTCATAGATAAATTTACAAGGGAAGGGATTTTTTAAAGTGACCTTACTAATTAAGTTTTTATAACAATAACACTGTAATTCTCTGGTCTGGCAAATGACTTAACCAAGAATATAATATCAGAGAGACAAAAAGAATCTCATAATGGAGTGAGTATTCTGTGTTTTTTTCTATTGAAGACAAATGTGCCGTGAAACAGGTGTCACTAGGGCCTTACCATGCATGTGAAGGACCTGTCATTAGTGAGCAAGCCACAACAGTAATATCTACTAGCAGTTCACCTGCTATGGGCAACACTGAAGTTTCTAATAAGAAAACTAAAAACAGCTACCATTTATCAGGCACTTACTACTTGCCAAATACAATAATAAGAGCTTTGATTTAACTAACTTAATCCTTACCATACTGCTAAAAGAAAGTGAGTGCTTCTTTTGATAGATGAGGACACTGAACCTCTGATGGTTTAAGTAACCCTAGTTAGTCACAAATTTGGCAAGTGGTATAATTCTATTTCAAATCTGACTTCAAATTGTGCTATACCGATTTTTAATTCTGATTTTTAAAAAATACTGTATTTCTTCAATTTAGACATGCCAATAATTGTAAGAATCATTTAATTGCTTGGGAAGAAGAAGTGGAAGTCAAGAAAAATTAGGACAATACAAAGACCCATCAACAACTAAAAGCTGCATCTATACCTAACAAATATTCAAATGTGAAATAAAGTATGGCTATTATTTCTCATTTATTGGACCTTGTTAAAGTACTTAGCTCACGCCCAGGCATCAACGATATGACTGGCCTCATGGATAGGTATATTGTCTGTCTATCTGGAAGGCCCCATGTTATTTGTTAACTCAGTCTCTTGGTTCCCAGTGACCTCCTCCAACATTGGTCTTCAGCCATCCTTTCCCACGATTATATCCATAATAGCTCCACCTCCATAAGCACTAACTCAGATATACCGTTCTCTGACCTCACCTCTTCTCCATGTAACTGCTCCTACTTCAACCTCCAGAGCATTGATTTCTCTGATTTCCCTCAATCTATAAGCCCTCTAGTTTCATAACTCTCTTACCTAGCTAAGATTATATTGTACATCACTTCAATAATATCTTGAGATGTCTTTTTATTATACTCATCTGGCAAAAGTCCAATCCTGGATAAACACATCTGTTTTTTTTTATTTTTAATTTTTGTGGTTACATACTAGGTGTATATATTCATGGAATACGTGAAATGTTTTGATACAGGCATGCAATGCAAAATAATCACATAATGGAGAATGGGGTATCTATCCCCTCAAGAGTTTATTCTTCATGTTACAAACAATTCAAGTATACTCTTTTAGTTATTTTTAAATGTACAATTAAATTATTATTGACTATGTCGCCCTTTTGTTGTATCAAATAGTAGGCCTTATTTGTTATTTTAACCATTATTTTATACCATTAAACATCCCCACCTCCCTCCCACTCCACCCCATCCCACTACTCCTCCCAGCCTTCAGTAACTATCCTTCCACTGTCTTTCTCCATGAGTTCAACTGCTTTGATTTTTACATCCCACAAATAAGTGAGAACATTCTATGTTTTTCTGTGCCTGGCTTATTTACTTAACATAATGATTTCCAGTTCCATCCATGCTGTTGTAAATGCAGGATGTCATTTTTTCAATGGCTAAATAGTACTCCATTATGTATAAGTGCCACATTTTCTTTAGCCATTCACCTGTTGATGGACACTTAGTCAGCCTCCAAATCTTGGCTAGTGTGCACAGTGCTGCAACAAACATGAGTGTGCAGATATCTCTTTGATAGACTGCTTTTTCTTTCTTTTGGATATATATGTATCAGTGGGGTTGCTAGATTATATGGTAGCTCTGTTTTTGGTTTTTTGAGGAACTTCCAAACTGTTCTTCATAGTGGCTATACTAATTTACAATTGTCCATTTTACTCACCTGAACACCAGTGAATAAACTTTCACAACAAGGTGAATCAATTCCTCTACAAATTCATGACCACCAAACTCAAAAGCAGTCTCAACTCTGCACATCAATCTTAAAACGCTGCATTTCATATGCCTATTTAGAAATATTTTTGCTCACCTCAAATCACTGAATGCTCCCAACTCAAGCTCCCTCCTTGCTTTCAGCATATGACTCACCTGCTACTTTACAGAGAAATTAGAAGCCATTGGTCAAGGACTCGCTCACCCTCCTCATAGCAAATATGCAAATTGGCCACACCTGCCCTCATTTTATTATTCTCACCTCCAGCCTCCATTCATGCTCCAGTTAAAAGTTACACACCCATGTTTGGATGCCATCTCCTCTCTCTTTCTCAGGGATACTACAGAATACAATAATCTGTTTTGTCTTTTCTGCCTTCTCCACTGGATTTTTTTCCCAATCTTTTTTTTTTTTTTTTTTTTTTTTTTTTTTTTTTTTTTTTTTTTTTTTGACAGAGCTCCCGTTAAAGAAGACTCACTTTTAATCTTATCGTTCTACTCTCCTTGGAGAGTTGGAAAGTCAGGCTCTCAAAATAATTGTTAGTATTTGCTGTCCCTATTTTCTCTTCTTCCACTCACTGCTCAGACTACTCCAATCTGGCTTCTACTCCCATTGCTACATAGAAATATCCCTCACAAAGATCATATAACCACATGTTCTTATTTTCTTTTTTTTTTATTTTATTTTTTTATTATTATACTTTAAGTTCTAGGGTACATATGCATAACGTGCAGGTTTGTTACATATGTATACTTGTGCCATGTTGCTGTGCTGCACCCATCAACTCGTCAGTACCCATCAACTCGTCATTTACATCAGGTATAACTCCCAATGCAATCCCTCCCCCTCCCCCCTCCCCATAGTGACAGATTGGATTAAGAAAATGTGGCACATATACACCATGGAATACTATGCAGCCATAAAAAAGGATGAGTTTGTGTCTTTTGTAGGGACATGAATGCAGCTGGAAACCATCATTCTTAGCAAACTATCACAAGAACAGAAAACCAAACACCGCATGTTCTCACTCATAGGTGGGAACTGAACAATGAGATCACTTGGACATCACACACCGGGACATGTTCTTATTTTCTAAGCCTTCGAGCATCATTAAACTTCGTCCTTATCAAAACACTGTCCCTTTGACTAATATGACACATGGTGTTTTAGATTTTCTCCTAACACTCTGACCATCTATTTTCTTTTCAGATTCACCCTTCTCTTCCTAATCATAAAATACCAGAGTTCCTCAAGGATACATCTCAGGTCCTTTCTTCTTTTTACTTGACATTTTCTCTTTAGGTGATCTCATTCAAGTGTGTGGCTTTAATTACCAACCACATGCATACAGATTCATCATCTTATTTCTCCACTCCCAAAAATCTTTCTTCTGAGTCCCAGACTCTATGTCAGCTGTCAACTAGACATCCCCAAAACAACTCAGACTCAGCTTGTTCCAAGTTAAGTTCATGATACATTCACAGTAATGTTTGTGGAACAAATGCACAGAAACGGCAATATCCACACAAAAATTCTATCAGCGTAGGAAAACTAAGCCCAGAAGAGAGACAGCATTTTGGAAAAATCAGATGTGAAAGCAGCAAATCTCTGTGTACAGAAGAGTCTACAGACTAAATTGAGTAGATACAAAGCTCGATTTTAATGAGAACAATAAACTGATGATAAAAATAATGGAGGTGAGGAAAAGGGGTATTGAATGACAAAAAAAGAGACTGAACCTAGACAAAGTA
Source organism: Chlorocebus sabaeus (assembly GCF_047675955.1). Classification (NCBI taxonomy): domain Eukaryota; kingdom Metazoa; phylum Chordata; class Mammalia; order Primates; family Cercopithecidae; genus Chlorocebus; species Chlorocebus sabaeus. The sequence continues at coordinate 28,710,713 of NC_132921.1, read as the reverse complement.
ACAGTCCCCAACTGAAGATGGAACAACTTACTGATATTCATCTGTTGATAACAAAGAGTGAATATCCAATTAATGTCAATTAATTAATACTGGCATTCTATATATTGATTAAAAACAATTTACCTCGTGTAACATCTTCTTAAAAATTAGTCCAGCTTCCTCCTCCCTCCTTCCCTATCTCATATTTGTTGAAAGTAACCAGTATGGTCATGGGCCAAGCCAAGAAGGCAGCCAGGAAAAGGGATATTCCTTCCAGTATCAAGAGTTTGTTACATGCAGAAAATTTATCTAGCAAATGAGTACATTAGGAATACTAGGAGCAAAGTATTTCATTGTCAAAGAAGCGAATTACAAATATGGAAAGGGGTAGTCTAGAATAATCCCTCTGATGTTACATTGGAATTGGAGGAACCAAAGTGTGCTCATGGTTTTTAATACACATAGAAAAATATCAAAATAAATATAGATATAAATACATATTATGTATATACATATTCTAATATTTGCCTAAATTTAAAAACTACTGATTCTCTGATACACACTCACACATACACACATACACACACACACACACACTTATCAGTGGATTGGGAGTTTTTAAAGTTAAATGTGTATCACCAGAATCACTTGGAGAGCTTTTTAAAACACAAATTAAATTACTCCCCCCTACCCTCCCCCAGCCGCCAGAGTTTCTGATTCAGTGTGTTTGGGGTGGAGTCCAAGAACTTTCATTTCTAATAAGTTCCTAGGTAATGTCGATTTAGCTGATCTAGTGACAACACAAATGGCTGAATAAAGTCAAACACTCTGTGTGTGTGTGTACATATATATATATGTGTGTGTGTGTGTGTGTGTGTGTATTTCCAAGCTCTATCCTGGAGGAGGTCAAGAAGCAGTGATAGCCCAGTGGCAATGGAATGTCTGGCACCTGTATCATGATTTTTAAAAATCATTCACTGCTGAAAGGAATGAAGGCTCCTTTAAGAAATGGCTGGTTCCGGAGCTGGAACAAGAAAAGCAAGAAATGAACCTGGAATGTCCTTTTGTGGAAAAAGTAAAGAAGTGCTCTAAGAATGATGGGACATTTCAAAAGGATACACAAACCAGCTTGAAGGAGCTCCTGCTGGCCAAAGCTGGGACAATTTGTAACTTGGTAGTAACTTGGCCGGGTGCAGTGGCTCATGCCTGTAATCCCAGCATTTTGGGAGGCCAAGGCGGGCAGATCACCTGAAGTCAGGAGTTCAAGACCAGCCTGGCCAACATGGTGAAACCCTGTCTCCACTAAAAATACAAAAAAAAAAAAAAATTGCTGAGCATTGTGGTGTGCACCTATAGTCCCAGCTACTCAGGAGACTGAGGCAGGAGAATTGCTTGAATCAGGAGGTGGAGGTTGCAGTGAGCCAAGATCACACCACTGCACTCCAGCCTGGGTGATGGAGCAAGATTCCATCTCAAAATAAATAAATACATTAATTAATTAATTTAAATAAATAATGGAAGCAACTGATTATAACCTATTGAAAACATATTGAATAAAGTAGGAACCCATGAATATATACCGATATAGTGTAGCCTCTTAGTAGAATCCAAGATAATATTGCTTATTTGTTAACAAATAATAAATATTAATTAACTTTATAATGAATAGACCTCAAAGATACCATCTTGTGTGTGTAAATGTGGGGGGTACAAATGCAGTTTTGTTACATGGATATATTTTATAGTGTGAAGTCTGGGCTTTTAGTGTAACCATCACTCAAATATTATATGTTTTGTACCCATTCCGTAATTTCTTATCCCTCACCCCCTCCCACCCTCCTACCATTCTAAGTCCCTGATGTCTATTATTCCACACTCTATGTCATTGTGTACACATTCTTTAGCTCTCACTTAAAAGTGAGAACATGTGTATTTGACTTTCTTTTCTGAGTTATTTCACTTAAGATAATTTCCTCCAGTTCCATCCATATTCCTGCGAAAGACATTATTTCATTCCTTTTTGTGGCTGGGTAGTATTTTATTGTATGTATATCTGTATATCACATTTTCTTTATCCAATCATCTGTTGATGAACACTTAGGTTGATTCCATACCTTTGCTATTGTGAATAGCACTGCTATAAACCTTCGGGTGTAGGTATGGAAACCATCTTAACCAAAAGATAAAAGTTAGTGTCACCAGAAATGTGATACTGTGTGTCTCCTGAAATGGTGCAGAATACAGCATTGTATTTGAAGTGTTCCTGACAAACATGCATGATCTCATTCATGAGGAAATATCAGATAAACCCAAATTGAAAAACATCATATAATGTAAAAGACCTATACTCTTCAGAAAAGTCAAAACCATGATAAGAAAAGACTGCGGGACTGTTCCAAATTGAAGAAGACCTTCTAAAGAGACATTATAACTAAATGAAATTTGTTATAACTAAATGAAACTAAACTATTTGTTATAAACTGTTTGTTATAACTAAATGAAATTTGTTATAAATGAAATTATAACTAAATGAAATTTGTAGATCCTGGACATCATTAGGACAATTGGAAAAACTTGAATGAATTCTGTGAATTAATAATAATGTATCAATGTAACTTCTGATTTTGACGTCTGTACTGTGGTTATGTAGAACTGTCTTTGAATGATATATGTCCTAAAGTATTTAGAGGTAACAGGCAGCATGTCTGCAGTTGTATCAGTCAGGGTTCTCCAGAGAGACAGAACTAATAGGATTTATGTATATAGGAAAGGGAGATTATGAGGGAGAATTAACTCACATGATCACAAGGTAAAGTCCCACAATAGACCATCTGCAATCTCAGGAGGTAGTAAGCCAGTAGTGGTTCAGTCCAAGTCCAAAAGCCTGAAAAGTAGGGAAGTCAACAGTGCAGCCCTCAGTCTGTGGCCGAAGGCCCAAAAGCCCCCTGCAAACCACTGGTGTAAGTTCAAGAGTGCAAAGACCAAAGAATCTGGAGTCTGAGCATCCAGTGTGAGAGAAAGATGAAAGCCAGAAGACTCAGCAGGCCAGCTTATCTCACCTTCTTCCACCTGCTTTATTCTAGCCTCACTGGCAGCTGAGTGGATGCTGCCCACTCATATTGAAGGTGGGTCTTCCTCTCCCAGTCCACTGACTCAAATGTCAATCTCCTCTGGCAACACCCTTGCAGACACACCCAGAAACGATGCTTTACCAGCTATCCAGGAATTCTTCAATCCAATCAAGTTGACACCTAATATTAACCATCACAGCTGCTTACTCTCAAATGGTTCAAGGAAAAAAAATAGTAATAATATGTAGTGTATATGCATTTACAGAGAACTCAAATGATAAATCAAATGCAAAAATGGCAAGAGTCATGAATCTGAATGAGGGGCATAGCAGAGTTCTTTATGACCTTTCTGCAGGTTTAAAATTATTTTTAAAAATCAAAATTAGGACAGTCTACAAAATGGATATGAATAGAAATGTTAACTTCCAGTTCACTCCAAACTGACAGTTCTGTTCTTGACCAGATTGTATTGAAAGACACTTTAAGAGACAGATTAGGGTTGATGTGTGACCTTGACATTTCATAGGTGTGAGTTTGAAGCAGAATCCTAGTGAAAACTTAATTTCTTTTAATCATGGGCTGATCTCTTCATACCTAGATTTATTTTCAGGCAAAACCGTAATGGTGTTATTGTCATTAACATTTAAATGCCTACCCTTTTCAACTCTGAATCATAATTTGGAAGAATTTTTGGATTTTTTTTCCTTATTAACAGTTTAGTTTCATAGCAGAATGTGAAACATGTTGCATGCAGATGTCATTTCCACTATAAACAGAGAAAGCACCTAATTTTCTCTCATTTTTGGCAATGTTTTCATTTAGATTTGTCTTTCCCTTTTCCTTTTCTTTCCTTCTCTGAGGAGAAAATAAATATGTTGCTGAAAAACAACGAAAAAATGCACATGCTGCCAGCTCCTATGTATTCTGATGATTTGCTAGAGTTTTCTCCAAATCATGTAGACAAATTTGTTCATTCTGCTTGCCAAAATACAGGTTTATTATGACTTGTAATGTAGTAACTTCCTCAAAAAAATTTTTTACAACCATACCCAACCATACATCTTTATGCACCAAGCAACAACATGAATCACTCTCTAGGGAGTCACTGCATAAATAGAGATGCTAACATACTAGGTCACAGATAAAATTGACTCAAATGTTTCTTTGATCTGCCTTTTAAATCCTGCTCTCTTTCTTGTGCCCTTGTGTCTGTAGATCACATTTCTATAAATTTCATATCATAGCATATTTTCAGAAATAAAATGTGTAGATGTATAATTGTAATTTACTGGAATAGTATCTCAACTGGGAGTATTCTTTTGTGGTTGTTATTATTACTATCCTTAAGCTAATATCATTTAACACTTACATGGTATTTAATACATGCTGAACCATCTTTATCCCCAAGACATCCTCCTTCTCCTGTGTCCCCAGTCTCAGCAAGACTTTCTAGACAATTATCCATAAAGAAACTTCAGAGTCATATACATTTTCTTCCTCCCTCTCAATCCCTACATAATAAATGCTAACTTGGGTTAATCCTGATGATATGGTTTGGCTGTGTCCCTACCCATATCTCCTCTTGAATTGTAGTTCCTATAATCTCCACATGTCATGGGAGGTACCTAATGGGAGGTAATTGAATCATGGGGATGGTTTCCCCCATGCTATTCTTGTGATAGTAAGTTCTCATCAGATCTGAAGGTTTTATAAGGGGCTCCCCACTTTGCTTGGCTCTCATTTTTTTCTTGCATGCTGCCATGTGAAGAAGGACCTGTTTGCTTCCCCTTCTGCCGTAATTGTAAGTTTCCTGAGGACTCCCCAGCCCTGCGTAACTGTGAGTCAACTAAACATCTTTACTTTATAAATTACCCAGTCAGGTACGTCCTTATAGCAGCATGAAAACAGATTAATATAGTAAATTTGTACCACAGAGGATGGGTTGCTGCTCTAAACATACCAAAAAATGTGGAAGAAACTTTGAAACTGGGTAACAAGCAGAGGTTGAAACAGTTTTGATAGCTCAGAAGAAAACAGGAAAATGTAAGAAAGTCTGGAACTTCCTAGAGACTTGGAGGGCTCAGAAGACAGGAAGACGTGGGAAAGTTTGGAACTTCCTAGAGACTTGTTGAATGGCTTTGACCAAAATGCTGATAGTGATATGGACAATGAAGTCCAGGCTGAGATGGTCTCAGATGGAGATGAGGAACTTGTTGGGAACTGGAGTAAAAGTCATTCTTGCTATGCAAAGAAACCGGTGGCATTTTGCCCCCACCCTAGAGATCTGTGGAAATTTGAACTCGAGAGAGATGATTTAGAGTATCTGGTGGAAGAAATTTCTAAGGAGAAAAGTGTTCAAGAAATTACTTGGGTGCTGTTAAAATTACTTGGGTGCTGTTCAGTTTTATGTATTCACAAAGATATAGTTTGGAATTGGAGCTTATGTTTAAGAGAAGCAGAGCATAAAAGTTCAGAAAATTTGCAGTCTGACGATGTGATAGAAAAGAAAAACCCATTTTCTGAGGAGAAATTCAAGCTGGCTGTATAAATTTGCAAAAGAAATGAGGAGCCAAATGTTATTCATCAAGACAATGGGAAAAATGTCTCCTGGGCACATCAGAGGTCCTCACAGCAGCCCTTCCCATCACAGGTTCAGAGGCCTTGAAGAAAAAATGGTTTCGTGGACTGCCCAGTGCCTTTCTACTTTGTGCAGTCTTGGGATTTGGTGCCCCGTGTCCCAGCCATGAGTAAAAGGGGCCAACATAGAGCTAAGACTGTTGCTTCAAATAGTGTAAGCCCCAACCTTTGGTGGCTTACATATGGGGTTTGGCCTGCTGGTGCACAGAAGTCAAGAATTGAGGTTTGGGAATTTCCACCTAGATTTCAGAGGACATATTGGTATGCCTGGATATTCAGGCAGAAGTTTTCTGCAGCAGTGGAGCCCTCATTGAGAATCTCTACCAGTGCAGTGCAGAAGGGAAATGTGGGATTGGAGCCTCCACACTGAGTCCTCACTGGGGCACTGCCTAGTGGACTGTGAGAAGAGGGTCGCCATCCTCCAGACCCCAGAATGGTAGATCCGCCAGTAGCTTGCACCATTTTTGTGCCCGGAAAAAGCCACACACACTCATTGCCAGCCCATGAAAGCAAACAGGAGGGGGTGGTGTACCCTGCAAAGCTACAGGAGCTTTGGGGTGGAGCTGCCCAAGGCCATGGGAGCCCACCTCTTGCATCTGCATGACTCCATGTCAGACATGGAGTCAAAGGAGAGCATTTTGGAACTTTAAGGTTTAGTGACTGCCCTATTGGATTCCGGACTTGCATGAGGCCTGTAGCCCCTTTGTTTTGGCTAATTTTTCCCATTTGGAACAGGTGTGCCCCACACCTACACCCCCATTGTATCTAAGAAGTAACTAACTTGCTTTTGATTCTACAGGCTCATAGGCAGAAAGAACTTGTGTCATGTAAGACTTTGGACTTGGACTCTTGAGTTAATGCTGGAATGACTTAAGACTTTGGGGGTCTCTTGGAAGGACATGATTGTGTTTTGAAACATGAGGACATGAGATTTGTGGGGGCAAGGGGTGGAATGATATGGGTGTCCTCATCCAAATCTCATCTTGAATTTCAGTTCTCATAATCCCCACATGTCATGGGAGACCTTATGGGAGGTAATTGAGTCATGGGTTGGTTTCCCCCGAACTATTCTCGTAATAGTAAGTTCTCATAAGATCTATTGGTTATATAAAGGGCTTCCCCCTACATTCAGCTCTCATTCTTCTGTCTCCTACAGCCCTGTGAAAAGGTGCCTTCTACCACAATTGTAAGTTACCTGAGGCCTCCCTAGCCATGCAGAACTGTAAGTCAGGTAAACTTTTTTCTTTATAAATTACCCAGTCTTGGGCAGTTCTTTACAGCAGCATGAGAATGGACTAATACGCCTACCTTCACAACAGCTCTCTTATCCACCCCTCTTTATTCCCATTGTCCTGACTTGGTTCAGACATGCAACCTCTCACTCCTGCCTTAGTCACAGGTCTCATCTCCCCTCCAGCTCTCTGCACAGCCACCCACACAGGATTCAGATTTACAATATTCTGACAATCACATTTCTCTCTTACTTAAAACTTTTAAGGAACCCCTTTCCCTACAAACTACATACACTCCTTACCTGATCTAATTTTATTTCCATCTTCCTCCCCAATCCTGGTTCTTGCTGTATGTAATCTTAGACCCTATACCCTAGACTTCAGTAATAATGAATATCTTACCTTTTCTTGAATATGTTCTAGTTATATGCTTACATTAATCTCTTTGCAATATCTTTACCCCTTATCACCAACTCAGTTCATTTATGTAGTTCTCAGTATCTATTTTGTTTTATGGCACCTAGAAGGTAGTATTGTCTTACCACCACTTTTAAGTCCCTAACACCCACAACAGTACCTGGCATATATTAGTCATTCAACACATAGATGCCAAATTACTAAATTCTGAATCTCAAAGTCCAAACTAGATGCTTTCTATATGACACCAATGCCAGTGGAAAATATAGAGAGGCCATGTCAGGATACTAGAGATGCCCAGTCAAGGAAATAACAAGAAACTTCAGCCAGGAGTCAGAACACCCAGGAAAAACAGTTGAGAAATTTTAACTCAGGGACAGAAATTTGGAAAGGATTTTACCAGGCAAGAAAAACAATGAGAAAGAAAATGAAACTAGAAAGTAAGATACATGCAAAAGACAAAGGCCAAAGGATCACACCATTCTGGAAGTATTGCCTGGACCAAGAAGAATTTGGAACATACAGGACACAGACCAAGCATGGAACAGAGCTGAGAACTGTGTGAAGTCAAGAACCAGGAAATTAATGGGAGGAGCTGGCCAGAGGCATCCAAAAGAACAGAAAGCTTAAGGAAAAAAGCTCCTTTTAGGGTGGTGGTGCAAAGCAGTCAATGCCGTCCAATACCTTGGCCAGGTGCCGTGGTATATGCCTGTAATCCCAGCACTTTGGGAGGCAAACACTGGAGGATCACTTGAGGCCAGGAGTTTCAGACTAGCCTAGGCAACCTAGCAAGACCCTTATCTCTACAAAAAAATTAAAACTTAGCCAGGCATGGCAATATGTGCCTATAGTCTCAGCTACACAGTAGGCTGAAGCAGGAGGATGGTTTGAGCCAGGGAGCTCAAGGTTACAGTGAGCTATGATTGTACCCCTTCACTCCAGCTTGGCCATAGAGCAAGACCCTGTCTCTAAAAAAATGAAAAATAAAAAAGCATTTCACCTTCATGCAACCAGGAAGCTAAATTACCTTCAATATGAGCATCTTCACCTTCTTGGGTTTTGTAAGTATAAGGTTATTGAATGCCAATTCTAGTGAATAAGATGGGTGACCAAGTTCATAGAAATTCTTCTGGTCAGAAACAAGGTATGATCATAAAGTAGTAAGACTGATTTTCCTCTGTAGCTCTGGCTGTAAAAGGAATTCCAAAGGAATAGTTTTTAAAAACATTTAAACATCTTAAGATTTAGAACGGCATTACTGAGATGAATGAACAGCCTCTCCCACCTCCCTCAAGGTGACTTCTTCTAAAGAAGATAGAGTACACTTGGATACACGTTTCAATGTATTTGCTTAAAAATCAATTGCATTAGGGGCTTTGCCAAGCATGCATACTACAGAGTACTAGCTCCATTGATAGGGGGCAAAAAACAATATTTCTGTGGGCATAGTCGTTTGGGAAATAATGAGTTGACTAAATTCTCTTTCCTGGCATTCTTTTCCTGGTCTTTCATATGCTGGTGCACCTGTGGCTCTTCCCATAGTATAGAATGCTTAGTTGGTGATTTGACCATTTCACAGAGCATCTCACAGGGCCAACCTTCCATATAACACTCTTTGGTGAAGAGCTTCTAAGGAACAGACATGAACCATAATCAAATTCTGAATTTTTCCTAAGTTATTTCCCAAAATATAAGTCAAAATGTATAGCAAATTTTATAAAACTTATATAACACATTATTTCCTCATCCAGAAAAATTGGGATAATAATGCCTAATTCATATACATATTGATCTTTAAATGAGCTAATGCGTTTGGAGACTCATTGAAAAAGTCAAGACTGAGGAACCAGAAAGATGAAACAGAGAGTGCACATCCATGCAAAAGGAAAAACACTAACACAAACATGCAAGATAAGTGGAAAGGGAAAAGGAACAGCAGCCCTTGTTGTCCCATGCCTAGACCCAAACCCACTTCCCCACAGCAGGGCCAGGAAGTTAGACTGCCTGCAATATGAGCATCTACACCCTTGGAAACTCCTTATTCAGATCAAAGGTTTGGGTACTGCTTTTTTTCAGATAGTTGTGGAGATTATAATTCTAGAATTTGACAACTTTTCTAAGCAAAGCCTGCTGAATATGAAGCTGTAGTCAGCGGCTATCTTTCAAACATGAGTTGAGAAGTGTATTAGGCCATTCTTGCATTGCTACAAAGAAATGCCTGAGACCAGGTAATTTATAAGAAAAGAGGTTTAATTGGCTCATAGTTCTGCAGGCGGTACAGGAAGCATAACATCAGCAACTGCTTCTGGGGAAACCTCAGGAAGCTATAACGCTGGTGCAAGAGTAATTGCGGGTTTTGCTATTGAAAGTAAAACCACAGTTACTTTTACACCAACCTAATACACTCATGGTGGAAGGCAAAGGGGGACAAGCGAATCACGTGGTGGAAGCAGGACCAAGAGGGAGAGAGAAAGAGAGAGACAGTGGGGACAGGGGGAGGTGCCACACACTTTTAAATGACCAGATCTCTGGAGAACTCACCATCACAAAAACAGCACCAAGCCAAGCCATGAAGTTTTTACCCCCAAGATCCAAACACCTCCCACCAGGCCCCACTTCCAGCACTGGGGATTACAATTCAACATGAGATTTGGATGGGGACAAATATCCAAACTATATCAAGAGAGAATGAGGAAAGTCCCGCCCAACCAACCAGGAAGCCGCAGGAGCCTGCCGCTCTACATTTAATGTCTGCCCAGCATTGCAACTGTTATTTAAAAGGTAATCCAGAAGAGAGGGGGAAGTGGGAGTTGTTCAATGGGTATAGAGTGTCAGTTTTGCAAGATGAAAAAGTTCCAAAGATATGTTGCCCAACAAGATGCATGTAGTTAACACTACTGTAATATACACTTCAAAAAGGTTAAAATAGTAAGTTTTCTGTTACATGTGTTTTACCGCCATAAAAAAAGAAATTGACTCACAAGCATCTTCTGGCATGTTCCAGAATAAGCAGAATATGTAACCTGCATTTGAAAAGAAGGGGATTAGGTGGGGAAGAATAAGAGAGTAGAAACATGGGTTATTTTTCACCCAGAAAGAAATTTCCACAGAGGGACCTAGGCAGCCAGGAAATGATAGCAGGGTACCGGGTGTGTTGGGGAAGAAAAAGTGGAGAAGATGGAAAGGAAATTGAAGAGGAGTGAGTAGGGAACGGTGGGGGTAAATAGATTGGGGCATCTGTCACCCTGTTGATCCAGCTGACCTATCTGAGTATGTCTTTACCAAGGAAGTAAAGACTAATTTTCTAATGTAGGAACATCAGTCTTTGATGAAAGATAAAGGAATAGCAATCCCCTGCTTGGACTTCCAAATAAGCTCTCAAGCCCATTTGTTGGAATCCATAGAAACCACTCACATTTTTGCTTTTATAAGTGCCTACTCTGGTTTTTTGTACACATTAGCTCGCTTAATTAAAAAAAACTATTATTATTATTATTTACATATGTAGGTAAGGAAATAATATCAGAGATATTAGAAAAATCTCTTCAGTATCACTCAGTTAAACAACGGGCTGGGGATGGTGGCTCACACCTGTAATCCTAGCACTTTGGGAGGTCAAGATGGGAAGATCGCTTGAACCCAGGAGTTTGAGACCAGCCTGGGCCACCTAGTGAAATCTTGTCTCTACAAAAAAAAAAAAAAAAAAAAAGTAATTAGCCAAGTGTGGTGGCACATGCCTGTAGTTCCAGCTGCCGGGGGCGGGAGTGCAGGGCTGAGGTAGGAGGATCACTTGAGCCCAGAAGGTTGAGGCTGTAGTGTGCCAAGATCATATCACTACACTCCAGCCTGGGCAACAGAGCAAGACTGTCTCAAAATAATTAATAATTATAATAATAGTAACAGAGTTGAAAAATAAGTCTAAATATGTTTGGCAGAAGGCCATAGTTTATCCCATTAATGGACAAATATATTATCATTTGCTGAGAAACATTTGCTAAGTACCTACAATCACAAAGTACGATACAAAGAAGCTTGTCTTGTAGGAAAAAACAAAGAGATATAAATCTAGCTGGGAAGATAAACCATATACCCATAAGAAGATTGCTGCCACAAATTCAAACCAAGAATTGCTCATGGCTGTATCTATTATTTATTGACACAATAGGCTGTGGAACAAACCTCCACAAAATGTAGTGGCTTAAGACAATCAGCATGTAATAGCTTCCAATTGTGCTGAGCAGTGATTTAGACTGGTCCCAGCTGGACTAAAAACTCATGCCTAGCAGTCGGCTGAAGTCCAGCTGTTCTAGGATGGCCTCTCCTGAGATGACTGGGACAGCCTGGCCCTTCCTCATTTCATCCTCCAACCTTTCTCATGGAGGGTAGGGAAAGGAGAGAATCAACACAGAAAATGAAAACACATACACGCCTTTTCAGGCCTCTGCAATGTCCCATTTGCTGATGCCAGTCACGTGACTGGACTAGGTTGGAAGAGAGGGCAATGAGCTCTAGCTCTGTAGTAAAAGCAAAAAAGAAAAGAAGGAAAGAAAGAAAGAAACTGCAAGTCACATGGCAAAGAGCAGAGACCCGGGGAGGATGAAGAATTGAGGTCAGCAGTGCCATCCATGTGCCACAAGAGCCAGTGGTGGTTGTAATAGAAGATCTGAGTGCAGTGGGCAGGGCGCTCTTCTAAGCATCTCACATAGTCTTTAAATAATTCTCAAAGCTTTGCTACATGACAGTGATTACTATCCCCATTTTACAGATGAGGGAACCGAAGTATACAGAGGTTGACCATGTAGCCTCTGTCTGTAAATGGCAGAGCCTAATTTAAACACTGTCATGTCTGACTCCAATATATTTTTGTTTCCATTTGGACTTCAGAGAAAAATATTTTAAATAATGTTAAAGGGTGATTTAAAATTTAAAATCTAGTTTGAAAAACATGACATTTTATCAAAATTCCAATCATAAGCTCTATAGTTTCTAAAAAGATATTTTATAGAAATTCTTTAATAATATTTGACAAATGAATCAAGCCATTGAATATTTATATTAGATATAAATACATTACCTTATTTGCAAAACTCTTCAGTAGCATTCATGAAAATTATGGTAAACCTAAAATAACACCAATTCTCTTCTGGCCTGGACACCAGGGAATATTTGAGTGTTACATGCTAAACAAGTGACAAAAAACACCTGACAGAATGTGCTACCTAGTATGTTTTTACATGTACAAATTCAAGAAAGTATTATAATGTATCTTTTAAAATGAAATTAAAGCTTCTTCAGTGGTCAGAACACCATTGCGTTGAATTTAGAAAACCGTAAGCAGGACAGTCACAAGCTATGCCATTTGCCAACGCAGTCCATTACATTTTGTTCATTACTGAAGCACGTTTACTATGAAGAGTAATAAATCATTGAGAGCTATGGAAAATCTGCCCTCTGAAACAGATGCAGTGGCAAGATTCAGCACAAGACTTGATCAAGATAATCCCCACACAACTAAGAAATTGTAGCTCACTTTTGGCAACAGTACACTTCAATTTTCTTTCCACCTTTTTGTTTCTGATAGCTCCTCATTATGATACTATCACTTAGTTTGTGTTATACTCCTCTGGTCTACCTAGCAACAGGCAAGGGAGGTGGGAAGAGAGGAAAATCCTAAGAGTCATGCATTACTTGTCTTGTAGGGAGGGCAAGAGCAAGGAAGGGGGTGGAAGGATTTTCAAGAAAGAGATTCTAACACTGGTTCCCTGCTTGGTCACTGGCTTAAGCAACAGGCTTGTTACTATGCCCTACATTTTAAATAGCAAGATAGAGATAGGTCTGCAGCAGAGCAGCAAGCCCTCCCTAGATTTAGCCAAACAAGGATGGTGAGTGTGCCATGGGCAAAGTGGACCCTTAAGATGCTGATCAGTTTGAGCAATCTTGTCAGTACCCACCCTATAGAGCTGTTCATCAGGACAAGACCTCACTGAAAGAGTCTTCTGCATAGACCACCCGCCTTGAGAACTAAACACGTGACTATGCATAGCAAGGGACAGTCTGCAGGTGGATCTCACAAAATCTCACAAAATCCTCCTAGGGACTCACACATATGCCCCAAAGGGGCCAGCATTTGGACACCTGCCACAGAGAGAGCATTGAACAGCAACACCCAACACAGGATTGCAATTCCATTCCCAGTTAAGTTAAAAATACATATATATTTTCTCCTACCATACCCAACCCCAGAAAATCTAGAGGCGCAGTAGAGGGAAGAGAGAGAAAGCATGGAACATCAGACTATGTTCTTTCCCCATTCCAAGCCCTTCACAGCCAGGCTAGGAGGAGGGGAGACGATAACCTACATTAAGACTGACATTTTAAATTGGCCTAGGCTGAACTGGAGTTGTTAATAACTGAAAGTGACTGGAAAGCCATGGGATAAACCTGAGATGTCACGGAAAAATAGAAAAAAGAGATTCAGCAGAGCATGGTAGAAGGCAATGATTGGAGAAAAATAACACAATTCCTAAATCAGACTCTACATAAGTCTGTGACTCTTTATCTAGGTCTCAATTTTCTCCTTTGAAAATTGGAATCCTTCCAGTTTTAACATTCCCTGAAAGCCAGGCTCTTTACCTACATAACTGAATATTTTATGTGACAACTGAATTCTAATTCTAATACAGTTCTAATGCTGTACACAGCATGTAAAATTGCCACATTCCACCTTCAATTTCAGGTTCTGCTACAGTAAACAAAACCACCAAAATTAGTATTCAAAACCATCAGAATGAATAACGAACATTCACCAATGTTGACATCATCATCATGGACCTCGCCCCCTTGGAGTGGGAGACATTAGTCCAGGTGTCAAAACATGATTAGCTTTAGTCCTGCTTCAGAATAAATTTTCTTAGTTTCTCTAGCTCTTCAACCCAATATATGCAGTCAGGCTACTGACAGTTATTTAACAGATGTAGTGAAAGTTCACAATGTTATGTTACACAGTAATAATGCTTCCTGAGTTTTTCTTTTGGGGGTGATTTCAGTTTTTCATAGAAGGCAGAAATGAACCATTGGTCTCCCATTAATAATTAACAAATCACTTGATCATTTCCCTTAGGACTATTTCTACTTTTATTAAACAGTGACAGCAGAAACTTTGTTCTGAGTTCTAATGGGATCCTTTAAGAGTGTACAGCTTTTTTGTAAGAGTGTACAGTTTTTTTGTAAAAGTCAAGCAAATTTACCAATGAATCAAGAACATATATTAATGTTTGTGATTAAAAGGAATTCTATATAAAATTATTTTATGAAGTAAGCCATCTCTGGTTTATTTTCTTTCCTATAAATTATATTTCCTTTTTATTAGGCTGGCAAAAAAAATAAATTCAGTTGACATTTTAAATGTTTTGTTATTATAGGTGGAGCTAAGAAATACCAGTACCTCCACTGCAGCAGGGATTGTTCTGGAAGTTGGCATCCCCCTCCCTGGGCTCTGGGGCAGATGGAACAGAGCACACTGAGAGGATGAGCCTGGATTGTATTTGTTTCCCCAAGCCTGCAACCTAAGGACTCATAAGGAGCTCATGGTAGTTTGGAAGGCAGAGGCCTTTTTTTAGCAGACCCACATGTGAACAAACAGTAACTAAAGAGGATGGCCTTATGGTGTAGGACCATTGAAGGGGATTGCCTTATGGCACAAGTGATCAGACTTATATACAGGGGAAGTATCAGAGCACTGGGAATCATGTCAAGGGGGAACCCCTAGAATATGGGGATAAATGGACCTTTGTTTTTACTCAGCTATTGGCAGGTTGTCTATTATATAGTGTAAAACAATCCAGCTTATAGGATGATCTAAGTTTTCCTTCTCTAAAATTCAAATCTAAATAATACTTGTTATATAAGTGGACCCTGGTTTAATTTCTACCATTTAAGCAAGTGATAACATATAGACCCTTGCTCTCATTCTGTCTGCTAGGCTGGAGTGCAGTGGCACAATCATGGCTCATGGCAGCCTCAACCTCCCAGACTCGCAATCCTCCCACCTCAGCCTCCCAAGTAGCTGGAACCAGAGGTACACACCACCGTATCCGGATAACCTTATTATTATTATTTTTTTTTTTTTTTTGACAGTCTCACCCTGTTGCCCAGGCTGGACTGCAGTGGCATGATCTCGGCTCACTGCAAGCTCCACCTCCCAGGTTCATGCCATTCTCCTGCCTCAGTCTCCCAAGTAGCTGGGACTACAGGTACCCACCACCACGCCCAGCTAATTTTTTGTACTTTTAGTGGAGACGGGGTTTCATTGTGTTAGCCAGGATGGTCTGGATCTCCTGACCTCATGATCCACCTGCCTTAGCCTCCCAAAGTGCTGGATGGATAACCTTATTATATTTTTACTGAATGAGCAGTTTGCCCAGCCCTAAACCCTGAACCCAAATACTTATATAATAGTAACTGTGAAAGAAAATATCTGCTTCTCACCTACTGCAGCTGCTGAGAACTGAGCTCACAGGGGCTGGTGTGGCTTGAATGTGTCCTGCAAAAGTTCATGTGTTGGAAGTTTAACCTTCAACACAGCAGTGTTGGAAGGTGGGGCCTAATGAGGACAGAGTCCTTAAATATGGATTAATGTTGTTCATTATCATGGAAATGGGTTAGTAATTGAGAGAGTGGGTTGCTTTAAAGCATGTCTGTCTGTTCCAATTTTTCTAAAATATCAAAATTTTATATATTAGAAAAGCATGTCCAGCAACTGATGTCTCTCTTCTTTGGCATGTGCTCACTTGTGGTCTCACCTTCCACCAATTGATGACACAGTCCAAAGGCCTTCATGAGACACCAGCCCCTTGATTTTCGATTTTCCTTCCTCCAGAACCATGAGCTAAATAAATTTCTGTTTCTTATAAATTACCCAGCCTGTGATATTCTGTTATAGCAACAGAAAACAGGCTAAGACAGAGGTTTAACCCCAGCACTCTCAGTGAAGAATTCTCTTAACCATCAAAGGTCAACATAATTAAGAAATCTATAAGGGTCAGTGAGTTACAAGCAAATCCCAAACATATAACTATGATAGATAAAATACTCAAAAAAATGACATAAACATGATTCTATGTTCCTTACTGAAGAAGAGTTCAGGTGGAGTAGGGCTTTAAAAAGCATTCCAGGAGGTTCCCAGATGGCCAAATAGGAACAGCTCCAGTCTACAGCTCCCAGTGTGAGTGACACAGAAGACGGGTGATTTCTGCATTTTCAACTGAGGTACCTGGTTCATCTCACTGGGGCAGGTCGGACAGCGGATGCAGCCCATGAAGTGTGAGCCAAAGCAGGGTGGGGCAGCACCTCACCCAGGAAGTGCAAGAGGTTGGGGAACTCCCTTTCCTAGCCAAGGGAAGCCATGACAGATGGTACCTGGAAAATCAGGATACTCCTACTCTAATACTGAGTTTTTCCAGTGGTCTTAGCAAATGGCACACCAGGAGATTATATCCCGTGCCTGGCTTGGAGGGTCCCACACCCACGGAGCCTCGCTCACTGCTAGCACAACAATCTGAGATCGAACTGGAAGGTGGCAGCTAGGCGTCGGGAGGGGCGTCCGCCATTGTGAGGCTTGAGTAGGTAAACAAAGCGGCCTGGAAGCTCGAACTGGGTGGAGCCCACCACAACTCAAGGAGGCCTGCTGCCTCTGTAGAATCCACCTCTGGGGGCAAGGCATAGCTGAACAAAAGACACAGAAACTTCTGCAGACTTAAACATCCCTGTCTGACAACTTTGACGAGAGTAGTGGTTCTCCCAGCACAGAGTTTGAGATCTGAGAAGGGACAGACTGCCTCCTCAAGTGGATCCCTGACCCCCGAGTAGCCTAACTGGGAGACATCTCCCAGTAGGGGCCGACTGACACCTCATATAGCTGGGTGCCCCTCTGAGACAAAGCTTCTAGAGGAAGGATGAGGCAGCAACATTTGCCATTCTGCAATATTTGCTGTTCTGCAGCCTCCATTAGTGATACCCAGGAAAACGGGGTCTGCAGTGGACCTCCAGCAAACTCCAACAGACCTGCAGCTGAGGGTCCTGACTCTTAGAATGAAAACTAAAACCAGAAAGGACATCCACACCAAAACCCCATCTATACGTCACCATCATCAAAGACCAAAGGTCAATGAAACCACAAAGATGGGGAGAAACCAGAGCAGAAAAGCTGAAAATTCTAAAACTCAGAGTGCCTCTTCTCCTCCAAAAGAACGCAGCTCCTCTCCAGCAATGTAACAAAGCTGGATGGAGAAGGATTTTGATGAGTTGAGAGAAGAAGACTTCAGATGATCGGTAATAACAAACTTCTCCGAGCTAAAGGAGAATATTCAAACCCATTGCAAAGAAGCTAAAAACCTTGAAAAAGATTAGATGAATGACTAACTAGAATAAACAGCATAGAGAAGATCTTAAATGACCTGATGGAGCTGAAAACCATGGCACGAGAACTACATAACACATGCACAAGCTTCAGTAGCCGATTCAATCAACTGGAAGAAAGGGTATCAGTGATTGAAGATCAAATGAACGAAACGAAGCAAGAAGAGAAGTTTAGAGAAAGAAGAGTAAAAAGAAACAAACAAAGCCTCCAAGAAATATGGGACTATATGAAAAGACCAAATCTACATTTGATTGGTGTACCTGAAAGTGACAGGAGAATGGAACCAAGCTGGAAGACACTCTGCAGGATATTAGCCAGGAGAACTTCCCTAACCCAGCAAGGCAGGCCAACATTCAAATTCAGGAAATACAGAGAGCACCACAAAGTACTCCTCAAGAAGAGCAACTCCAAGACAAATAATTGTCAGATTCACCAAAGTTGAAATGAAGGAAAAAACGTTAAAGGCAGCCAGAGAGAAAGATCAGGTTACCCATAAAGGGAAGGCCATCAGACTAACAGCAGATCTCTTGGCAGAAACTCCACAGGCCAGAAGAGAGTGGGTGCCAACATTCAACAGTCTTAAAGAAAAGAATTTTCAACCCAGAATTTGATATTGAGTCAAACTAAGCTCCATAAGTGAAGGAAAAATAAAATACTTTACAGACAAACAAATGCTGAGAGATTTTGTCACCATGAGGCCTGCCTTACAAGAGCTCCTGAAGGATGCACTAAACATGGAAAGGAACAACCAGTACCAGCCACTGCAAAACCATGCCAAATTTAAAGATCATCAATGCTGGGAAGAAACTGCATCAACTAATGAGCAAAATAACCAGCTAACATCATAATGACAGGATCAAATTCACACATAATATTAACCTTAAATGTAAATGGGTTAAATGCTCCAATTAAAAGACACAGACTGGCAAACTGGATAAAGAGTCAAGACCCATCAGTCTGCTGTATTCAGGAGACCCATCTCACATGCAGAGTCACACATAGGCTCAAAATAAAGGGATGGAGGAAGATCTACCAAGCAAATGGAAAACAAAAAAAAAGGCAAGGGTTGCAATCCTAGTCTCTGATAAAACAGACTTTAAACCAACAAAGATCAAAAGAGACAAAGAAGGCCATTATATAATGGTAAAGGGATCAATTCCAGAAGAAGAGCTAACTATTCTAAATGTATATGCACCCAATACAGGACCACCCAGCTTCATAAAGTGAGTCCTTAGAGACCTACAAAGAGATTTAGACCCCCACACAATAATAATGGGAGACTTTAACACCCCACTGACATTAGACAGACCAATGAGACAGAAAGTTAAAAAGGATATCAAGGAATTGAACTGAGCTCTGCACCAAGCGGACATAATAGACATCTACAGAACTCTCCACCCCAAATCAACAGAATATACATTCTTCTCAGCACCACATCGCACTTATTCCAAAATTGACCACATAGTTGGAAGTAAAGCACTGCTCAGCAAATGTACAAGAACAGAAATTATAACAAACTCTCTCTCAGACCACAGTGCAATCAAACTAGAACTCAGGATTAGGAAACTCACTCAAAACCGGTCAGCTACATAGAAACTGAACAACCTGCTCCTGAATGACTACTGGGTACATAACAAAATGAAGGCAGAAATAAGGATGTTCTTTGAAACCAATGAGAACAAAGATACAACACACCAGAATCTCTGGGACACATCTAAAGCAGTGTGTAGAGGGAAATGTATAGCACTAAATGCCCACAACAGAAAGCAGGAAAGATCTAAAATTGACACTCTAACATCACAACTAAAAGAACTAGAGAAGCAAAAGCAAACACATTCAAAAGCTAGCAGAAGGCAAGAGATAACTAAGATCAGAGCAGAACTGAAGGAGATAGAGACACAAAAAACCCTTCAAAAAAATCAATGAATCCAGGAGCTGGTTTTTTGAAAAGATCAACAAAAATGATAGTCTGCTAGCAAGAATAATAAAGAAGAAAAGAGAGAAGAATCAAATAGATGCAATAAAAAATGATACAGGTGATATCACCACCAATCCTACAGAAATACAAACTACCATCAGAGAATACTATGAACACCTCTATGCAAATAAGTTAGAAAATCTAGAAGAAACGGATAAATTCCTAGACACATACAACCTCCCAAGACTAAACCAGGAAATGGTTGAATCCCTGAATAGATCAATAACAGACTCTGAAATTGAGGCAAAAATTGATAGCCTACCAACCAAAAAAGTCCAGGACCAGACAAATTCACAGCCAAATTCTACCAAAGGTACAAAGAGGAGCTGATACCATTCCTTCTGCAACTATTCTAGTCAATAGAAAAAGAGGGAATCCTCCCTAACTCATTTTATGAGGCCAGCATCATCCTGATACCAAGCCTGGCAGAGACACAACAGAAAAAAAAGAGAATTTTAGACCAATATCCGTGATGCACATCGATGCAAAAA
Organism: Chlorocebus sabaeus; assembly: GCF_047675955.1. Lineage (NCBI taxonomy): Eukaryota > Metazoa > Chordata > Mammalia > Primates > Cercopithecidae > Chlorocebus > Chlorocebus sabaeus. Next base: position 28,690,491 of record NC_132921.1, on the reverse strand, counting down.
TCCTCAATAAAATACTGGCAAACCAAATCAGCAGCACATCAAAAAGCTTACCCACCACAATCAAGTTGGTTTCATCCCTAGGATGCAAGGTTGGTTCAACATATGCAAATCAATAAATGTAATCTATCATATAAACAGAACCAAAGACAAAAACCACATGATTATCTCAATAGATGCAGAAAAGGCCTTTGACAAAATTCAACAGCCCTTCACACTAAGAATTCTCAATAATCTAGGTATTGATGGGACATATCTCAAAATAATAAGAGCTGTTTATGACAAACCCACAGCCAATATCATACTGAATGGGCAAAAACTGGAAGTATTCCCTTTGAAAACTGGCACAAGACAGGGATGCCCTCTCTCACCACTCCTATACAACATAGTGTTGGAATTTCTGGCCAGGGCAATCAGACAAGAGAAAGAAATAAAGGGTATTCAATTAGGAAAAGGGGAAGTTAAATTGTCCCTGTTTGCAGAGGACATGATTGTATATTTAGAAAACCCCTTCATCTCAGCCCAAAGTCTCCTTAAGCTGATAAGCAACTTCAGCAAAGTCTCAGGATACAAAATCAATGTACAAAAATCACAAGCATTCCTATACACCAATAACAGACAATCAGCCAAATCAGGAGTGAACTCTCATTCATAAGTGCTTCAAAGAGAATAAAATACCTAGGAATCCAACTTACAAGTGATATGAAGGACCTCTTCAAGGAAAACTACAAACCACTGCTCAACAAAATAAAAGGCCACAAACAAATGGAAGAACATTCCATGCTCATGGATAGAAAGAATCAACATCGTGAAAATAGCCATACTGCCCAAGGCAATTTATAGATTCAGTGCCATCCCCATCAAGCTACCAATGACTTTCTTCACAGAATTGGAAAAAACTAAAGTTCAGATGGAACCAAAAAAGAGCCCGCATTGCCAATCCTAAGCCAAAAGAACAAAGCTGGAGGCATCATGCTACCTGACTTCAAACTATACTACAAAGCTACAATAACCAAAACAGCATGGTACTGGTACCGAAACAGAGATATAGACGAATGGAACAGAACAGAGCCTTCAGAAATAATACCACACATCTACAACCATCTGATCTTTGACAAACCATCTTTGACAGGATGGATTAAAGACTTAAATGTTAGACCTAAAACCATAAAAACCCTAGAGGAAAACCTAGGCAATACCATTCAGGACATAGGCATGGGCAAGGACTTCATGTCTAAAACACCAAAAGCAATGGCAACAAAAGTCAAAATTGACAAATGAGATCTAATTATACTAAAGAGCTTCCACACAGCAAAAGAAACTACCATCAGAGTGAACAGGCAACCTAGAGAATGGGAGAAAATTTTTTCAATCTACCCATCTGACAAAGGGCTAATATCCAGAATCTACAAAGAACTTACAGAAATTTACAAGAAAAAAATCAAACAACCCCATCAAAAAGTGGGCAAAGGATATTAACAGACACTTTTCAAAAGAAGACTTTTATGCAGCCAACAGACACATGAAAAAATTCTCATCATCACTCGCCATCAGAGAAATGCAAATCAAAACCACAATGAGATACCATCTCACACCAGTTAGAAAGGCCATCATTAAAAAGTTAGGAAACAACAGGTGCTGGAGAGGATGTGGAGAAATAGGAGCACTTTTCACTGTTGGTGGGACTGTAAACTAGTTCATCCATTGTGGAAGACGGTGTGGTGATTCCTCTAGGATCTAGAACTAGAAATACCATTTGACCTAGCCATCCCATTACTGAGTATATTCCCAAAGGATTATAAGTCATGCTCCTATAAAGACACATGCACACGTACATTTATTGCGGTACTATTCACAATAGCAAAGACTTGGAACCAACCCAAATGTCCATCAATGACAGATTGGATTAAGAAAATGTGGCACATATACACCATGGAATACTATGCAGCCATAAAAAAGGATGAGTTCATGTCCTTTGTAGGGACATGGATGCAGCTGGAAACCATCATTCTCAGCAAACTATCGCAAGAACAGAAAATCAAACAGCGCATGTTCTCACTCATAGGTGGGAACTGAACAATGAGAACACTTGACCACAGGGTGGGGAACTTCACACACAAGATTCTGTCGTGGGGTGGGGGTAGGGGGGAGGGATATCATTAGGAGATATACCTAATGTAAATGACGAGTTAATGGGTGCAGCACACCAACATGGCACGTGTATACATATGTAACAGACCTGCACGTTGTGCACATGTACCCTAGAACTTAAAGTTTTAAAAAAAAAAAAAAGAAAAAGCATTCCTATCCATATATGACTTGCTACTTAGTGCTATAAGCTCAAAGGATATATTTTCATTCAATACCAGAGGATGTCAGCTCAAGGTTCTCTTCTGAATTTCTTTTTTTGAGTGTCTCTGAGTCACACTCAAGAGACACCACACAAGTATTAGCACATCATTTAGACCATGATATTCAAGTGCTGCTTTTCAATTAGCGTATGTATATTAGACTGTCCTCACATTGCTATAAAGAAATACCTAAGACTGGATAATTTATCAATAAAAGAGTTTTAATTGGCTCACAGTTCTGCAGGCTGTACAAGAAGCATGACGCTGGCATCTGCTCAGCTTATGGGGAGGTCTCAGGAAACACGATCATGGTGGAAGGCAAAGAGGAAGCAAACTCATCTTATATGGGTGGAGTAGGAAGGACAGAGAGCAAGTGGGGAGGTGCTGCATACTTTTAAACAGCTTAACAACTCACTATCATGACAGCAGCACCAAGGGGATGGTGTTGACCCATTCATGAGAACTCAACCCCTATGATCCAATCACTTCCTACCAGGACTCACCTCCCTCACTGGGAATTACAATTCAACACGAGATTTGTTGGGGACACAGATCCAAACCATATCAGCAAGTCAGTCTAAGCAGTTGGGAATCAGGGAGACAGACAAGCAGAGAGAATGCGACGTGATTCTGTGAAGCCAGAGAGGAACAAGGGGATATTGTCCTTGTAAAGGCTATCTTTTAAAAGAGCAAAGGCACCAGCAAAGATTCTAAAAATCACTGTAGCTACCAATGTTCATTAATGGCAAATTATTGTTTCTGAGACTGTGCTAATAGATCACTAAGGCAGTAGCCATCACAGAGATTACTGTTTTGCTCTGACCTCAAACTCCTGACCTCAGGTGATCCACCCACCTTGGCCTCCCAAAGAGCTAGGATTACAGGCATGAGCCACAGTGCCTGGCCTACCATTTTGCTCTGAATGAAGCAATAACCTCATCAGGTGACCCTCCACCTACCCTGTTTGAGTGATGTGATTCTTGCCTGTCTGGAGTGGTGACGGCTGGGCCTGCCCCAAAGACAGGGGACCAGCCAGCCTCTTGGGCTCTCTCACCACCTTAGACTGCTTCCATTGCTATGACCATCCATCTCTACCAAACCACGTGCTCTCTGTGTTATTTAAAACCAATTTTTCAAAGCTTTTCATTGATTTTTCAAAGTGAAACACAAAGAATAAGCAGTAAACCCATTGTTTATTATTGGCAAAGCATATTTAAACTGTCACATCTAATTTCAGTGAAAGCTGCACTTTAGTGGTGTTTGGTATGAGTGCAAACAAAATACAATGACATTTTAGAGATGAGAGAACAACCTCATTTTACAGATGAGAAAGCCACTATCCACTGGGTAAAGAAGCTCAGGCAAGGAGTGTGGTACAGAACTAGAAATGAAACTTTGGTTCATGCTTCACTTACCCACAAGCCTGTGACACCATTACAGGCTGGCTCCACCTGTTCTCAGGTTAGGTCCACCACCTGCTAGGGGAGATGTTGCTCAGCCTCTTAAGCAACTCCATGTACCCTGAAGCACATGCTGAGAGCCACAGACTAGGGTCGCTCTCTCTCTCTCCATTTCCCTTAATCATGTTTCCTGAAGACTATAGATGAGTCTCTGAGCTGAGAGTTTCAAGAAGGGTCATGCTTGATCTCAGTCCTCACACCTCATCTGGCCTCACCAGATTTCTCACAACTTTGTGATTTAGTAATAGCCTCATGTATTGTTCCTTTATTATATTTTCTCTTGACTCTGAAGCTCAATTAATATGAATACTCCTCCTATTAGGGCTCATATTCCATAATGGAAGTATTTCTGCAGGCTGCCTCAAGTAACACCCCTCCCAGACTGACCCTACTGCACTTTGTCTGCCTGATTTTTCCTGGTGTAATAGTTGCCATTGGCACTTGCCACCATCTAAATGTTTGTGTCCTCCCAAAATTCCTGGAGCTCTCATGAATGGGATTCATGTGCTTATAAAAGAGGCCCAAGAGAGCTCTCCCTTGCCAATCCCCTTTTTTGTGTGTGAGTCAGAGTCTTGCCCTGTTACCCAGGCTGGAGAGCAGTGGTGCAGTCATCTCACTGCAACCTCCGCCTCCCAAATTCAAGTGATTCTTGTGCCTCAGCCTCCTGAGTAGCTGGGATTACAGGCATGCACCACAATGCCCAGCTAATTTTGTACTTTTAGTAGAGATGGGGTTTCTACTAATCTATAGCACCATGTTGGCCAGGCTGCTCTGGAACTGGCCTAAAGCAATCTACCCACCTTGGCCTCTCAAAATGCTGGGATTATAGGCAGGAGCCACCATGCCTGGCCTCCCTTGCCCTTTCTACCATGTGAGGACACAGCAAAAAGACAATGGTTCATGAACCAGAATGCAGGCCCTCACCAGACACCGAATCTTCTGGGTTCTTGATCTTGGACTTCCCAGACTCTGGAACCATGAAAAATAAATTTCTGTTGTTTATAAGCCACCCAATCTATAGCATTTTGTTATAGCAGACCAAATGGAGTCAGAGAGTACCCTACCCAGATATCTGGGCTGATATAGCCATCCCAGCTGCTTGGAGAATTGGAAATTGCTTACTTCTCTGGATAATTGCCTCTGACTAGTAGCTACCTCACCCAGGAGGAGAAGGGAAAAGGAGAGGGAGGCAGCCCAAAGCCAATGACTGATTGAATGAGCACACAAGGCCAGTCATTTACCTGAAGGAGGAACAGCGGTGGTGTGAGTTTGATTTATTTTCTTGACTCTTTCTTCTCTCATGGACCATGGCAAGACTAAACTTTCCCTGAAACCACACCCTCACTCAGTTCCTTCCCCTTCCTCTCCTGCTCTCCTCACTCTCTTACAGGTTTTCCTGAAGGTTCTCCCTCACTTGCAGCCAAATCTTGCACTTTGCATCTAGAAAACTCTATGCAAGATATCTGGCCTCAGAGGTTAGGTGCGGCTACTCATTGAAGACACTAGCTGCTCTCAGGGTCAACACCTCAACCTATTGATCCTTGGAGGGATTTTTTCAAATTCAAATTCGGGATTTATTAGCTGCTTGATATTGGTCACGTTATTTAACCTTTGTAAACTTCAATTTCTTCATCTCTAAAATTAGATATTAGTAGAAATTTAGGCCAGGTGAAGTGGCTCATGCCTGTAATCCCAGCACTTTGGGAGGTCAAAGCAGGCAGATCTCCTGAGGTCAGGAGTTCAAGACCAGCCTGGGCAACAAGGCAAAACCCTGTCTCTACTAAAAATACAAAAATTAGCCAAGTGTGGTGGCATGTGGCTATAATCCCAGCTACTTGGCAGCCTGAGACAGGAGAATCACTTGAACCCGGGAGTCAGAGGTTGCAGTGAGCCGAGATCACACCATTACACTCCAGCCTAGGCGACAGAGCGAGACTCCATCTCAAAAAAAAAAAGAAAGAAAGAAAGAAAAAAGAAAACAAAATTATTGTGAGAATTAAAAGTTGTAACACTGCTAAAAGTTTCTAGGCTGGTGCTAAACACATTTCTTCTGATATGTCGACATTAGTAATAGCAGTAGCTAATGTTTCTTGGACGTTTACTACGTTCCAGGATCTGCGTTAAGCACGTTATACTCATTATTGGATTTAATCCTCACATCAGCCCCTTGAAGTAGGTTCTACTATTACCCCCACTTTAAAGATAAAGAGACTGAGACTATAACTTGACTAAAGTCTCATTTTTAGTAAGTGGTAGAGCTCAGATGTGAAGCCAGGCAGTTGGTGCTGCATTTTGTGTTCAGTAGCATTACATCTGCTTTCTCAGAGCCACATCTTCCCTCTTACCTTCATTCTAAGCCCCTAAACTCCTGCTTCCCTTAAGATGCCCACTTATTTGTAGCACTTCACAATTAAACGCCCACATACTCTTGGTCTCTATCTCCCAACAAAACTTTTCCCTGTGTTCTAAACCCTGTGTCTCATTCTGCATTAGTTGACTCTGATGATCCCAAACTTGCACAGGTATTATACGACTGAAGACAATGATTGTATGTGGATCAAGCACAGATAACCTTTATGTTTTAAACTCGTCCTTCAATGATGTCTCTCCAAGATGTACTGTCATAATTTCAGGCATTTTGGTGGGAAAAATATATTTGTTGCCAGGGTGTTTATTCCCAATATTTCACAAATCCTTTCACATTGGTGATTACAACTTTCCCTCTGCAAAACATTCCTAGTCAAACCTCTGTCTCGGAGGGAACACACCTGATCACTGGAGGATCAATTTTCCATTAGCTCAGCTGGACATCTCCCATTCGGTTATCCCTGCCATCATAAACATTACGTATTCCTCTCTTTTAAGGCAGAAAACATGTTTTTATTTCTGAAAAGCACCAGGGTCAGCTTTAGCATCTTCCTTATAAATAGGAGAAAAGAGAGAGAAAGAAAAATGGAAAATAAAAATGAGCTAATATCCTCTCTTTTCTAATATGTCTCATTTTATTTTAGTTCACTTGCGCAAGTATCTAGATTATGCTTAAACAACAAAGCTTTCTTCTTTTGCAGCCCCTTGCAGACATTTGCATTAGGTAGAGAAAAAAAAAAAAAGGTTAAGAAAAAGTTCCTCTGAACAAATGAGCCTTTAGATGGGAACTTTCATTAGGCATACAGCTTGTTGAATCTAATCAGAAAGATTCAAAGAGGGTCACACTTGACCTCAGCCCTCTTCCGCTGGGGCAGATAGTAGGTGTTCAGCTTGGTCCTCGATCTCTGAATGTCAATTAGAGAGGAAATGTCCGTAAGACATGCTCAGGTGGATTATGCATAATGAAATGGGGCCTTTAAATCTGTTTTTCTTTTTTCTTTCTTATCCCCCCAGGGAACCCAGCAAGTTCCTTAATAATCAGAAAATATGCTTCACAATTCAAAAAAGCACTACAGGTTCACATTTCAGATATAATGGCTAAAAATCACAGCAAATAAGCCAGAAAACAAGACTTAAAAAGTGAAACAAAAGAAATCAGATAACAAAAGTTAATCACCTTAGATCGCTAACTAAAGAAAAAAAAGCACAGTAGTCTTACACAACAGTATATATAGTTCATGTTGGTTAAAAAAATACACATATATATATACATACGCATTTTTTAAAAGATCTAGAAAAATATTCAATAAAGTGTTACCAGTGGTTATCTCTGAGTGGCAGGAAGCTATCTATTACGGTTTGAACTGTGTCTCCCAAAAATCTATGTTGAAATTCTAACCCCTAGTACCTTGGAATGTCACCTTATTGAAAACAGGGTCAATGCACATGTGATTAGCTAAGATGAGGTCACACTGGAATCATCCTTTAAGCCAAGATCAATGCTGTCCTTATAAGAGGAGGAGAAAGCCATGCAGGGGAGGGGACCATATGATGACAAACACAGGATGAGAGGACCACATGCTGAGAAGCAGGGATTGGGATGATGCAGCTGCCAGCCAAGGAATTCCAAATCTTGATGGCCCCAGGAGAAGCTAGAAAGAGGTAAGGAAGTATTCTCCTTTGCGTGTTCCAGAGAGCTACCCTGTCGAGGCCTCAATGTGGGATTCCTGGCCTCCAGGCTGTGAGAAAACAAATGTCTGGTTTTAAGCCACCCAGTTTGTAGCTCTTTGTTATGGAAATCCTGATAAATGAATACCATAATTATTTTCAAAATTTTGCTTGTCTGTAAGTTTCTACTGTCAATGCACATATACTAATTTTGCATATATACTAATGCATATATACTAATTTTGAAAAGGTCGTTATAATAAAAGAAAGGAGAGAGGGAAAGGAAGGAAAGAAAAAAGAATGAAGCAAGGAAGAAAAGATGGTGAGAATAAATTCTCTTATTGTTAAGTGAACCACTTTGGATGATCCCACAGGAGGTATTTAATAGAAGAATAATGAAAATCTTGTCTGGCTAGGCATGGTGGCTCACGCCTGTAATACCAGCACTTTGGGATGCTGAGGTGGGCGGATCATGAGGTCAAGATATGGAGACCATGCTGGCCAACATGGTGAAATCCCATCTCTACTAAAAATACAAAAATTAGCTGGGTGTGGTGGCGTGCACCTGCAGTCCCAGCTGCTCGGGGGGATGAGGCAGGAGAATTGCTTGAACCCGGGAGGTGGAGGTTGAAGTGAACCAAGATTGCACCACTGCACTCCAGCCTGGCAACAGAGCAAGACTCCATCTCTAAAAAGAAAAAAAAATCACAGCTGACAGGAGCCCTGAGATATCAGCAGCACAGTTCCTGGGGGCCTCTCTGTATATCCCTTGGTCACTCCATTTGCTGATAAGTAACTATGTCGTACCCTCTGCTAAGTTCCTCCAAATACTAGCAAAGTGCCCCTGAGCTGCTGCTCCTAAGCCCTCTCCATTCCAATTCTCAGTCCTGTCGTCCCAGAGTCCTGCTCTCTGTATGACAGCCTTTTATTCATTCACTAATCAATCATTTGCTGAGCACTACTCTGGTCCAGGCAATGGGCTAGAGATACAAAAATAAACAAGAACAGTCCTTGTCTGCACGGAGCTCACAGTCTAGTGGAGCAGCAAGGCAAGAAACAGAAAGTTCATTAGAGCAGCAGTCCTCAACCTTTTCAGCACCAGGGACCAGTTTCATGGAAGACAATTTTTCCACTGACCAGCATGGGGGCTGATTTCAGGATGATTCAAGCACATTACACTTATTGTGCACTTTATTTCTATTATTATTATATTGTAATATACAATGGAATAATTATACAACTCTTTATAATGTAGAATCAGTGGGAGCCCTGAGCTTGTTTTACCGCAACTAAATGGGTCTTATCTGGCGGTGATGGGAGACAGTGACAGATTATTAGGCATTAGATTCTCATAAGGAGCGTGCAATCTAGATCCCTCACATGTACAGTTCACAACAGGGTTCATGCTCCTGTGAGAATCTAAAGCCACTGCTGATCTGACAGGAGACAGAGCTCAGATGGTAATGTTTGCTTGCCCACCACTTACTTCCTGCTGTGTGGCCTGGTACCTAACAGGTCACAGACTGATACTGATCTGCCAGCTCCGGGGTTGGGTACCCTTGTATTAGAGGTTTGTAAGTGGCTCAATATGGAGAGTCTTGCTGGAATCAGGGGAGAGGGTGCTAGGGGGCATGGAGGGAAGCCTCTCACCGGATTTGAAGGATGTGATGGTTAATATTAGGTATCAACTTGACTGGGCAGAGGGATGCCTGGATGGCAGGGGAAGCACTGTACCTGGGTTTGTCTGTGAGGCTGTTGCCCGAGGAGATTGACATTTGAGTGGGTGGACTGGGAGAAGAACCCTACCCTCAGTGTGGGTGTGCACCATCTAACCAGCTGCCAGTGTGGCTGGGACAAAGCAGCGGATGAAGGGGGACAAGTAGCCTGCAGAGTCCACTCCCACTTTTTCTTCCACGGCTGGATGCTTCACTTCCTCTCCTCCTGCCTTGGACCTCAGACTCCGGGTTCTTCAGCCTTTGGACTTAGGGACTTGTACTGGTGGCTTCTCTGGGTTTCTTGGGCCCGTGGCCTCAGACTGAGGGTTGCCCTGTTAGTTTCCCTGGTTTTGAGGTTTTCACACTTGGACTGAGCCGCTACCAGCTTCTCTTTTTCCTCAGCTTGCAGATGGCCCATCGTGGAACTTCATCTTATAACCACAGGAGCCAGTTCTCTATGATAAACTCCCTTTTATATTCACATACATTTTATTGGTCAGTCCCTCTGGAGAACCCTGGCTCATACAGAAGGGCCATGGGCTAGGGACGGAACTAAATATTGAAGCTCATGTAAGCACCAGTCCAACAAAAAGAAGAAAGGGATTTGCAAATAAAGGAGGAGGCAACACTGTGCAGATCCAGAAATGCAAGAGACCCATGGTAAATGCAGAGAAACCTTGGGAAGCAACCAGGGAATGGTGAGCAATTCTGTCAGAGTGGGAGCCAGGGGGCTGTTTCCCACAGAGGGTCAGAGATGGTGAGATAAGATGGGAGATAACATGACTCTGCTGGCTGGAGAAAACATTGGCAAACATTAGGCAGGGAGGGGTGACATGATTAGAGTCGTATTTTGGAAACATTACCAAACTTTACCAGTATGAGTGATTGCTTGGAAGTGGCAAGAAGAGGGGCAAATGGAATCACTGGGAGGCCAGGCAAGAGAGAATGAGCTGGAGGGGTTGTAGGCAGCAGAGTGGCTGAGAATGGTAATACTCTGACACATTCCAAATGTGAATCCTAGTTCTGCTATCTACTTTTTGCATAAAGTTGGGCAAAGTTACTCACACTTTTGTGCTTCAGTTTTCTCTCCTCTAAAGTGAAAACAATTATAGGACTTACCAGATTGTGGTGAAGATTAAATGAGATAATATGCATCAAATGCTTTACAACTGTCTGGCAAGTATTATGTATTCAATAAACATTACTGTTACTATTAATACTCACTGGCCAGGTGTGGTGGCTCACACCTGTGATCTCAGCACTTTGGGAGGCCGAGGCAGGAGGCTCGCTTAAGCCCAGGAGTTCAAGACCAGACTGGGCAGCATAGAGAGATCCCTGTCTGTACAAAATAACAAAAAGTTTGCTGGGTGTGGTGGTGGCACATGCCTCTGATCCTAGCTACTTGGGAGGCTGAGGTAGGAGGATGACTTGAGCCCAGAATGTCAAGGCTGCAGTGAGCCATAATTGTGCCACTGCACTCCAGCCTGAGTGACCAAGCAAGACCCTCTCTCAAAAAAAAAAAAAAAAAAATTCACCACTCATATATATAGATGAGTCAAGAGGCCTTTGTGAATGTTTTGGAGAGTGAGAATAAGAAACAAATTCCAATGCAATTCTAAGTTTTAACCTGCACACTGGTGTCTACCTACCCTACTTCCTTTTTCCTGGCTAACTTCATTCAGATCTTTTCTTACACATGACTTTCTTCAGAAAGTCCTCCTGATTGCTTAAGTCTGAATTAACTAATTGTTGTGTGAGCCCCATGCACTGTCCCATTGCAGCATTGACTATATGACCCTATGATTGTTCTTTCCATATCGAAACTAAGCCTCTCCCTGGACTGCAAGCTCCATAAGGAAAGGGCCAAGTCCACGGTATTCATCGCTGTGTTCCCAGTACCTAGCTTGGCACTGGAGTTTCACATATTTATCATGAGTGCACAAATGAGTGAATAATTTCATTAATTAATCTAGATGAAGGAGAGAAGATAGTGAGTTCAGGTTTGAACATGATCAGATTAAGGTATCTGTAAAATATTCAAATGAAGTTACCTCACAGACAACTGGAAACAGGTTTATAGAGCTCAAGAGAGTATGTTTGGGCTAAAAATAGACAGTCAGCATTAGCAGCCTCTATAAGATAACAGAACCGTGAAGAGACCTGGAAGGAAGCAGAAATATGAGAAGAGATTGAGTGAGTGAGTCACAGTAGGTTGGCTGACGTCTCTGTGCTCTGAGGTATTGCCCTGCTATTTAACAAAACCAATAATAAATCTCTTATGGATGATGACAGTTTTCAGAAATTCTTTTTATAGATGGAACTCTCTTGGAACTCCTCAGAAAACACCATGTGGGCAGCCATATGGTGAACTAGTCCATCTCTCTTAGTTTCAACTGCTGTAACAAAGTACAGATGGTCCCCGACTTACAATGCTTGGACTTACAATTTTTTGACTTTGCATAACCCTACTGTAAGGCTAGGAGCATCTGTACCATAGGCTGAATGGCTTACAAACAACAGAAATTTATTTTTCATAGTTATGGAAGCTAGAAGTTCAAGATCAAGGTACCAACATGGTCAGGTTCTGGTGAGGCTGTGCTTCCAGATTGTAAACTGCCATCTTGTGTCCTCACATGATGAAAAGTGGGCAAGAGAGCTCCCTGGGGTTCTCTGTATAAGGATACTGATCCCATTCATGAGGGGATCTACCTTCATCACCTAATTACCTTCCAAAGTTCCCACCTCCTAAAACCATCACATTGGAAGTTGGGATTTCAACATACATATTTTGTGGGTACACATTTAGTTCATTGCACTACCACCTGTACATTAGTGTATCTCTAGTAGGTAATTCTGACTGAGTGCTTATCATGTGACAGGTGCTATTCTAAATGCTTCGCATGGATTCTCTCATTTAATCCTCACAATACTGTCAGGCAGGTCTTATCATCCCATTTCACAGACATGGAAACTGAGGCCCTGAGATACAGCCTATTGTGACTCCCTCTTAAACCATAATGATAGCGCTCTAGATATATTAGAAAATGAAACTGTTTGGTTGCTAAAACCAACTGTCCAGAGAATGAGGAGAGTCTCCAAGTCAATAAGCTCCATGTGATTCACCTGTAAGATCTGGAGGTTTTATCCATTAAGAGCAAAGCAAAATCCTTCCTAAGTAGAAATGTTCCTTCTAGACTTTGTTCACTGGCGGTGCTTCCTGGGCACCCATTCCTGACAGCTGATTGAACACGTTAAATCAGCCCACAGGAATAAGTCAAACTCTATTAGTAACTCTGTAGAAATGCTAAGTCTATTTATTTATTATGAGCTATTCATAAACATCAAGACTAGACTTTATAATTTAACACCACCTGCAATGATTCCTGAAAGTGGCAGTATTTTACCACTACAATCTGATTAATTGACCTGTTCAAACAGAGCTCCAAGTCAAGCACAACTTCCCTTTGACAGAAGTGTATTCATCTTCATCTCAAAGCCAGCCTTCTTGACTCATCAGGGAAGAACAAAACAGTCCTCTAAGGGAACCAATTAAAATCATATGAAATAATATGGATATTCTACTAAAGAAATATTTATAAGCTCTTAATATTTTCTTTTCTAAAAATATACAAAGGAGTACACACTTGATTATTTCAATCATGTATGTTCAAAAACACACAAATGTAATGGTGCTGTCAGAAGGCAGGACAAGGGTTTTCCTTGGCAACAGAGGCTGGGAAGGCCTAATCCCTGGGGTAGGGCATGAGAGGGGCCTCTGAAGGACTGGACAGGCTCTGAGTGCTGGTTTCATGAGTGTGTTCACCTTGTGAAAATTCATCATATGCACACCTTTCTTTATATTTGTCATATTTCAATTAAATGTTTACCAAAAATTAAGGGGGAAAAAAAGCAATAATTCATACTCCAGCAGCAACACCAGTCAGAGGCTTAACTGAAGGCAATACTTCAGTTAAACTCCTCCAACTCCTAGATGTAGTTGCTAGATGGGCAAATCACATTAAATGACCCTCAGTTTCCTCATTTGTAAAATAAGAATATTGCCACTTCATAAGTGGATGAAAAATGACTATAAAAATTTTTATATATGTTTATATGTATATTACTATCTGCCAGTTTGTAACTTGCTATGAAAATTCAGTATTATGCTACCATTATCGTTACAATTATTATATAATCCTTCATTTCTTTTCTTGTTTTTTGAGACAGGGTCTCACTCTATCACCCAGGCTGGAGCGCAGTGGCACGATCTCGGCTCACTGCAACCTCCGCCTCCCAGGCTCAAGCAATTCTCATGCCTCAGCCTCCAGAGTAGATGGGTCTACAGGCGCGCACCACCACACCCGGCTTTTTGTAGTTTTAGTAGAGGTGGGGTTTTGCCATGTTGCCCAAGCTGGTCTTGAACTCCTGAGCTCAGGCAATCCGCCTGCCTCAGCCTCTCAAAGTGCTAGGATTACAGGCGTGAGCCATCACGCCCAACCTATAACCCTTAATTTCTTCTTTCTTTTTTTTTTTCCTTTTTTTTTTTTTTTTTTTTTTGAGATGGAGTCTCACTCTGTGGCACAGGCTGGAGTGCAGTGGTGCGATCTCTGCTCACTGCAAGCTCCGTCTCCTGGGTTCACGCCATTCTCCTGACTCAGCCTCCAGGTAGCTGGGACTACAGGCGCCCGCCATCACGCCCAGCTAATTTTGTGTGTGTGTGTGTGTGTGTGTGTGTGTGTATTTAGTAGAGACAGGGTTTCACTATGTTAGCCAGGATGGTCTCGATCTCCTGACCTCGTGATCTGCCCATCTCAGCCTCCCAAAGTGCTGGGATTACAGGCATGAGCCACCGTGCCCGGCCATAACCCTTAATTTCAACAAAGGTGCATACTACTCTTCCTGACTGCACCTAAGCAGAGAAGTTAATACGTTGACTCTAAAATCACAATCTGGATTGGCCCTGAAATAATGAAAGGATTAAACTAACTAAAGGTCAATATTTTGCCATGTCTATGAGTCTTGAAATCCCCTTATTCATGACAGTCACAGGCAGGGCCAGCTTTTTACCAGGAGGAGTTAGCAGCCCCTTGCACAGGACTCTTCCAGACCTTTTCCTCAAACCCTAACCTAAAATTCAAACACCAGGGATTCCTTTGATTGACAATAGAGAATACACAGTTTGGAAGAGAGAATACAGTAGACCATTCTCAACCTTTTTTTAAATTACTAAATTTTCCAGCCACTCGTTAGGGAAGCAGGACGCTGGGTGGAGGAATAAAGGAAAGGGAGATTTTCAGCACTAGAAGATCAGGTGCTCCACCACTATAGACTGGATGTGTGGGGGCCAATATCTTGTTCCTTTTTTTCTTAGGTCAATTGTCACAGACAACTTCAGATGAACTCATTCTTTTAATGATGTCAATACAGGCAAATGGTCTACATTCAACATCATTCATTCCACAAATGATTATGAATATGTGTCAGGTGCTGAGGACGCTGTTGGGGAAAACTAATAAGCTCCTGCTTCCACTGGGCGTACAGTCTAGCAGAGGCTATAGAAGGCTTTCACAGTCAGGCAGGTATAGTCAATACTGCATTCGAGGTTCCCTCAGCAGGGAGTCACAGTATTCATTAGGAGTAAATGAACTGAACTCTCTTTTACCACCATGTTTCAATCTCAATTAATGCTTTCATCACAGAACACCCATTAATTCTAGAACTCTAAGAATCAGTGATGTAGATTAAAATCACTCCAAGAATTCAGGAAAATAAGAGAGCAATAAAAACTGGAGTAATTAGAAAGGCTTAAATAGAGGAAATGAGGCTGGCCGTGAATAGCTTGATTCTTGTTTTAAGACAGTTTGCCCTCAAGCATTAAGGATGAGTTTCAGCCTCTGTTCTACGAAAACATCCAATGTAAACAAGCTTAGCATTTAGCTGGTTCCCCAAGGACGCACTTGACGTGAGGCCACTTGCTTGGTAGCCTGGTCATGTCTGTCACTTGACCTTTCTAGAATGCAACAGGAATCTTGAGGACTTGCAAAGGAGTTTTTCTACCTACAAGGGACCTTAAAACTATCTAGCCCAGTGTTTCTAAAGCTGTGATTGTAACCTATGAGTGAAATTCAATTCAGTGAGTCTCAACCAGCATTTTTCTTTCAGTAAGATTGAATGGAGGCCAGGCACAGTAGCTCACGCCTGTAATCCTACCACTTTGGGAGGCCAAAGCGGGAGGATGACTCGGGGTCAGGAATTTGAGAACAACCTGGCCAACATGGAGAAACCCCATCTCTACTGAAAATACAAAAATTAGCTGGTTATGGTGGTACACATCTATAATACCAGCTACTCAGGATGGTGAGGCACAAGAATTGCTTGAATCTGAGAGGTGGAGGTTTCAGTGAGCTGAGATTGTGCCACTGCACTCCAGCCTGGGTGACAGAGTGAGACTGTCTCAAAACAACAAAGAAAAAGATAGATAGATAGATAGATAGATAGATAGATAGATAGATAGATAGATAGAATGGAATCGAATGTACTAGAAAATATCAGAGCACCATACATAGAAAAAGTAACACTATTTTTTCATGAAACTTTATGTATCTATTCATATATGTGTGCATGTATACTAGGTTATAATATAAAATTTATTTCTTACTGAGAGTTGTAACCAAAATGTTTAAATGCCCTTGTTACAACTTAACACCCTCATTTTATATATGAAGATACTGAAGAGAAGAAGAGTCAGTTGCCTAAAGACACAGAGCTACAGGCCAGGCACGTTGGCTCATGCCTGTAATCCTGGCACTTTGGGAGGCCAAGGTGGGTGGATCACCTGAGGTCCAGAGTTCGAGATCATCCTGACCAACATGGAGAAACCCCATCTCTACTAAAAATACAAAATTAGCTGGGTGTGGTGGTGCATGCCTGTAATCCCAGCTACTCGGGAGACTAAGGCAGGAGAATCACTTGAACCCAGGAGGCAGAGGTTGTGTTGAGCCAAGATTGAGCAATTGCACTCCAGCCTGGGCAACAAGAGCAAAACCCCATCTCAAAAAAAAGACGCAGAGCTAGTTAGTGACAAAGCCATAATTAGAATCCAGCTCCTGGGACTCCCTGTTCAGTGCTCTTGCCATTACACCAGCTATTCAAAAACAAAATTACACCTCATTGCTGCCTTTTAATATAGCACTTTCCTGCCTATAAAACTTGTTTAAAGATGTATTTACAGTAACTCTCTGTTCATTGCCTTAAAACTCTAAACAAGATAATAATATTGACCTTTGTTGAGATCTATACCAGACAGACATGGTGCCTGAGGCAAACCTAAAGGTGTTTAATTTTTTGCCTTGTAAATTTTCTCACTAAATATGACAGAAGGGAATATAGCTGGAAGCACTATAAAACTCCTATTAAAGAAGTTATCTCTTAAATAGGTACTGTTTACAAAATAAACCATACAGTCCCATTTTCTCCTTTATGATCTAATTTTCTTGTCAGCAGAGCTTAGATTTTTTTTTTCCTAAAAAGCAAAAAAAAAAAAAACAAAAACAAAAACAAAAACAAAAAAAAAGAGAGCGATTTCAGCTGCAGTGGACACCACAGTGAATATCTCCCTATCAACCAGAGCTAGTTATAAATAATAATAATGTGATCCTACCTTTACAGTAGATTTTAAATTGCAAAGAATTCTCTCAAGGGATTTGATTCAAGGGGAAAACAAACCTAAAATATAACATTTTCAATTAATCTGCTTACTGGCAAAAGCTGCTAAAGAAGAGAATGAAAATGAATATTGTTTTTGTTTCTTCTTCTTTAAATCTTTTACAAATAATTACACAGGAACTTCAAGCTATTTAAGTTGAACTTCAAGCCTGCAAAAAAAAAATTTGTGGTCATGTTTCTGAAGAGAAATTCTCTAAAACAATAACTGGCACATGGGAAAATACATGCTGACAAGTGTTTCAAAGTCAAGAACTTTTATTTTTGTTTTGTTTTTTCCTCCAGGGCAACTTTGTGAGCCATCATTTTTCTTGCAAGATTTCCTTCCCCTGAGATGTTCTACATATTCGCTGTAATAATAAATGAAACAGGTGCAATTCAAAATGTATGGAAAGGGGACGTGGACAGAATAGATTTGATTCAGATCCCATGGTACTAGCCTGAGTGGTAGGAATTTCATGGAAATACCCCAGACTGCTGAGTTTATGTTAGACCCATTCACCTCACTCTCCATCCTGCACCTGGTTTGTGAGTCCACAGAGCAATTGCCCTGACACAGCTCCAATAAAGGTAAGTCCTAACTTACCAAAATTTGTCTTTCAAATATTTGCTTTTAATGTGGTTATTTGTAGCTAGACTCTCACATTAAAAAACAATGCAATGCTGTCTATAACAATAACAATAATAATAATAGTTCATATTTATGAAGTATATTCCTTGTGCTAATTTTTGTTCTAATTGCTTAACATGATTTAACTCTTGTCTATAATCCCAGCACTTTGGGAAGCCAAGGCAGGAGTATCACTTAAGCCCAAGAGGTTGAGGCTGTAGTGAGCTGTGATGACTCCACTGTACTTAAGCCTCAGTTACAGAGCGAGACCCTGTCTCTAAAAGAAAAAGAAGAAGAAATTGGATGGCCAAATAACTGCATTCAAGTTGTCAGAAAATCAGGTCATTATCAAGATA
This sequence comes from Chlorocebus sabaeus, assembly GCF_047675955.1. Lineage (NCBI taxonomy): Eukaryota > Metazoa > Chordata > Mammalia > Primates > Cercopithecidae > Chlorocebus > Chlorocebus sabaeus. The sequence continues at coordinate 28,672,245 of NC_132921.1, read as the reverse complement.
TGCACAGAAATAAAGAAAATGCATGAGGATGGCCTGAGACATAATTAGACCTGTGGCCTCCAATTTCCTCCTATTTTTCACTAGTATCAGGAAAATATTTTTAAGTATACACTTCTAATATAGGTATTTTTCTTTTAACATAAAAACATGTGTCACTGTATTACTATATAATAAACATTATAAACCACATGCATGAAATAGATGTTTTAATGAGATGAAAATAGTTAAATGTCACTGTTTGCCTATAACACATCATTTTTTCTCAGAAGTAGATTTGACTGTGGAAGGAAAAGGAGGGGATGAGCCCTTGATACATAAATGAAAGATGTCCTAAAAGCCCAGCGAAGGCTCTTCAAGGAGAGAATACTGTAAACAGTGAGAATGATGCCCTGTTGGTAAAGGTAACATATTTCAAAAGATGGAAATTTCAAGAATGTCAAATTCCCCAAAGTAATCTTGTATCATGGTGCCGCCTTATTGGTCCACATCAAAGAGCTATGCTTGACTTGAGAGCATCACATTCATTTTGCTCTTGACAATTCTTCCACTATATTTGTATGTGTTTCCTACACATTACATATAAAAATATTGTGATCAAGGCCAGGTGTGGTGGCTCATGCCTATAATCCCAGTGCTTTGAAAGGCCAAGGTGAGAGGATCTCTTGAGACCAAGAGTTCAAAACAAGCCTGGACAACACAACAAGACCCTATTTCTACAACAAATTTGAAAAATAGCCAAGTGTGGTCATGCATATGCCTGTGGTCCCAGCTACTCAGGGGGCTGAGGCAAACAGATCCTTGACCCAGGAGTTTCAGGCTACAGTGAGCCATGATCACACTACTGCACTTCACCTCAGGCGACAGAGTAAGACTTTAGAGAGAGAGAGAGACACACAGAGAGAGAGAGAGAGAAAGATCTTGTGATTACAGTCATTTTACAGAAGAGGAAACATGGTTATATAATCAGTACATTATGGCTCTGAGGTTCAAATGCTGAACAACTCATTCTGAGTTCATGGGTTTTCTTATTGTAATCAACTATCTTTTACTTACAGAGTTTAATTTGCCTTTAATTATCATTTAAAAAACAACTTTTAATAATTTTTCCACACACCAATGAATCATTGCACATTGTGGCATACATTCACTTTCCTATTTGGAAACTACTGACGAGCTGACTGAGGCTGTCTGTTTTTAACAACTGTGCTCGCTTTTCTTAAATTCATTTCATCTTTGTCTTAAGGTGGTCTTGCTCATGGCAGTAATAAAGTTAAATTTTTTTCTGATCACAATCTTGCCTAATCTAGATATTTTCCACACAAGAATCAATAAAAGACAAATAACAGCTAAAACACTGTACTGAATCCCACATCACATGCTCATTTTATGTCATTCCCCAAAGCCATGAGATATTAGGAGAAATTTCTCCTTTCACAAATCAAATCAATAAGTAATTTGCTGCAGGCATAAATAGGCAATTCAAAAGATAAATAGAAATAGCCAAATCATGGAAAGAATAGCCAAAACAATCTTGAAAACTAACATAGTTGGAAGACTCAGACTTCCCAATTTCAAAACTTATTTCAAAGCTACGCTCATCAAGACAGTGTCATACTAGTATAAAATAGACATACAGTAGTCCCCACTTATGCCTGGGGGATGTGTTCCAAGATCCCCCAGTGGATGCCTGAAACCATGGATACTACCAAACCAGATTGTCATAATCACAACACACTTCTGTGCTCACGTCTTCTACCCACAAATTTAATGCCTTTTCTATCTTAACTAAACATGTATCATGCACTTTGACTGTAATTTTGCGGTATGAGGTATGACAGCAAAACCAGATTTCTTTTTCTGTCTTCACAATTTCATAGATATATTTGTTCTTTCCACAGATCTTAGCAACCTCAGCATACAGGGATTTTTTTCTTTCCTTATTAAGTAGAGAACTTTCACCTTTTCACCTAAAGGAAGCACTTGAAAGCTTTTCTTTGGCATATGCAAATTGCTACCATTACTACTTTTGTGCTTTGAGGCCATTATTAAGTAAAGTAAGAGTGACTTGAACTCAAGCACTGCATGAAAGTCTATCTGATAACCTAGATGGCTCCTAAGTGACTAACTTAGGGTGGGGAGCTTAGACAGCAGGGATCTGCTGGACAAATGGATGATTCATATCCCAGGCAGGACAGAGCAGGATGGCACAAGATTTCATTATGCAACTCAGAACAGCATGCAATTTAAAACTGAGGAATTATTTATTTGTGGAATTTTTCATTTAATATTTTTGGATCATGGTTGACCACAGGTAACTGAAACCTCAGAAAGCAAAACCACAGATAAATGAGGAGGTATCAATGGGATAGGATTGAGTGTTCAATAAATAAATTCATACCTTTATGGTCAATTGATTTTTGCAAGGGTGCTAAGACAACTCAGTAGGGAAAGAACAGTCCTTTCAATAAAGACTGCTGTTACAACTGGATGTGCCCATCTCAAAGGATGAAGTTGGACCCATCCCTCATGCCACATACGAAAATTAACTCAAAATGAACCAAAGACTTAAATGTAAGAGCTAAAATGATAGGACTCTTAGAAATCATGAAAAGATGTTTAAAATCACTAATAATCAAAAAAATACAAATTGAAATAAGAAACTGTATTTTATTTCTCCAACTGATGAAAGAAATTCTAAAGACCAGTACAGGTTCAGTTTGGAAGAAACAGAACATGGATACACATTTTATGGTTATATGTATTGGCTCCTTCTGGAAAGCAGCTTGGCAACCTCAATCAGTGTTAAACTGTTTAACTCAGTAATTTCATTGAAAAGGGATTATCCTAAAGACATATTGGGTAAGGATACAAAGTTGCACATGCAAGGATGCTCATCTAAGTATTTTAAAGAAGAGTAAGAAATTGAGAGTAAAGTAAATGCTCATTAGTTAGGGTTTGGTTTTAAACAGATATACAATAAAGTAATAAGCAATCATTAAAATCATTGATTAATAGGTATATTTTATTGACATAGAAAAAATGTTGAGAATTTATTAAGATAAAACAATTAGGCAACAAAAATAGTATATTTTTTCTTTTCTTTTCCTTTCTTTCCAACTTTTATTTTAGGTTCAGGGGTACATATGCACATGTGCAGGTTTTACATGGGTAAACTCTGTGTCATGGGGGCTCGGTATACGATTTATTTTGTCACCCAGGTAATAAGCATCATAGCTAATAGGTAACCTTTTGATCCTCACCCTCCTCCCACCCTTCACCCTCAAGTTAAGCCCTGGCCTATGTCATTCCCTTCTTTCCGTCCATGTGTACTGAATATCTGCCTCCCACTTATAAGGAAAAACATGCTATATTTGGTTTTCTTTCTGTGTTAATTTACTTAAGGTAACAGCCTCTAGCTCCATCTATATTGCTGCAAAGGAAATTTCCTTTTATGACTGTGTAGTATTCCATGGTATATATGTACCACATTTTCTTTTTCCAGTCCACTGTTGAGGGGCATTTAGGTTGGTTCCATGTCATTGCTATTGTGAATAGCACTGCAGTGAACATACACGTGCATGTGTGTTTATGATAGAATGATTTATATTCTTTTGGGTATACACTAAGTAATAGGATTGCTTAGCTCAATGGTAGTTCTGCTGTAATTTATTTGAGAAAACTCCAAACTGCTTTCCACAGTGGCTGAACTAATTTACATTCCCACCAACAGTGTATAAATGTTTCCTTTTCTCTGAAACCTCACCATCATCTGTTATTTTTTGACTTTTTTACAATAGCCATTCTGACTGGTATGAGCTGGTATCTCATTGTGGTTTTGATTTCATTTATCTAATGATTAGTGATGTTGAGCATTTTTTCATATGCTTATTGGCTACATGTATGTCTTCTTTTGAAAAGTGTCTGTTCATATCCTTTGCTTATTTTTTAATGGGGTTGTTTATTTTTGTTTATTAATTTAAGTTGCTTATAGAGTCTAGATATTAGACTTTCGTCAGATGCATACTTTGCAAATATTTTCTCCCATTCTGTAGGTTGTCTGTTTACTCTGTTGATAACTTCTTTTGCTGTGCAGAAGCTCTTTAGTTTAATTAGATCCCACTTGTGAATTTTTGCTTTTCTTGCAGTTGCTTTTGGAGTATGTCATGAATTCTTTGGCAGGTCCAAGTCCAGACTGGTATTTCCTAGGTATTCTTCTAAGGCTTTTATAGTTTTAAGTTTTACACTTAAGTCTTAATCCATCTTGAGTTGATTTTTGTATATGGTTAAAGGAGGGGGTCCAGTTTAAATCTTCTGCATATGGCTAGCCAGTTATCCTACCACCATTTATTGAATAGGGAGTCCTTTTCTCATTGTTTGTTTTTGTCTACTTTGTCAAAGGTCAGATGGTTGCAAGTGTGTGGCCTTATTTCTGGGTTCTCTCTTCTGTTCCATTGGACTATGTGTCTGTTTTGTGCCAGCACCATGCTATTTTGGTTACTGTAGCCTTGTCATATAGTTTGAAGTCTGGTAGTGTGATGTCTCCAGCTTTGTTCTTCTTGCTTAGGATTACTTTAGCTATTCAGGCTCATTTTGATTCCATATGAATTTTATAATCTTTTTTTCTAATTCTGTGAAAAATGTCCTTAGTAGCTTTATAGGAATAGCATTGAATCTGTACATTGCTTTAGGCTGTATGGTCATTTTAATGATATTGAGTCTTCCTAACCACGAGCATGGAATGTTTCTCCATTTGTCTGTGTCAGTTCTGATTTCTTTGAGTAATGTTTTGTAATTCTCATTGAAGAGACCCTGGTTAGCTGTATTCCAAGGTAGCGTGTGTGTGTGTGTGTGTGTGTGTGTGTGTCTATTGTGAGTGGCATTACATTCTTGATTTGGCACTCAGCTTTGACATTATTGGTGTATAGAAATTTTACTAATTTTTATACATTTATTTTGTATTCCGAAACTGTGCTAAAGTTACTTATCAGATCTAGGAACTTTTGGGCAGAGACTATAGGATTTTCAAGGTATAAAATCATATCATATGTGAAGAAAGATAGTTTGACTTCCTCTCTTCCTATTTGAATGCCTTTTCTTTCTTTCTTTTCTCTCTCTCTCTCTTTTTTTTTTTTTTTTTTTTTTTTTTTTTTCCCTGATTCCTCTGGCTGGGACTTTCAGTATCATGTTGTTAAATAGGAGTGATAAGGGCATCATTATCTTGTTCTGGTTCTCAAGGTGAATGCTTCCAGCTTTTGCCCATTCAGTATGATATTGGCTATGAGTTTGTCATAGATGGTTCTTATTATTTTGAGGTATGTTCCTTCAATGCCTAGCTTATTGGAAGTTTTATCATGAAGGGATGTTGAATTTTATACAAAGCTTTCTCTGCATCTATTGAGATGATCATGTGCTTTTTGTTTTTAGTTCTGTGTATGTGATGAATCACTCTTACTGATTTGCCTATGTTGAACCAACCTTGCATCCTAAGGATAAAGCCTACTTGAGTGTGGCGGGTTCACTTTTTGATGTGCTGCTGGATTAAGTTTGCTAAGATTTCCTTGAGGATGTTTGCAAATATGTTCATCAGAGATATTGGCCTGAAGTTTTCTTTTTTTGTTGTGTCTCCACCAAGTTTTGGCATCAGGATGAGGCTGGCCTCATAGAATGATTTACAGAGGAGTCTCTTCTTCTTCTTTTTTTTTTTTTTTTTTGGTAATAGTTTCCATAGGATTGGTACCAGTTCTTCTTTATATATCTCATAGAATTCAGATGTGAATCTGTCTGATCCAGGGCTTTTTCTGGTTGGTAGGCTATTTGTTACTGATTCCATTTTGAAACTTGTTATTGGTCTGTCCAAGGTTTCTATTTCTTTCTGGTTCAATCTTGGTGGGGTAGTATGTTTCCAGGAATTTATCCATTTCTTCTAGGTTTTCTAGTTTGTATGCATAGAGGTGTTTGTAATAGTCCCTGAGGGTTTTTTATATTTCTGTGGCTCGATGGTAATGCCCTCTTTGTCTTTTCTGAGTGTGTTTATTTGGATCATCCCTATTTTTTTATTAGTCTAGCTAGTGGTCTATCAATCTTATTTATTCTTTCAAACAACCAACTTTTGGTTTTATTGATCTTTTGTATGGTTTTTCATGTCTCACTTTCATTCGACTCAGCTCTAATTTTGATTATTTCTTTTCTTCTGCTAGCTTTGGAGTTGTTTTGTTCTTGTTATCCTAGTTCCTCCAAGTTTTATGTCAGTTTATTAATTTGAGGTATTTCTTTTTGATGTGGGCATTTAGCACTATAATCTTCTTTTAATACGGCTATTGCTATGTCTCAGAGATTCTGCCTTTTTATAAAAATGAGAAGATCTATAATCTCATGTTGTAAAAAGGCATAATCAATTTCAAAACATTAAAAATATGTATCTCTGGATGTCGCAATTAGAGCTGATCTTCATGCTCTTCTTTTATAGCTGTGTGTGGGTTTTTTTCTAGTTTTCTGCAATGAATTTCCATTCTATTTGTAATTTTTAAAATATATGGATGGCATTTGGGGGAAAAAAAGCCCCTTTCTTAACAAATAAGTACGCAGCTATGTATCTATTCTATTAACTCTCATGTAGTAGCCTCACTTGCAAAATAACATGTGATTGGAAAAGCCCCTCTACTCCCACAAGTCTACCCTTTCCCTATAACTGAGGCTGAAATTCATTTAAGAGAAAACAAGACCATGGAGCCGTATTTGACAATAAAATTACATTTTTCTCAGAAAAGTAGCACACAACTCAAGCACTGAGGGTATATCTTATCTTATTCCTATCCATTCCTCTTAATACCTTTTTCTTTTGCCTCTCTTCCTTCCTCAACACCAGTATACTTTGCTCAACAATTGTCTGTTGAATGAATTAACAAGCTCTGATTACAAATTAATCAGAGAATTTTCTTAAAGCTGATTTTGATAGGAAGATATGGAGAACCCATGAACAGTGCATACCTAAGACAAGGAAGAGAAAATGCACAATAGAATAATAAGTAGCCATTTAAATTGTTAATGAATATGTATATTGTATGGACCTGACAAGTATCCAAATCTTATTGTTAAGGTTAAAAAGAAAACAACTATGCATTCCTGCCTCAGCCGGGGAGTACGGGAAAGGTAAATTAACATCCGGTGGGAATATTTGAGTTGCTGAAGTTGAACTTTGTCTCCCCCTCTGCTTTTTCTTGGGTCAAATCTGGCTGTATACTTCCTTTAGTATGCTATAGTTTGATTTTTTCTCTTATAAATGTGTCTGAGAAGTACATAATGTACTCCAAACAGCTTCTGGGCTGAAAACAATCTGAACATTTAGACCAACAATTATATGCTAATCCAATAATTTTAGATTGGTAGATGTCAAGGAGCATTATTAGACAGTTTTCTCCTATTACTCTAGCCTATTGAAAGAGGTTCTAATCTTTGTATAATTGGGATTGATGACCCTGAGTTACTGGATAATCCCAAAGACTCTAAATCTTTTAATGTAAAACAAATCATAACAACCAGCATTCTCAGCTAACTGGTGGTAATCCTTTGTAGTATAAAACACAAGCCTGAGAAATCCTTCCATGCTCACTTTTAGTTGGAACCCTCTGGAGAATATGCCTGTCTGACCCAGGGAAGAGATGTATTTTTTCCTCCCAACAAACTCCCTGACGACATGCATCCGTCAATACAACTAAAGCCTACCCCGCCCCAAACGGAGCAAAAATCAATAGCTTTGCTTCCTATCTCCTTCAAGAGAGTGCTTAGAGCATTAAAACAGCACACAAAAGATAAGAGATCAACTGCTTTTATCACTTGTCAACTTCTTGAACTACATTTCATAACAGTTTTGGACACACTTCCGACAGCCACAGAAGAAGGTCCCCAGACGTACTACATTACGCAGGTTTCCAAGAAACAAGGCAGCTTGCAAAGCCCCAGAGAGAGAATGCCAAGGACTGAGGCACCTGTCTCAAAAGCTCCTCCTTCCCTTCCAGGTGTTAAACTAAAGCACACACATTTTCATACACTATCCGTGTGTCACCCAGGCACAAAGGAGATTGACATTGCAAGGAATCAGTCAAGCGTCTGTTTAGTTTCACTTCTGAAATGCTCAATTAAATGTGGCTGTAAGTTCATAATTTTTTTTAAAAAAGCTGAGCACACATCTGTAACCTCAGCTGCTTGGGAAGCTGAGGCAGGAGACTACATGAGCCCAAGAGTTTGAGACCAGCTTGGGCAATGTAGCAAAATCCCATCTCTAAAAAAAAAAAAAAAAAAGTAATTAAAAACACTTTTTACAAACTTGAGTAAAGTTAATATTCCAAGCAAGTTTCACATCTCCAAGTGTAAGCTATTTCCCAAGATGGAAGAAGAAGGAGGATTGCTTGTCATGTAATTCCAAGAATCACTAATGAGACAGCCTTAACTTTCTATTCTATCCCTTTCATGAGAAATCTGTGCCCCTGGACCATTGCTTATGCCAGCTCAATTATCCTCAAAGATTTAACCTCATGATATTTTATCTTGTTCTGAATGTGCCCTTTGAAATTATTCTTGCCACCAACTCTATTTTTGAAACCCCATGAGATATAGGGTATGGAATTTTTTAAAGAGAAGCACTACTTGACTGTTGCAATGGGAGAGAGATGTATTTAATAGTGGCACATGTAAAGCACCTGGTACCCATATGTCTACCTAACAGGGGATCCATTTTTAGTTCAAACACTGGTCAGAAAGTGACTTTTCTGTCAATAGTAATGACAGTTAAGGGTAGATCATGGAAAATACAAGGGAAGATGGCCAAAGCCCTGAAAGCAATTGGACTGAGGATCAAAAACTATCAGAACAAACAGCTGGCATCCCATTCTTGGGATAATAATAACAACAGTTTTCAGAGCCTTCTGGAGGTAATAAGCTTCATTAGGCAAACAGTATAAATAAAAGAATATCTTGCTTCTTCTTAAAAACAAAATCTTTTGTTTTTCTGCCACTGGGTTTCATGATGGAAGCAAATGAAATCTCTGGATACATGAGTATGGGGGAAAAATGTATAAGAAATTCTTCAGAGAATAATCACATTTTATATAATGGAAAAAGAGATGCCCAGAGTAGACAAGAACAGGGCCTCTTCTCTTTACATTCACTCATCATTTTCTTACTGAGAAACTTTCTACCAGAACCCTACTTTTGATTTGTGGTGTATATTTAGGTGCATAGAAAACTTGTGTGACTTTCATTCCGAAGTATGAGTTCCATCACTATGAACTAATATATCCTCACAAATTTCTGAAGTAACAGCTACCTCCAGATATCATGGGGGACAGATATCTGAACACAGGGGACCCAAATGACTACAGCATTTAGGATTCTAGCACCAGGAGGGAACTGTTCCAACTGCAAAAAGAATGTTACTCCAGAAAATCACCCACCTCCTAATACGTTACTTTGGCAGGATTTTTAATCTGTCTGGGAAGACTCATTGCATTTAGTTCAGTACTTAGGTGACAAAGATGTGATTCTTTCTAAGCAAAACCTAGAAAAGAAGACCTGTTTTTAAAAACCTTATCTGCCTATGTGAACAAGCAAGGTTTCCAGCAGAGCTGAGTTCTTTGTATTGACCTGAGAAGTGACTCCATGCATAAGCATAGCCAGCCTCTGAGATAAACAACAGTTTGAGATGTAACTAGTTAGTCAAAGCTTTTCAGTGAAGCAGCCATCGTTTTCTTCTTCTTCTTTAGTGTTTCATAGTTATTAACATTCAAATATAGTCGCAATTTCCAAGCCAAATACTAATTTTTATTATCTGATATTTTAGATGAACTGCATTATTCCTGCCTCTGTGGGAAGAGATAACAGATCAGTGTTTCACCAGATTTTTGTAGCTGCTTTGCTCAGAGGTCAAATTGTTGCTCCTTTCTAAAAGTATCAGTAATTGTGCAATAGATTGCAAAGACTTTCATCCAACAAGCTTGTGTGAAATACTATTACATGCTAGACACTGGATGCATAACAATGAGAAAAACAAAGTCCTTGACCTCCAAATACTCTAGAAGAAATGGTCAAAAACACAGATTGCACTATAGAAATATACATACCATATTAGACATATGAACAAGACCCATGTGAATCTAGGAGAGCTGGTGATCAGAGTAGCTATTTCAATGTGGTTTAGCAGTTATAGATAATATTTTGGGGCCCAAGAAACATTTTTGTGCTGTTGCTCAGTGTTCTGCTGGAATCTATCTGCTTTCCCTAGGCAGGGTTTTACTGCCAGAGAAGACTTTACAAGCTCAAATCAAGTGTTAATACCACTATTACTATTCATTAGGCTGAAGTGTCATTTTTCTTGAATTCATCTTTAGGTGTCTCCTCTGATAATTCAATCTCAGTGAGGTCTTTGGCTTCATAAGGTTGTGAAGCAATAGAGTTATATAGGTTGGTAGATGAATAAAAAGAAATGAATCCAGATTGTAGACTTAGAGAAATTAGGATGAAATGGGAAAAAGAAATGAGAAGCTGGTTAAGAGCTCTTTCAGAAATTTATTAATAACGAATGTGCACAAAACTACTATCTGTACAATCACGTCTCAATTTATGTGTTATGCACCATCTTAAAAACTGGACTGTGAAGTAATATTTGAGTCAAATTCTATTTCAACTGTACTCCAAGGCAATTTTAAAAAATAATTTGGAAAATGTCTCTGTAAAACAGAGACTCTCTCATAATGTGAATAATCACTTCCCTATCGTATGTCTTGTAAGTTGGAGTTTTGCTAGGTTTCCTTAATGAAAGACAAACTGCACCTTCTATTTATGTTAAAAAAAAAAAATAAGCAATATTGAAGAGTATGCTGGAAGACTTTCTCTTTCTGTGCAGTCTAGTCATTAGGTGCATGAGATCAGTTGCTCTAGTTCGGAATCACATGCACCAAATAGACCAGTATCCCAGGAAACAGTCAGAATAGGAGGGGCAGTCTCTGCTCCAGGAAACCTTAGGTCAAAAACAAAACAGAAAGTGTTATCTAAGCCAGCATTTTTCAAACTTTGACTCATACATAAAGCACCTGGATTCTGTTAAAATGCAGATTCTAATTCAGGCGGTCTGGGGTGAGGCACAAAGTTCTGCATTTCTAACAAGTTCCCGGGTGCTGATGCCAATGCGGCTGGTCCATGCACCATGCATGCTTTAAGCAGCAAGGATATAAGCTAAGCTGATGAAATAAATGGCAAGAAACATGTGTTGTGCTGTGCAGTTTATCAGCAATTTGACCATCCAGGCAAAATATATTTGAGGTTTCCAAACCATATCAGTGATGAAACAGGCAGAGAAAAAGGGGGGACTCATTGAGACAATGTTTTCTGTTTCCTCCTGTTTTCTCCTATCGCATTCCCAACCCCATCCTCACTTCTGTAGGAGGTAGCACTCTGTTTAGTGCAGGGAGTCGGCTACCATAACATTTCCAGCAGCATCTTCCTATTTCACAACAGCAGTGAAAAAGCAGGGTAACTGGGGAACAGTCAAAGGTTTAGCTTTGATCTCACGCAATATCATTCCTCTGAGCCTCCTATGCTCACTCTTTCAAAAAAAATTAACGCAATGCCTTTTACTCTGGCTTCTTCCTCTCTTGAGATATCTCTGGAACAATAGAGAGGTGCTGGATATGCTAAGTTTTTCCTTTGAACTAAGGCAAAAGGAGTACCTAAGCCCCAGAATACCTTTGGGTTCTAAGCACTGTATCAACTTTGAAACTAACTATGAGATTACAGTTCTATATTTTTAGAAACACATCTTTAACTGAAAAATTGTGGATAAGAAAAATTGTGGATAAAAAAATTGCACCAGTTTTTTAAAATCCATGGCCCCAAAACAGGCACATAAAGAACTTCACCCTCTCTGGGCCTCAGAATAATTTCTGTACCTTGGTTTTCTCAGTAGTCAAAGAGTAATCCATAAGAGGACATATCTTATATTGCCATTGTAAGGCTTCCATTTCTATGTGGTTTAGAGAACTCCTTAAAACCACAAATCAATCATGACACTCAGAAGGATTCAACTTCCAATCAGTAGAAGTAAATTGACAGAAAGAATAGTCAAAATCAAAATATTGCCACTTAGAAATTGAAGATAGCTATTCTACAAGCTGAAAAAAAAAAATCAGCATATTAGAATTGTTTTTTCAAAGATACATCAGACAAAAGTAGGATATAAAAGCAAAAATTCTTGCAAATGGTATGCCATGCCAATTAATTCTACATTTATTTCTTCTTAAAATCTCTTTTTGGTATGATGCCTCTTTTATGCTTCAAAAGAAAACCAGAGTATACAAAACAATTTCTATTGCTAAATACCCTTTCTGTGTCCATAAAACCACTATAAGAATATACATTCACTTAGGATATCAATATTATATATATTAATATACTCTACATGCTCGTAAATATTAAAGATATGCAGAGAAGGATACAGGAATATAATTTTTAGGTTACATTTTTCACTAATGTGGTTTTTATTGTAAAACATAACCTGTGTGTGTTTCGATAGCTATGCCATATCTGCCCTCTAGTGGAAAGATGGGATTAGCACTTCAAGCTTGCTATTCTGGTTTCCACAACAGAAATTTGCCTGCAACTAGAGGAACATCGTTACTGAGCTACCAGAAGAGTACGGATTCCATCCTGACTGTCATGTTATGCTAGGAAAAAGACACATCTGGGTATGTCTTTTGGTTAGTTGGGTAGGCTCTGCAGAGGTATGAAATATGAGAGACCAGAGAAATGCAGAGCCCTTGGGTGAGAGCTCAAGCAGAAGCCATCATGCCCATCCACTTGGTCACATGACAATATTCTAGATGCCAAGGGATAATTTTGGGCACAGTATGTATCCTTCACTCAGACTGTCCTCTGGCCCAAGAAGCTCTGGTCTTCTGCTAGAATTTTAGAAAGTTGAGAGCTGCTCATAAAAATCGATTTATTTTCAGGAATAAATTATCAGTTATCATGGAAGCAGAAGGTAGCACTGCCCTAGAACAAAGAGGGTGTGACACAAAGCTAGGGGAATGATATCCCTTCACTTCCTCTGTCAGCACAGCATGGCACCATCACATCAAGGGCACTGGACATGAAATAGCCTCAGCAGTGTCAGTGTTTTAGCACAGGACAATAACTACAGGACCCTTTAAGGATGGCACAGCACAACTTCAGGGGCCAAGAGCAAATATTGGTAACCAAGAGCTGCTTAAGAAGCAGCAGCACCAGAACCAAAAACAAGGCATCATTCACTGCAGGGATCCACATCACCAATGACCTTGGCAGAACAGGTCAGGATGTGTTGTCAAAGAGAAGGAAAATGGAAATGCCTTTTGGTGGCTGACAGGATTATATTCATGAGCAGCATGAGATATTCTCTGAAGATGGTTAGAAATAACTGGCTGTTGGAGGTCCTAAAATTGCAGGACAGGAAAGAGCTAGACAAGTAGTATTTACCCTACTATTGTGAGCAAGCTAATGTGGCTGATAAACTTACCAATATGCAACATAAATTTTCTTGCTGATAAGGCAGCAACAGTTCTGATGAATGAACACACATCAAGAACAAAGGAAACAGAAGAAGGCTGGAAGAAACTAAATAGTTTGGTTAGGACTGGAACAACCCAGGCTCCACAGAGAATAAACCCCAGAGAATCTTCAATTGTCTAAACCTCAAACATACAAGGAACCTGTCAGCATCTTCACTGTGTTAATTATTCCCACCATGGGAGTTCATGTTTTCTAGGTTTCAACTGGGCTTTTCATTTGGGTATCTGAACTCCTTATCATCATTCATATCAAACTTGTCCCACAGGTTTTCACCTCTGGGTTTTTCCGTGCCACTTTTAAAATCTTTTTCCTCCGCAATGTCTGGTACAAAGTAAGGGACCAATATATTTTAAATAAACATATTTTATAAGTTAAATATCTTCCCCAACACAGAAGGAAACCCATTCTTAAAACTTACATGGAAATCAGGCTTCACTTCACTCCACCTACTTTTTATATCTATTCCTTCAGAATTAGTTAGACATTAGGAATATCCTAGGAATAAGACATATCAAAATCATCAGATGCTAAAATTCTCATCCATAATTTCTGCACTATCCAAGTTTCCTAAAATCAGTGTGTATTACTTTTAATATCAAAGTCAAAAAACAAAATTTTAAAAATCCTTTCAGCTTCACTATCTTCTCATAAACCATTTTTACCTACATTTTTACTCCCTGTTAATGGTAGGGCCACACCTCCCAGTCACCCAGTATCAAATCTCAGGTGTTTCTGGATTCTTCCTATCCCTGTTGCTCACCTCCCAGATGCAAACAGTCTCCAGATTACATTTGGGCTTTATTCCCACCCTCACAAAGTATCTTGCAAACATCTTTTTTTTTCCATTTTCTCTGCCACAACCCCGCTGAAGATTCTATGACCTTATGGCTAGATAGCTACAATCTCCTGCTGCACTTCTAGCTTTTCCCTGCTACATCCTGAAAATATTGCAAGGTTAACCTTAGCTAAAAGTATATAGGCTGGGTGTGGTTGTTCATGCCTGTAATTCCAGCACTTTAGGAAACTGAAGTGGGAGGATCCCTTTAGCCCAGGAGTTCAAGAACAGCCTGGGCAAAATAGCAAGACCCCATGTTTATAAAAAAATAATCTGACTTGCTGGCATGCACCTGTAGTCCCAGCTGCTTGGGAGGCTGAGGTGAGAGGATTGCTGAAGGTGAGGAGGTAGAGGCTGCAGTGAACCATCACTGCATCACTGCATCTCACCCTGGGCAAGAGAGACCCTGTCTCAAAAAAATAAACAAATAAAAGATAAATAAATAAATACACACACACACATACACACACGTATAATTTCTTTGGTTTTGAACAAATCACTCCAGTCAAAACTGTCATTGGTCCCTGTATTATTCTATTCTCACACTGGTAATAAAGACATAACTGAGACTGGGTAATTTATAGAGAAGAGGAGATTTGATGGACTCACAGTTCCACGTGACTGAGGAGGTCTCACAATCATGGTGAAAGGTGAAGAAGGAGCAAAGGCATGTCTTACTCTTACATGGCAGCAGGCAAGAGAGTATGTGCAGGGGAATTGCCCTTTAAAAAACCATCAGATCTCGTGAGACTTATTCACTATCATGAGAACAGGATGGGGGAAACCACTGCCATGATTCAGTTATCTCCACCTAGTCCCTCCCATGACACACAGGAATTATGGGAACTACCATTCAAGATGAGATTTGGGTGGGGACCAAAAGCCTAACCATATCAGTCCCTCATTGCCTTGAATTTAAAAATCCCAATGTTCTAGTTTGACAAAGTTCTTTCCTGCTCCCACTTGGCATTCGGTTACCCTCCTAACTTCTAGTCCCTCTTCTAACCCCCTCATCATCACCTTCTATGAATTCTCTGCTCCAAATAAATGGGCCTGCTCTCTGTTATTCATACAGACCATCTTATTTCCCCCAGTGAATTTATATCATTCACTTTTCCACATGTTAACATTTTCTCCCACTTCCTCTCACTAAAAAAATCTTCCTCTTTCTGACTGGGTGTGGTGGCTCTCGCCTGTAATCTCAGCACTTTCGGAGGCCTAGGTGGACAGATCACCTGAGGTTGGGAGTTCGAGACCAGTTCGACCAACATGGAGAAACACCATCTCTACTAAAAATACAAAATTAGCCGGGCTTGGTGGCACATGCCTGTAATCCCAGCTACTCGGGAGGCTGAGGCAGGAGAATCACTTGAACTTGGGAAGTGGAGGTTGTGGTGAGCCGAGATCGTGCCAGCCGAGATCGTGCCATTGCACTCCAGCCTGAGCAACAAGAGCAAAACTCCACCTCAAAAAAAAAAAAAAAAGAAAAAGAAAAAGAGAGAAAAAGAAAGAAAGTCTTCCTCTTTCTTCAAGGCCTAGGTCAAGGCACCCCTCTTCAGAGATTCTATGAACTCCCAGTCTTGTAGTGATTGCCTTTTCCTCTGAACCTAGAACATGTATGGTCCACATTACACATCTGACAGTCTTCCTTAATGGGACCAGTTATCCCCAGTTTGTGTGGAACAATCCTGGTTTGCACCTGTGTTGCTGGTGAAATACTTAATAGCATTCAAAAATGCTCAAAAATGTCCCAGTCTGGATGATAAAATGCAACCATCTACCTTATCAAACCTATCTTTGCAAAAATCTAATCCCCCTGGCTGAGCTACAAAGGATTCAATGATGGAACTGTGTCCCATTCCTCTGTACCCCTCCGTACACACTACGCTGTGCTTTGCCCAAAGGAATAGCTCAAACAGTGCTTGAAAATCAAGTTTTATTATCCTTGACAGTGGGGGATTCTCGTTTTGCTTATAAACAGATAATTCCATGGGGAATTACCTACCCCTTCATCCTCCCCTACACACACACACACACACACACACACACACACAGAGAGAGAGAGAGAGAGACTGACCAGAGTACAAAAAGTCTAAACTTCCACCAATACCATATTATTCTCTTCCTCATCCCAGCTCAGTGTGGGGAAGGGATTCCTTTGTGCCTTGCAGAGCACAGAACCACACTTTCAGATTTTAAATGTCCTTGTCCTTACTAGGGATTGGCCTGAAGCAAAATTCTAACATTTTGTCATCAATAACACTCATTTTCTCTTTTAGCACATCCACTGCCTCCTTCATTCACAAAACAATGAATGAATATCTGCTTGTGCTAGACATGAAGCAGATCCTGTGGACTCAAAACTCAGCAGCAGTCTTCCCCT
The DNA here is from genome assembly GCF_047675955.1 of Chlorocebus sabaeus. Lineage (NCBI taxonomy): Eukaryota > Metazoa > Chordata > Mammalia > Primates > Cercopithecidae > Chlorocebus > Chlorocebus sabaeus. The sequence continues at coordinate 28,655,431 of NC_132921.1, read as the reverse complement.
CTAGGAGCTTAGAATCTGGCATCAGACAATCAGGACTCTACAGGATACACACTATTGAGAAATGGATCCTGTGCTGGGGGAGCATAGTGGAGAAAGCACCTAATTCTTATTGAGGAAGATTTCCCAGAAATGACATTAAAGTTCAGTGACCAAATAGAGAATTAGTAGGAAAAGGCACATCGAATAGAATTGCAAGGAAATTGTCCTGGAAAATGTCAGTTAATTAAGTATGTAAGAAACATGCCAGGCATGGGGGCTAGATGTGGGGAAAGGAATGGGCAGAAAACATGGTTGGACAGGGAGCGTGGAGCCAGATAGAGCCTTGGATAACATGCTAAGAGGTTTAGGATTTATGTTATAAGCAAAGATACACACATACACATACAGAGAGAGAGAGAGAGATTTGTTAAGTTGGGAAAATGACTAGATTTATGCTTTAGATAGCTCTCCCATGGAGAAAGCCCCAAAACTCATACACAAAAGTTTAAGGCCAGCTTTCCTCAAATGAGAGGTTGCATAAAGAAGCTGTGTTTGCAGAGAAACTACGTCATTATACTTACAATGTATGTTTACATAGGATGGCTGGATGGGAAGGGTGGTTTAATGGAGATTGTGAAAAAGCATCTGGGTTCGTTGGCTCAGGCCTGTAATCTCAACACTTTTGTAGGTCAAGGCAGGCAGGCCACTTGATGTCAGGAGTTTGAGACCAGCCTGGCCAACATGGTGAAACTCCATCTCTACCAAAAATAGAAAAATTAGCCAGGTGTGGCGGTACATGCTTGTAATCCCAGCTACTTGGGAGACTGAGACAGGAGAATTGCTTGAACCTGGGAGGCGGAGGTTGCAGTGAGCAGAGATTGGGCCACTGCACTCTAGCTTGGGTGACACAGTGAGACTCTGTCTCAAAAAAAAAAAAAAAAAAAAAAAAAAAAAAAAAGCTACAGCCCTCTCCACAAAATAATTACCTATTTTACTCATTTGGCACTTCATATATGCCCTTTATTATGGTTGGATTTTGAGGGAAAGGAAGCAGCCATGATGGATCAGGAGTGTAAGGAATTGAAAGAGAAGAAGAGAAGCACCTTGCTTGGGCTACTGGATGGATAATGATGGCATTAATAAAGGTGGAGAATATAGGCCACTGAGATTTGGGGATGTATGATGAGCTTGGTTTTGGACATACTAAATTGGAAATGTTTGTAGGAGTTCCAGATGGAGTAATTCAATTGGTTATAGAACTATGTTAGAAGGAAAACTTAAGACAAATTAAATTTAACAGAGTTTAATTGAACAAAGAACAATTTGTGACTCAGGCAGCCACACACACCAGAATAGATTCAGAGTGACTCTGGGCCTGCCATATGGTAGGATAAGATTTATGAACAGAAAAAAGGAGTGAGGTCCAGAAAACAGAAATGAGGTGCAGAAACAGCTGGATTGATTACGGCTCAGCATTTCCCTTATTTGAACACTTCAATAGTCAGCCTCCTGTAATTGGCAGATTCTCCATGATTGTCACAAGAGTAGATGACAGTCTGTTTACACATCCAGTTGGGTTACAGTTCACTATATAGGAAGAAACCTTTAGGCTGAACTTAAAATATGTAAGGAGGTGACTTTGACTTAACAATTGTCAGTGTTAGAGATCAGGGGAAAGAGTTGTTCTCAAGCTAGAAATCGGCATGTTTTTTGCACCTGAGTACTAATTGAAATAGCAAGAAGAGTTGATGTCATCCACAGAAAGGATGGAGATCAAAATGAAATGGAATCAAGGATTGTAGGAGAAGCACAATTAAGGGACGCTGGAAAGGAGGTTTCGTTTACCATGTTGACATTGATCAATTGGTAGTGTCTGCAGGGAGTTCCCAAGGAAGACTCTAGGGCCACATTCAGGGTATGAGGATGGATTCACAGGGCTGTTAGTGGCAGGGAAGGTGGAAGTGGTGGCACCCCAGATTTAGGAGGCTGACAGAGGAAAAGGAGGCAGCAAGAGGTGACACTGCAAAAGAATGATAAGAAAACACATCAGAAAGACATGTTTAGTGGAGGCAGGTGCATCAGGAGATGATATAGAATTACAGGCTGAAGCAGGGAGGCTGGAAATTAGACATTTGCGATTTCATGGGGAGCTGTCTCATTGATTTCGAGGGGGCAGAACTGAGGAGAGTTGAAGAGCAAAGGGGAATCATTTAAATGACCTTGGTGAGGAAAGACGATGCCCCCAAGAAATTCCCAGAGTCTTACCCACACTGTGAAGCAGCCCAGTTCTACCTAAAGGAGACTTGCCCTTCTAAGACAGCATCTCTAGTTTTAAACTGGCTTTGTTTGCACCTGTCTAGCTAGATCAGAACTCAGAGCCACCTGATCACCACTGAGTGGACGATGCTCCCCAACCACCCTGGAGAGTTCACTGAGGTCAATGGGAGAAGCTGCATGGTGTCTGGGATCCTCATTGCCAGACTGTCTTTGAGCATTCAAGAGTTCCTGTGAGAGTCCTAATCAATTTTCCTCTGAGTAATTGCACTCCAGCTTGGGCGACATAGTCTCCAATGTCTGCCCAGGAATCTCAGCAGAATTCTTCATCCCAGCCTACCACTTTGGTGTGTCCTGTGCTTTTTGGGGTTTGTTTTTGTTTTTGTTTTGAGACAGAGTCTCACTCTGTCACCCAGGCTGAAGTGTGGTGCTGTGGTCCTAGCTCACTGCAGCCTTCACCTCCCAGACTCAAGCAATCTCCCACCTCAGCCTCCAAAGTAGCTGGGACCACCGTCAACCACCACCACACCCAGCAAAATTTTTAGTTATTTGTAGAGATGGAGTCTCACTCTGTTGCCCATGTCCTGTGTTTTTTTTTTTTTAATCATCTCTCCCACCAAATCCCACACTACCCACAACATGCCCCAAACTTAACTATTCTTTGATAATACAACAAAAGAAGTTAGGAAGTTTCTAATTTAAAAGACAGGCTGGGTATGGTGGCTAATGCCTGTAATCCCAGCACTTTGGGAGGCCGAGGCAGGCAGATCATTTGAGGTCAGGAATTTGAGACCAGCCTGGCCAACATGGTGAAACCCTGTGTCTACTAAAAATACAAAAATTAGCCAGATGTGGTGGCACATGCCTGTAATCCCAGCTACTCGGGAAGCTGAGGCAGGAGAATCACTTGAACCCAGGAGGTGGAGGTTGCAGTGAACAGAGATTGCGCCATTGCACTCTAGCCTGGGTGACAGACTGAGACTCTGTCTCATTAAAAAAAAAAAAAGACAAAGGCCAAAGGGGCACATACATACAAAAGGAAAAGGACACACACACACACACACACAAAAGCCAAGACTCTTTCACTAAAAGAAGTTGGGGGCAGCTAAAGGGAAGTAAAAGAACAGCAGGCCCTGCCCACCCTGGCAAGAACCCATGAAAGGACAGTGGGAGGGGAGAACCTTCTAGGTTCAAACAGAAAAGGTGAATAGCATCATTTTTGAAAATAGCATTCCCAATCCTAAATTTCAAATTAGAACTGCCTTTGATTGCAAATGTTTAAACTTATATTAAAGGAAAATGACCATTAAGGGGATTGTTTCTGGAGTCAGGCTCAGCATGAAGTAATGGGATGGTTACCTCATTAGAATGAAATAGGAACAAAGCTATCCTTGAAACCTTAAAGACCTGGCTACAGGGCCTGAGCTTTGGCCATTTTTTACGCTGCACTGACCCCTAGAGGTTCTTCCTTTTCATTCACAATGTGCTATGTACTTGGCCCAGGGGAAAAAAATAAAATAAGAGAAAATGTTGCTTTTCTTTCTTACAATCAAAAGGGGTATGAAAAGTCAGAAAAAGAAGGAAAGCGTGATCTCACTGCCAAGGGCTGTCAATTAAAACCACCTTAATAAGAGGAGCAAATCTCGTCAGTGAATTTCTCATGCCCCAAGCACCAGCAGTTAAGCTTGCTACAATATTAGTAAAACAGATTGGGAACAAGAGCTTGCATTTTAAATGTGCATCTTTGATTCCCTGGCCCATGTGGCAACTGAGACCCTAGACCAGCTGCCAACCCCATCCAGTCCCTTCCCAATACAAGGACGGTGGGAAGTTGTGGCCCTATCTGAAGACCCAGTTGCTTGGATTGCCTTATCACTGCCACCTTGCTTAATTTCTCACCCAGAGGAGAAGGTTGAGTCTCCAGAGTGCCCACATGCATGTTAGGTTGAAACACACCTCTGTTTGGGGAAGCAGGCTGCATCATTATTACAGGGTAGGGGGAAAAAGAGCGTGGCATGTCAAGTCCTCACAAGAATCTTAATGACGCCTTATGGCAATAGAAAATTTGATTTTTAACCCACAGGCCATCCAGAAATCTGTCCTCTTATGGAGAAGAAAGGGAGGAATCAGAAATATTGAGGGAGCTGGGATTCCCAGTCCGCAAGTGTGACTTGTGGGAAATTTTAAGAGTGCATGTCCCTCAAATTAAGGAATTAATCCCTCTTCACGGCAGACAGTCCAGAGGAATAAGAGATCCAAGAGGGGCTGGGACATGTGCTCTAAAATTCAAATAATCCACAAGTGTGCATCCATCATTATAGTTATATAGATTATATTATATAGTTATATATAATTACAATATCCATAGTCTCACTGAAAGGGAAGAACAAAAAATATAAGGCCCTTTGGAAACAACAGTTCGAAAACAATAGCTTGGTTACTCTCTAAACATCATGTACAGAATTTCTCACATGTGAAGCTGCCAAGTTCTACCAAAAAGAGCCTTGCCCTTCCAAGACAGCATCTCCGGTTTTAAAGTGGCTTCATTTGCACCTGACCTAGGATCAGGACTCAGGGCCACCTGATCGCCACTGAGTGGATGATGCTCCCCAGCTGCCCTGGAGAGTTCACTGAGGTCAATGGGAGAAGCTGCATGGTGTCCGGGATCCTCATTGCCAGACTGTCTTTGTCTGAGCATGCAAGAGTTCCTGGGAGAGTCCTAATCGATTTTCCTCTGGGTAATAATGGTCTTACCTGCACGACAGCTACCTGAAAGCTCCTTTCCTCAGCAGTGGTGATCGTTACCACCTCAAACAAAGCTGGCCTCTCCAGAGCACGCACCTGGGAACAGGCTGAATGTATTGAAAACTGGTGAGCCTGAAAAAGGTAATCTTAGGTAAATCTCTTTATCTCTACGAACTGTGGGGGAAGCATTTTTAAACCTGTATATATATGGGTGAATCTTATTTTTTTGAAAAATGAATCTGAGAAAAGAACTTTTATCTGAGGAAGGCAAGTCCTTTTAACTAATCAGGCCCAGAGAGACATGACAATGAAACAGCAATCATGCACGACTCCCCACTTTGAGTTACGTATTCATCTCTTGAAACTGCTTGCTAGTGCCACAAACAGCCATAGATTCATCTAAGAATGCTGCACCGGACACGATTACCCACACCCTGTAGCTTAACAATGTAAAACCAATCACTAATCAGTGTCATTTCTATAAACTCACGAGGATTCCTGGGTTTATACAAAGGAATTTTAAACCAGCCCACTCCCTTTTCCTCTTTTTGCCTTTAAGAACATGCTTATAATAAAGGCCAAAAGAAGCTCATATCCAAGATTACTAGGGTTTGAGTCTTACGGGCAGCTGTCTTCACTTTGGCTCAATTAAACTCTTTACATTGTATGTTGTGCTTCAGCCTCTTCCTTTTAGGTGTACAAAACTTACAAGAGGAGGGAGTTATTTCTAGTCTAGACATTTGATTGGACACCAAAAATAAAAACATGGAAAGTAATTAAACCACTCATGTCCTGTAGCTTAACCACTTGCCTTTTTCATGAAATTACACTTGTGCCTTAGACACTGGCCCAAGCATTATGCATCTGGAATTTCAGGCTGTCTTTACCGCTGATCATCTAGTAATTGATTGGGCAGTGATCTGATTTAATGGGTGAGCTAGCTGAAATAATTGGATTGACAATTTCCATAGATGAGGTGTTCACTCACCACACCATCTTTCACCCATTAGGATGTTATGCATTTACTCCAATAGATTCAAAGGGAATCATAATTATTCACAAAATTTTCCAATTTCCCACTGCAGTTGTCACTCAGAAAGTATACCAAGAAGCTCAGCAGAAGAAATGCATAAATATGTAAGCCCTTATTAAATGATTCGCCTCACTGGTGGCAACCTTCAGTCTAGGAGCTCCCATTTTCATTTACTTAAGGAACCTTGACACAGTCCTAAGGCATATAGGACTATGAATGCCTTAAAAATATATCCTGTTTCCTTACACATATATTGAGTTTCCAAAAAGTATCAGAACAAACACCAGTTGCAAAAGGTTTCATGGTTACAGCTATAATTTCTGAAAAACTGGGAGCATACAAATATTTCCCAATTACAGAAAGATGTCACTAATATTTACTTTCCCTGTCAGTTGTGTTTTGTTAATTAAGCATCTTTTACCTGAGGGAATAAGGCACTTCTTGTTCTCCCTGGGGTTGGAAGGTAAAAGTAAGTAGAGATTAGGCAGTGACTGGAATCACAAAAGCAAGTGCTGCCTGGCTAACTCCCCGTCCCCACCCCAGCCCAAGGCAAATGATAGAACATTCTATTTAAAGAAGTCCATTGACAATACTATTGTTCTTTCAAAGCCTAGGAGAAAGTAAAAATTGTATGAGAATCTCCTTTTTTTCCTCCCTTCAAAATGCTGGGTATACATAAAGTGATTGAGAAAGGAAAAATAACCCAGAGAAGTCTGAGCTATGTGAGCTATGCAGAATGCATCAGTCCCAGAAAGGCATGAGTTGGGACTTCAGTCATTTATCAGGCCCAGAAAGATATCAGCATGGGACTTCCACTCCCACCAACCACTGCCTGAGGGCAATTATTTAAAGGCATTTTGTTCCCGATTTGCTGTTTCACTCGTAGTCTTTATGTTTCTGGAATTTGTGATACGAAGAACAATGTAGAGCCAATCATAACTTATTATTTTAAAGTAGATTTTTGGTTAACAATTTAGGAACTCTCTCTTTTCCTTTAAAAGCCTACTTGTGGCTGGGCTCAGTGACTCACACCTGTAATCCCAGCATTTAGGGAGGCCAAGGTGGGTGGATCACCTGAGGTCAGGAGTTCGAGATCTGCCTGGCCAATACGGAGAAACCTCATCTCTACTAAAAATACAAAATTAGCCTGTAATCCCAGCTACTCGGGAGGCTGAGGCAGGAAAATCACTTGAACCCAGGAGGCAAAGGTTGTAGTGAGCTGAGATCACGCCATTGCACTCCAGCCTGGGCAACAAGAGTGAAACCCTGTCTCAAAAAAAAAAAAAAAAAAAAAAAAAAAAAAAAAACCTACTTGTAACACCTGCTAACAGGAGTATATATTCAGGGCAAGTTGAGTCTATATTTGCAATCCTCAGTAACGACCCAAATAAACTCTCTACTTTTATTAATTTTGCTTCTGCTTCTTCCTTTTAGGTCAACATACTATGACATTCTAGAAAGTTGGATAAAGTTTTAAAGATTGTTATTTGTATTATTAAAGTGATTTCTGATTATTTTTGAGTTTACATGCAGTTATCATTGTCCATACATCCCAGGCAAATAGAAGAGCTTAATTTAGGAGGTTTGGATGTTGCTTGAATGCATGATTGTAGAAACACAAAATAATTGACTAAGTGGAGGTAGAGAGCTCTAATACCAGCAGTTACCAAAGTTAGATGCATACACAGCAAGGGCTTTCACAGAACTTTCAAATTCCTTCTCATTGTAAGTTTTGGGGAAAAAAAAGTAAGTTATGCCAATAGTTATTGGTATAGTTTGGATATTTTTGCCCACCCAAATGTCATGTTGAAATTTAATCCCCAGTGTTGGAGGTGGGGCCTGGTGGGAGATGACTGGAGGAAGATTTCTCATGAATGGTTTAGCACTATCCTCTTGGTGCTGTTCTCAGGATAGTGAGTGGGTTTTTGCAAGATCTAGTCGTTTAAAAGTGTGTGACACCTCCCCACTCTCTAGTTCCTGCTTTGGTCCCATGACCTGCCTACTCCCCCTTCATCTTCTACCATGATTATAAGTTTCCAAAGGCCTTCCAAGAAGCCAAGCAAATGCCAACACCATGCTTCCTGTACAGCCTGCAGACCTGTGAGCCAATTAAACCTATTTTCTTTAAAATTACCCAATCTCAAGTATTTCTTTATATTAATAGCAATGCAAGAACAGACTAACACAGTAATGAAGATCATTGATTCTGTGGATGCAAATAACATGGCTTGGAATTCTCGTGCACATTATGATGAGAAAGGAGAAGTAGTCCAAAGTCATGGTTAACACTCTTGACCCAGGTACCTAGTTTTGAATCCTGGCTCTGCCATTTGCTAATTCGGTGACCTAAGTTACTTAGCCTTTGTGTACCTCAGTTCCCCATCTGTAAATATTACCTCCCTCAAGTGTCTCTGTGAGGATTAAATGAGATCCTATTTGGGAAGCACTTAAAACAGAGTCTGGAACATTGTCAGGGTTATACAATGCTATATATGTGTTTGTTGAATACAGAAACAAAATGTGGAGTATTTGTTATTAATTGAAAAGATATTGTGAGATGAACAAGACAAAATCCCTTTATGTCAGTCATTAGATCATTTTTTTGCATGACAAACATTTTAAGAGTCTGACAGAAAAGTGTTCATAATGTATAACATAATAAATTTTGGCATATGATTTCAGCATGTTTATGGGCCCCTACCCCAAGTAACCCATGGGCTGTCTAGATCAGAAGCCTTGCATTAAACCAAAATCATATTTATAGTGAGAATATGCTGGTACAACGAACATTAATCTAAATTTAACAACTATAAACATCTGAGATGTTGTATGAGGTATTTAGGATGTTAAGTGCAGAGTTGTGGCCCCACACCCCCAACCCCTGCCAAATTCATATGTTGAGTTTCTAACCCCCAGTAGCTTAGAATGTGACCATATTTAGAGATAGGTTATTTAAAGAGGTGGTTAAGTTCAAATGAGACCATTAGGCTGAGCCCTAACCTAATACAACGGGTGTACTTATAGAAGCAGAAATTTGGATACAGACAGGCACAGAGTGAAAATTCAGGGAAGAGAAGATGGTCACCCACCAGCCAAGGAGAGAGGCCTCAGAAGAAACCAACCCTGCTGACATCTTTATCTTGAACTTCTAGCCTTCGGAACTCTAAGAAAGTACATTTCTGTTGCTTAAACAACTCCGTCTGTCATACTTTCTTATGGAAGCACTAGCAAACCAATAGCCAGGGTAATAGAAACAGTGGGAGCAATGAAGTACCCTACACCAAAAAGTGGAAAGGGTGGCAAAAAAGAGGAAGAACATTTATTCCTTTATACTTTGATGTGTTGATATTGAAAAAAGATGAAGAAAAATAGTAAATTCTACTGGAATTGCTATTATGAATTTTATTGGGAACTTGTTTTGAAATACTACTACATGCTTTGAAATTCCTAGACTATTACAAGATGATACTATGTAAGATACAATTTATTACTCCCAATGAGTCAGCAATAAATACAAAGCTTTTCATATCCACATAAATTCAATTACATGGTAAGAGGAAAAGAATTCATAGGCAAGTACTCACAAGCATGAAAGATGTAGATGTAGGTATTTATGTTTGGGGGAAACTGTGGCTATCCCTTGTTAAAAGCACTCATTGGGTTTGTCCAGAAGGCAAAGATTGTATCTCCCTGTATAGTACCTAGACTATCACCATACATAATTGAGGGTAATGGTAGGGCTGTGTTTCATGTACATGGGAAGTGAATGTTAACACCAAATGTAGGTTCAAGGGAAACAATTGCTCAATTCTGTGAGCCAACCCCGATTGCTTTTCCTCTCCTAAAACAGATTCTGAAATGAAGCTATGCATACTGTGGTGCTAATGAGACAAAAGAAAGAAGAGGAGAGGAGGATGGGTGGGGTGGCTCATGCCTTTCATCTCAGCACCTTTGAAGGCCAAGATAGGAGGGTCACTTGAGGCCAAGAGTTTGAGATCGGCCTGGGCAATATAACAAGACTCTTTCTCTAAAAAAAAAAAAAAAAAAAAAAAACTAGCTAGGGGATGGTGGTACATGTAAGCCTATAGTCCCAGCTACTCAGGAGGCTAAGGCAGGAGGATTCCTTGAGCCCAGAATTCAAGGCTGCAGTGAGCTATGATCAGGTCACTGCACTCCAGCCTGGGTGACAGAGTGAGACCCTGTTTCAAAAAGAAAGAAAGAAAGAAAGGAGAGGAAAGAAAGGAAAGCCTCTCCATCCTAGAAATGGTTCTCTTTGATGTAGCCTGGGCAATCATTACATACCAGCTCTGTAAAGGAATCACGACAAAATGTCTGAGTATGGTAAACTTGAATAGGACCTCAGAAGAGTTATTTTAGAAATTTAGCAGCAGTGACTTTTTAACGCCTGCTTCATGGAACACATTTCATTTTAAGTATTTCACTGACATTGATGAATGAGCTTGCAATGTTCATCTTAAATTGTATTGAATAAAAACTATTCAGAAACTGGTTTGCACACATTTTTTATATTATTTTTAGAAAGAATGTAGCATTCAGGAAAGACATTAAATTGATGACTTATTCCCAAGAGTACAGAAAGTTTCCCATTTACCCTGCCTGGCTCATTAACTCTGCTTGGCCCATCTGAACCTGAGTTATCTGGACAACTAGGAAAAAAATGAAGGTAATGAAGCTGCCTCCCCAACCAAAGGCTAGAAAAAGTGAAGCATTAAAGAAGCACAGTAAAGATGCAAAATGCTAAAGAAGCAATATTTTCTAAAGTATCTAAATGTGGCTTCTTCCACCATGGGACTAGCAAAGATGCAAAATGCTAAAGAAGCAATATTTTCTAACATATCTAAATGTGGCTTGTCTCGCCATGGGACTATTGCCTTTATTTTCTTTCAATCTTTGACACAAGGTTTTGTTTTTGTTTGTTTTTTTTAAATCATCATTTTTCCTTATCATTTCCTGTATATATGAGTATGGTCCCAAATATACATTTTAAAATAGGGAATGATAAGGACTATATATGTATGTATTTCTATCATAAGCCACATTTTCTCACCTTTCTCATTCTTTCCTCATTCCCAATTCTCCTACTGCTCTCAAACTCTCCATTCACCACTTGACAGAAGTTATTTTACTTCTCTCAGTTCTGGAGTTTTTACAATAATTGTTGCCAAAAAGGTTGCTCTCTCCCTTTAACACAGTCCATCTTGCTCTAGGATCATGGTGGCTCCCCAATGCCATTATTTCTCCAAATATACTAACCTGACCCACACAGAGAGAATCGAGAGGTGAAGATGGTGTCCTGTGTGGACCCTGGCACCACGCTGCTGGGGTTCAAGCTCTGTCTGCGGCCCACCAGCTGAGTGGCCCTGCTGAAGGTCCTCCAGGACTCAGTTCTTTCATCTGCAAAATGGGGATAGTAGTATCTCTCTTGTAGGGTTACTGTGAGTTTAAATTGAGATCATTTATATCTAGTGTTATTGTTATTATAGTTGACCCTTGAACAACATGGGTTTGAACAGTGCTGGTCCACTTACATGCAGGTTTTCTTCTGCCTCTACCACCCCTGAGATGGCAAGACCAACCCTTCCTCTTCCTCCTCCTCCTCAGCCTACCCAATGTGAAAACAATGAGGAAGAAGACCTTTATAATGATGCACTTCCACTTAATGAATAGTAAATGTTTTCTCTTCCTTATGATTTTAATAACATTTTCTTTTCTCTATTACTTTACCACAAGAATACAGTATATAATACATATAACATACATCATATGCATTAATTGACTGTTTATGTTATTGAAAAGGGTTCCAGTCAACAGCAAGATATTAGTAGTTGAGTTTTGGGGAAGTTGAGAGTGATGTGCTGTGCACATTATTCCAGGGTCAACTATATTTCATGAGCTGGGCTCTGGAAGTTCACCATATCAGTAAGGACTGATTAACATTTTTATGGAAGCAAAAATGGATTGTGGTAAGAAACAAGAAAGTAATATTTATCCTGGATGTGTCTGACCTGTGTAATTTCCCAGGCAGGAAGGGCAGTCATTGCAGGACGTTCTCTCCCTTTTCCAGTGTGGCCGCCTAATTGATCACAAGAGTGACTCTGGGTTCTTGCCTCCTATATCTCTTCCCCTTCTCATCTGTTTCTTCACATAGGGTTCTGAAAGTAGTTGCATCTTTTGATAGCACATCACTGAATCAAACTGAGAGTTATTTCCTATGCTCACTAGTTCAACCTACCAATGTTACATTATTTAGGATTACTACAGATAACGAAATCAGATTTCACCTTTTCTTCTTCAGGAATTAACCAAAAATTGTCCCCCAACTATCCAAGAAAACAAAGAAACTAGTCTGCCATCAAGAAAGGAAAGAAAGAAATTAAAACTGAAATGTATGTAGTAAGGAAGATGCTATTATGATTTATAAGTTCCATGTTTGGACTACCATGGCCAAGATCTACCCGGAAAGTCTGCCTCTTCTCAGAGCTTGAGGAGGGTCATATTACCATATTACTTTTATAATATGGTAAAATATACATAACATAGAATTAAGTGCATTCACATCGTTATACAACCATCACCACCATTCATCTCGAGAATGTTTTCATCTTCCCCAGCTGAAACTTAGCACTCATTAAACACTAACTTTTTTAATATCCCTTTCCCTAAGCCCCTGGCAATCACCATTCTATTTTCTCTGATAAATGATAAATGAGAAAGGCAACACACCCTTTTCTGGCCAGATATGCTGAATCTATCCTGCAGATTTGTGGTATAGCAGATGTTGCAGCCAGATGTGTAGTCTCCTATCCACATTTGTTTAATAGTATGATAGCCAAAGAAATTCTGATCTCTAAGGATGAAAGTCACTAACATAAGAAAAAGGTCACTCAAAAATACTTACTAGAGAAATATGGAAATAAATATCAGAATTAAGTTATAGTTCCTTAAGAATATCATTAGCGTTATACTATATTGTTTCCTTTTCTCTTTAGCCCCACAAAGTTTGTGATTACCAGGCAAATCATATCCCCATATTATCTTCGGTTAGGCCAGAGGATAAAAATGATGTCTAACTCCTTATCTAATACAACTATTTTATTTTTATTTTTATAATATGGTAAAATATACATAATATAGAATTCACAGTTTTAACAATTTTTAAGTGTACAGTTCAGTGGCATTAAATACACTCACATTGTTGTACAACCATCTCCACCATTCATCTCGAGAATGTTTTCATCTTCCCCAACTGAAACTTAGTACTCAGTAAACACTTTCTTAATATCCCTTTTCCTAGCCCCTGGAAATCACCATTCTATTTTCTCTCTCTATGAATGTAACTACTCTTGTTATCTCAAGCAAGTAGAATTATACATTATTTGTCTTATAGTGACTGACAGATATGGTTTGGCTCTGTGTCCCCACCCAAATCTCATGTTGAATTGTAATCCCCAATATTGGGGCAGGGACCTGGTGGAAGGTGATTGGACCACAAGGGTGGATTTCCCCCTTGCTATTCTCATGATAGTGAGTTCTAATGAGATCTGGTTGTTTACAAGTGTGTACCACTTCCTTATTTACTCACTGTCTTTCCTGCTGCCATGTGAAAATGTGCTTACTCTCCCTTTGCCCTTCTGCTGCCATGATCGTAAGTTTCCTGAGACTTCCCAGCCATGCCTTCTGTACAGCCTGCAGAACAGTGAGTCTATTAAACCTCTTTTCTTTATAAATTACCCAGTCTCAGATAGTTCTTTACAGAAGTGTGAGAACGGACTAATACAAAAAAAAAAAAAAATGGTACCAGAAAAGTAGGGTATTGCTATAAAAATACCTGAACATGTGGAAACAACTTTGGAACTGGGTAGTGGGCAGAGATTGGAACAGTTTGTAGGGCTTATAAGAAGAGAGAAAGATAAGAGAAAGTTTGGAACTCTAGAGACTTGTTGAATGGTTGTGACCAAAATGCTCATAGTGATAGGGACAATGAAGTTCAGGTTGAGGTCTCAGATGAAGATGAGAAACTTATTGAGAGCTGAAGTAAAAGTCACTCTTGGTATGCCTTAGCAAAGAGACTGGTGACATTGTGCCCCTGCTCTAGAGCTCTGTGGAACTTTGAACTTGAGAGAGGTGATTTAGGATTTCTGGCAGAAGAATATTCTAAGCAGCAAAGCATTCAAGGTGTTACCTGGCTGCTTCTGATAGTCTATGCTCATATGTGTGAACAAAGAGATTATCTGAAACTGGAACTTATGTTTAAAAGGGAAGCAGAGCATAAAGATTTAGAAAATGTGCTGCCTGATCATGTGCAAGAAAAGTAAAACCCATTTTCCAGGGAGAAATTCAAGCCAGCTGTAGAAATTTGCATAAGTAAAGAGGAGCTGAATGTTAATAGCCAAGATAATGAGGAAAACAACTCCAAGGAATTTCAGAGACCTTTGTGGCAGCCCCACCCATCACAGGCCCAGAGGCTTAGGAGGGAATAATTGTTTCATGGGCCATGCCCAGGGCCCTGCTGGTCTGTGGCCTGGACATGGCACCTTGTGTTCCAGCTCCTCCAGCTCCAGCCATGGCTAAAAGAGGCCAAGGTACAGCTTTGGCTGTTGTTTCAGAGGGTGCAAGCCTCAAGCCTCAGCAGCTTCCACATGGTGTTAGGCATGCAGGTACATAGAAGGCAAGAGTTGATGTTTGAAAACTGCCTAGATTTCAGAGTATGTATGGAAATGCCTGGATGTCCTGGCAGAAGTCTGCTGCAGGGGCAGAACCCTCATGGAGAACCTCTACTAGAGCAGTACAGAGGGGAATTATGGTGTAGGAACCCCCACACAGAGTCTCCACTGGGACACTGCCTAATGGAGCTGTGAGAAGAGGGCCACTGTCCTCCAGACCCTAAAACACTGTCCTCCCACCAACCACCTGCACCATGTGCCTGGAAAGCCACAGGCATTCAATGCCAGCCCATTAAAGCAGCCACAGGGGCTGTACCCTGCAGAGTCACAAGGACAGAGCTTCCCCAGGTCTTAGGAGCCCACCCATTGCATCAGTGTGCCCTGGATGTGACACATTGAGTCAAAGGAGATTATTTTAAAGCTTTAAGATTTAGTGACTTCCCTGCTGGGTTTCAGACTTGCACTCGGCCTGTAGCTCCTTTGTTTTGGCCAATTTCTTCCTTTTGGAAAGGGAGCATTTACCAAATGCCTGTATCCCCATTGTATCTTGGAAGTATCTAACTTATTTTCTGTTTTACAGGCTCATAAGCAAAAGGAACTTGTCTCAAATGAGACTTTGGACTTGAACTTTTGGGTTAGTGCTGGAATGAGTTAAGACTTTGGGACACTCTTGGGAAGACAGGATTGTGTTTTGAAATGTGAGAAAGACATGAGATTTGGGAAGGGCCAGGGTCAGAATAAGATGATTTGGCTCTGTGTCCCCATACAAATCTCATGTTGAATTGTAATTCCCAATGTTGGGGAAGGGACCTAGCAGGAGGTAATTGGATCGTTGGGGTGAATTTTCCCCTGGCTGTTCTCATGATAGTTAGTGATTTATCATGAGATATGGTTGTTTAAAAGTGTTTACCACTTCCCTCTTCATGCTCTCTCTCCCCTGCCACCAGGTGAAGATGTGCTTGCTTCCTCTTTGCCCTTCCACCATGATTGTAAGTTACCTGAGGACTCCCAGCCATGCTTCCTGTAGGGCCTGCAGAACCATAAATCAATTAAACCTCTTTTCTCTTACCAGTGTCAGGTGGTTCTTTATAGCAGTGTGAGAACAGACAAATACGCCGGCTCTGTTCCATCTAACAGTTGTTAAAATACCACCTAAAAGTAAGCAATAAATGTTTTCTGGTGATATAGACTTGCCATTCATTCAAAAAACATCTGGTTTCCTCTATGCCAAGAACTGTGGGGAATAAAAAAACATTGTTTAGTCACTACAATCTGGTTATGAAGATGAGACAAAGCAATAGGATTGATTAGGAATAAAACTGCATAGAATAACAACCCCAAATGACTGTAACCAACTGCCAGAACATGGGATACAGAAAACTGATGTTATGAACAGTGGAGGTGAGAAAAGATCAAAGTTGACTGGAGTAAGGGTGAAGTGATTTATAAAGAAAGGCCTTACAGAATTGATTATATTTCTGTAGAACTAAAGGGGAAAGAACTGGGTACAAGAACAAGAGCAAAACCAACATTAGTGGAAAGACAAGGACAGAAGATGAGCCTAACAGGGTGGTCACGTTACTCAATGTGCCCCCTTGTCCCAACCCATCTTTCTCTGCCTTGCCCTGTGTTCCAGAAAGCTGCGCTGTACACACATGCCCTCTGGCTTCCTGTTGGGTTCTTGGTGTGGCTGGTCTCTGAATGTTTAACAAGCATTTGATTCAAACACTGCTAACACCTATTAAAATAATCCCTTCGTTGAGTTCCTTCCTTGAGTAACATTTAGTTAATCCCTTTGAGGGTGGCATCAATTTCCTGCCAGGCTTTGAGTATTATGCTGGGATATGTGTTGCATTGGTAGAATATTTTACATTTTCATGATTGCATCCAGCACAATCCTGAACATATATTAAGGTGAATGAATGCAGTTCTCGGAAGCAAAAAACACAATGGTTAAAAACAGAGCAATTGCATCATTGTACTTTTGACATACATTGAATTTGGAACTTCATTATGTATAGGATATAAGGCTACTCTTGTATTTGATTCTCCTAACAACAAAAAAAAATTCAAAATGTGTTAAAGTTATCAATCTTTTCTATTAGAACAGAATGAAGTATTATCCTTCAACAGGTGAAAGGATAACAATGGATTTTAAAAATTCATGGCAATAAAATAATAAACTCTTGATACATGAATTATTCTCAATGTATTATGCTAACTGAAAGAAGCCAGGCCCATAAGGCTACATACGGCATAATTCCATTTATACAACGTTCTTGAAAAGACAAAACTATAGATACGGAGAACAGATCAGTGGCTGATAACAGATCAGGGTAAGGAAGGTGTTGACTACAAAGGAGTATCACTAAGGAATTTGGGGAAGTGATAAAATAGCTCTGTGTAATTATGGGGGTGGATAAATGACTCTATTCATTTGTCAACACTCAGAACTGCACATCAAAAAGGCTAAATTTTAATGTATATAATTTTTTAAATAAACACAAGTTTTGTTTTAAACCAGAATGGGGTTCGGCTTTTGTCTCTCACTCCAGACAGAGCTCCAGTTCCTGTCTTCACTGCTCTGTGTTCTCTGCTCATATATGGCCCTGTGACCTGAAGGTATTGGGAGATCCCTAAGTCAAACACCAGGATTCCTGGAAGCCAGAAAACGAAGCTGTTAACATTATATGGCTATAGAATTCTCTCTGGAGAAGTAGAAACTCCTGGACCCGGCTCAGCAAAATTTATATAGGGATGTGATGTTAGAGAACTATGGAAACTTGTTCTACATTGGCCTCACTGTCTCTAAGCTAGGTTTGATCACCTGCCTAGAGCAAAGAAAAGAGCCCTGGAATGTGATGAAACATGAGACAGTGGTCAAACATTCAGCTATGTCTTCTCATTTGACCCAAGATCTTTAGCCAGAGCAATGCACAAAATTTCGCTTAAAAACAAACAAGCAAGCAAGCAAACAAACAAACAAACAAAAAACCCCAGTACTGAGAAGGTATGGAAATTGTGGTGGTCATTGTAATTTACACTTAAGGAAAGACTCATGATATGGTGTGGCACTGTGTCCTCACCCAAATCTCGTCTTGAATTATAATCTGAATTGCAGTCCCCCGGTGTCAAGGGAGGGACCTGGTGGGAGGTGAGTGAATCATGGGGATGGTTTCCCCCATGCTGTTCTTGTGATAGTGAGTTCTCATGAGATCTGTTGGTTGTATGAGTGTTTGACAGTTCCTCCTTCACACACTCTCTCACCTTCTGCCATGTAAGACATGCCCGCTTCTCCTTCTGACATGACTGTAGGTTTCCTGATGCCTTCTCAGCCATGCAGAATTCTGAGTCAATTAAACTTCTTTTCTTTATAAATTTCCCAGTCTTGGGCAGTTATTTTATAGCAGTGTGAAAATAGATTAATACAACCAGGAAAGTGTATAATGGCTGTACTGATTTACATCCACACCAACAGTGTGCAAGCCTTCTCTTTCTTCAAATCTTTGTCAGTATTTGTTATTTTTTGCCTTTTTAGAATAGTCATTCTAAAAGGAGTGAGTTGATATCTCATAGTGGTTTTTATTTGCCTTTCCTGAATAGTTATTAATGTTTCACACTTTTAATATATCTATTTGTCATATGTGGGTCTTCTTTTGAGAATGCCTAAGTTTTTCCTTATTTTTAATATGTATTTGTTTTTGTTATATAGTTATTTGAGATTCTTAAACATTTTAGATATTAATTCCTTGTCACATTCATAATTTGGAAATATTTTTCCCATTCCTAGATTATCATTCCATTGATTGTATCTGGTGCTGTGCAGAAGTTTTTTGGTTTGAAATAATCTCATTTGTCTATGTTCACTTCTGTTTCCTTGCATTTTGGGGCTAAATTCAAAAAGTAATTGCCCAAACCAATATCATATTTTCTTTTCCCTTATGTTGTCTTCCAGTAGTTTCAGATGTTATATTTAAGTGTTTGATCCATCTTGAGTTGTTGTTTATATGTGGTATGAGATTCGATGAGGGTCTCATTTCTTTGTTCTGCATGTGGATATCCACTTTTTCCTAACACTGTTTACTGAAGAGACTGTACTTTAACCACTGTGTGTTTTTGTCACTTTTGTCTAAAATCAGTTAGCTGTAAATGCATGGATTTATTTCTGGGCTCTCTACTCTGCTTTATTGTACTATGTGTCTGTTTTTATGCCAGTACCATGCAGTTTTGCTTATTATAGCTTTGTGGTATATTTCAAAGTCAAGTACTGGATGCCTTCAGCTTTACTTTATTTTGCTTAATTATTTGGACTATTCAGTGTTTTCTGTGGTACCATATAAATGGGTGATTCCTTTTGTATGTGAAGAATATCATTGGCATTTTGACAGTGATTGTATTAAACCTGTAGATCATTTTATGTAATATAAACATTTTAACAATATTAATTCTACCAATTTATGAATAAAGAACATCTTTCTTTTTATTTGTCTTTTATTTAATTTTTTTTTTCCAGACAGAGTCTTGCTCTGTCACCCAGGCTGGCATGCAGCAACACAACCATGGCTCATGCAGCCTAAACCGCTTGGGTTCAAGTAATCCTCCCACCTCAGCCTTCTGAATAGCTGGGACCACAGGTGTATGACACCACGCCTGGCTAACTTCAAAAATTTTGTAGATATGAGGTCTCTCTATGTTGCCTAGGCGAGTCTTGAACTTTCGGGCTCAAATGATTCTCTTGCATTTGTTCTCCCCAAATGCTGAAATTACAGGAGTAAGCCACCATGCCCAATCTTTACTTAATTTCTTACCTCAAAGTTCTTTGACTTTTAATGTAGAGATCTTTCACTTTCTTGGTTAAATTTATTTCTAAATATATTTTTATAGCTATTGTAGTTATGATTTCTTTTTCAGAGAATACATTCTTACTGTATAGAAATGCTACTGACTTTTGTGTTTTCATTTTGTATCCTGAAAGTTTGCAGAATTTGTTAGTTCTAAGTTTTTTGGTAGAGTGTTTAGGATTTTTATTATATAAAATTACATCATCTGCAAAGAAGGATTATTTAACTGTTTCCTTTACAATCTGGATGACTTTGATTTTGTTCTCTAAAGGCTCAGATTTGGATATCCAGTACTATGTTGAACAAAAGTGATGAAAGTGGCCATCCCTGTCTTGTTATAGTTCTTAGAGAAAAAGCGTTACTTGTTTTTGTTTAGTGTGATGTTACCTGTGCATTTGTCATGCATGTTCAGTATTGACTTGAGGTACATTTGTTCTACACCAAATATGCTGAGAGTTATTATCATAAAAGAATGGTACGTTATGTAAAATATTTTTTTCTGAATCTATTTAAATGTTATACTTGGTCCTGAGGTCAGAATTTGGGGAAATGCATCCATACCTAGAGGGGTCCCTGATAGGGCATCACATTTAACATTCTGAGGACATGACCTGCTTATAATGTCTACTGTGAGTGTCTAACTCCCAAAAGAGAACTGAGGCCCAGGAATGTCATCTGAATTATGCCTAGTTTCTAAAAAGGCAACTGTAGAAATTAAGTGCTTTTTATATGTGTTGAATAAATGAACCCCAACCAGAAACACAAAAACAAGAATAAAATGGTATGTAGCTTTTCAGTCATGTGGGAACACTTTAGAATTCTCTGCCCTCGCCTCCAACCTCCATTCACTTCTGGAGATTGACAGTTATCTGAAAGGCAAAATGTAATGATCAGGCATATCCAGAGAGCCTTAAAAATATATATTTCCTTAAACCGGCCTTTTGGCACTATTGATACTTTGGGGATGTGTCCTGTGCCTTGCAGGACTTTGGGCAGCATGCCTGGCCTTTATGCACTTGATGTCAGTAGCAACTGCACCATTCTCCTCTCATTGTGACAACCAAAAATGGTTTAATGTTGTCATGTATTTCCTAGGCAGTCTAAGGCAAAGCTGTCTTAGACTGAGAATCACTGCTTTAGACTAATTTTATGAACTACTTTGGCCAGGCCCAGAGGCTTATGCCTATAATCCCAACAATTGGGAGGCCAAGGCAGGAGGGTGGTTTGAGGTTGGGCAACATAGTGAGACCTCATTTCTAATTTAGAAAAAGGAAATTAGTTGGGCATGGTAGCATGTCCTGGTAATCCCAGCTACTTGGGAGACTGAGATGGGAGGATCACTTGAGCCTGGGAAGCCGAGGCTGCAGTGAGCCAAGATCTTGCCACTACACTCCAGCCTGATTGACAGAGCAAGACCATGCCTCAAAAGAAAAAAAAAAAGAATTACTTTATAAAATCATATATGCCAAACTATATATGGTGTACTATATAGGGGTTTAGAGAGTTTTCTAGGGTAATTTCGACTGAGTGGATAGAAAGAGAGATTTTTCACCTTGTATATCAACTTTGGAACCTCAGGACTCTCCAGATAATGATGACTTTATCATAGAAATAATATATGTCAAGATTTTGTCTCTCGTCCTATAGCCTCACTGAGTTGGTTTATCTCTTTTATTAGAGCTATAAGATTAGAACCAAAATAGTTCTAATATGATATAGGCAAAAGAATGAATTTAAAAAGATTTAAAATATATTAAAGATAAGAAAGACCTATGACTTTGTAGTTGATACAATAAGTAAGAATTATTGCTGAAGTTTAATGGAGATCATTGTCTTTTCTTTCCAGGAGTTTGTAAAGTGTTTGCAAGAGTACTCAGTCTATGTCCTTGTTGTTTATTCTTGAACCATTTGTTTGCTCCAGATTAAGGGAAAAGGAAGCAATTATGTCTTAATTATCTTATATAACTTGTGAAGAAAGCACAACAGAGAAATTATCTTGCTTATTTTATGTGATGATTACAAGAAAGTATTCCTGCATAGAAAGAATAAAGTTGAAAAACAAAGCTTTAGTGGAATGGCATTAAATGTTAATTGCTCTTAAAATATGATCATTCTAGAATACCTAAATATTAATTTAATTATCAAGGGAACTTTTCTCAGGGCCATAGTAATAACCAAATTAGTGTTTACTACCAAAATACTTATCACAAAGTATGAAATAAAGAATTTGGCCTTGCCCAGAGAGAGAACTAGCCTTTCCCCTCAGCGTCTGGGGGATATCTAGGTCATATCTGATAAGTGTCTTCTTTGTAGGGTGTGACCCGGTCAGACTGGATTTTAGGGTAGGGCCACTTGTGTCAGGGTAGGCTCTGACCACTCCAGAAAGATCAACCATGTGACTTAGGGTGGGGATTTTGTGTTATGCATTCAGTTGACTTGGAGACTGAGTAAAACCATGTGGGCAAGCAATCAATCATGTCTTAAGCACAGTCCTGGTTAAAAACTCTGAACACTAAAGCTTAGGTAAGCTTTCCTGGTTGGCAATACCCCATATATACCACACGTCAATGCTAGGAGGGTAATGTCTTATCACTCAATGGGAGGAGGACAATGTGGGCTTTAAGTTTAGAATCCTTGCAGACTATATATCTCTCTGGCTAATGTTAACATGTATTCTTTCCCTACAACAAATCATAACCATGAACATAATAATTTTTAGCAAGTCCTGTGAGTCCTTCGAGCAAATTACCAAACTTGAGGGTGGTTGTGGGAATCGCCTAAACTTGCAGTGGTTTCAGAAGTGAAGGTGGTCTTGTGGAGGACTGTGTCCTCCAACTTCGATTCTTAACTCATTTGGGAATGAGTTGATGAACTTATGCCCAAATTCATTCTTTTAAAAAGTCATTGTTCATGTCTTAGAGGAACTTATAACCTAGGTAAGATGAGAAGCATTTGAGGAACAGGCAATATGTACTCATATACAAGGTGTCAGGCATAGTCGCGCTACTGAGAAGGGACAGATTGGAGGGAGGAATGCATTTGACAAGGCTTTAGGAAAGAAATGTGGTGGGGTTTTTTTGTTTGTTTGTTTGTTTTGGCTTAAGTTAAAAAAAGGATCTGGGGAAAAAAAAGAAAAGAAAATATAGGGTCTGGACTGATTGTGAGAATAAAAGAAACTAATTCTACAGAGAAACCAGTAAAAATGAAAGCAGAAAGGTAGGGGAAAGCACAAAAGAATAGTAGGCAGTTTGAGACAGAAGATTGAAGCAGGTGTTGTGGTTGACTCCCCAGCAGCCCCAACAGTCCCATATTATGATTAATCTAAGCCATGTGGGGTAATTCCAATCCCCTTTCTCAGCGACTAGTTTAGGAAAGGGTGTGTTAACCAATTCTAGCCAATGCGGCACAAAGGAAAGTATTTGGGGCCTTCTAAAAAGCAGGCATATGGCTGGGTGTGGTGGCTCATACCTGTAATCCCAGCACTTTGGGAAACTGAGACAGAATTGCTTGAGATCAGGAGTTCAAGACCAACCCCGTCAACATAATGAGATCCTATCTCTATCATATATTTAAAAGAGTAAATAAATAAATAATAAAAAGCAGGCATAGGAAGACGTCTATCTTTTCCTTCTGGCTATTATTGTGTGTGGATGTGTCACCTGGAACCGTCTTACTACTGAGCTGAGGCTGAAGTCAATTCATGGAAGGGAGGCCATGGTTAGAAGGCTACACAGAAGCAAAGCTAGACCCCTGTGGTTTGCATTAAGAATCTAAAGTACCCTAGGATTGTCTTTTAGTTACATTTAATATGTATTTCCTTATTGTTTAACCATCTGAGACTGATAATCTGTATGTGGCAGGCAGAATGCCCTTTCCCAAAAAATTATCCAAGCCCTAATGTCTATAAATTGTAATCATGTTAGGTTACATGGCTAAAGTGATTCTGCAGCTACAATAAAGTTTGCAGATCTCAAAATGGAAAGATTATCTTGGATTATCTGGGTGAGTTTAATCTAATTAAATGAATTCTTGAAGGAAGAGAACTTTCTCTGGCTGGAGTGAAAGACATGAGGCAGAAAGGGAAGTTGGAGCAATAAGACAAATTGACCTGATTCCTGGCTTTAAAGATGAAGGTAGCCAGCTGGGTGCCGTGGCTCATGCCTGTAATCCCAGCATTTTGGGAGGCCGAGGCAGGCGGGTCACCTGAGGTCAGGAGTTCAAGACCAGCCTGGCCAACATGGTGAAACCCCATCTCTACTAAATGTATAAAAATTAGCCGGGCATGGTGGTGCGCATGTCTGTAATCCTAGCTACCCAGGAGGCTGAGGCAGGAGAATCACTGGAACCCGGGAGGCGGAGGCTGCAGTGAGCCAAGATCAAGTCACAGAACTCCAGCCTCCAGCCTGGGTGACAGAGCCAGGCTCTCAAAACAAAGCAAAACAAAACAAAACAAAACAAAACACGATGAAGGGAGCCATGAGCCAAGCAATATGGGCAGCCCCTAGACATCGAGAACAAATCCTGACTAACAGTCAGCAAAAAACCAGGGACCACAGTCGCACCCTCTGAGGAATAAATTTCCTGAGTAGTTTGAATTATCTCCATTCTTTAACCCTAACCCATATTTCCTCTTGCCTTTCTACTGATCTTTAATAACATGGCAATAGAGCCTATGGAATGTCATTTTAAAAAAGAAGAAGAGGAAGAAGAACAACAACAAAGATTGTGACCATTCCTTGAATGAATACAAAGTTCCAGTAAAGTTGAGTGTGCTTCTGACTCACTGAGTAATAATGCACTCACCCTTCCCCCAGCCCTCCACCCCCAGTGTTAAATGTTTTCTGAGTTAGGTGACTAATTCATCCTCTTCTCACAGCAGCTTCTGTAAAACCAAATTCTTGTTTGTTCCAAACTACCACATGAGTTTCTTAAAAGAAAAGTCATAGTTGTAAGGTTATAGTTTTCTCATTCGTAAAATTACTTATAGTTTTCTCATTCGTAAAATTACACTAAGTGACTCGGTTCTTGTAGGAGACAGAGGAGGGGAAGAGAAAGGCTTAAAAGAAGGCATTCATTCCCAATAGCACATTCTGCCATGTTGCTATTTGTATCAGTCCCCTCAAGTTTCCAAATGTTTCTGTTTTCACACAACTATCTATTGTTGGGTGTAAGGCCTTTGTATGAACCATGCTGTGTTCAACAAGCATATTCTTGCTTGCTATCAACCTCTGCCAACACACACACAATTAACTCCCTGCTTTGGTTCTCTCTCAGTCCAGGGAATATTTATCCAGTCAGCAAAAATCAAGGTTACTCCCCCAAAAGCATATTGCAATACCTAACAATTTACCAGCATTGTTTGTTTGTTTTTGAGGGAAGAGGTTGCTCCCATTTATGAAATACATTACCATATGTAAGTCACTGTATTAGGTATTTTGTTAGCATTAATTCATTAAATCAAAAGGGAAAGTCAGTTGGAGGCTACCAACAAATGCAGCAACAACAACAACAAACCAAGCTGCAAATGATCTGAATTTGTATGTGCCAGCCATTCTGCTTCAAGAGTGGAATGAAATCACTAGATCAGCCCTCGTGGCTCATTCTTGGATATACATTCCCCATTGAGAATTCTACAGAAGCTACTGATACTACCCCAGGAGAAAGGCTCATCGTCATAAAATTGTGTGTGTAATGGCAAGAGTCTGGCAGGCTCCTTGACTCCAGCGGAATATGGACTCCCGATGAGGAGTCCTGCACTGGAGCAACAGTCTCAAAACTCCTTTGCTAATAAATCCTTTCTGAAACAAAAACGTATTCCCAAATTTATGGGTATTTACTTACAAATTATATACATGTACTGTTCTAATGTGTATATACAAAAACTCAAAAATTAGAATCACGAAAACATTAGATAAAAACAAATATTAAAAGGTCAGCTATTTTCCCACTCCCAGTGAATGGTTTTACACATGCCCTACATCAGGGACCCCAAGCCCCGGGCTGCAGCAGACTCATACTGATCTTCAGCCTGCTGGGAATCGGGCCACACAGCAGGAGGTGAGCAAGTGAGCGGGCATTCCCGCCTGAGCTCCGCCTCCTCAGATCAGCTGTGGCGTTAGATTCTCATTGACGCACGAACTCTATTGTGACCCGCACATGCGAGGGATCTAGGTTGCACACTCCTTATGGGACTCTAATGCCTGATGATCTGAGGTGGAATAGTTTCATCTCAGAACCATCAACCCATTCCACCCTGGTCTTTGGAAAAATTGTCTTCCATGAAACCAGTCCCTGGTGCCAAAAGGGTTGGGGACTCTTGCCCCAGAGCCTATGGTCCCGTTGCATCTTGCTGCCAGACTTCTCAGAACATCAAGTTCATGAGGCAAAAAGCTGAAAGTACTACAAATAAAACCCTAACCGTCAGATAAAAATAATTTTTAACATTCTGTGATTAAGAAGCTTTACCTATTCTCACCTCTTTTATAAGATAAATAATCCTAGTAAAGATTTCTCAGCGGGCGGGGGGTTACTGGAAAAGCTTTGACTAGTCACCCATAAAAGGACCAGATTTCCTTGGAAGAATCACTCAGCTTTCAGTCCACAGTCATACTCTACTTGTTAAACCAAACTGTGTTGCTTTTTGTCAGCTTAAGACCTGAGTGGAGAATAGCATTGGAAGGTTGCATGGCGTTATAGAAACAGAAAACCTCTACATTCAAATTTCCCTCTCTGAATCTTATTGGCTAGGATAAGTCATTTAACTTATCTGGGTCTTAGATTCCTTAACTCATAAATAAAAAAAAGAAGAATATGTACATATTACATGGCTTACATGTAGATTAAAATTCAAAGATAACATTAATGGAGGTGAAAGTGTTCCATAAATTATAAAATGCTATATAAATGTGAGGAAATAAAAAACTTTTTGTTTTCCCGTCATTAAAAGTCAAATAATTGAAAAAAGTAACTGTTTTCACATAATATTTGTATGTGCCCTTATAGAGAAAACCAGCATGCAAATTAAAATTTCAAAGCCTACTCCAGATCCTTCGAGGCATGCATTTTGACGGCCTACTGCTCCAAGTCCAAATCCCACAGCTACTGCTAGCTAATTGGGTTTTAACTGACTGGTGTTCCCTGCCCGACCTGTGAACTTTGGGACCCCACCCCTCAGCTTGATGTCCCCTGTGCCCAAGAAACATAATCCAGAGATGTCCTTCATGGATTAAGTCATTGAAGATGACTTACACAAACAGTTTTAAAGCTTCAAAATTTATTGCTGTACATATTCTCATAGCATTTACTATGGAAATACTAATAGTGCAAATACTTATTTTGGACTTCATAGCATTTGAGAAATCACAAAGCTTGTTTATATCTTTGCAATTATTTATGAAGCTCTATATTATTTTAAAAATCCAAACAATTGATCCTATATTCAAAGAGATTGTATAACACTCTCTAGATCTCCTTTTTAGACAAAACAAAAAAAAAAAAAAACAAAGAAAAAAAACCCTGGAAGCCACCAAGGGCATTTCTTTCCTTTATAATACATACAGCTTCTAACACTTTTTCAATTGCATGACTCTTGTTCATTCACAGATTCATTCAACAAATATTTAATGACAAGCTATTATGTGCCAGACACTGGGCTAGGCTCTGGGAACATTAGGATGAAAAAGCACAATCTCTGCTTTTACGGTGCTTACAGTCTAATAGTAGAAACAGACATGCAAAAAAAAATTACAATACAATACAATAAAGTGCTTCCATGGAGGTATTTACAAAGTGCAGTGGGAACTGGGAAGGGGGGAAAGAACATCTGCCTGGAGAAATCAGGGACAACTTCACAGAGGAGGTAGCCATTGAGCTGAGACTTCACCAATGATTAGGAATTCACCATGTAGATGGGCAGGCAAAGCGTGTTTCAGGCAAAGGGAACAACAGGTATAAAGACACGGAGGCCCAAGGGGCACTTCAAAGAAGCAAGTAAAGAGGTTTTTCTTGAGCTGAAGGTGCAATGAGGATAGTGGCAGGATGAATGTAAATCAGACAGAGAAGTAGGGATCAGATCATGAAGAGCCTTTTGACCATTATTCCATTTATTCAGCAGTTACTGAGTGTTTACTAGGTGCCAGTCACTTAGCTAAGCACTGGGGCTGTAACGGAAAATCAGACAAACACATCCTTGCTCTCAGGGAGCTTACATTCTAGTAGAGAAATAGACAAAAAGCCAACAAATAAATAAAATACAGATTTAGAAAATGTCTACAAGGGAAATAAGGTGCTGAGGCAGAATACAGTGTCACAGGGATAGGCGGTAGTTAGGGTTATTAGCAAATGCCTCTTGGAAAGGATGTAAAACTCACACCTGCAGGGATAGGAACAATAGTGTGCTCCAATGTGAGCACCCACTATGTGCCAGGCACTGTGCTACACACTTTAGAAACAGTCTATCTCACTGAATCCTCACAACAACTCTATGAGGTAGGTATTATTATTCCTATTTCACTGAGGAGGGACAGGCTCAAAGAGATTAAATAACCTGACAAGTCATACAAATGGCAAAATCAGGATTCAGACACAGGTTCTCCTAATTTCAAAGTGCATGCTCTTAAAAATCACTCTAAACGGCATACAAAGGTAAGTGAGGGAAATAATACGGTCACATTTGCCTGTTTTGATGATCTTTCTGATGACTATATGGAGTGAAAAAAAGGGGGATGGAGAGAGGGAAGGGGAAGAAAGTGGACAGATGAGCAAAAAAGGAAGCCACTGAAAGTCAAGGGGACAGGAAAGCCAGTTCATATGAAGGCAGTGGTCGTGGGGATGGAGGAGATGTGGGGTGCAGTCCGTAGTTCTAAGAGGATTGATGAGAAGTCAGAAGCAAGGGAAAGGGCAGCATTGTGCTCACTCCTGGGCTTCTGCCTTGGGCAGCTGGAGAAGATGGCTTGCTTTTACCAGAGTGAGGGAATGGAAGAGGGTGTAGGTTTGTGGGGACCAGGTGGTGAAGTTTTGAACATGTTGTCTTGTGGGTATACTGGGAACACCCTGGACTTACGGCATGGTCCCCAAGGGACACCATATAATGGCTTTCATACCTTGTTCTCCACCTGAGTGAAGTATATAAGCAAAAAAACCAAAAAAACACACAAAGTTTTATATGTGTATATATTGTTTTTGCTTTTACAAGCTGTTTAGAAAAACACATTTATCTTGGCTGTATTGGTTTGTAAGAAGAATATATGATCACCAAGCTGAAGTTACCCCAACCCTGATCACAAATGAAGAATCATGGACTTAGGGGAGGAAGAGAAAAGCCCTTGGACATCCATTCTCACTAGTCACACTAGCTTTTAAAAAGAAATCACTATGATCCTCACCCCCACCCCAGTTGGGACAGTCTGATGGGGCCAGGGCAAGCACCCTCTACCAGTTGGCCTCCAGGGTCTACAAGTTTCCCTGCTCATCCACCAGCAGGACTGCTTTAAGGAAACTAATGGCTCTAGGGTCCAGGGATCAAAGTTGAGTGTAAATCAGGAATTCCAAGAAGTGTTTATGTAGTTTGGCATAAAGGTCCAGGAAAAACAGCAGCCCAAACCTAGCCAGTCATATTGCTTTGACTATTCCCCTCTTCTTCCCTGCCTTGGGAACTGGAGGTAGTGATAATAAAATGTACAGGTGACACTCATGTGGAATTGGTCACACCCTTGACTGCATAATTTAGGGTCTAATTTTAAAAGCACTCAAGAGTTAAGAAATAAACACATCCTTCCTATAGAATGATTTCACTTTTGCTCTATCTCTCAAAATTTGTTTTAATTTGCTTATAACTACTCCCTCCCTTCCTCGGTATCAGATTAAGTATGTTTTGATTTTGGAACTCATTTAATAATGTAATGCTAGTTTTCACAATTAAATATCAATAAATTCCAGTGGTATGAAAGTTACACTCACGAGTTTCAACAGAAAAAGAATGTTAATATTTTGGAGGCCAGGCCAGGTACAGGTAATGGTTTGTAAAGTATTGCAAACCCTTTCATTAAGCAACTCTGCCCAGAAGCTGCCTCTCACTGTAGCCAAGAGTCTGACCTGCACCTGTTAACTCAGTAAGCTACTGGACGTTAGAGAGTGCCAAACATTCTTTTTTTTTTTTTTTAATGTCTTTATTTGGAAGTTAAATATAGATAAAAGATTGCATGGATGTCGCTTCAACAAGGATAAACTGCTGTTTTTAAAAAACAATAAACATGGACGCCTTCTAGTAACACCTGAAGGGTACTTGTGTATGACTCATGCCCAAGGGAAGAAAAGGCCTTATTCTTACAGAACTATCAAAAGTCCGAGTCACAGGCAAGGAAAAAAAAAATTACACATGCTAGATGATATTTAGCAGAAATTCTTAGAAATTCTGGTGAAAGCACAATTCTCACAATGTCCAGAGGCAATAGTTCATACTGCAAATGTATGCGCTATCTTCCTCCAACTCCGTGTCAAACCTAAGGCCCAGGGATCAGAGATGAATGTAAATCAGAGGAAGTCTAATGAGGGGTTCTTTATTGTGTGTGCTCTTCAACAGAAAGAATTCCAATCAGTCTGTGAATATAATCATTTATTTGTCTTTACAGTGATGATGGAAGAATGTACAGGTGTCCCCTTTCAATAAAGTATAAAAATATGTTTATATACAGTGAAGTCACAATAATCTTTAACTGGGAAATTTATTTAGAATTCCTGATCTGTTCTTATTAAAACTGTGGGGGAAACAAATATCTTATGTAAGTGCTACATTTCCAGTAGATTGCACCTGGCATCAAAAGCTCAGCTTCATCTTAGGGTCCTGCTTGATATTACAAAAGACTAATTTTAAGTCCTAGGACTCAAAATAAACATGATTTTTTGAATAATAGATATATACATCAAAAATACATCTAAAAAGGCATTGGTTAGTGCTATTAAAAAGCTCTATGTGCTCGGGTACATTTTTTTCTTACAGGCAAAAGCCAGTGGAAACATTTTTGTTCAATTTCTAGGAATTTTCTCTTGGGGAAAGTCGGTCGAAAGTTACCTGTAAAAAAAAAAAAAGAACAAATTTAAGTAATCCCGTGATTTATCAGGTGAGAGGTCAGCAATACTCAAAAAAGAATTAGAGACTGAATTCCACTTAGAACCATGTTTTTACAGCCTTGATGAACATTTAGTTACAGCACTTCATAAATAAAAAGTGCTCAACATATCCCCTCATTGTTTCATTTTATTTTGATGATAACCTTTATTATCCTGTTAATTTTCCAAAGAAATCATATGTATTCTTCTTTATGTTTATGCAAATATTTTCTAACTACAATTATCTACATCAGAATAAAAAGAGAATTCAAAGGGCATACGAATGAAAGAGCAGAATAGATACAGAACAATCCAAATATATTTTGAGAAAACGTAGAAAAATTTCTACTCAAGATACTTTATTTTACTTCACAATTTCTTTCACATGAGAGCATTTACAGATGACAGGCATGTACCGAGTCTTCCTATTGTTTAACCTGGATGAAATGGCACTGTGCAACTGCAAATGGAACTATTTATGTATTTCATATCCTATCTCATGTATAGCTAAATATATTCACACCTTTGTTTTTATAGTCATCTTCTTACAATCACTTCTAAAATGTTTGTCTAATATCCTGGCATTTCTCTACGATTGTAAAATTTAAATAACACAGTAAATTGCAACCTGCTATTTAACTAACCAAATAAATAAGTGAATAAACATCCACCTTACTAATAAGGAGGATTAGAAAGAGCTGAGGCATGATGAGGCTGGTCGACCTGAAGGGACCTTGGTTATCGCTTATGAGCCCGTGAAGATGGCCATATCCCACCCTTTACTCAACTAAGTCCTACCTTACCACAGGTTACCATGGACAGCTGATTAAGTCATGTGGTTGTCCTTTAGTTTCTTAAAACTTTTAGGTATATATGGTGTTATTTGAGTAAGGTAAATGTATTTTTCATAATTAAGAAGTACATCTAAATCCTCTCCAATCTACAAGTCTAATGGCTTAGTCTAATAATGCCATCCTCAAGTTTAGAAGATTGCATACATAATTTGAATCTCTCCCTACCTAACATGCCAAAATAATGGCTACTTTTAAAGACCTGATTAAAATTCTAATCATTCAATATTAGTTTGTTATTACTATTATCCACATTTGTGCAAGGCAATGAGCAGTTGCCAACTTCTATATAAGTATAGTGCCAGTGCCTACAACACAGGCTTGCTCAGGAATAGCCTTGATGCCAACCTGCAAAGTAATCTGTAAAGGAAGCAAAAGTTGGCTGGTGGTTCATGCTGTAATCCCAGCACTTTGGGAGGCTGAGACGGGCGGATCACCTGAGGTCAGGAGTTCAAGACCAGCCTGCACAAAATGGCAAAAACCGTCTCTAGTAAAAATGCAAAAAATTAGCCTGGTGTGGTGTCAGGCACCTGTAATTCTAGCTACTCGGGAGGCTGAGGCAGGAGAATTGCTTGTACCCGGGAGGCAGAGGTTGCAGTAAGCTGAGATTGCACCCCTGCACTCCAGCCTGGATGACAAGAGCAAAACTCCATCTCAAAAATAATAAGAATTTTTTTAAAAACGAAGCAGAAGTCTAGTAAAACCTCAATTAGGTGACCCTTGATTATCTGAAATAATTTCATGAGAAAAGTCTGGAAAGAAACCAAAAAGCCCTGACAGAACAGAAGGGCTTTCTAAGAGTCCATTCTGAAGCAACAGTGCAGAAGCTGGATTAGGTGAGATCCAGATCCCTCTGTGCTCCAGAGACAGCATAGCTGAAGCCGTAGACAGTAGAAACGCACTTCAGACCTCCCTCTGAAAGACTTCCAGCATTTTAAGTACACTCATCAAAGCCCATAAATATATCTTTGCCAGCTTGGAAAACAAAATCCAAGTATCAACACAGCATCTTCATGTCTTCAATAAGAGAAGAGAAAAAGAGCTAAAATAGCACTGAACTGGATTGAAATGATTTTTTTTTTTTTTTTTTTTTTTTGAGATGGAGTCGCGCTCTGTCGCCCAGGCTGGAGTGCAGTGGCGCGATCTTGGCTCACGTAACCTCCACCTCCCAGGTTCAAGAGATTCTCCTGCCTCAGCCTCCCAAGTAGTTTGGATTACAGGTGCCCACCACCATGCCTGGATAATTTTTGTATTTTTAGTAGAGACAGGGTTTCATCACGTTGGCCAGGCTGGTCTCAAACTCCTGACCTCAGGACATCCACCCGCTTCAGCCTTCCAAAGTGCTGGGATTATAGGCGTGAGCCACCACACCCATCCTGAAATGATTCTGTATGGTCAGGAAACTGTGACCCAGAAGTGCTGCCATGGATGGACATGTAAATGTAAGACATTATATGTACTATTGGATTTTGGTCTTGCTGTGGCATGAACCACTCCTCGATTAAGATAAAGGCACTCATGGAAGGGGAAAATTGTGTTAACAATTAAACTCACCCTCCGTGCAATCCCTACCCTTAGCCTGTTCCCCTACCAAACAGAGTTCCCTCTCACCCAGCTCAAGTGATGGCTCAAGTGAAAACCCTGAGGCATCCTCACCACTCTCTCACCCTCACTTCCAGGCAGTCACCTGGTCACGTGATTCTTTCTCCAGCTACATCTTAGATGTACCCGTCTCTTCTTCTCCCAACCCAATGGCATGTCAACATCCTCCTAAAGCCACCATCATCTCTTGTGAGACTACTGCAGCAACACCCAATTGGTCTCCTTGCTTCCAAGCTTTCCCTACTCCAATTCTTGTATTCATGCAGCAGCCATAAGGCTCTTGCAAAGAAGCAAATCTGATCATGCTACTGACTCTTCAGTGATTCCTACTAATTTTCATAATCAATCTCAAGCAGTCATCAATCTCTCTAACAACCCACAGGTCCTAGGTGACTAGGTTCACCGCCCACACATTCCCCCCGCCCCTCCCCAGACGTACTACATTCCAACCACATGGATAATTTCTTCATTCCTTAAAGAAATCAAGTTTCTCCTTGCTGTTCCTTCTAATGGGAACACTTTTACCCAAACCTCCCCTGGCTCATTCCTATGTATCTTTCAGGCTCAACATAAATGTCACTTTCGCAGAGAGGCTTTGTTGACCCTTGACATCACATTAGCACCCCCATCTCTCCCTCTGTTTTGGCTTCAAAGGAAACAATAAATAATTGGTTTTGGGTTGGCAAAAAGGAAGACATGGCCTGCCAAAATAAAGCAGGATGGAAGCCAGGAAGCAAGACGCAACAGAAAGCCTTGGAGATCTGCATGTGCTCCTCTGAAGACAAGTATGCCCACCGCACAGAGCAATGAGCCTGGAATGTGAGTTTGAGATAAGATCAAAATGTGCATTTTTGTTGTTGTTTTTTGAGTCAGAGTCTTACTCCATCACTCAGGCTGGAATGTAGTGGCACAATCTCGGCTCACTGCAACCTCTGCCTCCCGGGTTCAAGCAATTCTCGTGTCTCAGCCTCTCCAGTAGCTACAATTACAAAATTCCAGCTATCCTACCATGCCCAGATAATTTTTATATTTTTAGTAGAGACAAGGTTCCACCATGTTGGCCAGGCTGGTCCCAAACTCCTGACCTCAAGTGATCTGCCTGCCTTGGCATCCCAAAGTGCTGAAATTACAGGCATGAGTCACCAAAACCAGCCTAAAATTGTGTATTTTTTAAGGTAAAGTATTTATTATGCTTTTCAGTGTCCTTATTGTTCTCCCCACATCAAATCTGTGCTAGGGAGAACCTAAGAAAAATAAAGAGATTTTGCTACTTTGCCACCATAACTTTAAAGAGAAGCAATATGTCCCACAGGCTACTGTGATGGAGATGACAGTCACCTTCCTCTCCTGGGGCCGTTCCTCCCTACCTGACAAAGTCCTTTTCTTCTGCTGCTGCTCTTCTCTAATGACACCTTAGAGGTTTTCCACCTGGTTTTAATAAAGGAGACTAGATCCCTTGCAAGTGACTGCAGGGGTGTGAATGTCCTCCCAGAATGGGAACAAAAGGATGCAATAACTTATATGGTCCTTCAATCCAGAGAGAAGAACCAAATAACAGCACATGCCTAACCCAAGCAGAGGAGTAGCTTTTTCATTCACTGCAGAGGAAGCTAAAGGGAAAATAACAAGAAAATATAACAACACCATTTTTTTTTTTTCCTGAGATGGAGTTTCACTCTGTCACCCAGGTTGGAGAACAGTGGCACAATTTTGGCTCACTGCAACTTCTGCCTCCCAGGCTCAAGTGATCCTCCCACCTCAGCCTCCTGAGTAGCTGGGACCACACGCATACAACACCACACCCAATTAATTTTTTGTATTTTTGGTAGAGATGGGGTTTTGCCATGTTGCTCAAGCTGGTCTTGAACTACTGAGCTCAAATGATCGCCCACCTCAGCCACCCAAAGTGCTGGGATTACAGGCAGAAGCCATTGTGCCCGGCCAAGAAAACACAACATCTTAAGTTCCAAGTCACTCTCTCTGGTGTCAGTTTACCTGATCATATTCTTAGGCTTCATCTCCACTGTCCATTTCAATATCCATCTCTTCTGTATCAGCAGCTCGCGACAAGATGTCTGCCATCAGTGCTTCTTCCAATTTCTTGCGTACTTGCTGTACTCGCTCTTCCTGTTTCCTTTTTAAAAACAGAATAAAAAGGCACTGATAATTTGGCAAGTAATGACAATATGAAGCTGCTACATAAGTTCATCCTTACTTCAAAATCATTAAATTTCTAAGAAGAATAGAGTTCCTTTTCAGATTTTGCAGAAGTTGCTTCTAAACATAAATCAAATCTCACCAATGAGCCTTGCCAAAAAGAGGAATGTTCACACAGGCAGTTATCCCTCATCACACATGAAATTCTAGAAAGAGCAGATTGACGTCAGTGACCTTTTCTTCAACTTTGAAAATGTCGACTGTGTCAAAATTTGGGTTTATTCCTATAAGGACAATTAGAAATAACTTAGAAGCAGGAATAAAAGATGGAGGGAACATAAATAACAAAGGAAAAGTGACTTGTTCATGGAAGCACTGAGAAAGATGGAGAAAGCAGAGACATGATAAGCTGGGATTTGATTGACATTCCGTGGCTAGGTTAGTTAGGAGAGAGCTCTCTCCTGAGTTCCCAGGTCTGCAGGCAACAGGTCAGCATGAAGGAGCCAAGACCACATGATTCTGCACACTGAGGACAGACACTGGAAAGTTCTCTTCGACTGAGAAAGTGAGTTGCTTAAGAACATGCCATGAGTTTCTCTGTGTCTCAGTGATTACAAAGGAACCTCAAAAGTGAGGGTTAATAACTCCAAGTCATTAAAAAGGCTCTGAACCACTAGATGAAGAACAAAGCACAGGAAGAAAGGCTACCAGTATACACTTTATCTTCAAAAAGTTAAAAAAAAAAAAATGAAAGTAGAGCCCCCAGAGGGTAAGAGACAAATTCCTAATACGGGTCTAGCAAGCAAAGCTCGGTAAATATAAAGTGACATCCAGAACCAAATAGAGAGGCAAAGGTTGAAGAAAGACAAGAGAAGAGAGAAGGAGAGAAAACTGGTAGGAAAAGGTTCCAGTGGGAACAAGAACAGAAGGCAATGGCAGAGGAGGGAGGGTCAGCAGAACAGAAAACGGGGCAAACCTCCTGAGACCAGAAGAAAGGAGATAAGGAAAAATGCAGAGAGGGAAATGAAGATGCAACAAGGAATGTACTAAGGGTTCTACTGAAAAAAAAAGTAATTTTCTCTACCAATAATTGAGGAAGACAGATTGCAGCAATTCCCAAACCTGGGACAGCAGAGGGGTAGAGGAACAATGCTATAGAAGATTGCACTAAGGGTCCCTGAGTATTCACTCCATAGGGGCTCAACCAGCTGCCAAGTCATATTCAGTCTACTCAAGATCACACCCCTTTGACCAAATAAGACTATGTCCAAGATAGTGAAGGTGACATATATGTACTGCTTCCCACAAAAACTTTGGATATCTTTATGAAACTCCAAAACACCACAAAGAGTTAAAAAGTATAGACTTCCACTTATTAAATGAATTTTCAAAGAGGGAAGCTGTCACTGGGTCAGTCTTAGCTCTATAGCCTCTGTCATATTAAAAGAAACTGGAGTTCGACAGATTTTCATGCCATGGGACAGGGTCAAGCAGAACATATTTGTTTATTTCTTATATAGTTAGTCTCACCTCTGGGTCAGTGACTCAAAGTTTATGACAAATGACCTATTAGTTTCACTGGCAGGCTCTCACTGATAAGAGTACAAGAATCTCCACAGCTGTCCTAGAGTAACCTCATTAGGAAGATGGGGAAAATGGAGCAAATGGCACCATCTGCAGTGATTTGGATGGAGAATTTTATCTTAAACTCTAACATTTCCCATTGATTTTCTTCTATCTTGAGCATTACTTTCCACATTTGTGAAAGCTGAAATTTAATCATTTGCCCATTGCTATAGGCGGAATTGTAAGATGTCCCCAACAGTCCCCCTTCCCCAAAACCACCTCTATGTGCACTCTTTATATAATTCTCTCCCCTTAAGGGTGAGCAGAACTAGTGAATATGATGGTATATCTCTCCATGATTAGGTTACCAATCAACTGATTTTGAGTCAATCAAGAGAGATTACTGTAGTGGGCCTGACCTAATAGGACCCCTTAGTGGAGCTGGGATCTTCCTGACGGGAGCATAAAGGGGCACATGGAGGAGCCACAAGACAAGGAACTACAGGCAGCTTCCAGGAGCTAAGACAGCCACCATCCCATAGCCAACAAAAGAACAGGGGCCTCAGCCCTAAAACACAAGGCATGATTTCTGCAACCATCATATGAGCTTGAAAGAGAACCCCAAGCTTCAGAAGGGAACACAGTCCAGTGACACGTGTAAGACCCAAACACAGAACCCAGTCACACTAGGCCCAGACTTCTGACCTCAAAGAACTTCGAGCTAATAAATGGGTGTTGTTTTAAGCTGCAAAGTTTGTGAGAATTTGTTACAAAGTATGAAAAAACAAAACTACCCATCAATGCAAATAGTATCAAATATGCTAAAAATACTTGAGATATATCTTGTTGGGGTCTTCAGCTGGAGGTTTAATGTAGACAGACTATTGCATACACAATTAGATAAAGAGTAACAGTTCCATTTGCAGTAATTTATTTTGAACATGTACTAATTCAACAAGGAGTATTTGCTTCCTAATTTCTGTCATGACAATTAAATCAAATGAGCAATTTGTTAGACAAATTTACCCAAAAAGGAAATCTTCCAGAATTGGCTTTGAGATAGTTTCCTCAACTATCAAAAGATCTGGTGTTGAAGCCATCAACATTCCTGTGATATAACTCAGAGAACCTCCATCAACACACATAAGGACCTGGCGGAATCCCTGCTGATTCAGTATTCATTCAAGATGGAAAAGAACTTATCTCTGGAGTAATTTTCTTCCTCAAGGGTAAGAACAATCCAATGAGCAAGTTGACTCCTTTCATTGATTTTTTACATTTTGTTTTCTTAAAAAATAAAGTTTTTAAGAAACTTTATTCATATTCATATGCAATATTCATATGCAAGGCATATGAATACAACTTTGTACCACTTTTTATCTTTGCAAAATAATTACTTTAAGACCCAAGAAGGGCTTTCGCATTATAAACCTAGATAGACTTACCCATTTAAAAACATTTTCATGTCAACTTTGTATGGATTTTTTTAAAAAATACAAATATAGGCTGGGCGTGGTGGCTCACACCTGTAATACCTGTAATCCTAGCACTTTGGGAGGCTGAGGCAGGCGGATCATGATGTCAGGAGTTCAAGAGCAGCCTGGCCGATATGGTGAAACCCTGTCTCTACTAAAAATAAAAAAATTAGCTGGGCATGGTGGTGCTCGCCTGTAATCCCAGCTACTCGGGCGGCTTAGGCAGGAGAATTGCTTGAACCCGGGAGGCGGAGGTTGCAGTGAGCCGGGATTGTGCCACTACACTCCAGCCTGGGCAACAGAGCAAAACTCCATCTCAAAAAACAAACAAAATAACAAATATAAAACATTTTAAAATTACAGGATTCGAAAGTGCCATCTGCTGGTTTTGTCTAGGAATAATACTCTAATTAAACTGATTTACATTCAGGGGACAGAAGTAGTGAAGTATACACAAGGTCATATTTTTAAAGAAAATGCAATATACTATAGTATCACTATAAAGTATCACTATAAAGTAATGATACTGAGGTCATAAAACCCATATAAGAATTGCTCTTTGGTCTTACTAACTGGAGTAGTTTTGCTTTTCCTGTGCAATGGTTTGCTTCTATTTTCTGGGTTCTACCAATCTGAGTTGGATGTTTTCCTTTTACCATTTGCTGCTGAAACCCTAACTTGTGAGTCAGCCTTAGAAAGAGTGAAAGATGTCAGTAGATAGTTTGCGTCTTGCCTCATTCCTGACTCTGTTTTATTGCTTTACCTGTGGTTTCTTCTTTCTTACTTGCTTCTCTTCTTGCTCTACTGTGTCACAAGTAAGTTTAAGAGCAGCATCACTATCATCTGATTTAAAGAGAGACTGGTTTCCAGACAAACCAATGAAGGAAGCAATCAGAAAAGGCATGACTGAGTGAAAGGGGTTCTTTATATTTATTTTTATTTTTCTAAGACAAGATCTAGCTCTGTCGCCACAGCTGGAGTGCAGGGATGCGACCATAGCTCACTGGAGCCTCGACCTC
Organism: Chlorocebus sabaeus; assembly: GCF_047675955.1. Classification (NCBI taxonomy): domain Eukaryota; kingdom Metazoa; phylum Chordata; class Mammalia; order Primates; family Cercopithecidae; genus Chlorocebus; species Chlorocebus sabaeus. The sequence goes on along the minus strand of NC_132921.1, from coordinate 28,616,099 downwards.
CCATGCTCAAGCAGTCCTCCCACCTCAGTCTCCCAAGTAGCTGGGACTACAGTTACATACTACCACACCTGGTTAATTTTTTAAAATTTTTTGTGGGGATGGGGTCTCACTATGTTGCCCAGGCTGGTCTCAAACTCCTGGGCTCAAGCAATCCTCCCACCTCAGCCACCCAAAGTGCTGGGATTATAGGCATGAGCCACTGTGTCTGTCAGAAAGAGGTTCTTTAGAATAGAAAGTCAGAATCTCAAATTGCAAAAGACACAGTAAAAATGATGCTTAGGGAATATAACTGATCTGGTGCCTGTCCTTTGGACATGACCATGATGATATCCCTGGCATGCAGCATTTACACCCCTTTCAAGCATGTATTTGTTATAATGGTCTTTTTTCACCTTCCATCAGTTTCTGTAAAACTCTGTAAAAAAAAAAAAAAAGTATAACTTTCTAGGTGATATATCACTTACTAGCTATGCCACTGAACCTAATGAACAGCATAAAATTTACCCAAATGTAAAAACCCAAGTTTATGAAGTCATGTTAAACTGTATTACCTGATGTCTTCATCTGTGACGATAAAAGCTTTGCAGAGGGGTTGAGATGTGTTAAGCCAAACAGCGGGGTTCTTTTCCACAGCAGCGGAGACTTGCCCTGTGATTGGCGCAGAGCTTGTGTGCAAAGCACTGGCAACAGCAGATAAAAGGGTCTCATCATTGCTACCTGGACCAACTCCTGCAATGAGAAATAAGTACTAGTTAAAGGAAATGTCTCAATGTGCTGAACAAACTTTATGTGACCTAAAACAACTGATATTTATATATATATTTGAGATCATATATGTAAAACTGACATAAAACAAAGCAGCAAAAGATAATATATCTACTCAATAGGTATGATACACTAAATAATTCACACTAAAGAAATAGTAACAAAATAGCTGAGCATTTTTTCTTACTTTAAAAAACAAATCCTCATGCTTGCTGTAAGCTTATAGCTGAGCATTTTAATAATACTTTACCAGCACTTTAAAACACATTTTCCAAGGTACTAAACTTTTAAAAAGTTGGCTATATTTCCCCAAGCAATGTTAATTATTTTAATGAGGTGAGACCTGGTGAAGCGACTATACTCAAGTATCCCTTTTAATGTATTCCTAGAGTACTGGTATAGTTTCTCCTTATAGCTTTTAACATTAATTTCCAGAAATATCTCAACAATTATCTTCTTTGTCTCAGGATTCAAAGAAAAAGCCAATGCAAGCAAGCTGTACCTGTGGCTTTAACAGCTTTTCTCATAAACCTAACAAAACAGCCAAAATCAGAGAATTAATAACTGCACACTTTGATTACTTGTAAGATACTGGCACCGTGTCACATGTAAATGCAATGGTTAAAGTCCTAAACCTGTTTAACTAGTTAAGGCCAACATTCCAAGAACATAAAGAGATAAGGCAACAATCTAACCATGAATTATGAGGATTTTTGAGCAATTCTCAATATATCAAGCTTTAGAAGCCAAATTTTTAATACTTGAAAAATAAACTCTTCTTTAGAACTCGCAGTTCTCATATAACACGAAAGGTAGACCAGCGACTGAATTTTCTACCCCAGATCCCACTGGCTGCTGTTGCTGGACCAAAGTGCATCTGTTCCCACTGCTACTTAGAGCACCAGTTTGTGGAGGGAGGGGCAGAAGGAGAGCTGTTAGTTGTTCTTGTGGTAAGAGGATGAGAGAAAGAGCAGGTGGTAGGGCCAGATGCTGCTATAAGCAGGAAGCTTGAGAAATTCTGTTACTCATCCGCATCCAGTGCTAAAAGCAGCACATGGGTTAGCTTCTGTGATGAACCTAACCTAAAACCAAAATTTTTACACAGAAAAAATCTAAGATAATATACTACACGGCAGCATCCCTGTAACATACAAGTTTTTCATGTAGCTTCTGCCTGGCTTTACTAAAACACAAGAGGTACGTCATCCAGCAAGGCATATGACCTCCCAAGGCAAAGACCTCCTGTCAGTCATTGCTGAATCCACAGCATCTAACAGAGTGCCTGGCATGCAGTAGGTACTTAATAAATGTCTGCTCAACTGAACTTAGATAATACCTTGAAGACCTTTGGGTAGTTCCATGGTTTTTATAATTTGTTCTGTTACATCTGATGCACTAAGTCCTTGTAGCCTCTTCTCCCAGAAAAGCTGTAAGGCAAAATATCACTGTTAATAGATACATTCTTGAAACAAGAAAGTAGCGCATCGATGCTGTTGAATAATGAAATTTAAATCATTTCAATAGTTTCCTATAATTTCCTCATTTTTCCTTATAAAAAGCTAAATGATATTCCAAACGTGAATTATTTCAACACATCATAATCCTCTCAGATGACATTGCTCAAAAAAGGTTGTTTTATGTGACCTATTCACTTGTTACAGTACTATGGATGGTTATATGCTGTATACTATGTATAGTTTCTTATAGGGTATCTTCCAAAGAAAAGAATTTGAATTTTTTAAAGATTCATCTGGCATGAAATTTTAATGCTACGACTTATTAGGGAAAAGAAAACAAATTATATGATGTGTTATCCCTCTTTATCCAATATTATTAGAGAAAGAGCTACTCCAATATAGGATTTCTCCAAGACAATGAAGTTTAGCTCTTTAGCACACTTTAAGGGAGAAAAGACCATTTTTAATGAAACGTTTTCTAAAATGTTTTAGGCACCTCCTTTATTTTTAAACTGGATGTCACATTCATGAGTGACTCCCTGCTGCACAGGGCCTGGATCACCATGGTCCTTAGTGGCCTCAGGTCATCATTATGGGCATCAGTGAGTACACTGAGAGGCTCTTCATGCCCTAGGGGCTATGGAGCTTTTTGCTTATTCAAACACTAACTGGTCCAAGACAATTACAGTTTTTATTTTATATCCTTTTCATGTTTGATTCTCTCTCCTAGTTATTACTTTTCACTAATATCACTCACCCATTCAACATATATTTATTGAGTTCCTACTAGGTACTGTGCTCACCCTGCAGATGTGACAGTCAGTAGCAGAGACAATATCACTGTCCTCATGCCTCCTTTCTTTTCTAGTCTGTTTCATATTTACTGCAGCCAAAAAAAACAGATAAAGGATTTCTATAGGACTCTGTATAATTGCCTTTAATCCCGGATACCAGGGCCTGTCACATAGTTGGTACTGAAAAAATATTTATGAGAATGACTGAAAATGGGAGCAACTGGACTCAGAGTGAGGATCTGGGGGACACACAAACCCATACTGAAATCTCAGCGGCAACACTGTCTCTAGATAGATGACCTTGGACAAGGTCTAAACCCATGCTGAAATCTCAGCTGTGATACTCTCTAGATAGAAGACCTTGGACAAGGTTTATAACCTCTTCAGAATCTTCAATTTATTTCTTCTTCTATAAATGTGGCAACAATAGCTATCACAAAAGATTACTGTGGGAGTTAAATAAGGCAATATGTATAAAGTATCCATTATAAACTGGGCACAAGATTTATCACATTTGCTTTTAGCAAACTGTGGCCACTCTGAGGGCTTTTGGGGCTTACATTCTGACTTCTAGATATATGTGAAGTATCAGATAATTGTTCTCCAGATAAATGAGAAGACACAGTAGTGTAATTCTATTTATGTTAGAAGAGCAATATGCTGAATTTGTAATAAGCACAACACTAGCACCAAGGAAGGCCTTTGGTATATAGTAACATCTTACATCTCTCTGCTAATCACATTATCAGTAGAATATGTTGTCAATATAAACAAGTCAACAATTCGAGGATATAAATGTATTACTCATCATGAATGAAAAGTAGTAAGGTGAAGGTAATAATTGATGAATGCAATAAATGTCCCAAGAAAACCTGCCTGCTTTCTACTTGCTCTTTGGTGGAATAATATCATCTGTGCTTTGAATATCACAGCTATAGAAAAAAAAAAGGAAAACAAAACCCAGTTACATTTCTATTGAAAAAGTATCCAGGAGAATTAGTGAGGATAAGATTAGTAAGTGCTTTTAGAATTAAATATAATTAAACATTTATATATGTGTGTGTGTGTGTGTATATATACAATTTAATAAAAGCACTTACTAATCTCATAGTCACTGATTTGTAAAAATAAATCAACACTACCAAATAAAAGCATAGGAATTATGAACAGATACATTGTTTATCTTTTACATCTAAAAGTTCCAATTCCAGATACTAAAAAATAATTTGTTTTATTCTATCTTTTTTAATTCTTAACTTTTAAACTTCTATCAGTAACAAGGAAAGCAATACAAAAATTTAAAAAGAAAAATTTAGTAAAACTAAATCCCGGACTGAAATACAAGTATATGGCTCTAGCTTGTATCACATCCTGGTAACCACCACGTGTCATCTGATAGCCCTCAACTACGGCTGAAATTAGAATCTGCTATGTGTGGATGCTCTCTTTACAAGAGAGGACATAAGAAACTAAGATTTTGCATATGCTCTTTCGATAGTAAAAGCACCATTTCCAGAGTTCAGGAGCAAAAATAACAAAATTGTTATGCCATGAAAATGGAGATATATATATATATATATATATATATATATATATATATATATATGCGTGTGTGTGTGTGTGTGTGTATCTTCCCCCACCACCAACTCAGGGAAGAAAGGGGGAGTGAAAAAGGTCAGAGAAGGAGAGGAGGCTAGTTTAAGAAAACACTTAAATGGTCAAGGTCACTTCCTCTCCAACCTTTCCAACACTCACTCAAAGCTAACAAGCTCGCCTAATTTCACTGAAAACTGAAACAGTCCTCAGGAGGTAAATGTCTGTTTACATCTCAGTATGTTCCTAACTCACTTTTCTGTACATCCATCTTCTCAGATCCCTGTTTTATTTGTTTCGGCAGGGGATGCGGGCAAGGATTCTTTGCATTTTAAAATGCACTTTAAATGTACATACAGTAGGCATTATGCTAAGTGAAAGAAGCCAGTCTTTCCCACTCTGTGTGATTTCACTCCTATGATACCCTGAAAAGGAAAACCTATAGGGAAGGTTGCCAGAGATTAGGATGGAGGGGAGTCTGACAGCAAAGGCTCAGCACAAGCAACTTCTTTGGGGTGCTAGGACTGTACTTTCTGGTTGTTAATACGTGGAGACTTTGTCCAGCTTATATAATGACCATTTTCTTTTCTTTCTAAGCCTGTTCCTCAAGGAATGGCCCAATGTGCACTATTGCCCTTTCCCAAGCCTACTGCAACTTTATTAGCCCACCCCCTTTCTAGCCAACTTGCACTAAACCTACTCTAACAGTCAGCTCCTCTCACCAAATTCCAAGATCTTTTCTCATTATCTTTGGCCACTATAGCCCTCAGTGCTTCAGAGGGAGCAGGGGAGGAAAAGGTCTTCCTTTGCCTAAGTTTAAAATTTCCTGATCTACTCACTTAGGTGAGTAGGTTTTTCCTTGGAGATTCTGTTCACTTGGAAGTCTCCCCGCTTTCTCAAACATTAGCAGCCCAAAGACTTTAAGATTCAAAAGATGAGTAATACTCAAAATATTCAAAACATATGTAAGGACTCTCCCTCTATGATGGCTACCTAGTCTCTTGCACTACACTCCATAAGCACTACTGCTGTCATAAATCCTAACCTACTCACTGAAAATCTGATTTCCCCTGCCAAATTCAGTGGTTTTCTCAGCTTAATCTTGCTGCCTGGTGTGAAGCCAAATGATCAATATATAGAACATGTATAAGGAAGAGTGATTTAACATTTGGAGAAACTCCCAAAATGTGCTATCACCCTCAGTTATTACATCTCCCTCTAATCCTCAATAACCAGATACTCTGAGTGCATCTAATACCTTGTTCTCTTTGTCACTTTCCAGTATATTAGAACATTGGCTAGCTCCACATGCCTATCACCTTATAACACCGTCTGGGCAATGCCCTATCCAGGAAACCAGCTGATGGAGAGAGAAACATGGGATGGAATTAAAAGTCACTTAAAACCACAAAAGTGCCTAAAATTCAAGTGACAGTGCAGAGCATCTTTGGAGAAACCATCTTAGTGGTCACTGCAGTTCATCTCTACACATTTTCTCTGCACAGTTCTCCTAGGAAGGACATCAACGGAAGCACAGCTGCATGGACTTTACTCCACTTAGTGTCCCAGAGAACAAACATGAAGGTGTATTACAAAAACTGCTTCTTTAGTGAGGTCAATGATCAAATCTGTTTACTGAAAGTAAAATGAACCCACGATAGCATTTCCTTTTCGTAATTGTTATGTATTCAACTTGGACTTTGAGGGATTTGTTCAATTTGCCTTATGAAGAATATACAAAGAGGATGAGAAAGAAACAGGGATCACAAACTACCCCTCGCCACCATTCACAGACACTGATCCCTATTTTGATGCTCTGGAAACTGAGGCTGATAATGCTGATTATTATTTACCTTCATCACCCCGAGTTTATTAATATTACTCTGAAGAGATTTCTACTCTTTACTGAAGAACAAAAGAGATGGCTTACTAGGAAAAAGGAATTTGAGGATCAACAATATTCAACAAATACTCTTTGAATGCCCATGATATGTAACGTGTTTTTCTGGCACTGGGGATGCTTGGTAGGATAATCGACAACCACTGCCCTCCAGGAGCTGTTTGGTAGAAAACATGCAAAACTCTACAAGGCCGACTGCAATAATGAAGATACGTCTCTAACTTCAATTTGGGAAGATCTGGAAAGGCTTCTAGGAAGAGGTAGCCCTTGAAAATTGTGTAAGAATTCCATAGGCATGTAGAAGAGAAAAGACTATTTCAACCCAAGAATCGTATGGGCAAGGAGGTAAGAGAGTGCAGGTCAGTGTTTCTAAAGATCTTACAAAGAAAAATAACCAAGGTGGCTTATTTTAAAAATATATTCCAAGGCCTCATCCCCAGAGATTCTATTCAGTAGGTCTGGGATTAGAGAGCTAGTTTTATTTATTTTTTTACAAATACCTTAGGTGATTCTGATGCAGGTTCGAGGTATCAGAAAGACTGGCTTGGTTTGTGTTGAAAGAATGTTAGTAGCTGGGTGCAGTGGCTCACACCTCTAATCCCAGCACTTGGGGAGGCCAAGGTGGGCGGATCATCTGAGGTCAGGAGTTCCAGACCAGCCTGTCCAACATGGTGAAACCCTGTTTCTACTGAAAATACAAAATTAGCTGGACATGGTGGCACATGCTTGTAATCCCAGCTACTCACGAGGCTGAGGCAGGAGAATTGCCTGAACCCGGGAGGTGGAGGTTGCAGTGACCCGAAATCACACCATCACACTCCAGCCTGGGTGACAGAGCAAAACTCCGTCTCAAAAAAAAAAAAAAGAAAAATGGTAGTGTGCATGTAGTGGGGGTGTAGTGACCACCAAGATCTCCAACTTTTATTCTTAAATATGCTGAAAGATTTTTTAAAAATATTATTCTATCCTCTTCCTTGCAGACAACAAGAGGAAGACATTTGCCTTCTAATTATTTCATTGCAGGAGGAGATACGTTGAAGTTTATTTAAAAGTAGAGCTAATTGTTTAGGTATAAATCAAGAAAGGGCTTACCCAATGTTCTGTTTTACCCAGTGAAACTATGCCCAGTCATACTGTCTTGATGAAATAGGGGGAGGAAGAGGAGGAAAACTATCACTTAGCCATTAACACCTTTCCATAGGCCTGGCACTGTGCTAAGTGCTTTATGTACAGAAATTCAGTTAAACTTTCCTGCAGCATTTTGGAGAAGATATTACTCTCATTTACAGATAAAGAAACAGAAGCGTGAGGAACTTAAATAACTTACACAATTAATCAGTGGTGCAGCTGGAATTAAAACTCAGGTCAGTGTGATTAAACAGTCCTCTTAACAAAAGCTCTGAAAGAGCATTTATACGTTTGGCTCCTGTTAGGTTATATAGTACAAGCCTCAGACACTTCTACTGCCATCAAAGGCTGATAATAATAGATCAGTAAATTTTAAGAGAAGTATCAAATTACTCTTAATCCATTTAACTCCTAAGTAATAGATACTCGTCAATTGTAGGTAATCTACACCTGATGCCTGCCTCTTCCTTAAGCAGAATTAAGAAGACAGGCTGATAATATATTGAGGCTAAGACCAGCATAGAGTTTTATGGGGATACCAAATTGTCATGAGAAGTAGCTCACATGGTAAAAAATAAAGAATTGGTGTAACATATATTCTCTGCAAATTAGCTTTCTTAGACCACAGTTGCAAATATCAGTCACATAGAACATGAAATTTTTATTTGGTGAATAGAAATTAAAGAGACCCTGGCCGGGCACAGTGGCTCACGCCTGTAATCCCAGTACTTTGGGAGGCCGAGGCGGGCGGATCACGAGGTCAGGAGATCGAGACTATCCTGGCTAACATGGTGAAACCCCGTCTCTACTAAAAATACAAAAAATTAGCCGGGCGTGATGGCAGGCGCCTGTAGTCCCAGCTACTCGGGAGGCTGAGGCAGGAGAATGGCGTGAACCCGGGAGGCAGAGCTTGCAGTGAGCCGAGATCATGCCACTGCACTCCAGCCTGGGCGACAGAGCAAGACTCCGTCTGAAAAAAAAAAAAAAAAAGAAATTAAACTACTCCAAGAAGACACTTTCAGCTAAGCAACACTAACAATGATATGGGAGCAAGTATTTCAAAAAAATGGAAAAAGAGATGGAGCGATTTGCATATATAACTGAAGGCTTTTGAATTTTTTCTGTAAGAATACTGTTTCGGATTAATTATAATAGCTACTTCTCCTGACCACACTGAAAAGCATCTACATCATATATCCTAGCACTATTTTCATAAATCATTATATCCAATTTGTAAAGTACTGATGTGTCTCTGTTGTGTTAAAAAAAATAATTCACTAGACAAAATGAAACTGATTTTCCATGTATACTCACAACCTCAACTTAACAGTCAACCCTGAGGACAGGAATATCTAACTTATTAGCAGAGTGAATGGGATTGGGTTTTAGAATCTGAACAACCAATGTTCAAACTTGCTTTTTCACGAGCTTTATAAATTGGACAACTGACCTCTCTAAATATCAGTTTCATACTCTATGGAATGGGACAATATAAGCAATCTCAACGGGTTACGGGAACAAAATGAGGAAATGTTATAAACACTTGAATATGCCCAGTACACAGCAACTATCATTTTACTATTTCGTTTCACCTGTGGCTTGTAGCACATTGCTGATCATACAATAGCACTTAATAAGTAGTTGGTCATTTTATTAAAATTAGTAAGTATAAACAAAGCAAAAATAATCAATTCTGAAAGGTAAGTATTAGCAAATGAAGAGACTGAGCACATGAATATGAATCTTCCCTTCCCTTCCTTCGCTTTCAGTTGGGGATTTCTTGCTACTACAAATATTTTTAAATTCTCCTCTTCCTCCTCTCCTCCAAGCCAGACTGCCTCTCACCTGGACCTAATGTTGGTTGGGAGTACTTTGGTAAGCAGTACTGGCTATATAATTTACTGGGGCCAGAACAAATTAAAAATGTACAGCCTCTTGTTTAAAAAAATATTAAGAATTTCAAGGGTATATAGCGGCAGAGCATTAAACCAGGCATAGGCCCTTCCTTCTAAGTGAGGGGCTCTTTTAAGCACAAGGCCCTGTGTAACTGCACAGGTCACATGTCCATGAAGCTGGCATTGGTGGCAAGTATGGAGCAGCAGTAGACAGAAGGAGAGAAGAGAAAGGAGGTCCCTGCGCTGTGCAGCAGTACTTAAGGAAAGGCTGGGATGAAATCTCTTCCTGAAACTTTCTTAAAAGAAGGAGAACAACAGAAAACAGTTCTGGCCAGATCTATGCAATACAAAGGAACCTTTCCTTAACTCCTCATTAAAATAACACAAGGATTTTTCATCCCTGTAGTTTCTCATTGGGAGGAACAGGATCACTGCTAAAGCTCTCCATGGTGGAGCAGTATTAATTAGAAGGTTGGAAGACCAGGGAATGAGGAAACCATCATCACGGGGAGGAAAGGACTGAAGCCTAGAGAAAGATCAGAATTTTGCTTTATTTAAAGTCCAGTGGAGAGGATGGATAGCTTTTAATTAAGATTTCCTAAAACTGTAATCTTCTTGTTATTTTTGGTCCATCTAGTTCCATGATGTGATGATACTAAAGCCCTTAGAAAAACCTCAAAAGAGCTATGAGCTTGTTTTCAAGAATAGAAGGTGGGAGAGAATCAGGGAACACAGACTATATTTCTAAGCTGCAATGAATCAAAAAAGGCAAAAACAACCCTAACCAGTAGCATTAACTGTCTGGAGCAGAATTTCTCAGCCTTGGCATTCTTGACATTTGGGGGTAAATGACTATCAGCTTGCTTGGTTTATATACCCACAAGATGTCAGAAGAACGACCCCAGTTGTGACAACCAAAAAATATCTCTGGACATTACCAAATGTACCCAGGTAGGTGGGCAGTGGGGCAGTAAGAGGAAATGGGGGAAGCAAAATCATGTGTAGTTGAAAACCACTGGTCCAGAGAAAGTGAAAAAGGATAGGGAAATAAGGTTTATAAAGGCAGGCACCCAGATCTCACAGGAGAAACAGAAAGAAGGGCCCCCGCCAGCATGCACCATCACTGCAAGCTCCTCTCTCAGTTCTCAGTAGTGTGTCTCCCAGCTCCCCTCATTCATGAGCCTTAGAAGAACCTATCTAAATGGCTTGGATGTGGGTGCCTCTTTTTTCTACTGCCAGACAACTAGGAGTGGTGGAGAACCCAGTCATTCTGGAGAGTCAGATAAAGCACAAGTGGGAGAAACATTTCATACCTCAGAAAGTTGATAGTCAACGTATTTGCTGCTAGAAATGTGGTTGTAAGTATTTTTAATAATTCAGATATACTTTAGATTAAATGGTCTTTTATGGGTGGGTCTGGAACACTAGAGTCATTTATAATATCATTTCTGTTGGAAGATGTAGAGTTCCAAATAAATGAAACATGAAATTTTGTATCATAACTTGTAAACTAGAAATTATCTGTATAGAGAGATGTCAGATTTTAGAAGGGGCTCTCTTATTTACCACAGGATCGAGGTTCCCACACCTGTGCAATCTGTCACTGACTACTGAGAAAGGCACAGCTCCATTTAGAATGACTTTAAGTGTTCAAATGTAGGTACAGTAGCAAAATAGAACAGACAGGTTTATTTGGAACATGTTAATTTCCATAAATTAGCATGTAGCTGTCAGTAGGCCTGGCTAATTCTTACATGAAAACTGGAGAAAATTCACCAAACTGAGCCACACGAAAACCTAAAACTTATTTTAGCCCTCATGCATTATCTTAAAAAGCATCTTCCCTTTTGAAATTATAATCTCCGTTAGAACAAAAAATAAACTGACCAGAGAAATCTGCTGAATTTCAATAATGAAACTAAGGGAAGTTCATCTAAAACTCCTACATATCCAAATTCCTGTTTTTTATTGTTTATTTTAGACACCATAAGCTGAATATTAACCTCCAAGCCAAGAAGCCTGTAGAGCAACTTCAGAACAACTAGAAAAGTCAGGCATGAAGCCTGAAGGTCTAGAGCCTCTATGAACGTCATCCTTTCCACCTCAGATCTCCTCCTATTTTAGAGAAATAAGAATCTGCTGCCCTTCTAAGATTATCCCGCCACCTGCGCTCCTGATCACGTCTTCTACCTCCTCCTCTTCTTGCCCCATCAATTTGCCCAACTTCTCACATTTTCCATTTTTCCCTTCCTCTCCTGGGACATCTTCTTTTAAGTGACAAATGCACTTGAACACTGACAACTTAAAACATGTCCTTATTCACACTGCTTCCCCCTCAAGCCATCTTGATCTTCCCCTCCCACTAGCAGAGAGACCTTGTGTCTTATTTCCCCACATTCTATTCATTCTTTTCCTTCTAACCCAGGCTCTGCCTCTCTTATTTATATGAACACTGACCTTGCCCAAGGTTACAGTAACCTAATTACCAAATCCAATTCCTAGCTCAAGCCTCCCCTGTCCTACTTCACTGATATATTCGCCTGCTGCCAGGGGACTGAGGACCTTTCATGACAGTTCTCTGTATGTTTCTGTATTCTTTACTACTATTAAGCAACAAACTAAAATGTCTAACATTAATTGTCAAAGATTTAGACTATAAGCATTTTTCTTTTTTCTAATGAAAAAAATTTAAATGCATAAGATATGTGATATACTTTTTAAAGTATATGAGGACAACAGTGTTAATGCTTTATAAAACAAAAGAACCAAAAGTTACCTTAAAAATCTTCCCATTTTTAAAGTTTTATCTGCAATCTACAGCTGTCAAGAGCATGATGCTAGACACAAAATTCGCACTCAGATGTTTGCGAGATGAATTTTTGGCTAAGTAGAGGGAGGACAGGGTGATAGAAAGTGCTGGTTTGGCAGCTAAATGCTTTAATCCCGGTGCAAACACTAAATAGATGTGCTTGGGCAAAGCACTTAATCTCCTTGCATATATTTTCACTAGTAAACTAGAAATCCTAATAACTGTCAGATCTATCTCAGGTTATCAAAACACTAATAAAATATGAGAAAGTTTTTTGAGAAAAAAACTTTTATCAAATTGCTCAGAATTTTTTTCTAATGTTAGGATTCCATCAATTCAATGAATATCTTACTCACTTTCATAAGGCAGTTACTAAAGCTAATCAAATAATAGAGACTCTTGTCACATAACTGACGATTAAAGCAAAATCCAGAAAGTGTGTACTTTCTTGTCACTCTCAAAAAGCTAAATATACAAGACACTGAGTTAGGGCTATGTGGATGAATAGTGTTTCCTGCCAAGAAGAAATTCACCGTCCAGTTTATAAACTGCTTTATTTCAGATCAACCCCATATAGTATCTGAATTGTCTAGTTAATGGTCAGCAATAACAACTTAACTTAAATACCATGGTTTGCAAACATCAAAGATCAAGTATGAGCTACCCTCTTATTTTGTCAGAGTGGCCCAAGAAGAAAGAGCTAGATAATGACAAGAAAATTATTGCATAAATCAAGGAAAAGCTTCTTTCATGTGCTGTGCAAACTACAACGTGATCTCTTGTTAAGGCAAAAGATAATTTGGGCTAAATAGGATAGATTAATAAAGCAAAGGGCAGATTTTAGGGTTGATGAAGATAGAGGTGCAGTAAGCATTTGCTGTAGTTGTTTGTTTAAATTTTGCCATGAATACTCTCTAACTTACACACTGTGGGTATACAATACTTGTCAAGTGCCTGAAAAGGTACCATTATCCTAAGATGACCAACTATGGAATAAGAGCATCATTCGAGGTGCCTAGATTTTTCATGTGCTCCTTCCACAGAAAAAGCTATAATCATTTTCTTATTGATACATAAGTTCATACAGGAACTTAGATGTGCTCCTTCACTACTTTTCACATATTTGTCGTACATCAGTATGCCTGTAATTATTTGTTCAGTGTTGGTTTTCCTTATCAAATTCAAAGTTTTATGAGGATGGGAACATGTTCGACTTTTTGTTAATATAGCATCTGTTAATCAGCAATATATGCTGTGGAATGAATAAATTGCTGATTTCAAAACCCACTCAATGGCAGGAACTTTGATCTCTAATAGATAAGAATCGATCATTAGTTGTTTATGAGAAGACATTCCCTTAAGAAAAGCTTTCTTGAAACTAATTTCAGTAGTGTAAATTAATTCCTTTTATTTTTGTTTGTTTCTTTTTCCAGACGGTGTCTTGCTCTTTTTATTTTTCTTTGTTTCTTTTTCCAGACGGTGTCTTGCTCTGTCGCCCAGGCTGGAGTGCAGTGGCCTGATCTCAGCTCACTGCAAGCTCCGCCTCCCGGATTCACACCAGTCTCCTGCCCTAGCCTCCCGAGTAACTGGAACTACAGGCGCCCAGCACCACGCCCAGCTAATTTTTTTGTATTTTTAGTAGAGACAGAGTTTCACCGTGTTAGCCAGGATGGTCTCGATCTCCTGACCTCATGATCCGCCCGCCTTGGCCTCCCAAAGTGCTGGGATAACAGGCATGAGCCACCACGCCCGGCCAATTAATTCCTATTCTTTCTGTAGGACACTAACAGGCACAATTTTTCTTTTCTTCTTTTTTTTTTTTTTTTTTTTTTTTTTTTTTTTTTTTTTTTGAGACAGGGTATCACTCTGTTGCCCAAGCAGGAGAGTCAGGGATGCAGTGGGCATGATCATAGCTCGCTGCAACCTGAAACTCCTGGGCTCAAGGAATCCTCCTGCCTCAGCCACCCGAGTAACTAGGACTACAGACCCACACCACTGCGCCAGCTAGTTTCTTTAAAAATTTCCTGTAGAGATGGAGTCTCACTTTCTTCTCAGGCTGCTCTCAAACTCATGGCCTCAAGCAATCCTCCCATCTCAGCCTCCCAAAGTGCTTGGATTACAGGCATAAGCCAGCAAGCCCAGTCGTTCTTCCTTTTTAATACCAATACATCGAGAAATAGAAGCACCATATGCACTATTTAGAATTTGACATTAGTCAACCACTAGAATTAAAATCAGGTTATAAATCCTCAAAATTACCAGAAGTATATATTTAAATGAAAAACCCAGACTACAGAACAAAAATAGAAATACCAAAAAATAATGATAAAATATTAAAAACATTATATAAACACAGTGACAGAATTAAGACCAACATATCTGTAATAGCAATAAATGTAATGGTAAACTTACCAATTAAGAAAAAGACCTTCAGATCATATTTTTAAACAAATTAAAAAACTCAACTATATGTTTTATGCAAGAGACAGATGTAAAAGTAAAAAGACTCAGAAAGCTGGAAATAAAAAGAAAGTGCAAAGAAATAGCAAACAAATACAGGCATAAAAAAACAAAGATCCCAATAGTACTATAAGATTACTTCTAGGCAACAGTGACAAATAAGACGAGGCATAATCCATTATAAAGAAATAACTTCTATAAAATAAATGTTTCCTTATAAAAAGAAATTTGATCGAATTGGATTTGAATTTCAATGAGGAAAAGCTCGTGTATAGACTGAGTTCAAAACCTGTTAGGAAAGGTCTCCCCAATACCTCA
The DNA here is from genome assembly GCF_047675955.1 of Chlorocebus sabaeus. Taxonomy (NCBI): domain Eukaryota; kingdom Metazoa; phylum Chordata; class Mammalia; order Primates; family Cercopithecidae; genus Chlorocebus; species Chlorocebus sabaeus. Next base: position 28,600,980 of record NC_132921.1, on the reverse strand, counting down.
TTCCACTTTTCATTTGGATACTACCAAGATCAGAGAGAAGAACATCACAATAGATACTGCAAACATTAAAAATATTACTAGAAATATATAAACAACCTTATGCCACTAAATTTGAAAATTATAAAATGCACAAATTCCTAGAAAATCACATGATAAAAACTAGAAAGAAAAAATGAATATTCTTCCATGTATCTATTTTAAAAATTGAAGCCTGAGCAACATAGTGAGACCTCATCCCTACAAAAAGCAACAAAATTTTTAAAAACTAGCCAGGTGTGGTGGTGTGTACCTGTAGTCCCAGCTACTCCAGAGGCTGGGGTGTGAAGCTCACTTGAGCCCTGGAGGGCAAGGCTGCAGTGAGCTGTGATCGCACCATTACACTACAGCCTAAGCGACAGAGTCAGACTCCGTCTCAAAAACAAAGAAAAAAATTGTATATATAATTTAAAACTTTTCCGTAAAAAAATTAGGCTGAGATGACCTCCCAATTAATTATTCCAAAAAGAAATGTTTTTTGTTTTTAAAAAATGCCAATTTTATGCAAACTCTTCCAGAGAATATAAGAAGAGGGATCACTTCCCAGCTCATTTTACAAAGCCAGAAAAACTTTGATACTAAAACTTGAGAAGAAAATTACAAGAAAAGTGCAAGTCAATTTCGATCATGAATATAAATGCAAAACATCCTAAGCCTAATAACAGCAACTCTATAAACAATGATAAAAATGATAAAACATTACAACCACATGGGGCTTACTCCAGAAATTCTAGATCTGTTTAACATTCAAAAACATCAAACAGTGAAATTAATCACATAAACCAATCAATATGATATACTTTATTAACAGAATAAATAATTAAAATTACTTGATCACTTAACTAGGTAAAGGAAAATAATTTGATGGAATTTAATATCCATTCATAAGAAATATTCTTAGTAAAATAGAAATAGAAGCAAATTTCCTTAATCTGACAAATAATATTTACAAAAAAGCAAGTATCACATTTAATGAAGAAACATTAAAAATGATCCCTTGTATCACTAATAAGACTGGAATATCTGTTATCAATTCTATTCAAGATTGTATTGGAAGTTCTACTAGTAAAATAAAACAAGGACAAAAAATCAAAGGTTTAAAGATTGTTAAGAAAGAAAGAGAGAGAGAGAGAGAGAGAAAGAAAGAAAGAAAGAAAGAAAGAAAGAAAGAAAGAAAACTCTCCTTGACAGATGACATGTTTATTCACATGTAAAGTCGAAAAGAATCATAGACGACTTAATAATTTAGAAAGATAACTGAATTCAGAGTGAATACACAAAATCAGTTTATTTCTAATATTAGCCAAAGATGATTAGGAAATAAAAATTTTATAAATGACACCACTTACAGTAACATCAAATATCTAAGAATCAATTAAAGATATATAAGATCACTAGACTGAAAACTATAAAACCTTAATGGAGGAATACATAAGATTTGTGAACTGTAACACTTAATATTATAAAAATATTAATTCTCCCCAGTTGATCCACAGATTTACATCCTAGCAGCATAAAGAAAATACTATTGATTTTCTTTATGTGGCAGAAATTTTAAAATCAGAAAAGGTTAACTGTAATTATATTAGAAAACCTAACATAGAGTTATTAAGATTAAAAACAACAAAGACTTATGACAGAAAGGAGTGGCAGGGCATTACTTACCCTACCCAGAAGAATTTTCATTCATAATAATGCAAACTCTATTTAACCTATTTACCTAAAATTGTGATACATCTAGGTTGGGAGCATGACGGCAGAGAGAGAGAACTATATAGTCACTTATCCTTGGGGAAAGCAAAGAAATAATGGTTAAAATTAACAAAGACGTAGCCTAATAAGTATATTAATTAGAAATATGAAGAGAATTATAAAAAGATATGATAAGAATTAAGAATAAACGTTTCTGGCACAGACTAGAAGACTTAACTGGAGTAGTAAACTACTGTTTTGAGAAGTAGTTTTTAAAAACACTATTCGATTTTTTTCTTCTGTATTCCTATGTTACTTAGAGAAATAAAAAAATTGCACAGATCCTTCCACATGACAGTTTTCATGTTTTTAAAATGAACTAGAAAAATACATGATAATTATTGGTAACTATGAACCAACAGCCTATTATGCATTCCATAATTTTTTTTTCTTTTTTCTTTTTCTTTTTTTTTTTTTTTGAGACAGGGTCTCACTCTGGAGTGCAGTGGCCTGATCTCAGCTCACTGCAACCACTGCCTCCTCCTGGGTTCAAGCAATTCTCATGCCTCAGCTTCCCAAGCTGGGACTACAGGCGTGTGCCACTATGCTCGGCTAATTTTGGCATTTTTAGTAGAGATGAGTTTTCACCATGTTGCCAGGTTGGTTTCAAACTCCTGACCTCAAGAAATCTGCCTCAGCCTCCCAAAGTGCTGGGATTACAGATGTTGAGCCACTGCATCTAGCCTCATTCCTTAATTTTTAAAAATTCACATATAATGTTTCCATTGCAATTCTTCCCTCCATAAAGACTGACCATATCTCCAGATTCTCTTGGACTCCAGCCTACTAGCTCAACATGTAACAATTACTTTAAGACTATAAATTTTCAGGCCGGGCGCGGTGGCTCAAGCCTGTAATCCCAGCACTTTGGGAGGCCGAGGCGGGCAGATCATGAGGTCAGGAGTTTGAGACAACCTGGCCAATATGGTGAAACCCTGTCTCTACTAAAAACACAAAAATAGCCGGGCGTGGTGTGGTGGTGGGCGCCTGTAATCCCAGCTACTCAGGAGGCTGAGGCAGGAGAATTGCTAGAACCCAGGAGGCAGAGGTTGTATCGAGTCAGAGATCGCGCTGTTGCACTCCAACCTGGGCGACAGAGTGAGACTCCGACTCAGAAAAAAAAAAAAAGAGTATAAATTTTCTACTACTCAAATTCATATTTTATTATTTTTAAAAAATATTGAGCTAAGCCTTTATTATGTCCATATTTCTGTCAATGACATCATTCTCACACTTTATTCTAAGATTCTTCATATAGGCAGAGCTGATAAGTCATTAAATTTCGTCATTTTTTAATTTTTATTTTTTTGAGACAGGGTCTCACTCTGTCACCAGGCTGGAGTGCAGCGGTGCGATCTCGGCTCACTGCAACCTCTGCCTCCCAGGTTCAAACAATTCTCTGCCTCAGCCTTCCAAGTAGCTGAGATTACAGGCACCTGCCACCATGCCCAGCTACTTTCTTTCTTTTTTTTTTTTTTTTTTTGTATTTTTAGTAGAGACAGGGTTTCACCATCTTGGCCAGGCTGGTCTTGAACTCCTGACCGTGTGATCCACCCGCCTCGGCCTCCCAAAGTGCTGGGATTACAGGCGCGAGCCACCATGCTCAGCCATCAATTATTTTATGACCAGCATAAAACACACCCTTATCACTTATGCCCTAACTTCCTGTAAGAGTTTCTTCAATGATCTCCTAACCCTGTCAGTCCTCATACTACATACAATTGACAGACTTCTGTCTAGAATGTTCCCTCCATACTTCTCTGCTTTTGAAGACCACATGCTCTCTCACTCTTCTGGTGTTTTTTTCATTGCACTTAACACAACATGATACATTATCTATACATGTATTTGTCTGACTCACTTCCTATCCTCACACTAGATGGAAAATTCCACGACAGCGGGGACTTTGTCTTGTTCACTGCAGTATCCCACTGCTTAGAAAAGTACAAGTTGAAGGCTCAATAAATAATTTTTTAATGAATGAATAATTTAATTCACTAATTCAACAAATTTACATATTAGGCACTTACATAATAGAGAAATTGTGGATGAAGCAATGAATAACCTAATACAGTTGTGATCAGAAAAGAAGAAAGAAGAAACACTAAGGAAGGTCTCTAAATCCAAACTTGGTAAATCAGGGGTTTTCTGAACAGAAGAAGTGACTTCTAAGTTCTTGATGTCACTTGAGAGATGAGTAAGAAACAGCCAGCTGAAGGATGGAAAGGAAACAGCATGAAATCTGATCAAGGTATGCAAGGGTCAGGGGTAGTGAATGAATAGCATATGCAAAAACCTGAAAAATGTTCCATATGATTTGAGTGTAGAACAAGAGAAGGTGAGGCCAGAGAGGTAAGCAAAAGGGCTTGGCAGTCATGTCAAAGAGTTCTGAATTTACCCTAAAAGCTACCAGAAAGCACTGAAGGGTTTTCAGCAGTATAACACTATGAACACTATCAGACCATCACCCAGAGGAACACCTGGCTGCAATATGAAGAGAGAAGTAAGGGAACAAAACAAGAAGTACTTGTACCCAGGAGTTCAAGACCACCCTGGGCAACATAGTGAAATCCCATCTCTATGAAAAACACAAAATTAGCCAGGCATGGTGGTGTGCACCTGTGGTCCTGGCTACTCAGGAGGCTGAGGTGGGAGCATCACTTGAGCCCAGGAGGTTGAAGCTGCAATGAGCTATGATTGCACCACTGCACTCCAGCCTGGGTAGCTAAGCAAGACCCTATCTCCAAAAACAAAAACAAACAAACAAACAAAAGTCAAAAAGCAGAGAGATGAGAGATGAGATAAAATGAATGATAGTTACCTAGTCTCAGAATGGAGTAAGAGAACATTCAGGAGGTAGGATCAATAGGACTTGCTGGCTAAATAGACGCTTGGAGTGAAAGATAGGAAGAGTCAAGGGTGATGCTCAGGTTTCCAGCTTAGGCAGCCAAGTGGATAGTGGTCCTTTCACTGAGATAAAGCACATCCAATAAAAGGCAGATTTGACCAGATGACAAAGGAGTTCACAAAGATAAAGCGATAGATTACAGGTGCTGGTGAGACTTCCAAGTGAACAATGTTAGTAGGAGAACTGACACAAACGACTGAAGCTCAGGATGAAGATATAAATTTGGGAATCATTAACATATGGATGATAACTGAAGCCATGGGAATGAGTGAAATCACCCCTGGAGGGTTTACATACAAAAAGGAATGCATAGTATTCCCTGGGGAACCTCAACATTTTAAAAGACAGATAGAGAAAGAAGAACCTAAGAAGGGGATTGAGAAAAAAAAGTATGGAGGAAAACCAAGAAAGTGCAGAGTCAAAGAATGAAAGCGAATGTTTCAGAAAGAGGGGTAGTCATATTGTTTAATGTTAAAGCAGGGCAAGAAATTTAAAGACTGCAATTTATCCATTCAGTTTAACAAGGAACATCAGCAATCCTGATAAGAACAGTTTCAGTGAGACCAAAAGCTATTATTTCAGAGATATAAACATACGAGTAAGAGGTAAAGCAGATAGTAAACACACACACAATGCCAAGAAGTTTGACTTTAACAAGAAAGGAAAGAGAACAAACGCTAAAAGGGGAGCAGTGAGGTGGATAATTTTTTTTAAGATGGGGTGGATTTGAATACATTTAAATGCTTTGGGAAGAAGCCAGTTTAGAGACAGGTTGAAGATAAAAGGTAAGTGACATATTCCATTGGATGGGGTCTCTGAGAAGGAAGGACGAAGTGTATCTGCAGAGTACACGTGTTGGAATTAGCTTTAGGCCACCAAGAGATACCTTTAAGTTCAGTTCAGATGGGTAATATAAAAGCTACTCCCTAGTTTAAAAAGCTCTAAACGTTTCTTATGTTTAAAATTTAACACAAATGCCTCTAAATTGAAAATAAAATACCCTTTTAAATTACTGAATTACTCCCCCCCGCCCTGCAAAAAAAAAAAAAAAAAAGAACTAATAATAGTCAAAGCTATAGGAAAGGAGTCCCCAACCCCCAGGCCACAGACAGGTAGCGGTCCGTGGCCTGTTAGGAGCTGGGCAGCACAGCAGGAGGTAAGGATTACTGCCTGGGCTCCACCTCCTGCCCAATCAGAGGCAGCATTAAATTCTCATGGGGCACGAACCCTATTGTGATCTGTGCATGTGAAGGATCTAGGTTGCATGCTCCTTATAAAAATCTAATGCCCAATGATCTGAAGTGGAATGGTTTCATCCCAAAACTACCCCCCACCCCTTCACCTGGTCCATGGAAAAATTGTCTTCCACAAAACCAGTCCCTGGTGCCAAAAAGGTTGGGGACTGCTGCTACAGAAGGTAGGCTGAAACTGGAAAGTATATAACTTCTTGATAGTCTTTTAATTTGGTACAACCCTTTGGAATCAATTTGCTGGTATGTATCAAAAATGTAAATATTCACACTAACTATATTTCTGGGAATCTAGCCCAAGGAAACATTATAAAATATTGTTACACAATATTTTTTACATTTTAAAAATATGTCCAGCATATGTTTCATGCCTTTTCTAAAGATTTTCTCAAGCCTCCTAGCAACAGTAACCTCACTTTTCTTAAACACCTATAGCACTTGCCTGTATTACTCTACTATTCCTTTGGCACTTTGTATATGGCATCTTCCCAACAGTACCCAGAGTAATATTTTTAAGTGTTATAGGACACATCCTCTATTTTCTCTGCCGAGGCAGTCAATTTTTCTGTCCAGAGCAAAGGAATATATCCACCATGAGACTCTGTGCTTTAGCTTATCTATTTGTCAATCATTAAGAACATTATAATGAGACTATACTAGAAATAACTGTTAGAGATTAGAAACAAGAAAATGTTGCTAGAATGCCTGAAATAGTAACCCTCTGGGTTTTAGCAACTGAAAGTTGAACTATTTCATACACTTTTCATACACAGTGACTTTAAACGGCACATTTAAAAAATTTATCTTCAACCAGGAAAGTTTCTTCTAATACATTTTAAAACATTCCTTCTAAAAGAAAAGGCTGGCTTCTAGAGAAGTAGGTAAAGGAAAGTTTCATATCCTTGCGAGGAGAGTTGGCAAAATGAAATAAAAGGAAAAAAATATCTAAGATCAAGTGGAAGATTCAAATCTGCTTCTTTACTGTTAAACAATTACTCCTACAAAAAAGTGAATATTCTGTAAGAAATGTAATTAATATTCAAAGACTGTCAAAAACACAAAAGCCTTTTATCCCTCTATAATCTAATAATTAAAAGGAAGAAGTAATAGTTCAAAGATGAAGCTTCTTTGGTTTGACACTAAAAGAGAAAAAGAAGGAATCAAGAGACCAGATAGTATCAAAGATGACAGCAGTAAAGAAATAAGAAACAGAAATGGTAGTTCTTCATATTATAAAGGGGGTAAACTAGGAAAGGCATTGTTACCAGCAAAAAATTACAACTCAATTACACTAAAAAGATCTTGAGATGTGTTTTATGCATCTAGCTGAATAATGATATTTCAGTGATTACTGTTTGGGATAATAGTCTGGTAATTGGCAGAGTTCCCTCCTCCCCACTACAGGGGTCTTTTTAATCTAAAGAAAAGACAAGCAATTATCAAATACACTGATGCTATATACAAAGATGGCTGGCTACTACCCTATTATAACCAGGTTTTACAAATTCCATCACTACCTTACAATTTTAATTATAGAAATCACTGAATTCTGTTTAATGCTTTTCTTTACATACCTTAATTTGCACTTTTAAAGTTAAGGCATTTTCAAGGAATAAATACATTAAAATTTCATAATTTATACATTTTATAGAATTCAAATTAGGCTGCCATATAAATGACCTGGGCATAGGATGTTGGTTATAAAAGACAGAATTATTATTTTTAATGATTGCTTCTCGTCTAAATTAAACATTTCAGATCTTTTCACAGTAAAGCCTAGTTAATATTCAGAAGCCTAATCCTAGTTATAGGCTTCAAAATTCAACACTTTAAAAGGAATTACAATATCATTATCTTGAACATCTTATTAAAAGAATGTGATATAAAGAATAAAAACATTTATATCTATGGAAACCTCAAAAATAGAAACCTCATCGTCTAATTCATTTACTCTATGATAAAAATAACTCCTCCAATTGGAATATTTGGCAATTTATATTACCAACCGAATTCAATGAATCTAAGTAATGGGTAGCAAAATTGGAAGAATCATTTTTGCCTATGTATATTGTGCCAACGATCTCCTCAATTACAATAGCTGATTAGCAGTCATCTGCCATATGTATATCAAAATAGAATTAAAACTAACATCTTTCCTTTACTAACAAACTGAATCTAAACTGGAAAACTTGGGATAACAGATCATGATTTTTAAAACATTAACATGAAAATTGTCTTTTTACTATTTTCCCATATTCTGCCCAGTGCACAGTCCTATTGGTGAGACAGTGGTCAAATATTACCTCACTTCTTACACTGAAGATAAAGAAAGAGGAAAGACAACTAATGTCTTAGCACAATCAAAAGCATCCAGCAAAAATTGTCAGGTACCATAAGGATAAAGTAAAAAACAGCCAAAGCTTTTGGAGAAGTGGCCTGCTAAATAATTTTAAACACTTCCTGTCTATGCAAGCTAAAAGGAAGATTAAACCCTCAAAAGATCTGGGTTGAAATGACTTAAGTTTTTTGGGGAGAGATGGAGGAGATGGAACTTAGGTTTTTGGACACATACCTTTCATTTGAGAATAATCTCATACACCATAATAAAAGAAGGAAAACTTAAAACTATTCAACATACCAAAGAACAAGGAGCAACTAGTCTGGTTATTTCAACTTTAAAACTGTAAGTTACCAGTATCTCTATAGCCAGATAAACACCCAGTAAAAAATTACCAGAGTTTTTTAAAACTGTGACTGAATTTAGGTGCAGAAAATAATTAAATTACTGTTAAAATGGACAGAATTTGCTAATCAGTTGATCTTTAAATAAAATATTTGGGTTTATAGACTATATTGAGAATGATTTGGCAAAGAAAAGATGAGGATCAAATCTATTAAATACTATCTGATCTCATAAAGAACTCAAATTTCCAACGTGGAATGATATTATTAATTAAAGATGACATTCCACCTTCTTTATCTTTCAGAATTTTTGAAGCAAATCTGTTTTACCAAATTACATACTTTCAAAATTTTCCATTAACAAATATCTTTGTGGGGAAATGATTTTTAAATCACCAAAAAGTCAAAGGACAAGATGTTCAAGACTTTAGATAGTATCTGAGAAAGAATACAATCAGGGAACGGCTTTATCAAGGTGGACAAAGTTCAGAATGCCAGAATTCCTTCCCTGTTGTAATGAATATACTGCAACTTCCTGTGGTTTTGTGACTATCACTGGGTGTGGTAGTAAAACAGAAGGGAAAAGCCTCACACAGAAAGCTGAATGGCCCAAAGAAAACCTAAGTGGTGACAAGAGGCTAAAGGCACATGCAGGTACGCATCTTTTATGTTGGATGTGATACACTTACATGGCCCCTGTTGAATCTCTTGGGGACCAACAGTAAAGCAAGTTTAGAACTTCAAATCTTGAGACATCTATAGCAAGATGCTGATCCAATGTGGCTCCAAATATCTTCTGTTTTCCTGGCTCACCTGAAGAGGAAAAAACACTACAGAGGATGTGGGAACTGAATTTCTTTATGTAGTTTCTTCTAGAGCAACTGTCTGAAAGTTTTGGCCCAATCCTTTATGAAGTCTGGAGATGAGACACTTGAAGGACTAGTGAAAAACAAAATTCAAATGAAAAGGTGGAGTGAGACATCTAAAAGGGGAATATGAGAGCAAAAGATAACCGTCGTAGGTAAATCAGTGTTTCTAATCCTTAGCTGGACTCAGGTGGGAGGAGGCAGAGAAAGGAGAGAAAAAAACGCACAGATGTTTCTCCCTCCACTCCCTCACCCCAATTGCTACTAAAAATTCATGAACTACCTAGGCTTTTTGACCATATTTAGGGAGTGAATAAGCAAGGTTACATGGAAGGTTTAAGCATTTTGTCCAGTCTCCCTCCCCGGGATATATGGCATTAATAGGCTGCAGGGAGGCCTTTCAGGTAATGCTTTTTTTCTAAGAAAAGATTCTAGTGGAATACAGCTTGAAGCAATAAAGAAAGAGAAAAATAAATTGAATTTGTACAAAAATGGAAGTCACAGGACAATATACCAGATTGACAAAGTTTATCTAATTCTGTTTTTCAAAAGGGGTGGGACAGATTTCACAAAATAAGAAATCAGAATAAAAAGTAGTCTTAGCTTCCAAATAATAGAAAATATTTTTAAACTAAGCAACACGAACTACATGCTTCATTCTTCTATGAAATATTATCCTTGGAAAGATAATCTTTAAAAAACTAAGATTAGCAGAACCAAGTCTGATGTATATTACCACACGAAAAGCATAAAAATTTAGTCCATATTATGAATTAGATTCATTCTTAATTAACTTATTAAGTATTTTCTTAAAAATATTTTACCTAAATTTTGCATACTCCAGCATTCATGTAATAGCCTAGGACATAAAACAATTTTCTTTCCAAATACACTCCATTTTAGCCAGAATTTATTTGAATTATGTCTGGTAAAAATACCAGCATTTTTCTGAAAAATAAGATTGGAGAAAGAATTAGATCCTTACCTGACGTGGCTGTTCATTCATTCGTTGAGGGTCTGATTTCACTTTATTACTAGGATGATTTGTGACTTTGGTTACCGGTTGTTTGAAAATTGATGCTGTTTGTCTAATTGGCAATGTTGTATTCAAGTCTGGTTTACCCTGTGAATATAAATTTATTTTTATTTAAAATTACATAAACACAAGCAGATGACTTCTTACAAATTCAATATCTATTACTTTAAATCAAATTATTCCAAACTTCTCAGTCTATCGCAGCATTTTAAATACTCTAAAGTACATTTGAAGCACCTAATACGTCACACATGCACGAAGTTTCCTCAAAATAAATGAAAAACTTTTTGTATACTTTTTTTTTTTCTTTTGAGACGGAATCTCGCTCTGTCGCCCATGCTGGAGTGCGGCTCACTGCGACCTCCGCCTCCCGGGTTTACTTACGCCATTCTCCTGCCTCAGCCTCCCGAGTAGCTGGAAGTACAGGCGCCCGCCACCATGCCCAGCTAATTTTTTGTATTTTTAGTAGAGACGGGGTTTCACCGTGTCAGCCAGATGGTCTTGATCTCCTGACCTCGTGATCTGCCCGCCTCGGCCTCCCAAAGCACTGGGATTACAGGCATGAGCCACCGCGCCTGGCCAGCTTTTTGTATACTTTTAAGTGTAAGAAAATTCTCTCCATAAATTTCGTATCTGATTAGCAAGGTACTAGTGACTTTAAATGAACAAATATGTTTAAGGTTGGTTTATACAAAAAAAAAAAAAAAAAGAACTTGGGGTTTTGTTTGTTTGTTTAGGGACAGGGTCTCACTCTGTTGCCCAGACTGGCGCAACGGCATGCCTCATGGCTCATGGCTCACGGCAGCCTCGACTTCTTGGGCTCAAGCAATCCTCCCACCTCAGCCTCCCGAGTAGATGGGACTATAGGCACGTGCCACCGCACACCAGGCTAAGTTTTTGTATTTTTTTTTGTAGAGATGGGGTCTCCCTACATTGCCAGGCTGATCTCAAACTCCTGGACTCAAACAATCTGCAGTCCTCAGACTCCCAAAGTGCTGGGATTACAGGTGTGAGCCACCACACCTGGCCAAGAACTTTAAGGATAACAATCAGGATAGCAACCATTTCTACATTCTGAGAATGGAGGGAAATATTGGCATACTTGGGCATTAAAATATAAACAACCTGATCAGCAATTAGGAGGCCAGACTTACATAAAACCACATAAATTAACCTCTTTTATATAAAAATAGGTAAGTAGAAATGGTAGTTCTAATTCCAGCAAACAGAACTCAATTTAGAAAAATGTGATGTTCCTTATTTTTAATATACAGTAGGTCTTTGAATAATGTCGTTTTGTTCAATGTCATTTTGTTATAACAATGATGAGAAAAAAATAATCCATTCCCAGCCTAAGCCCATCTGTGTGACGTTGGCATGTTCTCCCCAGGTCTGTTTGGGTTTTCTCTGTGTACTCCTGTTTCCTCCCACATCCCAAAGATGAGTGAACTTTAGGTTCAGTGGTGCATCCCTATGGTCCCAGCCTGAGCAAGCGTGAGTGCAACCTGTGATGGGAAGGGGTCCTTTCCAGGGTGGGGTCCCCGCCTGGTACCCTGAGTTGCTGGGAGAGGCTCTGGCCACCCACGACCCTGAACTGGAATCAGTGGGTGAATAATAATCTTGTTTATATTAATCTTCCTTAAACGTGTGGAGAGCTCACATTAATTTCAATGTTTATCATTAGAAGTGTTTTGGTCTTTATTTAGAAGTTTGGGATGTTTTGTGACCAGAAATATGCCACAGGAACTTAATTTTTGTTTATATCAATTAGCCTAGAGTAAATATGTTTCATTACAAATCATATGGCTAAAAGTCAGTTTCCGAGAACCTATCAACAACATTAAGTGAGGACTTACTGAATATTATATTTAATACTTTTAAAGGAGACTTAACACTGAAGCTTCGTAAAGCGACATAACTTATTTACCTAGTTTTAATCAATCAATCAATAAAATCTAAGATGTGTTCCAACGAGGTCAAAATGTGACCAGAATTGCTATTAAGTTAATTTGCAATATTCTTAACAAGAAAGAAAAGGGAGAAAACACAATTATTGTGTTTTCTGAGATTCTGGGAAAAAAGATGAAGTTACATATACCTGAAAACAAAATACATCTGATATATTTTTTGATATTTACAGGATATTTGATGAACTTTACTACTACCCCACATAGAAACTGTAGTGTCAACTTCCATGCTCCAAAACAGCATGCATCAGAATCACCCAGAGGGCTTGTTAAAACACAGATGACTGAGTCTCACCCCTGGCACTGGGCTTTCGGCAGGTCTGAGATAAGGCCTAGGAATTTGCATTTCTATTAAGGTCTCAGGTGTTATTGATGCTGCTATGCCCGGGACCACACCTGGGGAAGCACAGCTCTACAACAAAGATTGCAACTTGATCACAGGTGGATCAAGTCCAACCCAGAGATGAGTGTTCATTTTTTAGTGCCTTTAATAAATTAAGTCAGCACCTAAAAATCTAGAGTTTTCATATAAAATCCAGAATTCTAGCTTCTCTTAAAAACTGAAAGATCTAGAAATACTGGACTTGGTTTGGCAACAATAGGCTGTGACTGGTTAGAAATGGCTGTCCAGTAGTGGCCTCAGGGTCTCCTGTTGCAACATTCCTCAACAACTCATATTTGCATTACCTGTCTGGGCCCTATAGGCACTGAGTTTGTGACCTCTACTTGAAGAACATCAGCATGCCTAGAAAGATAAGCCTCACAATAATCTGACAACTATTACAATTACAGTATTCTTTAGATTCACTATTAAATGTGTCCTCACCTCTACACCTCCCCACACAACACAGCCCTCCTCTCTGTTTATATTGGGCAATCCTGTCATGCCTTTATCTCATTTTTCCCCCAGTGTCTCTGCTTACCTTTAAAAGATATACTCATCTTACATGACTCTAACAGTATTATTTCTAAGGTATTTAGCTTTATCTTTATGGATTGTCAAAAAATATATAAAATGTGCAAATTTGGCTAAGCTGCAAAGTAACCACTTAGGTTGCCAACTCTACAAAGTGTGAGGCTCAGGAGTATGCATTTTAAATACTCTCCTGGTCATTCTGTGATGCAAAGAAAGTTTGAACACCTCTGATATATGACATCTAGACCATTTGGAGGCCCTAAATGAAGTCATCCAACCTATTAATGACAACAGGCAATATTCAGTCCTTAAGCAGCTTCACACATAAATGCTTAGAGGGAACTTCTTGTCACTAATTAGGTATAATCAATATGTATCACTAAATGATACCTTGTTTGGCTTTTAATGTTTTTGTTTTTGAGATGGAGTCTCACTCTGTCGCCAGGCTGGAGTGCGGTGGCGCGATCTTGGCTCACTGCAACCTCCACCTCCTGGGTTCAAGCGATTCTCCTGCCTCAGCCTCCTGAGTAGCTGGGACTACAGGCATGCGCCATCACACCCAGCTAATTTTTGTATTTTTAGTAGAGACGGGGTTTCACCATGTTGGCCAGCATGGTCTTGATCTCTTGACCTCGTGATCCGCTTGCCTGAGCCTCCCAAAGTGCTGGGATTACAGATGCGAGCCACTGCGCCTGGACTTTGTTCTTAATAAAGAATGATATACTCTGCTGGTATTAGAACAAAGGTGGCATCACGTGTCTACTCAGTAGACACAGAGAAGTATTTGCAACTGTCTGCATGAGTAAACATATTCAAACCTGTGAGATTCTCATTCTTAACCAAGGATGACTGGAGGCAGCAGGAACTACTCTAAACTGTTTTAAACTATGAATCCTGAATCCATGAAGACTGGAAGGAAGCATGGAATATGTCAAACTATTGATGCTATTGATGCTACACTGGTAAGATGGACGTTTTTCCATTCACTTATGTTTCTGTGCAATAAAAAAAATTAAAAGAAAAGCCTGGCTAAAATACTTAAGATATACAACTAACTTCCATTGTCTAATGAGACAGTTCATTCCCCACTGGTACAGAATGAGACATTATTCAAAATATGCTGCATTATTCTTCACTCAATCTTATTTTGGTTTTTAGGATTTTTTCTCCTTTTAACTGGCCTAGAAGCTCTGACAACAGAAAGAATGTCTTTAATTTGGTTTTCTAAAACAGTATCACATGAAGCTGAGTAATCTGTAAAGCTGGACTAACTAGTTTTCCCAGAAACCGTCAATTCTATTACCTCTATCCTGAGGACTGCCCTGAGTCACTATTAATTTATGCCCAGTTGTGTGTCTTTTTCTACAGTTTAGTTTAGAATCTAAAGGAGCAATCTACCATCAACTTTGGAGTTAAAAGCCAGACACTTTTTTATGGGACAAGATTAAAGCTTTTATGTATATGCAATCTTCTTATAACTTCAATATAAGAAAAAGTGAAGCGGAAATTCTTTGTTACAAAATTAAACTGGCAAACACATTCTAATATCAGAACTAAGTTTCCAACTTTTGAAAAATCTATGTACAGACTAGTCCTCAAATCAAAATGTAATAAATTTTATAATGTGTATATTAGGCTTAAAGTATTGTTCTTGAGGATCTATTTTATCCCCCTAGTTGCAGGGAGGAACATAAAATAAATCTTTATTTTTAAAAATTTTACTTCCTCTTTCCAATAAGTATCTGAGATATATCATTTGTACATTCCCAAAGGACAAAATACACAAAAATTAATTTTTAAAAACAGAAAATCAAGGACAAGGAAAAAACAGATATCTGTTTGAAAAGATCAGTAGTGATACTAGAGCTGAGCATCAAATGTGGATCTGAATTTTCAAGGGGCCTGGGCAGAGAGAGAAACATTCAATTACACAGATATCATGGTCAGAAAGGAGGACGCATACCAAGTAATGAGGAAAACAAAAAATGTCCAGGTATTAACTCTAGAAGAAAATGGATAAAGGCACTAAACTTCACAACAAATACTAAGCAGATTTCAAATGTTTTTTTCTTTTTTAGTGACTTTCCATAAAAACCAAGAACATAAGACTTAAAGGACAACTCAGTAAAGGTGCCTAATTATTGGCACCTAGGGCCTAATTATTGTATAATCTTCCAGTGATCTCACGTGATTAAGGATACAAGAGAATAAAGAGGCATATGAAGAACATGTATCATAAGCCAGTGGTTGTCAATTAATTTTGTATTTCTGCCCCTTATGAGAAATTTGAAAATATATATACCCCATCTGCATTTTAAAGTCAGCAAGAATATTTCATATTTTAATGTAATCAGTTGCAAAGGATGCACTTACCAGAAGTAATTTAAATGCTAATACTTTAATAATGCACTGTTACATCTAACAGAATCTAAATGTACCCACCATTACCTATTGATATATGAACAAACTCTTCAATGGTTATAAATTTTCATTCCCTTTGCTCTTTGAATAATTCCATTTCCAAAGTTATTTCCTATTTTAAACTTGATAATCTTTCACTGATCATTTATATATCATGAAATTATTTCACTTTCTGTGACCATAAAGCTCTTAGTGATAAAACAACAAATTTCTTCTGGTTTATTACAATTATTAGTATATATGTGACCAAAATAAAGTATTACAATTTTTAGTACATAATTATATATATAGAAATTTATTGTGTGTGTGTATATATATATATGTAGCTTAATGAAAATAATTTTTTAAACAATTTTATATTCTCAAGTGTGTATTACTAATTGCTAGAATGGGACAAGCTATAGCATCAATTCTATTCCTAGTGTCCCTTTTCCATAAATGTAGCACTGAGAAATGTTGTTCACATAAATGAGTAGATAGAATGAATTTTATTCCAAGTCATTCAAATTCTCTGAACTCCTTTTGAGTTACATGATAGAATGTAACAGTGAACCATCAAAAAAATTAAAAAATCAGTCAACATCTACATAAAGTCCTCTAAATTTTGTTGAAAGCAAATAATTGTACCTGTGGAAAGAACTGACTGTTCCTGAGTCAGTTGTGTTCTCAATCCAGTATCTCGTACTGTCCCTTTATGATATCAAACATTTTGTACCATGGTAATATTGCATACAAGTGAGAAGTATGCTGTTCTGTAAAATGGGAGGTTGACTATAAAGGAGAATTACAGAAAAAATAATGTGTACTTCTATCACAGGTTACATTCTCAGATCAATTGAAGGAAACAGTGTATATGGAATTTAAAGATATCAAAATGGATTCCTTTAAAGCCATTGATGTCTATGAATATCATGTAAAGCCTCCACACAGCATAGTTTGAACACCAGGGACTTATACTATACAATATTGTAAATACCACTTTTTTTCAGTATGACTTTGAAATAAAGCTTTATGACAGTTCAAATTGTACATATTCTAGGGTCCAAGTCTAGCTCATTTTATCTTTAAAATTCACGCAAATTTTGCACTTTACCTTAAACATTAGCCATGTTTAAGGTAAAAATGTTGCTCTACCTACCCAAAATGTTCAAATAAAACTGACACTTCCAAATATTATTCAAGTGTCATTTTAATTCTGTGGTTTTTGCATACACGCACACACTCCCCCAAAAGATACTCCAATTTGAGAAGCAGAGACTGTATCTCTAAGGTCGGTTTCCTCATCTGTAAATGAGAATAATAATAGCTACTGCATAAGATTCTTATAAAAATCAAATGAGATAATGCATGTTATGCTGCTGCTGCTACAAATGCAGCTTTCATTCAGTTGATCATTGAACAAATATTGAGTGCCTACTATGTGCCAGGCACTGACTGGACCATCTATATATAGTCATTTAAAAAAAGAAAAAAATTCAGCCCTTAATAAAACAAGTTTATAGTTTATAATATAGTCATGTTGGTACAAATTCTAAATAAATAGCAGTTATTTCTTTAACCTAAACAGGTTATTGAACATGCTATTAAAATTTAGAAATTTAACCTGTTAAAGTTTTCCCAGAAATAAAGGTATCCCCTGGTTCAAACAAAGGTGTGCCTGAGTGATACCTTTAGGTCAAATCAAGGCTATTCTCAAAAAGTAATTGGAGATTTGCTCGAGAATATATACAGTAGTCCATAGTGAATGTCTTTCTACAAAATCAAATGCCAACAATGGAAAGTGCCTTACAATTCTTCATAAGTTTTTAATATAATTCACATACCATAAAACTCATCATTTTAAAATGTACAATTTAGTGGTTTCTAGTATATTCACTAATTTATGCAACTTCATAGGTTTTTACAAAAAGTAAAGAAAAAATTATCTGGTACCCATGATGTTTATGCAGAAAATCTACTTAGTCTGATATCCTATGTGGGGAACAAGATTTTTTTAAAGGAGATCAATGGCATATTAAAATATTAATAGGATGGATGGACTATACTTTGAGCTCATTAAAAAGGACTACACCTGTTCACAGAAGAATGATTACAATTCATCAATGAAACAAGTTTTGAAGAGTTCTGCTTGAAAAATAACTTACTGGAGCTTTAGTTAATGTAAGATCATTAACAGACATCACCAAAAATGCCAGAGAGTTTCAACCAGATATCCTAGAACAGTCCTACTCAAACTCAGACAGTTATTATATGGAATTAATCATCTCCTTTACTTCTCAGTTGGCATTAGCTATGTACACATATTGGGAGAACTATGGAAATAGTGACACAAATGGTTTTCCGTAGGGCTTAATTCTATTGCCAACCTGGAGCCTACAAGTTAGCTTAACTCTTCAGGACCTACAAAAGTTTTGTTAACACCTGGGCATACTAAACAAAGCTTGTTAAAGCCATATCATGGACAACTCTGTTTCCGAATCTACCTTCATGATTATCACTATAGCCAAGTCCAGGCCCTCTCAAAAAGTTCTATCACACTCAGACACATTTGAAGCACTAGTTTATAATATAATAAAGCTGGTATCATACTGAACAAATCATTCTCATCAGCAAGCCCATTTGCTAACATGGATAACATTCTTTTGTTCACTCTTTGCATCCTAGCAATCTCTATCCAATCAATATCTACATGACTCAAATTAGCCAAAAGGATGGAACAGTACTATTATTAATAGCTAATAACCTGATTATCTTCATTAGGTAAAGAATATCAGCTAAATATCCTTTATGTATTCACTTACTAAAAATATTTCTGTATTTGAGAAAAATTAGCTCTTTGAACAAGAGAACATGAATTAGCTCTACGGTCTTTTGCTACATCCTACCCTTTCTTCCTTTATTCATTCATTAAACCAGTACTGTCCAAGTCACCATCATCCCCACCTGGACAAATACAACAGCTTCCTAACCGGTCTCCGACTTTCACTTCTGTAACTCTGTTTTCCATACAGTCAAAGCAGTCATACTTCTCCCTACATAAAACTCTCAGACAGCATTCTATACTATTCCTTATGCTGGCTGGCACAGCCCTATTACCAGGCTTGCCTACTTTAACCTCACCTAGTAATACTCCTCCACTCACTAAGCTCCAGCAAACCTGGCCTTTTTGTCTTCACATGATGAGTGCATCCTTCCTTAGAGAATTTACACTGGCTACTCCCTCCATGGGGAAAGCTTCTCCTTCTGGTTTTTGTATAGCACCTCAAATGTTGAATATTTAAAATTGATTTTATTTACTCACATAAATTATTTCCCTAAAGTGACCTCAGTAAATGGCACTTTTGTCTACTCACTTAATCTAAAAACCAAGAACTCACCCTTAAGTACTCTTTCTCTGTTATGCTCTATACACAACTCATCAGCAAAACCAGTCAATTCTATTTTCAAAAGAGATTTAGAATCTGTCCACTTCTATCTCCACGGGCACGTGTCTAGAGCATCATCATTATCATCATCAGCAGCAGCAGCATCATCCTACAACAGCTACTTGCTCCTCACTTCCACTTTTGATTTCAGCATCCAATTAGTAGAAACCTGTATTCAACAGTGGCCCGCACTTATCCCTTGGAGGGACTTTAGGGCCTAGAAATGCTAGACTTATCACCTACGACCTATTCATTCCCCTTCCCTGTCCCCAACTTTATCTACAGAGACCAGAAAACACTCCGTTGAGCAAGACTTTAATAACTGACAAACAGGATATCAGTATCTTTGGCAACAATTTTACTTTCTCCATAGGTCAGGAATGTTGGTGGAATAAATGAAGTCTTTGTTTTCGGTTAGGATGGAGGAATCCTAGGAAGGTAGAAGCCAAGAGGCAGTTCTTACCACACTATAGGCCCTACCAGGAGCTGGTCATCGGAAGGGTCCTATCACAGGGCTCTGAATGTAATTAACTGGCCATGAAGTACCTCAGGCAGAAATAAGTCAGTCCAGTACGGCATTACTTCAATAACTGCAAAATCCATAGTCAAACAAATGCCTATTCTGAGCTGCAGCAAGTGATCTGGCTCTTCACCTACTCCCTCACATCTTCTGCCAAGCTCCTTCTCCTGCTTTTAAAAAAGTGGTTTTCAGTTACAGATTCCATTGAGAATTTGAGGAAAATAAGCTCTCTTGGAGAAATGTACACAAGGCTGGATGCTGTGGCTCACGCCTGTAATCCTAGCACTTTGGAAGCCAAGGCAGGTGGATCGCTTGAGCTCAGGAGCTTGAGACCAGCCCATGCAACATGGTGAAATCCTGTCACCACAAAAAACACAAAACGTTAGCCAGGAGTGGTGGCCTGCGCCTGCAGTCCCAGCTACTCAGGAGGCTGAGATAGGAGGATCACCTGAGCCCAGGAGGTCAAGGCTGAGTGAGCTGTGATCACACCACTGCACTTCCCCCTGGGCAAGAAAGTGAGACCCTGTCTCAACAATAAAATGTACACACACAAAAATTGCACACGATGCAAAGGTTCCTGGAGGTCTTTCTGAGGCATGGTCACCCAGATTAGAAACCTCTCTGCCTACTGGTTCCTTCCAAGCTGACCTCTTTAAACCTTTAAAGGAAAAATAACCATAACATTCTCTGATCATGCATTCTCTTCTGAATATTGTCTTCTCTCTTCCACTTCTCATTCAAGTTTCTTGACAGTAGTCCAACCATTTTTGTGCAAAGGGGTAAAAATGCATGTATGTGTACATGTTCATAAATGCATATAAGCTCTAGACAGACATACAAAAAGCCTCATTAACAAGTTTCCTCTAAAGAAGAGGACTGGGACTGAGAGACAGGAGAGAGGGAGACATTTTTCACTGAGTATCCTTTTCACTATGTGCCCAAATCACTTAACCAAATAATAAAATTTTAAAACATCTGAAAGAACAGGCACATTGTTTTTCCAGTCTCCCATTTCCCAGAAACTTTCTGGAATTCTAAATAGGACTTATTCTATCCATTGAAACTGGTAATGTAAAGTCACCAGTTGCTTCATAATTTAGAAATCCAATGGCTAGACAAGTCTTTATCCTCCCTGATCTCTAACAAAAGTCTTGTTTTCCAGGCTGTTGTAACACTACATTCTCTTGATTCTCCTATTTCTTTTCTGGAAGGTCCTCTTACTCTCTACAAGATTCATTTATTCATTTAATCCATGGGCCTACAGAGTGACAAGATACACTTCGTTTGTCCTTATTTTGGGCATTATCAATGACAAAAACACTGTCAAAGGAGTTTTCAAAGTGTGATCTGAGAATTCCTGGGGGTCTCCAAGATCATTTTGGAAGTCCAAGAAACAAAACTATTTTAACTCGATCTTCCCCACTCCACCCCCAAAACTTGCCCTTATTCCCCTATCCCCTGACTCCCTGCCCCAAGTGACCAAAGCCAGAATTGTTGCATGCATCAATTCTCTTTCTGTAACCATCAGGTACTTCTAATTTCTCAAGTCTCACCTTTCCATACTTTCTGCCACAGGATTAATTCAGGCCATCTTTATTTTTCCAGACTTCAACAGCCCAACTATTCTCCCTACTTCTAGTTTCATCCCTTCCCAAATCCAGTCTCCATACTGTGCCCCATTCAATATACCCAAATCTGATTCTTATCATCACCACTGAGTTTCTCAAACTACACAGAAATTGCCACCAAGATAGATGAGCTCTCCACAAAATATTTTATTATTGTTGAGGATAATTAAAACAAGTACTTTCTAGATCATGTGACTGAAAACCTAGCATACAGCCATATACCTATCCAAGTATGTGTTTATACTCACAATAACATACTACCACCTTAAACCAAGATCATTCATGAGAAATAAATAATGGCAGACTTAACACACAACTGATTCCACTCAAGAGAATATGATGTTCTTTATTTTCAAATGTATCCAATTTGGGTGAATAGAGAAATGTGATGACAGAACTGAGCCTTTCCAAGATACCTGTAGTATTGTCAAGCAAAACTAAAAAATAATTTGTTCCATACCATATTCATATTGTAAGCAATTTATAAAATATGTCATATGTCACATTAAATTAATGTTAGGGAACTTGAATTTTATTAGTTTTGTAGATTTAATTTATAAAACATTTGATGTTAAGACCTAGAAACACAAATTCAGTATGTTTATACATCTAAAACACTAAAATAAACTTCCAGTGACAAACCAAGCTACTTGAAGTTCTCTAAACATATCTTGCACTTAGAATCACTGTATTCTTGCACTTAGAATCACTGTATTCTTCTTTATCCTAGAGTGTCTCCAATTAAATTTTAATATCATCTTGCCTCTCCTCCCAGTTCCCTGCTAAAAATGTTGACAGTCACATCTATGAAACCCCGCAACATCTCCTCTTTGAAAAACCAAACATAAATGCCTAAACAATATTTAGCTTTTGAAGCAAAGGTTTGGTTTTTGTTTGCATATTGAGAGGCAAAGCTCTGGAGCCGTGCTGTTTGACACTGACTAGGTACATCTGGCTATTTAATTTTAAAGTAAAACTAAAAATTGAGTTATTCAGTCGGACTAGCCACATGTCAAGCACTCAACAGTCACCTGTGGCTGAAAAGAGTCCCGTCATCACAGAATGTTCCCCTGGATATGCTGCTCTGTAACTTTTCCCTTTAAGGTCTGAGAAACCTGCTCATGACTTCAAATATAAACTGTGCCGATGACTTCCAAATCTTTCTCTAGTCTTTTTCCATTAACCTAATGGAATATCTTCAGTAACCTTCTTGATATTTCAACAATGTCAGTTGAAGAGATGGAGGTGGTGGTTGGAAATAATTATAACAGTCAAGAAAATCAATAAGATATAATGTAATCAAGAATGGAATCGATTTTCAGGGTAAGGTTAAGATTGAGTTTGAGATATCTGAAATAGGTACTGCAAAAATAGTAGTAGAGACTAAACACAATGCCCCCTTCACCCTACTCTCCCATCCTAAAAGAATTTAAAACCACTCTGCAGAGTTCTTAAAAAGATATCTTTCTGGCCGGGTGCGGTGGCTCACACCTGTAATCCCAGCACTTTGGCAGGCCAAGGCAGGCGGATCACGAGGTCAGGAATGGAGACCATCCTGGCTAACACGGTGAAACCCTGTCTCTACTAAAAATACAAAAAATTAGCCAGGCATGGTGGCGGGCACCTGTATTCCCAGCTACTCGGAAGGCTGAGGCAGGAGAATGGCGTGAACCTGGGAGGCAGAGCTTGCAGTGAACGAGAGGGTGCCACTGCACTCCAGCCTGGGCGACAGAGCGAGACTCCATCTCAAAAAAAAAAAAAAAAAAAAAAAAAGACATCTTTCCAATCATACCTAAAGATATTATTCATCACCAGTAATTCACCTCTGATGTGGAAAATATGTTAAAATCATAGCTTATAATTACTTAAATTATAATTTAGCCTGTTTCAAAGTTTATTTTGTCAATTAAAGCTCTAATTCTTTCAAGATAAGAGCTTAAAAAACAGAACATGCTGGGCATGGTGTCTCACGCCTGTAATCCCAGCACTTTGGGAGGCCGAGATGGGTAGATCACCTGAGGTCAGGAGTTCGAGACCAGCCTGGCCAACATTACAAAACCCCATCTCTACTAAAAATACAAAAATTAGCCAGGCGTGGTGGTTGGTGCCTGTAATCCCAGCTACTCGAGAGGCTGAGGAAGAGAGAATCGCTTGAACTTGGGAGGCAGAGGTTGCAGTGAGCCAAAATCATCCCATTGCACTCCAGCCTGGGCAACAGAGCGAGACTTTGTCTCAAAACAAAACAAAACAAACACAACAATGTACTGAAGCCAGATTTACAACCACTCTTACCTCAGATTTCTATTAATTACTTTAAAGCTCTTAGCTTTCTTTACACTGTACTATCATAAAAAAGACATAATACAGTTATTACTTAACTAGCCACAAATACATTTTCTGCTTTATAGAGCTACCTAATATGTTGTTGGTGTTACTTTCAAAGAAAACTTATTTTTTAAAATGCAAAGCTCCACTTTCTGACCATCTAAATAAAATCACACGCAAAAAGACCATGCCTCCAAAAATTCATGCAGAAAGCTTCAGAAAACAATGAAAATGAAAGGCATTTCCAAAATAATGTATAGTATATTTATTAATTTAATAAACATTAATTACCACTATACACTTCTGAAATGAGGTGGATGGTAAATCAAATAAACATAAAGCAATATTTATTAAGTACCTACAGTGTGCTAGGCTTTGGCTACATAGACAAAAACAAAAACAGGCATGGTCCTTGCCCTCATGGAGCTCACAGTCTAGCTAAAGCAGACAAACAAGTCACAAACACAATGGCAAAGCACCAGGGAAGCATTATGGAGGAAAGGATTGGTTCTGCCTGGAGTATGCAGGGAAGGCTTCCCAGAGATGGAGACAACGGAGCTGGGTCTTGGACGAGTAGGAGTTCACCAGATGAAGGGGAAAGGGGTAAGCACATTCCAAGCAGAGCAAACAGCGCATGAGCAAGCAGTCTTGAAAGCGCATGCCATGGTGCAGGACGATGAGCGTTCCAGCGCAGCTAGAGCAGAAAGGTGCACACAAACTGAAGAGATGAATTAGTGTTTGGTTTTTGATGAAACGTAAGTGTCAGAAAAATAAATCTGCACATTACACTTAACGTAACTAAACTGTGGTTCTGGTACAGAACGGTAATCTGAAAGTACCCTTCATTTCATAAATACTGAAGCCCCTTTTATAGGTACCCAGCACTGTGTTTTAAGATGGCAATTTTAGAAACATAAACCTGAATTTTTCTCTGTACATTTAAGAAGCAAAGTAACCCCAGAATAAAGGTTTCCTGAAGCTGAAATCACAGTGATTTATACACACACAAGATCCTAACTTTTGCTAACTTGAGCTCCCCGTCTACTGCTATTCTTACCTTTCTTAACATCTTCATAATGACCAACTCAAATCCACCCCATAGTTAAGGAATACAGAGGCAATTTAGCCTTCTTTTCCACTCTGCCTCTCTAAACAAAGGACCTGCCAATGTCCCTATGAAAACCAATGCAAGGTATTATGCTATGAAGAAACAATGCATTTTGACCTCTGTATCAATTATTAGAAATTATATTACTGTAAACTGCACAAATTTAAGCTGAATTCCGAATGAAGACAGGTATGAAGCAGAGACCCCATGCCCCTCAGAAAATGTAAAATGACAAGAGGGAAGAGAGCTTGGGTCAGAAAGTTTCCAACGCTGGCCACGAGGCAACACTGTTCACTGAGGTGGCTTGGTGCTTAGGAAAGGGGGTGGCTTATGGAAAGAGCAGTGTGGAAAGCAAAGGAATTAACATGGGTCAAATTTACTTTGCTAGATGTTCTAAAAAATTCCCATTTACTCCTCACAACAATGCGAAGGGAAAATTTTCTTTCTTTAATTTTACAAATGAGAAACCGAAGGCCCTTGGAGTCTAAGAAAGTTTCTCATGACTGCATCAGCTAGTAAGTAGCAGAGCCAGTTCACCAAGTCATGCCTTCCCAGGTCCAAAGCCCTTCTTACTCCGCTACGCTGCCAATGGGTTCCTAAAATGAGCCCACTGGGACTTACGGGATTACATGAGTCCCATTAGTCCCACACATCAGTCACATCTTAAGAAAGAGAGCCCCTACTTCTCCCTCCACTATTTTCACTGTCACTGTGAAGACAATGGTGGTAGCAATACACATACACACAGATCCCTGAAGTTTAGAGGAAGAAAAACTAAGAAAAAATAATCACATAGGTTTAGTTGTCCTCAGGGAAAAAGCAGCTTTCTTTGTAAAGATATTGGATTCTTTAACACAATTAAATTAGTACAGGCTTAAGTATACCTCATCTGAAATGCCTGTGACCAGAAGAGTTTCAGATTTCAGATATTTTCAGATTTGGAATGTTCAAACTGTATCGTAATTCAAATGAGATTTGCTTCAATTGCTATACAATAAACTATCAACCAAACAGCTCAATAAAGCTAAGGGCTAACGGAAAAATATCCAAACATAGTATTAGAATATTATTCCAAAAACTCATTATCTTCAACATCATCAAAAGTCAAAAAAAAACCAAAAACAAAACACTGCCCTTTCTCAAAACCTGAACCTGAAAATCAATACGTAATTATAAACTATGAGATAAAGATACCTGCCACATTAAAATGTTGCCACTTTTTGGACAACAGGAACGATTTTGAGGGAAAAAGAAAAAAAGCAGACAATTAACACTAAAGAAACCTTTTGTAAACAGCCCCAGTGGGTCAGAAAGTGTGACGTTCACTGACCTAGAGAGATACTGAAATGCTATTTTCTACTGTGCACAATTTACTTAAGCTCTCTCTTGCTGGGACAGGGTGGGCAGGGTACGGGGACATGCATGGGACATTTGGACAACCAAAATTCCAGTGACTATGATGTGAGATACTTTTTGGACAGCTTTTGAAGTAGCATATACATGCGATAAGTAAATTAACCAACCTTATTTTGATTGAGAGGATCGTTTCGCAGTCTCTGTTTGTTCTTCTGTAATTTACTAGGCATCATCTTTCCAGTTCTGAAGTCAAAACTGCTGAGATCAACAGTATTTCCCAGGTACCTTGCCAACTGAGGCTTGCTTCTGAACTTCTTACCACTTGGACTAAAAGAAAGATAAGGTTAATTGAATAAAAGGCAACAATATTTACTGTAGGTCTCTACATAAGCCTTTTCTTCATGTCTTCCTCTACCCTCAATTGATACCCCATTCTATTGTACATATTTTTAAAGAAATGTTAAAGTTCTGCTAGGCATGGTGGTTCATGCCTGTAATCCCAGCACTTTGGGAGGCAGAGGCGGGTGGATCACCTGAAGTCAGGAGTTCAAGACCAGTCTGGCCAACATGGTGAAACCCCGTCTCTGCTAAAAAAAAAAAAAAAATACAAAAAATTAGCCAGGCATGGTGGTGGGCGCCTGTAATCCCAGCTATTCGGGAAGCTGATGCAGGAGAATCGCT
Organism: Chlorocebus sabaeus; assembly: GCF_047675955.1. NCBI lineage: Eukaryota > Metazoa > Chordata > Mammalia > Primates > Cercopithecidae > Chlorocebus > Chlorocebus sabaeus. The sequence continues at coordinate 28,574,103 of NC_132921.1, read as the reverse complement.
TGAACCCAGGAGGCAGAGGTTGCAGTGAGCCAAAATCGCGCCACTGTACTCTAGCCTAGACAACCAGAGCAAAACTCTGTCTCAAAAAAAAAAAAAAGAAAAAAAAGTTAAAGTTTTACAGGGAACTCCGTAACTTCCCTGTAAGAAGAGAGCACGTGTCACCTAATATAACGCTCCCCTAGGTAGTTCACTAGAACACATAACATGTTGCCACAGCCTATCCCACAGGTCACTCAGCAACTACTGTGAGAACCTAAATCCAAACTTCATGCACAGCATAACAGGTATACTAAAAATGTCTTCAATCTCACAAACTTCCTTTCCAAATTGATTTTGAAATGCTTTTTTTCCCTGCAAGTATTACATATACAACTATGCCAGCAATAATCAGAAAAAAACTTGATAACAAATTAATCTGAAGTCAGCAACCCTTGTTTAAAACACACACACAGAGACACACACACACACACAAATATGTGGAATCTATATCATATTTGGGCTCATAACACTCACAATAAAAAAATTCTTAAATCTTGACAATATTTAAATGCTAATACTACTGAAATGAGAAAACTAGAGCAAATATTTGTGAACGTGCTTGTACCATGCTGACATGAGTTTTGTTAGCCAAACTCCTCCCTTAGGGAAGCACATGAAGAATAATTTACTTCTGGTAAGTAATACCGCTAAAGCTGGAAAGTTACAAAAATGCCAGAATTATATGGAGGGAAAATGTCTTTCCCAAAAACATTTTTTCCTGTGTGGCATTAATCTGTAAGAAATTTTTTTATAGGAATAATGCCCCAAAGTCTCACCTAATAAATTTTCTGAATAAAATAAATGTGCTAGAACAAAGTCAGCGTGGTATGTCACAAGAAAATTGTGAGAATTCTAGAATACTTCTCAAAGAAGTCAATGTGTCACATTTAGAACTTAACCTTGCACCAAGTGACCACAATAAAAGAAAAATAACTCATAAGAAGATAAAAGGAAAAAGGCTGAGAGATCAAGCAATAAATATTCTCTTGGAACAAGAAAACTTCTCTCTGGGTCAAATCCACAGCAATACACCCCTGACTTGTCACAAACTCTTTGGTAGTCTGTCCCAACACACTTCAAGACAACTGAAGATCCTATCGACATTCTTTTTCCACAACCACATGACTTAAGTACTCCTGAAACACAATTCAAGGTATAGAGTTCAGCAGGCAGATGAAGATAACAACCAGTAACAACAAGAACAATACAAGAAAGCACCAGAGGAGAGAGTACGGGATCCCACACAAGCAAAGCTCAACTCCAACTCTAACCTGGATTTCCAGAATACTCAGTATCACAAAATAAAACAGCAAGTCACTCGCAATATTGTCCAAAACTTGAATCATCTCTGCCCACCACACAACACAGTTCCACCCCCAAAACCTGATCTTCTATACTCCACACCTGTGTCAGCAGCACTGCTGTCCACTTAGCACTTCATTCTCCAAGCTAGAAGGCCACATTACAATCCTTCAGCACCCCCATGTCTCAGTCACACATCCAGTACCAAGTTCTAAACGTTCAGGTTCCTCAATGTTGACAAAAAAGCTTCAACTCCTTAATAAGCCATCAAAAGCTTTACGTCTGTTATATTTTCTTTCCAGACTTTTTTCCCACCAGCCTTGGTGGCCTACATTCCAAACTCTAAATCACCAAAATATGCCATATACCTTTGAATCTTCCAGTCATGTCTTTGCAGATGGAAGGATGAGCACAGAAACATCCTGCCTATCAAAAGGCTATTAAATCCTCCAAGCCCGGCTAAAATGTGCTCCACTTCCACTAGGAAGTCTTCTGAGATTCTCCAATTCAAGTCAGAAATAATCTACTACCACCCGAAATTCTATTTTCATTACAATAATTCCTATATATTTCCTTGCTGAGTCAAACAACAATGTCACTTTTAAACTTCAAACACCATTAAAGGCTAGCACTGAACAAGGTAACTTTCTGAGAGCAAAAAACCTTATCAGTTCAATACTAAACGATGTGGTTTTTGCAGACACAATGAGATAAATACTATCGCTTATTTAAGTTATATGGCATACAATTTTTAAAACTAAGCTAGAAAACATTTTCATTAATGTGTTTTACCACATAAGAAATAAAGTATTATACTTTGTCATTATACTAATGACCTAAATTAATATGAAACATTAGTAAAGATTACTCTGCTATTATGTCACTTATAAAAAGCTGCAATAGCTGGACATGGTGGCTCACGCCTGTAATCCCAGCACTCTGGGAGGCCAAGGCAGGCGGATCACGAGGTCAGGAGATCGAGATCATCCTGGCTAACATGGTGAAACCCTGTCTCTACTAAAAATACAAAAAAATTAGCAGGGCGTGGTGGCAGGCGCCTGTGATCCCAGCTACTCAGGAGGCTGAAGCAGGAAAATAGCGTAAACCCGCAAGGCGGGGCTTGTAGTGAGCCAAGATCGCGCCACTGCACTCCAGCCTGGGCGACAGAGCGAGACTCCATCTCAAAAAAAAAAAAAAGCTGCAATAGCCATATGGTCCTTATTATCAGATACTCAAGTTATTGGTAAACAAGATTCTGATAAACTAGTTAACATACCACAAAAAATGAATAAACAAAATCTCTCCACAAAATAAAATGACAATTCCGTGGCCAGGCACGGTGGCTCATGCTTGTAATCCCAGCACTTTGGGAGGCCGAGGTGGGCAGATCACCTGAGTTCGGGAGTTTGAGACCAGCCTGATCAACATGGAGAAAACCTATCTCTACTAAAAATAGAAAATTAGCTAGGTGTGGTGGCGCATGCCTGTAACCCCAGCTACTCAGGAGGCTGAGGCAGGAGAATCGCTTGAACCCAGGAGGCAGAGGTTGCGGTGAGCCGAGATCGTGCCACTGCACTCCAGCCTAGGCAACGAGCAAAACTCTGTCTCAATAAAATAAAATAAAATAAAATAAAATGACAATTCTCAGTTATCCCTCAGATAGTGCAATAAAAAACAGTTCAAGAGTAGAACCCATATTTCAACAGATTCATTTTCCACAAGATGAAATGTTCAGGCAGTAACTCTTACCAAAAAGATAAGCACACTGCTCTTAGCATATGGCTTAGCGAACAAATAGCAAGCTATTTATGAGGGAATCAATTGACAAACTTCACAAATTAAACCTGCAATAAGTAGTTCCTCATTTAACAGTTGAAATGTCAGTTATCCACTGCAGCTGAAAACATAATAGAGCCTCAGTACGATGTTCCTCTACAGAACAAAACTCATTAGCGATCAGTTCATTTTAGATACCTCTCTCCCAAATCAAGATAATTTGAACTCAATTAAAAGGCTATACTCACGAAATGTGATCGCTTATGTTTATCATCTAGATTAGCAGTTTATTAGCAGTTTAACGCGGCTTCATATTATTTCTATGTTTATTGATTTTAAAAATGAAAATGGGGGGCCAGGCACAGTGGCTCACACCTGTAATCCCAGCACTTTGGGAGGCTAAGGAGGGCAGACTGCCTGAGCTCAGGAGTTTGAGACCAGCCTGGGCCAACACGGTGAAACTCCGTCTCTACTAAAATACAAAAAATTTGCCCAGTGTGGCAGCGTGCACCTGTAATCCCAGCTACTTGGGAGGCTGAGGCAGTAGAATCGCTTGAACCTGGGAGGTGGAGGTTGCAGTGAGCTGAGACTGTGCTACTGCACTCCAGCCTGGGCAATAGAGTGAGACTCCATCTCAAAAAAAAAAAAAAAAAAAGAAATGGAAGGTATTTATTATAAACAAAAAGGCTAGACATCCTCTACTAATAAACTAAATTAGCAATGAAGGAAAAAAGGTAGAAGTTTTAACTATTAGCATATTCAAAAGAAAGCTGGAATATTCGCTAGTAACCAGCAAATTCTTATTCATAATGAATCACCATTTCCTGTCTTACAGATGGAATTCTATGAAACATCTGTATTGGATAGCTACAAGTATCTGTCATACATACTGCTGCCTTCAGAAAACAGTACTACAAGCCATTTTCTTCTCCGTAACTGCTACAGTCTGTGTGTGGTGCTTTAAGGGAAGTCAACCCGGCTGCCCCAGGGGATTTTAGGCCAGAGACCTTACTCTTCAGGAGTTGAAAGCAAACATGGAGGACGGCAAGGCCCAAGGGAATGGTTAAGTAGGAATTCTGCCCATGAGATGAGATACACACCATCTATACAGGGGCAAACTGACCTTGGGAGAGGCAAACTAAGGAAATAAATGCTAGATGAACAAAAAGACTGTCACCTAAGTTCTACTCTTACCCAAAGTGATTAAATTTAATCACCTATCTACCTTCAATAATGGCTGCTGTAGGCCCTGATCTCAGAAACACCAAGACTGAAAGTGACTAAGCTTTTATTTTAAAAGCATCAATTCGTAACTTAGGGAAGTTCAAAACCTGTTTAACTCTAGATGACTGAGTAAAGGATATTAGTCATTTTCAGTTTTCTCTGCCCATTATGATTACTTCTAATCCCAGTAATGAAATACTATTTCACTTTCAACCACAAAAAAAAATTCCCTATCAACTGCCCCCTAGATATACCATTCCTGAACCAACTGTGATCACACCTTTAACTTCTTCTACCTACTATTTAAATAAACTCTGAAGAAAGCCCTGAAGAAACATACTAATTGAAAATCAAAACATGAATTGTATCTTTCCCGTTCACATAAGAACATTTCATCACTTAAAAATAAAAATAACAAAAATAAACGTCATCACTTAAACTATGTCTTGACCTCTTTTCATTTCAATTAAACTGTTTAAAGCAATTTTTAAGCCTGACTCCATCTTAGCAGTTTTAATGTTTCTATTAGAAGTTTCTATTATCAAGAAGAAAGGAATTTTATGTGGCAACTGATTTTCAAATCTTAAAAAAAAAAAAAAAAAAAGTAATTGAAACCAGAAATACTCCAATTACGCTCACTTTAATTTAGTGGTATTCACAATTTGTTGCACTATGAACTTACTTGTAATTACCATTACCTGAGTTAGACAACTATAATATGCCCTCTCAGTCTATGACATAAAATTATATCTCCAGAAGACCTGCTGCTTGCATGTGAAACTCTACTCTGAAACTACTACTCTAATATAGAAGATACTTTTTCTTGTTTCTTTGATAACATGGATAATCATAATGTTCAGTCAAACCATTATGAGGAGACCAGAGGTTTAAATAAACACAAGTCTATTTTCAAATCAATTTCTAACACGATGGGGGTAGCAGCCACCAGATTGGAATAAGATGAAATGGACTGTGAGTGACAAGGGGTGTCACAGATGGCAGATGGCTAGCTAGACAGCTAAACAGCATGTTCAGAGGCACATCACTTCCCATCAGTATCAGAAAATACTTTATGGGGAATAAAAAAAATCTCCATACTAAAAATTCTATAAGCTACAGCACTGGAAATGTTGAGACTAAAAGAAACATCAACTTTCTTTTTTTTTAAATTTCTTTAAATGTTAACGCTTACTTCTTACTTACAAGACTAAGTATTCAAAGAAACATTTCCCTAACTTTAAATAACAATTTTCTTGAGAAATCAAATTTCATCTGAGACTAAAAACATGAAATTAGAGTTAGTGTTTTGTACTTAGATACAAAACAATCAGAAACTCGCTAAAGTGAAAGAATGTCCACTGCTACACACACACACACACACACACACACCCCCAAGAGAAAAGCCTACCTAAGTCAGCTCCCCAAACCTCCTTAACTCCTTTCCCCTTAATCTTTAAATGTAGGGCTTTCCTACAATGCACCATCCTCAGCACTCTTCTACAGCTTGTCCCTGATAGATTTTATCTACTCTTATTTTATTCATATCTCCCATGTCTGATCACTTTCTAAGTGATCACCTTTAAACCCAGCCTTCCTTTCCATTGCCACTGCCCAAATCGTCTGCATCACCTCAGGTCTAAATCACCATGATAAGCTAATTTTGCTAGTCTCTTTGCATTCTACACTATCCACATGGCCCTTCCTAAAATTTACACCACTTTGACACAGCTCTGGCTTAACAGCTTTCAGTGGACTTTTACCCCATTAGCAAAAAAGAGAGCCAAACATCTTAGGCCTGCGTTTTAGATCCTTTTTCCTATGGCCTCATCGCTTTTTTAAAAAAATTTTTTTGAGATGGAGTCTCGCACTGTCGCCCAGGCTGGAGTGCAGAGGTGGGATCTCAGCTCACTGCAACCTCCGCCTCCTGGCTTCAAGCGATTCTCCTGCCTCAGCCTCCCAAGTAGCTGGGATTACAGGAGCCCGCCACCATGCCCAGCTAATTTTTTGTATTTTTAGTAGAGACGGGATTTCTCTATGTTGGTGCTATGGCCTCCTCTTAACCTTTCAACCCTACTTTCCACTCTTACCTAGTGACCTTTGCTCTAGCTATATTGGTTTAATCACTCTATTCTGAATAGTCTAAATGGCTTCCACAGTTTTTTGCAAGAACCATGTCTTTTACTTGGTCCATAATGCATGATGCTATGCCCAGTCTCCAAGAGCCCAGAAATACCAATCCACTTTATATACTACCTCTTCCATAAAGCCTTCACAGAACCCAGTAATAGGAATTTTCTTTCCTCCGAACCCATATAGTAATTATTGCCTACGTTAGGCAAATAGTCATGAACTGCCTGTTGGCCTCATTCTAGCTTTGAAACACAGAGTTCTGCATTGCTAGAAAATTTTCACAAGTTAAATCTTCTCAAATAGCATACTGAATACTTACTTATGAATGAACTTATTCGATGTCTGATTTGCTTCAAATAATGAAGGTTGGGTCAGGAGTAGTAAATTGGGATAGGGATGAAATAAGATTGACCATGTGTTGACAAACTGTTTAAGCTGGGTAGTTCCCACTACTTTTGTATGTATGTAAGAAAATTTCTCTATTTTGTTTAAACATTAAGTATGCTAGCTGAAGATTTGCCCCCAAAATAGGAAAGCTTTTAAAAAATCAAGACTCTGGGCAAGTAAATTTGAGCATTAAAGAATTTGCTGGTCAGGCAAAGTGGCTCACACCTATAATCCCAGTACTCTGGGAGGCCGAGGTGGGCAGATCACTTAAGCCAGGAGTTCAAGACAAGCCTGGGCAAAAAAGGCGAAACTCAGCCTCTACAAAAAACACTAAAATTAGCCAAGCATGGTGGCACGTGCCTGTAGTCCCAGCTACTCAGGAGGCTAAGGTGAAAGGATTGCTTGACCCTGGGAGGTCGACACTGCAGTGAGCAATGATCACAACACTGCACTCCAGCCTGGGCAACAAAGCAAGACCCTGTCTCAAAACAAAAATTTAAAAAAATTCCTTGGCAGTGGGGTTGAGTGGGAAGGATTACAGGGGGCGGCGGCAGGGGGTGGGGGTGGGGAGAATTATTTTTAAAGTATGAATAAGGAAAAAATTTACTACAGTAAATTACTATAGTTAATAGTATTATCTCTATTTCAGGGATCCCTAAGCCCTAGCCCTGGACACTGACCATGGTCCGTTAAGAACCAGGAGGCACAGCAGGAGACGAGCATTATAGCGTGAGCTCTGCCTCCTGTCAGATCAGTGGCAGCTTTAGATTCTCATAGGAGCATGAACCTATGGTGAACTGTGCATGTGAGGGATCTAGGTTGCATGGTCCTTATGAGAATCTAACTAATGCCTGATTATCAGAGGTGGATCAGTTACATCCCAAAACCATTCGGGATCCATGGAAAAACCATCTTCCATAAAACTGGTCCCTGGTGCCAAAAAAGGTGGGGACCACTGTTCGGTATCAGTTTGTTAAAAAATTAAAAACCAGGGTGTGCCACTAAAATGTGAAAAATGAGCCATATGTAGAATTCTACCTAGTCTCATCCTTAAGGCATTTGCTTTCTGAGAAAGGAAAAAAGAAAAACACTGGTTATTTTGGTTGAATTGGGGACTGGACACTACTACAACACTTTCAGAAATTAAGCATGTTTAGGAATTATTTCAAAATATAACTGGGGAGAATGGGGTGAATACAGATAAAACAAGACTGGCCAGGAGTTGGTAACTGTTAAAACTGGATGACTATATAGGGATTAATTATACTTTTCCATCTATTTTTGCCTATGTCTGAACTTTTCCATAATTAAAAGTGTGTGTATGTAGGTATATGTGTGTGTGTGTGTATACACATATATATCCTTATACATATATCTTACATATATACATACACACACATATTAGTATTTACTTAAACAAAAATGCCCAAAAACCAGACTGGAAGCTACTATGTCAAAATTAACAGTGGTTCTCTTTTCTCTTCTCTTCTTCTCCCTCTTTCTCTCTTTCTTTCTTTCAACAACAAACATTGCCTGATAAAATAGTAGTTCTCTTTGGGACTATAATAATGACTGTCCTTACTTCGCTATCCTCTTCTATATTTTCCCAACTTTCCCACTGAGCATGGGTTACTTTTATAACCCATACATATTATATATATATGTGTGTGTGTGTGTGTGTATATATATATATATATCTTTTTTTTTTTTGAGACAGGGTCTCATTCTGTCGCCCAGGCTGGAGTGCAGCGGAGCAACTGTGGTTAACTACAGCCTTGAACTCTTCCACTGAAGGAATCCTCCCACCTCAGCCTCCAGAGTAGCTGGGAGTATAGGCTCAGGCCAACATGCCCAGCTAATTTAAAAAAAAATTTTGTAGGGACAAGAGTCTCACTATGTTAGCCAGGCTGGTCTGAAACTCCTGTCCTCAAGCGATCCTCCTGCTGGGATTACCGGTATGTGCCACCATACCTGACCCATAGATAATATTTTTTTTAAACTCTGGGGAACCTTTATAACCTAAGGTCTGCCCTAATCACATTCAAAATACAACAAAAGACAGTAAACCTTCACATAAATACAAAGCATGCGCTTCTATTTCTGTTGTCTAATTAAAAGAAGAGAAAGGAGCTAACACTTTACTGATGCACTAACCACCTACACATGGCAAGCACATTTAATCATAAAAAAATTCCACGAGGTAGAATTCTTTTATTCATTTATTTATTTTATTTTATTTTATTTTATTTTTGAGACAGAGTCTAGCTCTGTCACCCAGGCTGGAGTGCAGTGGCGCAATCTCGGCTCACTGCAAGCTCCACCTCCCAGGTTCACACCATTCTCCTGCCTCAGCCTCCCAAGTAGCTGGGACTACAGGCGCCCACCACCATGCCCAGCTAATTTTTTGTAATTTTTAGTAGAGATGGGGTTTCACTGTGTTAGCCAGGATGGTCTCAATCTCCTGACCTCGTGATCCGCCCGCCTTGGCCTCCCAAAGTGCTGAGATTACAGGCATGAGCCACTGTGCCTGGCCTCCATGAGGTAGAATTCTTACACTAGATTTGGCTTACAAAAACGTATCCATCCAAGATTAACACAGTAAAGCAAGATACAAGCCCAAATCTTTTGACTCAAAAGTTCCCATTGTTTATTCTAAACCAGGACAACCGAAGTGTGGTCTGTGCGCACATGTACTGGTCCTCGAATACTTAAGTCCGCAAGTATAAGGAAAGCATTTGGAAACTGTTACGGTAACTTGACAGGGTAAGTTTATGTGACTCAGGAATCTGGTACTAAAAAGTTGCAACATGTTTTTTGTATATCCACTTTTACTTCATTTTTCTCTTCTTTTTTAATACAGACCACTCTACTTTCAAGATACTGTAACAAATGCTTCACGTTTATAGCAAAGGAAAAAATAAATTAGTTAAAATTAGATAGAAATATAGCCTTCCAAGATGATACAAAAGCAATTTCTGAAGATATGTTTTTTTCTTTTTTTTTTTTGAGATGGAGTCTCCCTCTGCTGCCAGGCTGGAGTGCAGTGGCACGATCTCAGCTAGCTGCAATCTCCAACTCCCTGGGTTCAAGCGATGCTCCTGCCTCAGCCTCCCAAGTAGCTCGGATTACACGTGCATGCCATCACGCCCAGCTAATTTTTGTATTTTTAGTAGAGAAGTGGTTTCACCATGTTGGTCAGGCTGGTCTCGATCTCCTGACCTTGTGATCTGTCTGCCTCGGCCTCCCAAAGTGCTGGGATTACAGGCGTGAGCCACTGTGCCCCGCCTTTTTCTTTTTTTTATTTACTTTTCTTTTTTATTTATTTTTATTTTTTTATTTTCTTGAGACGGAGTTTTGCTCTTGTTGCCCAGTTTGGAGTGCAATGGCAAGATCTCAGCTCACTGCAAACTCCACCTCCCAGGTTCAAGCGACTCTCCTGCCTCAGCCTCCTGAATAGCTGGGATTACAGGCACCAGCTACCACGCCCGGCTAATTTTTCTTGTATTTCTTAGTAGAGATGGAGTTTCACCATGTTGGTCAGGCTGGTCTCGAACTCCTGACCTCAGGTGATCCACCCACCTCAGCCTCCCAAAGTGCTGGAATTACAGGCATGAGCCACCATGCCCAGCCCTTGTAGATTTTTTTCAAGCAAAATATAAAAGAATTTTAATATTAAAAATGAAATCAAAAGTCCTATAAATCATTTTAGATGTAAAAGCCTATAGGTAATACATATATATCAACACTACACATATACAAGTTTGAGGAAAAAAATTACATTTACTTCAGCTACTCAATATTTGCATATCTGATTTAGTGCAAGGCAGGATGCTGGTAACTGCAGGGGACATAAAACAGCCCCTATAAGGGTAGGCAGGCCTATGTACACAGCCAGATTAACCGTAAGTTTTTTGATTAATAGAGAAATGTATTTACTATTTGCTTCATTTAACAAGGATTTATCAAAAATGTTCCATATTATACCTGGGACTGTGCTGGATACTGAAGATTCAAAAATGAATCAGAAGCAGCTCCTGACCTTGAGGAGGTTCAGAATCTCATGGGCAACAAAGACTTGCCAGCTATTTCTTAAAGCAAATGTGGTAAGAGTTAACAGAATTATACTCAAATGCCATAGGAGCTTCCCATTTCTGCTAGGGGACTCTAGGAAAGGCTTTTTAAAAGAGATGAATGCCTATTAAAAAGAATTTTAGCGACATTCATCCTTGCTTATCTATGCATTCTTCCACTGTAAAAATAACAAAGAAAAGAATACCAAGATACAGCATTTAACAAAAAATCTTCAAAAGGGGATGATGGGCCAGGCGCGGTGTCTCATGCCTGTAATCTCAGCATTCACACGCCTGTAATCTTAGCATTTTGGGAGGCCAAGGCAGGCGGATCACCTGAGTTCAGGACTTCAAGACCAGCCTGGCCAACATGGTGAAATCCCATCTACTAAAAAATATAAAATTAGCCAGGCATGATGGCATGTGCCTGTAATCCCAGCTATTTGGGAGGCTGAGGCAGGAGAATCACTTGAATCCAGGAGGCAGAGGGTGCAGTGAGTGGAGATCATACCACTGCACTCCAGTCTGGGCAACAAGAGCAAAACTCCATCTCAAAATAAAATAAAATAAAATAAAATAAAATAAAATAAAATAAAATAGGGGGATGATGTTCTTCCTCACATCTGTAAAACATTCAATTATTCCTAGAAGTCCTAAGTGTTCAATTTTAAAATCTAATTTTAAGTTTTAGTATTTATATTCACATGGAGTTTATGTACACCAAGTTCTCAAAATGAGTTTGAATTTGTATTATACTGAGAAAGAAGACAGGACAAAATCATGAAATCTGCAGATATTATTCAAACTTCATTCTATTCCATAATTTTATTCTCCTTCCTTGGGAAGTTTTAGTTTTTAGAAGTTCTGATAAAATTAAGTAAAACATCATATTACAAAATTTTCCCCATCATTTCTCACTGGAAATGGCAAAGAACAATGAAAGATCAATATGCAAAAGCTGTAAGAGGCATTAAGATTCCCAGCCAAACACTAAATCCAGGAAGAGTTTATCGTTTATTTCTAATTCATCATGCAAGTCTTGAGAAGATTTTAAACATGAGTGAAAGAGTTATGAACGTCTATGAGCCCCACTATAGAATCTAAAAAACAAAATCAAAAAAAGCATCACTTCCTTTAAAATTCCATTAAAATTAAATTATGAAAAAATGACTGTGTATCTCATTAATAACATTTTAAAAAGCAATGTGAAAAAAATCTACCAATTTCTGTTGGACAGTATTTTTAGAATGTATATGCATCAGTTCCTTTGAGCTATGTATTTCCTCTAATACAGGTATTGTGGGTGTTGGGGCAGGTGAGACTTTGCATGCCAGATTCTAAAAATCAGATGCAGGACAGACAGCAATGCTGCACCCTAACAAAAATTCCTTTGGCATCTCACAAAAAGATGTGATAGTACAGCTAAGGAAAATGTATCAGAGCATAATCTCCACCACACCTATGTCTTTCATTTCTGGATGCAGGCTTCAATCACACAACATCAAGAGAAAAGACTAAAAGCAAGACAAATTTTCTATTATGCAATTAAGCTCTTAATAAATAATGCATTTCTTTCCTTCCTCCAACTAGAGATTTTTAAAAAATTGATCTGTAGGGTGTATTTCAACTGTATCTCAAACCTCAATATCTGAGAAATAACAGGGTAATCCTAGGTTGAACATTTATCAAAGAGAGAATATTTTTGAACAAATTGATCACTTTTATTACCCAGAACAATACTGCTTTAATTATGCGGATTTATTACTTTTTTTTCCCCTCCAGGATTATATAAAGCTGGAGGGTTATCCTTTGGTACAATAGCTTCACTATCAAATAGGATTTAAAATTTACCCTTTGACATCTTCAGGATACAAGCATAATAGTAAATAATCACATTATTTTAATGGCACACTAAGCCCAATAAAGTAGATTAGACATGGGGTGTTGTAATATTTGAGAATACAAGTAGGGATCTCTATGCTGTGCAACAGAGCATGGTGGTTAGGAGTTCTGAGGTTAAACCACCTGCTTCAGGATTGTAACTTTGAACTTACCAGCTATACAACCCCAAGCACGCTACTTCCCTTTGCTAACTCCCCATCTGTAAAATGGAGATAATTGTACCTATGTTTCATAGGGTTATAAGAATCCAATATGATAGGCCGGGCACGGTGGCTCACGCCTGTAATCCTAGCACTTTGGGAGGCTGAGGCGGGCGGATCACAAGGTCAGGGGTTCAAGACCAGCCTGACCAACATGGTGAAACCTCGTCTCTACTAAAAATACCAAAATCAGCCGGGCGTGGTGGTGTGCACCTGTAATCCCAGCTACTCAGGAGGCTGAGATAGGAGAATCGCTTGAACCCAGGAGGCAGAGGTTGCAGTGAGCTGACATTGCGCCATTGCACTCCAGCCTAGGCAACAAAGTGAGACTTCGTCTCAAAAAAAAAAAAAAAAAAAAACCACAATATGACAATTCATGTAAAGCATTTAGCAAAATAATACTAACAGCTGCCAAAATTCTGAGAGCTGTAACACAAATACACATAGAATTAAGGCACAGAAGACCCTACACTACTTTACTCTATGTTATACAGTCGATGAAATTCAAATGCCAATTTCTCACTTGTGTCTGTGCACTATGAGCATCCTATTTTCCATTTTCACTGTATCTCTAATATTCAAAATCCCAGAGAAAGGCTTTCTGCAGTACCCTCACATTGATGATGAAAACTAGAAACTACAAAACATGTAGCCTTATTAATAAAATATCTCAACCAATTTTATCCCAACACACTACCACAGGAACAGAAATAAAGCAAAAACTACGAAGTCATTTTAAGGCTTGTTTTACAAAATGCTAGGTGGAATATCAATTGATAAATCCTTATTTAGCACCTGTGTGTTCAGCATTGTGTTGAGGGGAAAAACAGCTATGTGAGAAAGCCAGAAGTTCTAAGTAAATGAATATGAAAGTTATACAAGGGACACCAAGTTTAACTACATAGAAATAATGAGAAAGAGGACAATATCAGAAAAGGCTTTTTATTGAAAGCCAAGAAGACTAATTCAAATATGTAAGAACTGTGACAATGGTCACATTCCTTACCTGGGTCCACTCAGTCAGTTTTCTACAGAACCTACATGGAGGGTCCATTTGTTTTTTGTTTGTTTGTTTTTAAAGGCAAACCAAGATGAGGGGAGGACCATGGTTGAACCTCAGTGATTGAGAATTCATGCTCTTGAAGTATCATACTAGTCTTTAGCAACAAATGGTGCACGCGCACACACACACACACACATTTTTGAGACTGTGTTTCGCTCTGTTGCCCAGGCTGCAATGCAGTGGCGTGATCTCGGCTCCCTGCAAGCTCCACCTCCCAGGCAGCTGGGACAACACGCCTATCTCCTGCCTCAGACTCCCAAGCAGCTGAGACTACAGGCGTCCACCACCACGCCTGGCTATATTTTTTTTTGTATTTTTAGTAGAGACAGGGTTTCACCGTGTTAGCCAGAATGGTCTCGATCTCCTGACCTCGTGATCCACCTGCCTCAGCCTCCCAAAGTGCTGGGATTACAGGCATGAGCCACGGCGCCCAGCCTAGACTTGATTTTTTAAAAAGGGCAGGAGAGGGGTACTAAACAAAGACTATGTGAGGAAGAAAATATTTCAAAAATATCAATCAGCAAGTGTTATGCAAGCCACTAGAAATGACAGGAGTCAAGAAGACAAGTTAGAAAATTACTGTTCAAATAATGGTTTCAAATGATGGCAACAAACTTTTTCAGAAAATACACCAATGGATCCAGTCAAACGACATTCTCTTAAACAAACACACTGTATGATAATATATGAACCGCCACAACACTATCAGTAATCCTGACAGAAGCTATAATTACATTGCTTAACTGGCAACTAGGGGCACTCCTTCCTATTAGAACTTGGCAGTTTCAAAAAAGCAGCCAAAAAACATACTACCAAAATTTGAGGCTTTCTCGATGAGCTTAATTTCAGTCCAATTAATAAGTGCCTGCCACACCCTACATTAACAGGCACAGATTTGTTTAAATTAATCTCCCCAGGGGCAGGCTAATTCAGGGGTTAGTATTATTAGAATCTGTGTGAACAACTGGGTGCAGGTGTTCACATTACCAACAGGAGAATTAACTCTTAACCCACTTTTAGCAGATAGTGGGTGTTCGGTGAACTAATGGAATTTTTAAAGGGTGGAGTATACATGGGGACACTAATACGTAAAGCAGTGACACTGTAAGCTGAAAAATAATTTGTCTTTCTTTACAATAAGTGACCGCCATCATTCATCACAGAAAGCTACAGTCACAAGTCAAATTAACTACTGTATCACAATCATCATATTATGCTACATACATATACCTTACTGGCTCAGAATGTAACCTTTCAGAAGAAAAACAAGACTGGTTGTTAACAATCCTGCAAAGTAACTGAACCTCTGTAGACAGTAAATAAACAGCAGACAATGCTCCTTTAGGCCCTGAACGAAACAGGTTTGGCATAAATCTGTTCAATGTGTCCTTTCCATTTTACATAAACAAGTAAAAGGCAAATCATAGAGAGTAACTACCACTATACTGGCTTGCGACTTGCCTTAAGATGAATTTGTTTAGAAAGTTTGTTTTAAATTGATCATATCGGGGGAGGGGGGACTCAATGGCTCATGCCTGTAATCCCAGCACTTTGGGAGGCCCGGGTGGGCAGATCACAAGGTCAGGAGATCGAGACCATCCTGGCTAACACCGTGAAACCCCGTTTCTACTAAAAAATACAAAAAATAGCCGGGTGTGATGGCGGGCGCCCACCTACTCAGAAGGCTGAGGCAGGAGAATGGCAAACCTGGGAAGCAGAGCTTGTAGTGAGCTGAGATCACACTACTGCACTCTAGCCTGGGTGACAGAGCAAGACTACGTCTCAAATAAAAAAAAAAAAAAAAAACTTATTAAGTTTGTATTTAAAAATTTAATGGCCAGGCCTGGTGGCTCACGCCTGTAATCCCAGCACTTTGGGAGGCCGAGGTGGGTGGATCACAAAGTCAGGAGTTCAACACCAGCCTGACCAATACTGAGAAACCCCGTCTCTACTAAAAATACAAAAATTAGCCGGGCATGGTGGCAGGCACCTGTAGTTCCAGCTACTTGGGAGGCTGACACAGAAGAATCACTTGAACCCGAGAGGTGGAGGTTGCAATGAACCAAGATCGCGCCACTGCACTCCAGCCTGGGCGACAGAGCGAGACTCCATCTCAAAAAAAAATAAAATAAATTTAACATCAGAAAATTTACAACACATTCAAGAAAATGTTAAGTGGCCACAAATCCAAATGAGTACAACAACAATCTTGACTTCTTGAAATAACTTTTCCAACTACAAGAAAAACCAACAAACAAAAAGCTTTGCAATACCCAAAGTTAGTCTGAACAAATACATCATCCCAAAACCAAACAAACCATATCCCAGGAGAACTACCATAAGGAGTAAAATTCAAAGTTTAAGATGTTCTACTGCGAACAAACTAGTCATCTATTCCTCAAGGAGTTCAATCACAGACACAGAATAATTTTGTCAAATATAATTGCCTATAAGACATCAGCACATAGTTCACAGAAGGTTATGAAGACTGCCTGCTTACAAAGAAAACAGAATGCTCTGTTAATGAAAGAATACTAGAAAATGGACAATTATGAACAGCACTAAATGAAACTAA
This sequence comes from Chlorocebus sabaeus, assembly GCF_047675955.1. Lineage (NCBI taxonomy): Eukaryota > Metazoa > Chordata > Mammalia > Primates > Cercopithecidae > Chlorocebus > Chlorocebus sabaeus. Next base: position 28,557,435 of record NC_132921.1, on the reverse strand, counting down.
TGAACTTGAGAGGACTAATCTTTTTTTAACCACAATAACTTTTTTTTTAATCAGAAGAAATTGTCCCATTGAATGACAGCTGCCACTGGCACAGTCCCAGGACAAGGATGCCATCAAAGGTTTTCTCTTAGCACCAGCTACCAAATCCTGGCCCCACACCCTGAGGGAGGACCTGTGAAAGTGCTCACAATAACTTTCTTATCATTAAATCAAATATTTAATTACGAGGAAATACAAACCAAGACTATCACACTTTTTCTTTTTTCTTTTTTTTCTTTAAAGAGATGGGGTTTCACTCTATCGCCCAGGCACAATCATAGGTTACTGCAGCCTCGAACTCGGGGACTCAAGATATTCTCTAGCCCCAGTCCCGTGAGTAACTGGGACCACAGGCGAATATCACCTTCATATATTTAAAATAAGTCCTCCATTTTATCATATGAGGTTTCAAGATGAGGGTCCAGATCAAGTGGAAAACTAAGTTCTAATGAAACATCACTCTTATTTTGTTTTTTAGCTGAGGTGAAGTGAACTCACTACAACTACTCATCCATATATAGCAACCACCAGGAATGTGTTCGTATTTACGTGCTGCACAAGCAGTAATCACATTCTTGTGTGCACATACGTGTGTATACATGTGTATGTACATTTCTTTAACCTTTTCAATCTAGTTAAAAGTATTTTCAGTTCATAAGCATGGTATGTGTACAGACACATTTTCCCAGAACTTCTTGTAGAGGACAGGAAATCCTTCATTAACATTATTACAATAGCTAAATGACAATTGTCTCCAATAGCCATATACATATACATACCCTGAAAAATGCTTCAATCACTCCACAAACACGAATCTCCAAACTACTGAATACAAGTTTATATTATCTTCTATCAATAGGATGGCTTATTAAAAAATTTAGTAAATGTGTATTAAGTCCACGGATGTCAACTGCCATAGGCACTTTCTTGAGCTTACTGGGTCACACAAACTAAAGACATGAGTGGCATGACCACGGCAGTGCAAGATCACATTAAGGTGAAAAACCTTGAATCATTTAAAACAGGATGTCTCAACCTCAGTACAGGTGACATTTTGGGCCAGATCATTTTTTGTTGTGGGAGCTTCTTCGTATTATCGAATATGTAGCAGCATCTCTGGCCTCTACCCACTAGATGCCAGTATCACACCCTCCCCAGGTGTGAGAACCGAAAATGTCTCCAGATAGTGACAAATGTTCCCTGGGGAGGAAATTTCAGTCTAGGAATCTAAAAACTTAGTACAGTGTGTCAGTTTCAAAAGAGTATATTCTGCAAAACCAAGGAAGTTCCAAAACAACTTCAGGCATTCCAAATAGCTGCTTTATGCAAAACTTTCTTGGATGAAGTAAATGAAACCGTGTTACTGGAGATAGCTAATTCTTCCACATGTGCATGATTAAACACTTGTGATGATGAATCTGGGACAGGCTGGGACAGGAGCCAACAGTGACTGGGTTTTATAGTTTCGATGAATTACACCTCCTTTTAACCCTTCAGTGGACTAACCATCCTGCCAGGGTAACCCTCTATTCGCCAACCATATTCCCTGACGTCTTCCACATAAGATTCACTCTTGCGGGCCCTCACCTTTTGACACTGCCTCCCACCGCACTGGGGTCAACTCTCACCCAAGAGTTCCGCCACCAAACCAGCTTGTCCTTGCCACATGCCCCCAGGGCCCCAGCTCTCATCCTGGCATACCCTGTCCAGGCCCGCTCTTGACCCCTGACCCCCTCCCCCCAGGGAGGTACCTGAAGTAGTAGACATCGCTCTTGCCAGCACTTAGCCCTGATTTTCGGATCACTTCCTCCTTCTTCCATCCGGGGGGGAGGGCAGGGCAGTCCATCCTCTTCCCGCTCTCCGTGGCCCGGGATCCCCTGGGCCCCGGCCCCGCGCTCCCCGACGGGAAAGGGACCGGCTCCCGCCGGGGGGCGCCGCCGCCACCGCTGCCGCCGCCGCCGCCGCAGCCGCCGCCGTCGCCGCCAAGGCCGCTGCCGCCACTCGGGGGACGGCCGCGGCCCCGGCCCCGGCCCCGTCCCCGTCCCCGGCCACGGCCCCGGCCCCGGCCACGGCCACAGACGCCGCCGCCCCGGCCCGCCTGCTTCCACCGCCCCCGGCCACGGCCGCCGCCCCGAGCGCCTTCCCTGCGCACGCCGCTCACCGGGGACGGGGCGAGCGCGCTGCCCTGGCCCCCCTGCTCTATGGCGGAGTCGCCGCCAGCGCCGCTGCCGCCCGCCGCGCTCTCCCCCTCCTCCTGCTCCGGGCAGCAGCGGCCTCCCCCCGGGTGCGCGCGCATCCAGCCCCCTCCCCAGCCGGCGCTGCGCTTCTTCCGTAACCGAGCCCTTGGAATCCCGGAGACCCGCCCCGCCCGCAGCGCGGCGCGCGGGGGACGCGCGCAAGCATCATAGAGCGGGCGCGCACAGAGCGGCCCTTCTGCCCGGGGCGTGGCCCCGGCCACCGCCTCTTAGGTCCTCCAAGCGCTCTGGGCGGCCATCTTGTCTCCGCCTCCTCGGGGCCACGCCCTCTGCCGCGCTTTTCCGGCCCGGGCCCCGACTGGGCGCGCGGATCCGGGAAGGTTGATCAGGCTAGTCACCAGCTGGAGGTGTCATAGTGACTGTGGTCAGTTTGTTTCATACGGGGTAATCTCCACCATTATGTGATTTTACCTATGTTTGCTTCCCAATTAATGAATAACAAGCAAAATAGATCTTATATACTCACTAACTCGGCTATTCATTTAAGGGGATCATAGCCCCTTTTCCCGCCTCTCTGCACAAAGCTTGCAGGGGAGCTTATACTGAAGGAATGAAGCAAAGTGTCCCATTCGCGGAATACCAATGCACCTCCTGAGCCTGGCTTCAGAGCCATTGACAGATTCTCCTGGAACTTTGTAAGGATGTAGGAAGAGAAATGATGACTTGGAATATGCCCATAAGTCAGATGTGGCTTACCTCTATATTCTTCTTAGAGTGACCAGAATCCCTAAATCCATCTAGAAATTTCCAGATGTCTTTGTCTAATACAAAAATCAATGGTCTTTTATTTGGTAAATATTCCCTTATGTTGAATGTCCAGCCTAACCTACTGTCACAAGCCTTTAGGAAACTGTGTGGGATTCTTTTCGGTCAGCCAACTCATCATCCAAGAATGATTTTAAAGCATAATGACAAATCGATTAAGGAAACTGATTTGAATTTTAGAAATGCATATTTTCTATAAGTTGTTGAACATTTAAACAAGTGTGCTATTGAAATTCAAGACAATGTATTATGAAATGTTTGGAAGATTGAAAAATGTAAAGCACATGTTATCAGCCTGATGATAAGCTATCTTGAGTTTCCGTACTCATATGACCTAAAAACGAGGACCAAGTTTAACGTATAGAAAAAGTTGATTAATATAAAGCAACGAAAATCTAAAATTAATTTGGTTTATCTTTGCAGTATATGCAAACATTAACTCATACACACGAACTTGTCTGTCTCTAAACCTGACCCTAGTCTTCTTTTAATGTCCTTTAGTTGAAAGACACTAATTTATGGCTTCCTACAAGAAATTTAGAAATGTGAATCTAAAAATTCATCAAGTAAGTTCTGAGGAGAGAGATCAGTACTGGAGACATTCACATAGAAGTCGTTTGTGGCCAAGCGCGGTAGCTCACTTCTGTAATCCCAGCACTTTGGGAGGCCGAGGCCGGCGGATCGCGAGGTCTGGAGATAGAGACCATCCTGGCCAACATGGTGAAACCCCGTCTTTATTAAAATACAAAAATTAGTTGGGCGTGGTGGCATGCGCCTGTAATCCCAGCTACTTGGGAGGCTGAGGCCAGAGAATCCCTTGAACACGGGAGGCAGAGGTTGCAGTGAGCCGAGATCGCACCACTGCACTCCAGCCTGGCAACCGAGCAAGACTGGGTCTCAAGAAAAAAAAGTCATTTGTGAAAATGTCAATTGAAGGAGACCCTGCAAGTAAGTAAGATCTCCAAGGAAGGGCTTGCATGGTTAATAATAAAAGGAAAGAGGATCAATAACTGAATCTTGAAGAATGCCAATACTTACGGTTCCACTGAAGGAATAAAGGAAAAAAATGATATTAAAGTTTGTATGACGTAAGAGAGTACTCTGATTTTCACACATAATTGAAAATAAAGGGTAAACATGAACAAAAAATCTCAGTAGAAACGGTAATTGAGACAGGTGGTTGAGACAACAGATGGAAACAGGTATACTTTTGGAAAATTCTACCTTTTCATGCTGTGCTAATAAGGCTGTAGATCAAATGATATATTGGATACAAAAGCATTCTTAAAGAAATAAATCACAGGATTTTCGGGTCATTATTTTGACTTCTACTACCAGATTCCATTTGCTAAATCCCAGAAGATGTAGCCTAATGTTTCCTCTGTTAAGAAAAATCTCATTTAGACATATCAAAAGCTTTTTGGTTACACTTGAACTTTTCTACTGTGATACCATAGAGCAAAGTAAAAAAAAACAAAAACAAAAACAAAAAACAGATAAAAATAAATGCTCTTATTTATTCTCCCACTAAAAGAAAAAAAAAAAAAATACTCCAATTAGGGCAACAATAAATTCCAAAGGGGACTAGATTGAGATCAAAAACTCTTAAGAATAGACGCTAAATACCTGAGAGAGAGACCCCTTTGTTTCTCTTAAAATACTGGACAAATAATAAACCTTTTATAATTCTAGGAAAATGCATTTTCTGTCACTCCTCCAGGAAGCATAACAACGTTGTTTTTCTCAGGTAGTAAAGTTATGATCAAATTTTCAATTTGGTCTCTCTTAACAATGGAGAGGGCTTGCTCACTTACCTCTTGGAAAAAGTGAAAGACAAAAGCAAGACAGGATCTGGTCCACTAAATGAACAAACAGAGATGTAACCACCTGTGATCTCTGCCTCCCAGGTATAAAGGCAGGTGCTAAAACACCAACTGTCACCCCTAGAAGACTATTCATTCTTTGATTTTTCCCTTTATTGTTTAGCAGGTAAAACTGAGTAAAGTTAAGCCATTAAAGAAAAAGTTGTTTTAAAGAAAGGTGTTAATCTGGATTTTTATTTTGAAAATTAGAACACATTCAGGTAATGAAACTTCAAAGAATATTAGGAGGTGAGATTGATTTTGAGAACTATATATTCTGTCAAATATATAACCTGCGTTTAAATCTTTGAGTGTGATAAAATACCCAATAAAAGCAGGGGTTTTTTGGGTTTTTTTTTTGTTTTGTTTTGTTTGGTCTTTGTTTTTTGGGTTTTTGTTTGTTTGGTTGATTGGTTTATTGGGTTTTTTGTTGTTGTTGTTGTTGTTTTGGCCTCCTGTGTATAACTGGTACCATAGTACATGCCACCACACCCAGCTAATTAAGACTTTTTTTTTTTTTTTTTTTTGGCAGAGATGGGAGTCTCCCCCTATTGCCCAGGCCGATCTCAAACTCCTGGGCTCAAGCAATCCTCCCGCCCCACTTCCCAAAGCCCTAGGATTATGGGAGTGGGCCACCACACCCAGCTAGAAAAACGTTTCAAATACTGGAAAACCTTACTTTTTTCAATGAACATTTTTGCATGAAGGAGTAACAGGGACTTTAGGGTTTTTTTCTCTTAGACTCCAAACAGGTCAGAATTTATCAAGACATTACATGGGAGTAAGGGCACAGTGGGGGGATAAAACATTTTCCAGCACTAATTAACAGGTTTTATGATTCACTAGGTTGGCCCAACTACTGTTCTCACCTAATTCCCAGGCACAGCATGTCACGAGGCCAAATGACACTTTCAAGTGCAAGAGCTTGTAGTATGAAGAGGGCAAAGATCACCTAGTAGCCATCAAGCTGGCCGTCCAGAGGCAAAACTCCTTATGTGAGGAATTTAGAAGTAATTAGGCTCCCCTATTATCTAAAGCTGGCGTCTGTGTCCAGGCTTCTTTCCCAAAAACTTGTAAGTAACTAAAATTTCTACACGTCTCCCATGCATGCATGTCAAAACTTATTATGCAACCCTTGCTGACATTAAGACACCAAAATGTCTAAAAATGTAATCATTTATCATGACCTACGTGGTTAATATGGCCCAAATTCCCTTTAAGCTCCTGCTTTAAGGTCCATAAATATCCCTAAGGAAAATCCACTCATTCCTCTTTTGCTGAGGCGCCCTGCTGTACTCTTCTGCACTGTTCTTTCTTTCTAATAAAACTTGCTTTTTCGAACCTGTGCTGTCTTCTGTAAATTCTTCTCACAACCCTATGACTCGTGAGCCAACCACTTTCCGATGCCAGGGCTCTGACACCGCACCTGGCATAGTATAAATAAAGTTTTTGTTTGTTTGTTTGTGTTTTATAACCTTCCACTTGGAAAGACTACAGAGGAATCTTGCACTGCATAGTTCAAACTAAAACGAGAAGAGTTAATTATCTGAAAAGAAAGAGAAAACAAGAAGGGGTAAATTTTGAACCAAGGGAAAACATTTAAGAAGTGTCTGATATTTTTTAAATTTCTGTCAGTTATTACATTTGTCATAAGTAAATGTTTAGGAATAAAGGATGGAGACATGCTTATTTTATTTAACTCCCCCAAAATTAAAAAAAAAAAAAATGGAAAACAAAACAGTGCAACCAGTAGAAAGAAAATGATCTTTAGGTTTTAGAGCCCTCAGATACCACTTAATATGCTGAACAGTGGTTTTTAACTTTAATTCTGGCTGCAAAACACCAGAATGCTGGGACATGTGATACATCAGAAATGAGGGCTGACTATGCAGTTTACAAGTGAGGAAGGAGTAGTCACTGAGTAAATCAGAAAATACATCTCACCAAAAGAGACCTTGTACCTAAAATGGCTTTCCCAAGTTCTCATACATACCTCACAAGAGGCAAGGCAAAGACTAGAACTCCGGTCTCCTGACTCCAAGTTTAGAGTTGTGTCTGCTTTCACTGCCTGTCCCACCTTCAATGGCCTCTTCACTCTCATGCTTGCTGCTACTTCAAATTGGAAAGAGATTGTCTGTTTCCACCCACACTCTCACCCCAACCTTCCACTTGGCTAATTTCTACTTATCTCTTAGGTTTCACCTTAGACATTACTTCGTCCAAGTTGCCTTTTCTAACCTCCCCAGAAATTCCACTGCTGATTCGGTGCCCCCCAGGTTGTATACTCTGCGCCATACTAGTATCCTCATCCATTTATTGTACTTTATTGAATTAGTTTTTTAATTGTCTTTTGTCCCCCACCAGCCCACAAGGCACTTTTCATATTCACCATTGCATTCTCCGTGCCTGTTACTGGACTTGCCGGGCACATGGGAAGGGTTCATTAGATAGCTGATGAATACATTGAATTAATACTTTTTTTTTTTTTTTGAGACCGAGTTTCGCTCTTGTCACCCAGGCTGGAGTGCAGTGCTGCAATCTCAACTCACAGCAACCTCCACCTCCCGGGTTCAAGAGATTCTCCCGCCTCAGGCTCCTGAGGAGCTGGGATTACAGGCACCTGCCATCATGCTTGGCTAATTTTTGTATTTTTAGTAGAGACAGGGATTCACTATGTTGTCCAGACTGGTCTCAAACTCCTGACCTCAGGTTACCCTTTTGTAAAAATTGTATAGTCTTAAAATAATGAGCAGCATATTTACTTCTCAATGAAAGTATAATCACATGGATTATATAAAAAAGAAATTCACAGCTCCTCCAATCTTTGAAAATTTGAAAAGGTTTCCATGCCTAAGAGATATTTAACAATAAATTTGACCTTTTTTTGTATAAATGTGGGGTACACATGCAATTTTGTTACATGCATTGATTGTGTAGTGATAGTCAGGGCCTTTAAGGTATCCATCAACCATATGATACACATTGTACCCATTAAGTAATTTGTCAGCAACCACCCTCTCCCACCCATCACTCTTCCAAATCCCCATTGTCTATTATTTCACATTCTATGTCCATATGTACGCAGTAGTTAGCTCCCACTTATAAGTGAGAACAGTGATATTTGACTTTCTGTGTCTGGCTTGTTTTGCTTAAGATAATGACGTCCAGTTCGATCCATGTTGCTGCAAAAGACATGATTTCATTCTTATTTATGGCTGAATAGTATTCCATTGTGTATATATGCCACATTTTCTTCATCCAAACATCTGTTGATGGACACTTACATTGATTCCATATCTTTGCTATTGTGAATAGTGATGCAATAAACATATGAGTGTGGATATATTTTGGATATAATGATTTCTAATAGTTTCTTTAACTTTGGGTAGATAACCAGAATTTAACTTTATCGTAATTAAAAATGAGGCTTAAATTCATTTTACAAATATGTTTGATTATAAAAGTTATGTTTTCTTTAGTCTCTTCTACATCAACTTTAACTTGAACTGTTTATTAGTTCCTCAAAAATATTGGAGAATATATATCATAAAAGATAATCACAAAATGACTACTTCTAAAAACCTATTTCTGAATTGAAATATTTATCTGCATTCATGTTTCTGCTCATTTGACTTCAAATAATTTGACTCCTCCTAATAGTCTAAGTTATATGTACTCACATGTGTCTCATGTCTTTTTATTTTGGAACCATCTACAAAGTTGTCAGGGTATTTTCTTTATGGCTTTGCTCATTTCTAATGGGCCCCTAATCTGTAGTACTTTTGAGAATAGTTTAAAAACCTAATAGAGGGCTTGTTCTGGAACACTTTCAGACTTTGTATTCCAAGTCATTGCATACCTCAAGACTCCCCAACAAGTTAATCACAATTATACGCCATTGTACACAATTGCTTCTCTCCAGGCAGCTGTTATTATTGCCACATATCCTTTTACATAGCTTGGAAGTCTGTCCTCTGGGGTGGGAGATTGGAACAACAGTGACCCAGCAACTTTCTCTGTCACCATCTGTGGCAGACTCACTGGTTGGCAAAATCAAACACCCATTAGCGATTTGAGTTTCCCTTGCCCACCTTCTCTATAGAAACTGGAAAGTATAAATACTCTCCCAATCTCGCTTAGGCAAGAATAGGAGAGAAGCAAGAGTGACTGTGGGAAACTGTTTACTTCTTTATCTTAAAAAAAAAAGAGAGACACTGGGCACACTGGCTCAGGCCTGTAATCTCAGCACTTTGGGAGGCCGAAGTGGGTGGATCACCTGAGATCAGGAGTTCAAGACCAGCCTGGCCCACATGGTGAAACCCCATATCTACTAAAAATACAAAAAATTAGCCAAGCACGATGATGGGCGCCTGTAGTCCCAGCAGCTCAACAGGCTGAGGCAGGAGAATTGCTTGAACTCAGGAGGTGGAGGTTGTAGTGAGCTGAGATTGTGCCATTGCACTCCAGCCTAGGCAACAGGAGCGAAAGTCCATTGCAAAAATAAATAAATAAATAAATAAATAAATAAATAAATAAATAAATGAGATAAAAAAGATATGATCTGCACTCGCCTTTTGCCTTTGTTCCTGCTGGAACATGGGCATGATTTTTGAAACTCTGACAGCTGTCTTGCAACTATGAAGCAAAGAACATTAAGATAAAAGGCCAGCATCCTAAGAATAGCAGAGCCAGAAAATGGAGAGCTGAATGACATTATTGAGCATCTGAACTGTCTTGCAACTGTTTATCTCCAGACTTTTTGTTATATGAGTAAGGCCATGTTTGATTAAACCACTGTTTAGTTTTTGGATACCTGCAGCAGAAAGCATTTTTTGCTGAAATAAAATTTCTTCTTTTAATGGATTGTTTAAATCTTGCTAAAATTCAGGCAGCTCCTAAGCTTGAGACCTCGGTGTAAGAGATTGCAAAGAGTAAAGGAAGAAGTCAGAGAGAAATATAAAGAGAGAGAGCAGGGGGAAGTTGTTAGTAGGCTTTCCCCTAGTAGCAGCAGTCCAGGAGAGGTCTCCCGTTCACACCCCGGTGGAAAGAAAGGTATTCCAAGGGGCCACCTCTGCTTGGGCTCTAATTCCCTTGCTAGGCACAATGCAAGCTCCAGCTCCAGAAAGTATGGCCCAGTAAATTATCTTTGAACTTGATCATTTCATAGCAACTGTCCTCTTTTCTGAATACAGTAACAGGTATGGGGAAGGAGACCCTTGATCAGCATTTCTCCAACTGAGATCCACAAATGGACTCAGTTTGCCAATTCCCTACCACAAAATTTTAGCATAAAATTTTCATTTCAATAATAACCTTTTTATTTTCTTTTAAGCCCCAACATAAGCATACAACGGACTGTCTGCATAACCATCTGGTATCTGAGTCATGTTTCCTTATTTCACTGCCCCAGCTTGATCTAGTTGGTAATAAGCAGTGCTACTTTGAATGACATTAACTAATGATAAAGGAACAGATGCCAACATAATATGCAAATAATGAGTTTGTGTGTATGAAGACCAAGTAACTTCAGGGCACATTGAATGAAAGTTTCGTAATCATTCCATCAGAGAAAAGTGGTGGGAAAACTTAGTCACCTGAAGAGCAAAGTGGCACCTATAGGCCAAAACCCAAACTATCTGACTAGTTTCAATCTGTGTCATCACTTTGGGATCAATAATTTGGTTTCTGGGAAAATAATAATCTATAATAGCGATTTGACTTGACTACTGTTTAATAATTTTACTTGTATTTAACTTATAAATTTATTCAATTTTTATAATTATGGAAGAGCCACATGGTTAAAATGAGTTAAATGAGGCTAAAGTGAGTTTTATGCTTTCACATATTTATGTGACATCAGAACAATAATACAATACAGGTTGGGTGTGGTGGTTCATGCCTGTAATTACAGCACTTTGGGAGGCCGAGGCAGGAGGATTGCTTCAGTTCGGGAATTCAAGACTCAAGACCAGCATGGGCAACATAGTGCGACCTAGTCACTACTATAAACAAAACAAAAAAATTAGCCAGGCATGGTGGTGCCTGCCTGTTGTCCCAGCTACTCAGGAGGCTGAGGCAGGAGACTTGCTTGAGCCCAGGAGGTCGAGGCTGCAGTGACCTAAGATGGTGCCACTGAACTCCAACCTGGGCAACAGAGTGAGACCCTGTCTCAAAATAATAATAATTCTTATTATTATTTAACTCAACACTGTGGAATAGAGTCCTCAGTAATTTTTTCCTTGAAAAAGAAATATATATCCTTTTTTCAATTTTGAGAAACAGTTCTCTAATTTTCAGTCTCACCATCAAATTCTTTCTTCCTATGCGATGAGATTTCTGAGAAATTAATAAGTATAAGTGTCTCTCGTGACCCATCTTGAAATTCTTTCTCTCCTTGGCTTATGAGATATACCCTTCTGATTCTCCTTCTATTACTTTCAAGTTCTCTTTGGTATACCTTTTTTCTTGGATAGTTCCTCAAATGATCTGTTTTCCCAGGTTCCATCTTTAGGTGCCTTGTCTGCTCGTTCTACCTGCTCTGCCTTGTCAATGTCACCTACTCACCAGCTTTAGCTACAGGAACTCACCCTTGCCTTCCAGTGACAACATGGCCAATGCGGCATCGGCGAGATCATCCTATATATACTATAGATAACCCTATAGCAGTTTTCCAGATGACAGATCACACCATTGGCTACTTTTGAGGTCTTGAGGAGGCCCCAAAACTGGTACCCCTCTGTCCCTCCTGAGTAGTGAAACTAATTAAGAAACAAGAAGGCCGGGCGCAGTGGCTCACGCCTGTAATCCCAGCACTTTGGGAGGCCCAGACGGGCAGATCACGAGGTCAGGAGATCGAGACCATCCTGGCTAACATGGTGAAACCCCGTCTCTACTAAAAATACAAAAAAATTAGCAGGGTGTAGTGGCGGGCGCCTGTAGTCCCAGCTACTCGGGAGGCTGAGGCAGGAGAATGGCGTGAACCCGGGAGGCGGAGCTTGCAGTGAGCCGAGATCACGCCACTGCACTCCAGCCTGGGCGACAGAGCGAGACAAAAAAAAAAAAAAAAAAAAAAAAAAAAAGTAAGAAAGAAAGAAAGAAAGAAAGAAAGAAAGAAAGAAAGAAAGAAAGAAACAAGAAAAGGAATGAGAAAAATGACATCCAGAATAACTCCATCATGAGAAAGTATCGCTTAGAGGATGTGTGAAAGCTGAATGGGCTTGTCACTGAATTCCAAAATTTAATGACCTAACCTACCTTGCTATAACTGGACTGTCGGCAGTGTCTCCATCCACCTCTTGAGGTCTGGCCTTTACTCTTACATTTTGTAACATGACCAAGAATAACCAAGAACAAACGTGCTAAGCAGGCAGGAAAACGCCAAAAAAGGAAGAAAAGAGAGGAAGGAGCTGAGCTACCAAGATCCTGTTCTTTCCAAATTCACCATTCACTCTACCTCTTCAGGGGATTGGGAAAAGAGACCAGGAGTGTGAAGAGAAGAAGAAGGAAAACAAACAAACAAGCAAACAAACACTGTTTAAAAACAAGAGTAGAAAGGTGACATTCCCCTTTAATAGTAATATCATTTGTGAGTGCTAAAAACTGTTTCCTTAAGTATTGTTTCAAAATCATGTAACCTCATAAATATATATCTACTACATACCCACAACAGTTTTAAAAGAAAATTTAAAAATACATATGTTAAAGCGTTGGTATTTTTCTGAGAAGTTTGGAAAATATTCAGATGAATTAATACTAAATTTAGAATACCAGATTATAAAATCTAAGTGGTCCGAAAAGATAGAAGGACAAGATATTGCCATAGTATTTCAGTAAAGTAAAGCAAGTTTACAGATTTCACTGGGACATATATTGTAAAGGTAGAGGTAGCACAAAGAAAGTCAGTAATGTGATTTAAAAGAAATATAATTTGATTCAGGTCTAGTTTTTGCCTAAACTTGTTTTATCATGAAACAATTAAGATAAGGAGATAATCTCTGAACATACTGATTTTAAATGAGCCTTTTGTGACCATTGTGAGAATATATTTTTTATTTGCCAAAGAAATATGACTTTACAGTATGTGTTATTTACTCTTCCAAGATACAGCTGAACTGGTGGGGAATTGGGTTGTGCGGATGGCACATTTGTATGTCCCTCACTCAGATAATCGGGTTGTAGAAACAAAAGAAATAATCAAGATGTCAAACTTTAACATTCCTTTTACTCATAAATACTTTGGTGTTGCTCTTAGTTCCATAAGCAGAGGGCAGATGATTTTCAGCCCCGTAGAAATAGCAGAACGTGCAGGCCACTAGCTTCACTTCCTTGAACTAACATTATGATATCATCACCGGATTCTTCAACACAACAGCCTGTTCTTAACTCATTCCCAAATGTTTTCTCTCACTATCATCTTGATCAGACCATCCCATTCTTAGGTTCTTACTGTGCCTTCTCACTCTGTCTTAAACAGACAAGTCCTTCAGCTGATCACATTTCAAACGCATCACCAGGTTGACCTGAACGCATTGGTTTCTTCCTATCTTGTTTCTTCCACTTTTTTATATAAGATAGATTTTTCTAGGAGGACACTATTTAACTTTTCCGCACATATCCCCAAGTTTTTTCCTAGGTACATAGAAGCCCTGCTTTCTGTATATTGTACCATTTCCTTATTCCTTCAAGACATTTTAAAGGTCTTTCCTGCCTGTATACACAGAGCTTCGAAACAGCTTTCCTGTGTTTTACTCATTAATATGGGCAGCCAGTATCTCCAGGCATTTGAAGAAAGCCTTTAACATGGAAAAACAGAGCAAGAAAACAACAACAACAACAACAACAACAACAACAAAAACAACGGAAAAAATAACTTTGGAAGAAACAGAGGCAACAAAGGGAATTGAAGAAACTTTTTAAAAATCTAGAAATATAATATTACTCAGAGATTAACATACTCGGAAGATCCCTTAGGATGAACCAGACAATATTAAAAAAAAAGAATCAGAGGATAAGGAAAACCTCTTAGAAATGTAACTACAGTAGCATAATTTTTTAAAAAATCAATAGAAATACTAGAAAATTGTTAGGAAAATCTCCCAGAAAAGGATGTAAAAAACAAAAACAAAAACACGGAGAGATCAAATTAGGAGGTCCAGAAACAAATAACAGACATTCCAGAAACAAATTTCAGAAACAAATAACAGACTTAACATAGAGAAATGATTTTTTTTCTAATTAAGGAATTTTTCATGACATGAGTCCTCCAGATTGAAAGGCCCACTGAGAACCCAGCATAATGAAGAAAATGCAATCCCACACCTGCATACAGTATCATGAGACTTCAGAACACCACAAATAAAGGCCATAAGAGCTTCAGGGATAAGAAAATTCACATGTAAAGGATTGACAGTAAGAATATTGTTGAATTTCTCAACAATACTGAAAGCTGCAAGGCAAAGAAACAATGCATTTAAAAATTTGCTTTTAAATTATTTTCAAACTAGGATTCTATACCTAGTCAACAATCATTCCCAGAACTACAAGGTAGGTCTCAGAAAATAAGTTTCCTAAGCACCCTTCCTAGAAAGCTGCTGGAGGATGTGTTCTACCAAAACAAAGGAGTAAACTAGATTTATGAAGATGGGGGATCCAGGCAAGAGAAATTCCAGTACAAGAGAGTAGGAAAAGAACCCCAGGATGATGAGGAATGAAGCTCTTAGCTGCACAACAGGCCTGGAGAGCAATATTCCAGTTTAAAGGAAGAGGGAAGAGGTTATAGAAGGCACATCTCTAGTGGGGAAAAAAAGAGGATTGGTTATCTGTGCTGATGGCTATGTAGAAAATTATATTAAAAAGCTCTTGGAGTGTGTGGGGAAAAAGAATCAGTGATCATTACATAGAATACTAAGAAAATTTTAAAAAGAGGTTATCATTGAACTTTGATGAAATTCTTTGACGAACTTCCTTGGTGAAGGGAAAAAAGAAAAGAAATATAATCATGGTCATAATATTGTGATATTTTGTAGTATGTAATAGTGGTTAAGTGATTGAATCAGAAATTAGAAAGGTGAACCTACACTAAGGAAGCAGCTAAAAGTGCAGAGATGTGTTGCCTCTGGGGAGTGGGACTGAGAAATAAACAGATGGAACAAGATACTGGATATTTCCTTTATATACGTCTGTTCTTTAACTTTTTGAACCATGTGCTTGTATTATTTTGAATAAAATTTGACCATTTTTAAAAATTGCAATGTGATTTTCTTTTAGTACCTTTACTTACAACCTCATGATAATAAGGTTAATTAACTCTTTTTCCTGAGTAGCCAGCCCCTGTGTTAGACACTATGCATGCATTATGTTTAATCATCACAACATCATGCAAAGTAGATATTATTATCTTCAGTGTACAGATGAGAAAACTAAGGCATTGAGAGATTAAATTACCCATCGCTGTTTACCCAAATGACAAATAATAAATTTGAAGTTGAGCCTAAGTCCATCTGGTTTTAAAACCTAGGCTCTTTCAATTACACATTGTGGGTAAGTACAACTATACCTTTGTTTATATGCAATTTTAATTTTTGTATGTTAACTAATTATTCCCTGTGTGCATTTAATGTACATTTGAGTCACTGTTGTTTGTGATGGCGTTATTCCTTAAGTCGACATTTTCAGCATGTAGCTTACTATCTTCTTCAGGCTCCTAGTATATAGTATTGGAGGACTCTTCCTGTTTTTCCTTTAGGTCACCTGAGGTTCAGAGATTGCTCTCGGCTGTAATTCTGAGCTAAAATACATTTTTAGCACTGAATGATAGCTCTGAACTGTTCCTGGTGTTCACTGGCAAGTCTGATTGCTTGGTGAAGGGAGAAAAAAATACTTGTTAAAGAAGGAGAGTTGTGTCTAGAAAATCAGAGTTCCTGTAGGCTCAATGACTACAGAGCTGAATGTTAGAGCAGCAGTCTTAGGAGAGACAGAGAGGAAAGCTTGCTCTTTGAGTGAGAATTATGCCCTCATTCCTTCCCCTTACTCATCTCCTTCATCTATTAATCAGGGAATTCTAATATAGGAGTTTCATGAAGATAAAAGTAAATAAAAAGATTAAAGCAATATCAAAACATTTAATGAGAAATATTTTTTCTTTAAAGGACATATAAACAGAAATGTTTACAAATGTTTCTAAACATGCCATTTGTCTGGAGTAAATACATAGGAAGATGATACTTCTTGGAATCTAGTAGCAATTTTTTAAAAGTTAGGATTAGAAATTGATTTTTTTTAGCATCTAAACTTAGGATCAGAAAGAAATGGTTTTCCATTTGTATCTTGCTTTGCAGTGTACACTAAAATAACATTTTAACATCTATACTAGATTTGTTGTTAGCCACCGCAATTTGTAGAATACTGTAATTAACTGGCCCTCGACAATAAATAGCACATAAGGATGCATAAGGAAAAACTTCCAAACTAATTTTATTTTTTATTTTGTTTATTTATTTTTGAGATAGGGTCTCCCTTTCTTGCCCAGGCTTGTGATTGTGCAGTGGCACAATCACAGCTCATTATAACCTCAAACTCTTGAGCTCAAGCAATCCCCCAGCCTCAGCCTTCTGAGTAGCTGGGACCAGAGGCATGTGCCACCATGCCCAGCTAATTTCTATATTTTAAATTTTTTGTAGAGACAGGAGTTTTGCTGTGTTGCCATAGCAAACTTCTGGCTTAAGTGATCCTGTTGCCCCAGACTCCCAAAGTACTGGGATTACAGACGTGATCCACTACACCTGGCATCAAACTAATTTTAGAGAGAAATGGAGAATTAATAGATGCATGAAAATATAAAAAGAGAAATCTGTTCTTATTTTAGCATATATCTTCTGCAAACTTTTCAAAACCAAATCATGATCTATCACAAAGGAAACAAGTAATTAGTGAAACCACACATTAAAAAATGATAAATTTTACAGTTTTAAAAATGAATTAAAAATTATATGGTTGCCACATAGATAAGAAATAGTTTCATTAAACATTGTGTTATTTTTCTGGAGAAAGGGCAAAACAGAGACTTTTAAAACAGTGCTTCATGGGAATTACCTGAGGGGTTTCCCAAATGCATAATTTTTTTAAAGTCCAAGTTTTAGCTTTTTGTATACTTTCCATTTTAAAGCAATCTCAAACTTCCGGAAAGGTTGCAAGAACATCTGTTTCCTCACTATTTTAAAATAAAATTGTTAACATGACCTTCTATAACCCCAAATATTTTAATTTGTAATTCTTACAAATAAAGGCATTCTTCTCCTTAATAATACCAATGTAACTATCAAAATAAAGAAATTAAAATTGATGTATTACTATGATCCTCAGATGACATTCAAGTTCTGACAATTGTCTCAATGATATTTTTTGTTTTTGTTTTTGTTCTTTTGAGACGGAGTCTTGCTCTGTCACCCAGGCTGAAGTGCAGTGGCATGATCTTGGCTCACTGCAATCTCCGCCTCCCAGGTTCAAGCAATTCTCCTGCTTCAGCCTTCTGAGTAGCTGGGACTACAGTGAAGTGTCACTACGCCTCGCTAATGTTTCTGTATTTTTAGTGGAGACGGGGTTTCACTGTGTTAGCCAGGATGGTCTAAATCTTCTGACCTCGTGATCCACCTGCCTCTGCCTCCCAAAGTGCTGGGATTATAGGCGTGAACCACTACGTCCAGCCATACATCAACTTTTAATTTATTGGAGGTCATTTTATGCTGCTGGCTTAACTCATTTTTGCATAGAGCTTAGCAAGCAGTTTTTTGTTTTCCTCAGGTTCTTAGTGTAATATTGAAGGACTCTTCATATTGTATTTTTCTCTAGCTGAGCTGCATTTTAGAGATCATGCTCAGTTATAATTCTGAGCTTAAAGAAATGTTAATACTGAATAACAGCCCTGAGCTGTTCTCAGTATTTATTTGCCTGGGAATAAAGCATCTGTGTTAGTTTTATTTTGCTAGATAACAAATTACCACAAATTTAGCTGCTTAAAGCAATACACATTTGTTATTACACAATTTACATGGGTCAGGAGTGTGGAAATGGCTTAACTGGGTCCTCTAATGGTCTTGTCATGGGATCCTTGGGGCGTTGCTTTGCCAGCTGGAAACCTCTGTGGTCAGTGGTGCCTTTGCCTGAGTTTTGCTCTGGCCTGCTGGGCTTGTTCCGCCCACTCGGCCTGGCAGGCTGCACTAAGCTTCCACTACCAGCCTGGATCCCATGTCTGCCAAGGGTGAGCTAGGCACGGAGCAGTGAGGGGTTTGTGAGCAAGCGTGGGGTCTGGCTACTGCGTATAGCCAAGCATGCTGGCTGCAGTGGGGCGCGCAGCTCCAGGCCTAGCACAGGCACTGGCTCCCTGCGATGCTGCAGCTAGACCAGGTGTACCATAAGCAGCTTCCACAGCTGACACCGGGGAATGCAGTGGTGCCCAAAAGCTTGGAGACACCAGGAACCGTAGATCCCTAAAGAGGGTGTCACAGCCCTGGCTTGGGGAGCTTCTAGGTCTGGGTTCCCTGAAGGGTTGCAGCTCTTCTCTGCTTCTCTCTTCTAGTCACCCTCAATGTGGCGAACAAGGGGCATGTTTCAGTCCTGTTTGTGTTACAGCTCTTTTAGCCCTGCTATTCAGCAGGTCCTGAGTTCTTGTCTTGCATCCAGGAAGAATGAGGTAAGAAGACAAGTGGAGGATGAGCAAGACACAGAGGAGCTTTATTGAGTAATGGAACAGCTCAGAGGAGACCCACAGTGAGTAGCTCCTCTCCACAGCCAGGGTGTCCTGATGAGTGTTCAGCTTTCAGCAGACAGAGTAGCTCCTCTCTGCTAGGCAGATCTTCCCCCTGAGTGCTCAACTCTCAGCAGAGAGGGTAGCTCTTCTCTGCAGGCAGGTTATATCAATGAGTGTTCAGCTCTCAGCAGAGAGGGTAGCCCCTCTCAGAAGCTGGTTGTCCTGTCTCTCCATCCTCACCTCAAGTCTGGCTGAGTGAGGTGGGAGTATGGGCCTCAGAGGGGAGGAAGTGTGTGCTGATTTGGTCTATGGGTGGCCATGGGCGGGCCCAGGGGAATGCACCACAAATTCCCACTCTGGCCCCTGGGATGGGCAGCCTGGCCCCCAGGCTTCAGGCTCAATGGGCCCAATGCCTCCTGCCATTGTTCATGATGCCCAGGCTGTTCATGCCAAGGGCCGCCTGCAGGCCAGTGCTGGGCTGCCCTCAACACCCTCCTGGCCTCCCTCTCCTCTTTGTCCACACCTAAAGTCTGCAGAGGGGTCTGAGAGGGCAGGGGGCTGGTGTGTCAGCACTGCCCCAAGCCTGTGCACACTCTACCAGGCTGCAACAGCACTCGTGTTCGGCCCCAACTTTGCTTCAAGATTGGATTGGGCAATCGGAGTAGGAGCCAACAGTGGGGAGAAACCAGACAGTGGGAGCAGGCACTTCCAAGCCTGCAGGGGAAGCAGGGACTTCCTGGGTCCCCAAGAGTACAGAGATCTCTGGGTCCACAGTCACAGCTTGGGTGGCTGCAGCTGTGCCTGGGAGGGTAGAGCTCCTGCCTGCTCCTGGTTCCCAAGAGCACAGGGGTACCTGGGTGGCAACCATGGCTTGGGTAGCTTCATTTGGGCCTGAGGAACTCTTGGCTCCAGGAGAACAGGGGCGCTCAGGTCACAGAAGGCTTGAGCGGCTGCAGTTGCACCTAAGGAGCTCCTGCCCCACCAACTCAGAAGGGGCGGGGCTTCCACTTGTCCCCGGCTCCAGCAGGCTGAGTGGAACCCCGCGCAGCCCTGGGGGTGCCTCCTCTCCACGTTTTGGCCGCAGTGCGTTGGCCCTGGCCATCCCCACACAAATGAACCCAGTGCTTCCAGGGCCGGGCCTGTGAGCCCGGCTGCGCCCTCAGTTGGGTGCTCGTGGACTCCTGGGATGCAGCGGGCAGTGAGGTTGAGGCCGCGGTGGAGGCTCCAGACCTGGCAGCAGGTCCTGCCCAGCTGTGCGAGGTAGGGGTGGCACATTTGGCTGCATCAAAAATGCAGGGCACAGAGCACCCACGGCCACCACTGCTGCTCCCACAGCCACCCCTGCTGCCACTGCTCGTGCCTCCCTGCTGCAGCCAGCATGACGGTAGCAGCCGCTCCGGACGGCCTGCCATTGCCATCAGTCTCATCTCTGAATATTATGCTCTTGGGTGCGGTGTGTTGAAGGTGTTGACAAGGGCTACATTCTCATCTGAGGCTCAGACTCCTCTTCCAAGGACATGTGGTGGTTAGCACAGTTCATTCCTTGCAGCTACTGAACCCCCTTTTTTGAGCCAGGATCTCACTCTGTTACTGGGGCTGGAGTACAGTAGCACAATCA
Source organism: Chlorocebus sabaeus (assembly GCF_047675955.1). Classification (NCBI taxonomy): domain Eukaryota; kingdom Metazoa; phylum Chordata; class Mammalia; order Primates; family Cercopithecidae; genus Chlorocebus; species Chlorocebus sabaeus. The sequence goes on along the minus strand of NC_132921.1, from coordinate 28,537,152 downwards.
CAGCGTAGTACAGCCACAACCTCCCCGGCACAGGAGATCCTTTTGCCTCAGCCTCCCAAGGAGCTGGGACTACAGGCATAGCCACCACATCTGGCTAATTTCTGTATTTTTTGTAGAGACAGAGTCTTAGAGTCTTACTATGTTGCCCAGGCTGGTCTCAAATTCCTGCACTAAAGTGTTCCTCCTGCCTCAGCCTCCAAATGTTCTGGGATTACAGATGTGAACCACTGCATCTGGCCAACTAGCTGTAGAATTCTTGATGGTTCGTTTCTTCAAGACCAGCAGGAGAGCCTCTGACTTCCATCTCGATATCCTTTGTGGAAAGGGGTCATCTGGTTAAATCAGGCCCACTAAGGATAATTTCCCTTTGATTAACATAAAGCCAACTAACTGGGGTCCTTAATTTCATCTGCAAAATTTCTTTACCTTTACCAGCTGACATAACGTAATCACAGGAGTGACAGCCCATCACTTTTGCCATATTGCATTGGTGGAAATTTATTGAAAGGTTCTGCTCACACTCAAAGGGCAGGGGAGTATACAAAATCTATAGCTCTTCAGGGTCGCACCTAAGATTCTGACCACCACAACTTTTCTGCCATCTGGATTAGTATATTTAAAGTTTTTGTATTGCTTTAATGTTTATTGATTGTTCTGACTTAGCTTTTTGGTTTTTTCTCCTCAATTTTAATTTCGGTTTTTGCAAGTCTGAACACATAAAATTGTACAACTAAAAACACTCTTAGAACATGTGGGTACCATTGTGAACTATCAGTAACAAGTAAATGTACAGTATATTGAATTGTGATGTTTTCACATTAGATCATTCTGATATTTATTTTAAATTTTTGTATTTCTTGCCTGAATTTTTTTTTTTTTTTTTTTTCTGAGACAGAGTCTCGCTGTCATCCAGGCTGGAGTGCGATGGCACGATCTTGGTTCACTGCAACCTCTGCCTCCCGGATTCAAGTGCTTCTCCTGCCTCAGCCTCCCACGTAGCTGGGATCACAGGCATGTGCCAGCATGCTCGGCAAATTTTATTTGTATTTTTAGTAGAGAGGGGATTTCTCCATGTTGGTCAGGGTGGTCTCGAACTCCCGACCTCAGGTGATCTGACCGCCTGAGCCTTCCAAAGTGCTGGTATTACAGGCGTGAGCCACCGCGCCTGGCCCTGAATTTTTTTTTGTTTTGTTTTTACAAGGAATGAAATCAATTGTTAGATATCCTTAGTGATTCAATTTAGAGGCAAATATTTGTTGTCATCCTCTGAAGCTTCTGAATCAGTTTAAAAGGACAGTATACTCAGTTTTCAACTGGCACTGGTTAAAAAAAAAAAAAAAAAAAAAAACACAAAAAAACAACAAAAAAAAACCCACCACCATTTGGAACTTCTTGTCTGTGTGAATCTGGAATTTCACACAGACAAGATATAGAAATGAATGCTGATGTCGATACATCGTCAACCATCATCCACAAATTCTCTTTGGGAAATGGTGTGGCCATTATTCTCTAGTTATATTACTTTTATTGATTATATAAGGATTAAAAAGTAAACAAAATAAATACATAGTCATAAAATTCTTCTGTTATGCACAGCAGGGGTGGTGATTGAGGTGGGTGTATTGAATGAGATTTTGGAGATTTTCTTGACTAAAAGGTCTGTTGCTTGAAACACATTTGAAAGCCACAAAACAATTTGAGCAATGATAGTAGTGTATTGGGATGCCTGGACCTGCAGCTGGTAAATGAATCTAAGAAATTCAGGAGCCTCATCAAGTAATAATTACATTCAATTCCTCCTTTGATGGAACTTACAGCACTATTTTATAATTTGACCATATCCACATAGTCTGATAATAGGACTACTGATGTCACCTCTTTAACCTACGGGTTTATTGAACCCACTTAGGATCACATTCATGTTCTCCTACAGTGACACATGATAACCCATCTTGGGTGGCTGATTAAGCCATACATCTGAATAATAACTCTCCTACCACCAAGAGCTGACTATATGCATTTTATCAGACAAGGTCTAGTCTTGACTGTCAGCTATAGTTTTAGTTTTAGTCAACTGTAGGCTGCAAGAGGTTCATGATAAAATTTTCCAGAGTAGATTCCTTGGTATATGCCTTCTAAGTGATAAAGGTTCCTCCTCTGTAATGGGGCCAGGAAAGGACCTAAATTGAAAGATTCTGAAGTGCTAGCTTTTTCAATGTATTTTGTTGTTGTTGTTTTCAATTTTATAGAGGTATAATTGAAGTACACCAAACCACACACATTTAAAGAGTACAATTTTATCAGTCTTAACATATATACATACCATAGACAAGGTAACAAACGTTTTCACCAGCCTCAAGTTTACCCCTTGGCAAACCTTCCCTGCCTCCAACCCCTTCTCCAGAGAGCCACTGAGCCTTCCGTAACCATCAATTAATTAGCATGTTCCAGACTTCTACATAAATGGCATTATATAGTATGTACTTTTTTTTTTTTTTTGGCCTGACTTTTTTCATTCAGCTACTTTTTTTCTTTTTCTTTCTTTCTTTCTTTTTTTTTTTTTTTTGAGATAGGGTCTTGCTCTTTCACCCAGGCTGGAGTGCAGTGGTGTGATCACAACTCACTGGAGCCTTGACCTCCCAGGATCAAGCGATCCTCCCACCTCAGCTGCCTGAGTAGCTGGGACTACAGGTCAGTACCACCACGCCTGGCTATTTTTTTTGGTACAGATAGGGTCTCACTATGTTGCCAAGGCTGGTCTCCAAGTCTAAATCCTGGACTCAAGCAGTTCTCTCACTTCAGCCTCCCAGAGTGCTGGGATTACAGGCATAAACCACAATGCCAGCCTTCATTCAGCAATTTATTTTAAGATTTATCTATGTTGTGGTAAATAGCGAACATCAATACTCTGTTCCTTTTTATTGTTGAGTAGTATTCCACTACATGGTTGTACTACAATATATCTATTCACATATTGATGGACATTTGGATTGTTTATGACTATTGGTAAGAAGCCTGCAAAGAAAATTTGCAGTCTTTACACAAGCATATGATTTCATTTCTTTTGGGTAAATACCTAGAAGAGGAATGACACATAATAGATGTATTTTAAGAAACTACCAACTACTTTCCACAGTCATTGCACCATTTTGCATTCCTACCAACAGTGTCTAAGTGTTCTGGTTGCTCCATATCCTCATCTTCATATGGTAGAGTCAGTTTTTTTTTTTTTTAAGTTGAGACTTTCCTGAGGCAGGAAAATCACTTGAACCCAGGAGGCAGAGGTTGCAGTGAGCCGAGATCACACCACTGCACTCCAGCCTGGGTGACAGAGGGAAAGTCTGTCTCAAAAAAAAAAAAAAAAAACCGGCGAGCCTTCCAATGGGTGTGTATTGGCATCTCATTGTGATTTTAAGTTACATTTCCCTGATGACTAGTAATGTTAAGCATCTTTTCAGGGCCAGGTGTGGAATTCCAGCACCTTGGGAGGCCCCAAGGAGGGCAGATCACTTGAGCCCAGGAGTTTGAGACCAGCCTGGCCCACAGGGCAAAACCCTGTCACTACAAAAAATCAACCTAGAGAGGGGAGAGTTTTTAAACCCTTTTGCTCTTTACCATTTGAATAACGAAGAGTTCTGCTCTCCTCTTTCAGAGATGCTGTATTTACATACACACACACACACACACACACTCTCTCTCTCTCTCTCTCTCTCTCTGTCTGTCTCTCCACAGCACCACCCCCGATCTTTGTTCTTCCCCAAGGCAAGAACAGATGTTTCTTTAATTAGTGAGAGGAGGAGAGTCTGACAATCATAAGGCTATATGTGGGGTTAATGGTGCTGTGGCCCAGCCTTTAGAATCCTTTCTGGGTTTCCTCCCCCCAAGGCATTGTGGGCTCACTATGCTTCAAGTTCTCATCAGTAAGCTGGCAGGTGTGTTCGGCCTCCTGCAGGCTCTGACAGGCCTTTGTTCTCTCAGAACCGGCTTCTTACCCTGCCACTAAGTGGAAGAATCAGGTTTGCTGTTCACATGGGGCTCTTCATTTCCAATTCACCGTGGGTAGAGCTGTGAGAGGTGTAGGAAGGAGACCTCAGGAGAACACTTCTTTTTTCCCTCCATAACTACTTTTACTGCTAATAAAGTTGAGAATCAAAACATTTTCTACCTTCTTGGATCTATTTCTGAGTTAGTAGAATCTTGAGGGGATTTTAACTATGGGCTTTGAGATTTAAAAACAACAAAAAAAATAAAACTCTGTGATTGACTTATGTAAACACGTGGCTGTTCTGTTCCCTTTGAGGCCGACTTGCTCAGCTCAGCGGAAACGCAGTTCATGGAGAACTCTGGTTGTTATCCCACCTTCTTTGCAGACGCTTTCAAGATCAGACTCCCTCCTGTCTCCTCCAATACTTAAGTATTTAGATACCTTGTAAAAAGGCTGGGTGTTACACAGGCATTTGCTGAGACTTATAAGAAATGGAGGAAAGCATAAGTCAAAGATACAGTAAATTTCAAGGCAGAAAGGGTTGATTCAAAAGCATTAAATAGAGCTATAGTCTGATAATGTGATGCTAACCTGAGAAGCTCAGGAACTTTTCCCTGAAGAATTGAAAGGTGACTCAGGGAAAATACCAGAGCGGGTATGAATGCCAACAAATATGGTTTGTTTCAAAAGCAGATGACTTCTACTTTTATTTACTGAGTTAAAAACGCATATAATATTTTTATGGCATACATTTTCCCCCTAAAACTGTATATTCTTTGTGATCATGATCTTAGCAATAATAGTTTTGCCAACCACAGTCCCATTCAGGAACATAACCTCTATAATTGATGAAGGATTATCATGTTGCTTTTAGATGTGGGGAGGTCAGGGAATCATTAAATGTAAAAATAAAATAATTTAAATGTTCTGATTGAAAATCATAAGCTGGAGGCACAGCCAAAATGCCCGTGGATGTTGGAAGAATACCCTCTTTGACATAAAATTATAAATTATATCAACGTTATAAATTATATTGATTCATTTCTGAAATTTTCTCCAGATATTTAAAAACAGATCAGTAAAAACCTCAAAACTGACTTTATCCTTCTAAAGTTTAAAATTTCATAACCGGCTGGGTGCAGTGGCTCACAGCTGTAATCCCAGCACTTTGGGAGGTCGAGGTGGGTGCATTACCTGAGGTCAGGAGTTGGAGCCTAGCCTGGCCAACACGGCAAAACCCCGTCTCTACTAAAACATACATTTGCCAGGCATGGTGACATCCCCCTGTAGTCACAGTTACTTGGAGGCTGAGGCAGGAGAATGGCTTGAATCCAGGAGGTGGAAATTGCAGTGAGCTGAAATCACATCACTGCACTCTAGCCTGGGTGGCAGAGTTAGATTCCATCTTGGGAAAAAAACTTCCATGATTAGTTAGCCAGCTAGAGGTACAAACTCACATGAAGCCTCTGAGAATTCAATAATTTTTAGTGCTATCCTACATTTATTACCTATAAAAATATCTATAAAATCCTGGATCTGGCCATTCAAACCTTCACTGACAGTAGGGTTACTCTGGCATATCAGATTATGAAGGTTCTATATCTGACAGACATTTTGGAGGCCTCTTCAATTCTATCATCTTAAGACAAATGCCCTGAACTTTGTAAACTGCAGTCTTTTCTCTTATTCAAATCTACTAATATCTTCTCATATAATTCACGTGAATAAAAGGTTTGAATTAAATAGGGCATACAGTAAAGACTTTTACTATCAGAACAGTTCAAAAACCTTCAAGCCTTGCCAATTTTTTAACCTACTTATATTCAACCAGTGAGATCTGTTTGAATGGACTAAAGAGTAGATTCAACCCAACGTCAAAGTGAGTATTCTTCCAACACCTAACGCTATAGACAAATTAATTTGTTGCCTATTTCATCTACAAGTTATGACAGCATCCTCTTCAATAATTGCAAATCTAAATTTTCAGATCAATACTCAGCTGGGTTTCAGGCATGAGTAATCTGCAATTAACCTGTTATACTATTTTAATATCTTACAATGAAGTTAACTGAAAAAAGATAATATTATTGGCAGCTTTTATTGGTCATTTATCGAGCTTGAACTAAAGGCTAATCTATACAAGCTCAATATAGATCCTGGTTATTGACACTTTTACAAAACCTGCACTTCAGTGGACAAGAATAATATCCTGGCATATTTCAAATAATGTTAAATATAATTCTAAGCCACCTACAATTCTTGTGTATTTTCTTTAAATAATCTAGCTTTTTCTAAATTTTATATTAATTTAAACTCTCTATAGTGGGTGCTTAAAAAAATACTTGGCTCTTCTGTTTGTGTTCTTTACAACATCAAACTATGATACAGAGAGGATAAACTTGAGCCACGAAGAAGTGGACTCTGCCTAGGAAGACAGTTTGCTGAAGTCAGAAGGTACTGGTCTAGGAACCAGAAAACCTGATTTTTGCCCAAGAGTTAGAATTGTGAGCAAATTCTTTCTGGTTTTTAGTTTCCATCTGTAACATAATAACCCAATTGGATTGGATAATCTCTATGATTCCTTCCACATTCTGAATACTTGGATATCTACTGTTTCTAAATATTTTGGCATTTCTTATAAAGCTCTTTCATGTTTACTTTATTATTTTTTTCCTCACAAGAATTCCTGAAATAGACAAGGCAGAAGTTTAGAGAACAGATGGGTCGGGTATCATTTTAGATGTGGTAACTAAGGTTATGAGAGATTAGGTGTGATATGGTTTGGTTGTATCCCCACCCAAATCTCATCTTGAATTCCCAGGTGTTGCAGGAGGGACCTGGGGGGAGGTAATTGAATCATGGGGCGGGTCTTTCACGTGCTGTTCTTGTGATAGTGAATAAGTCTCGTGAGATCTGATGGTTTTAAAATGGGGAGTTTCCCTGCACTAGCTCTCTTCTCTTGTCTGCCGCAGTGTGAGACATACTTTTCACCTTCTGCCATGATTGTGAGGCCCCCAAGCCACATGGAACTATAAGTCTCTTAAATCTCCCTTTCTTTTGTAAATTGACCAGTCTTGGGTATGTCTTTATCAGCAGTGTGAAAATGGACTAATACAAGGTGACTGGTAAAAATTACCTATCTGGGGCCAAGTGCGGTGGCTCACGCCTGTAATCCCAGCACTTTGGGAGGCCGAGATGGGCAGATCACGAGGTCAGGAGATTGAGACCATCGTGGCTAACATGGTGAAACCCCATCTCTACTAAAAATACAAAATTAGCCAGGTGTGGCGGCGGTTGCCTGTAGTCCTAGCTACTGGGGAGGCTGAGGCAGGACAATCGCTTGAACCCGGGAGCCGGAGGTTGCAGTGAGCAGAGATCGCACAACTGCGCTCCATCCTGGGTGATAGAGCAAGACTCCACCTCAAAAAAAAAAAAAAAAAGCAACAACAACAACAACAACAACAAAAAACCAACAAAAACAAAATTACCTATCTGGTAAAGAGAAGAACTGGAACATAAACTCAGATCCTCTCATTCCAGCAAATTTCTATATAGGCCACAAAAACACACACAACAGGAAGTATAACTGCTTGGAATCATTAGTTATATGCATGAATTACTTCTAAAGGAAGTGATACTTCCTTTAACTACTGAAACTACACTACACTTAAACTCAAAGTTAATAATAGAAATAAAAGTAATAAAATAACCAGTGCTTTATTGTAATATGAATGGGAGGGTAATTACAATGGTTTGGAAAATAACAGCTGAGCTCTGAAGGGTAGGTTTGAGGCTACAGTGTGGAGCACAGTTATGATTCAGTTATGGCTCCCCTCTTACCAGAAATGTACAGAAAATGTACAGATGTGTTTGGAGAAGCAAAGCTATGAGGAAAGAGGAAAAATTGGGAAACCCTTATTACATAGCTAGGTGAAAGTTAATGAGAAAACTAATGGCATAAAAACACTTGAAAAGCAATAGTATATGAGAAACATATCATGTACCATGTTGGATAAAAGTAAGACTAGGAAAGGATATAAACTCGATGGTTAGATTGCAGTAAAAACAAAGTTTGTGCCGACAGATTTACAGCTTTAAAAAGTGATAGGACACAGGAAGCACACACTGAAATACTAAGGAATAAAGGACATGATGTGCAAAATGAAATAGTTAAGAAAAAATAAGTAATTGTGTTTGTGTGTGCTTCTGTGTGTGTGTCTCAAAATGTTAAAGAGTGATAAATCTGGGTAAAGGATACATGATAGTTCTTCCCATTATTCTTAACATTTTTCTGTAGGTCTGAATCATTTCAAAATCAAATGTAAAAGATAAAAGCAGTGATAGGAGCACAGCCATTAAGCCATTCAGCAATGTCACAAGACTTTTAATAGAGTTGAGAAGAATTTCATGTGGTATTTCATACACAGATTAGTGGACTTGAATTCTGGTTCACATTTGTCCTCTAAGTAGCTATGCAGTCTTTGACTATTCTTGGAAAAATTGGTTTTGGACTAGATCAGTGATTTAAAAACTCTTCTGTGGATTCTGGAAAAGTATTTTGGGCCCAAAACAGCAAAGCAGGAAGTATGCCAGGCGTGCCTTCTATCCCTGTCCCCGTTTAACCAGAGAAGCATTCCTTTTTTTTTTTTTTAAACTTACTTTTTTTTTTTTTTTTGACGCTGTCGTTGGTTCAAAACTTTTTTTTTTTTTTTTTTTTTATCCCAAAGCCAGTGAACTAGATGACCTTTAAGGCTGATTTCAAGCATGAATTCACAGGCTTCAGTTGTCTGGGGGGGAACTGTGGTATATTAGACCCAAGGGCCAAATCCCCTAGCCATTGTCTCCTGTAGAAACTCTGAGCTAATAGTGGTTTTTAAATTGTTTAAATGGTGAGAAAGAAAAGAATACCTCGTGATTTGTGAAAATTCTATGAAATTCAAATTTTAGTGTCCATATGTTTGATTGAAACACACCCATTTGTTTACGTTTTGTCTCTATGGCTGCTTTCACTTACTACAGCAGAGTAGAATAGTTGTGATAAACACCAGAGACCTTATGCCCAAAAGGCGTAGATATTTATTATCTGACCCTTATAGAAAATGGTTGCCAATCTCTTTTGTAGAAGTAATAGCCATTAAAACCAATAACCATTATAAATTATCAATTTTAGGACACTCAGTGATTTCTGTGCCAAATATTTAGACCAAAAAGAAAATTGTCCTTTTTTCTTTTTGAGACAATGTCTCACTCTGTCTCCCAGGCTGGTGTGCAGTGGCATGATCATGGCTCGACCCCTAGGCCCAAGTGATCCTCCCATCTCAGCTTCTCCAGTAGCTGGGACCACTTGCGTGTGCCATCACACTCAGTTAATTTTTGTATTCTTTTGTAGAGACAGATTTTTGCCATGTTGCCCAGGCTGGTCTTGAACTCCTGGGCTTAAGGGATCCTCCCGCCTCAGCCTCCCAAAGTGCTGGAATTACAGGTGTGAGCCACCACACTTGGCCATGATAATCCATTGATTTTAGCAAAAGAAACTTCTTTCTTTATTTCCTCAATTTCAAGGCATGCCTCATTAATCCTGTTGAATCTATGTTATTGAAAGAGGAGTATATATGCTTACCTCACCGTTTGCAATACTATGAAGGGTAACTTCATAGTATTGCAAATGGTGACAGTGAATTCAAAGACCTACCACGTGGAATTCTAACATACCCAGCTTGGTGTGTCAGTTTTTCAATATACAGATCTTTTCTCCAAGAACTAACGAATTGTAAGTGAAAATACACCTTAAAACTTTATAAGACCCGTGGAAAATGCGAGAGGTGTGTTATGGTTGAAGTCAAGCTGTGGGCTTAGCTACAGACTATAGTGTAACCAGAAGCCTCTGAGGATAGGTGTTCACTGGTGTTAAAGGGAAAATAAAAAATAATATTCTTTTTTTTTTATTTCTTCCTGAGTCGGAGTTTCACTCTTGTTGCCCAGGCTGGAGTGCAATGGCGTGATCTCTGCTCACAGCAACCTCTGCCTCCCAGTTTCAAGTGACTCTCCTGCCTCCACCTCCTGAGTAGCTGGGATTATAGGCATGCACCACCAGACCCGGCTAATTTTGTGTTTTTAGTGGAAATAGGATTTCTCTATGTTGGTCAGGCTGGTCTCGAACTCCTGACCTCAGGTGAAGAATATTCTTATAAAGAATATATCAGTGATAGAACACTTAGAAATACCAGATCTCAATAAATTCTGTTGGACAACAAATTCTTTAAGAAACACAGGGCTGGGTGCAATGGCTCACGCCTGTAATCCCAACACTTTGGAAGGCTGAGGCAGGCAGATCACTGAGGCCAGGGGTTTGAGACCAGCCTGGCCAACACGGTGAAACCCCCGTCTCTACTAAAAATACAAAAATTAGCCAGGCTTGGTGGCATATACCTGTAATTCCAGCTGCTCAGGAGGCTGAGGCAGGGCAGGAGAATCATTTAAGCCTGGGAGGCGGAGGTTGCAGTAAGCCAAAATCACACCACTGCATTCCAGCCTATGTGACACAGCAAGATCCTGTCTCAAAACAAAAAACAAAAAACAAAACAAAAGAAAAAGAAAAAGAAAAAGAAACTCAAGGCATTGGAGAAGACTTTCTATGGCTAAAATATTTGTAAATCTGAGAGAGAGTCTATTTATCTTAAAAGCAATATTAAATTCATGTGCCATTTTCATAAAATTATTCCAGCAAAAACATTAATTGCAACAGCAAGCCTTTCCCATTGTTCCCTCAGTGAACCCCCAAAATTCAAAATATAATCTTCATTTTCATTTGTCATACACTAACATGTACCATACATCTTACAGGCAATTACTGAATATGTCTTTGATGCAGTAAAACAGGTTCTGCCTAATTCTCTGACTCCACAGGGTTCAATGATAAACTCTGAAAATGAAAAAAACTCAAAATCTTTTAATGAAGCCTTTCCCCAATTTGTATTCAAGCAGTAACAGGTTTAGTTATTAGCCGTAGGTCTCCCCTGCTACTAACAATTCTATGGTTACTGTGTAGGAAACTATCAGTGAAGCCCATATAAGAAGCTGTGAAACCAGGCTTAGAAAAGACTGAAAAATGAGTGTTGTCAGCTTCACGCCTGCAGCAGCGTGTGAGGGCAAAGGTCTGAGAGAGAAATCTTCAGTTACCTTTTGCAGTAGCCTGATTTCCAGTCCATGCATTTGTTTATTTATGAATGCCTTTCCCTCATGCAAGACCTCAAAGTGTACCCGATGGACTTAAGTCAACAGTAAGTAGCGGCGATGACAGACACTGAGCCCCAGCTGAATTGAAATTTTGGTACAAGAAACATAATGAGAAGGAAATAATCTAGCATTTTCTGAACACTTAGTGACTAGGTCAGTGCCTCCCTCCGACTTTGATGTGCATGTCAATCATCTGGGGATTGTTTTAACAAGCATATTCTGATCCAGCAGGTCTGGGAAAAGACCTGAGATTCTGCAGATTTTTTTTTTTTTTTTTTTTTTTACAAGGTTTTAGCAACTGCTACCTGCTGGTTCCCAGGCCACACTTTATCACAAATCCAGATCCTTTATATTTAATACTTCACAATAAATTTGAGAGATAGATATTATCATCTTTTAAAACAGACATTAAAAGAGAGGTTAAAGAATTCATAAATGGGGAAACATGAGGGTTATCTAATAACAAAGTTCATGTTCTTTCCAGTACCCTAACAACACCTCACAGGAGTGACTGATGCTTTATTGTATGTTACTGTTTTGAAATTTGAGACCAATGCCTCAAATATGTCTGATCACCAGTGACATTTGTCTAAAATTCAGATCTTCAAGGCCCTGCACAATCTATTTCATCATAATTTCTCAATGAGGTCCCTAAGATAACTTACTTTTAATGATAACTGGTGATTCTTGGGACCAGGAATGTTTGGGAAACTGATCACCTAGGTCACACTTTAGTTTTGAAAACTCCAGTAGGGAACATTGGTGTTCTGTGTTTATCAGAGAGCTTTGAAGGAACATTGTCTGCTCAGGCAAAGAGGATATCAGAACCACTTTAATGCACATCAGCTCCACTGAGAAGGGCTGCAGGGTCAGATGGTGTGAAACTTCTGATATAAGGGATAGGTTTAAACCTGTATCTTATAACAGGGTGCTAAAGTATAGGATCTAATTATGTCACTTTTAATTGTAAGGTGAAAGCAACAATAGCCACAAAGTTTAATTGCCCTCTTTATCAGGTAAATGATCTTTGTCACTCAATCCAATTACAGAGCATACATATTAGAATAAAAGATCAACTAGAAAATATTTCCCATATCCGAAGTCCATAATTAAATATTTCATTAGAAACTTTCAATGAGATCAGAGTGAGGGTAATTATCTATTTCTGCTTTGAAAGGATACTTTTCAGCCAAGGAGATTACCCATACATTTTTCACTACAGTTCTGATTGGTAAATATAGGGCCAAGGGAAGTAGACTTTTTTTTTCTTTTCTTTTTTTTTGAAATGGAGTCTTGTTTTGTCACCCAGGCTGGAGTGCAGTGGTGTGGTCTTGGCTCACTGCAACCTCCGCCTCCCGGGTTCAAGCAATTCTCCTGCCTCAGCCTCCCGAGTAGCTGGGACTACAGGTGCGCACCACCACACCTGGCTAATTTTTGTATTTTTAGTAGAGATGGGGTTTCACTATGTTGGTCAGGCTGGTCTCGAACTCTTGATCTCATGATCCACCAGCCTTGGCCTCCTAAAGTGCTGGGATTACAGGCGTGAGCTACCGCCCAGGCCAAAGTAGACTTTTGAAAGTAAACATTAAGAGTTACTTCTTTCAGATCATTGATATTTTTTCTTGCTTAAACAAAATACATTTAGAGTACTACAGTTATACATTTTTCAAATGCGTTCTAGGATCTTGATACAATTAAGTCAGTGTACTTACAAAATATATAATTTTTAGCTTAATATATTCTGTTGTTAACAGAACCTAATAATTCAATTAATTACTAGAAGACTGGGTTTTCTTGACTTTCTATATTTTGAAGAAAATATAATTACCTATGACTATGTTCAAATGAAATATCATATTTTTTTTTAAAATTAACAAGGTATTTCAAGTAAGTCAGAAGACTTCTATATTGAAATCTTATTATGCCATAATTCACTAAGGGTAGAATTTGTTGCAGTATAGGTCAACCAGTAAATAGACATATAGAGACAGTCCAGTCTGAGTTTGAAGCCTAGATCAGGCCAGTTATTTAACTTCTTTGAGCCTCCATTTCCTCATCTCTAAGGAAATGGGACATTTCATTGCTGGATTCTGTATTAGACTAGAGACAGTTTAATGGCATGCGGTAGATGATTAATGAATGGTCATTATTATAAAATAGTGTATAATTGCTGAGCTGCCAAAAGGGCCTCCTTTTAATGATTGTAATTTACAGGGTAATCTCAAAGAATGAATCTCCCATAATCAGTTTAGCAAAATTCCTAAATATTTACTTCCCCCATTGGATCACAGTAAAGTCACATGATACCTATGTTTAACATATTTAAATTCAACTATATGCATTTGATTAGAAAAAAATAGAAGGAAAAAAACTCTCAGTTTTAATTTATCTGGGAAAATCAGCCTAATATTCCTCTCAATGAGCAAATACTCTGACATAAATATGAGAAACGTGAACCTTTTTTTCAATGGCCTCTCAAAGTATCAACATCTCAGTGTACAGAGCATAATTCTAGTATTTAAAAATAGACACTTTCGTGCAACATACTACTAAAGCACAAGCCAACTGCACTTTATCTGCTGCTCAAGTGAAGAAACAACGTTCTGCCTCAAAGTTGGAAGAAAAACTCAATTAGAACATTGAGAAATACTATGCCTCTCTCTGAAGTAACAACTTCCTGAGGAATTTTCCAATGTAATTTAAAAATATTTTTATTTTGAAATAATTTTAGACTACAGAAGTTGCAAAATAGTTGTCCAAATAGTTCAGAAAGTTGTTATCTACTCTCTACCCAGTTTCCCCTAAGGCTAACAACTTATATAACCATAGTATAATTATCAAAACTAGGAGATAAACATTGGAACAAAACTATTAACCTAAATAATGGACCTTATTCACATTTTGCCAGTTTTTCCCCTAATGTCCTTTTTCTGTCCTGGAATCTGATCCAGGATCTCACTTTTGATTTATTTATTATATTTACTTAGTCTCCTCCAAACTGGGACAATTTCTTACTCTTTGTCTTTCATGACTTTGATCTGCGGTTCCATGAAGGTAAAGAAATGTAAATCAAGTCAATAGTTTTTTCTTTAGTGTCTTAAGTATCAATTTTTCAGGCAATTCTTTATAAATCCAAAACTAGGATATTTTCTATGGTGGATTATTAATTAATTTGTCATTACACAAGTGAATGTAGCAAATGGCATTACCGAATTGAATTTAACTGCCCAAGTGACCAAAAAGAACAAACTCCTCCTATTCTTGCATAGTTGCTACCTTATAATAGGAACCATTTCAGACACTGGTAGAAGACTCCATGGCTAACATTCCATTTTTCTTATTCTCAGATGGATAGGAGATTCCTCGGCCTTCACATAATTTGTGAATTCTGACATCAGGTACTCATTACCATTTCTTTCTTTCTTTTTTTTTGACACAGAGTCTCACTCTGTCACCCAGGCTGGAATGCAGTGGCGCAAGTTTGACTCACTGCAACTCCGTCTCCTGGGTTCAAGCGATTCTCATGCCTCAGCCTCCTGAGTAGCTAGGATTATAAGCGTGTGCCACCATGCCCGGCTAATTTTTGTGTTTTTAGTAGAGATGGGGTTTCACCTGTTGGCCAGGCTAGTCTCGTACTGCTGGCCTCAAGTGATCTGCCCACCTTGGTCTCCCACAGTGCTAGGATTACAGACGTGAGCCACCGTGCCCGGCCTACCATTGATTTCTTAATAATTTTTCTGGCATTTATTAAAAAAAAAAAAAGCCAAAGCTTATAGACAAGTAATAATCATCTTATGTAGAAAGTTTTTAAAGAAGTGATAATTTCAACAGCAGTAATTGTCTGTTTGCTACCAATCTGTTCAAAAATATTCTTCAATTATAAACACTACATAGACATTAATGATAGCATTGTTTAAAGGTTTTAAAGCATGGTGACAGAAATGAAAAAGAATAATTGAGACCTAAGAGGTTTAAAAAAGTTTTAAGCAATTCAAAGGATAGTAGTTATCAAATATGTCTATATTAGTAACATTAAAAGGCAGGGTTTATATTACACTTTTGAGTACCCGTAGCAACATACAAGTATTTCTCTAAATAAATTTTTTTTTTTTTTTGACAAGTTCTCACTCTATTGCCGAGGCTGGAGTGTAATGGTGCAATCTTGGCTCACTGTAGTCTTGACCTTCCCTAGCTCAGCTGAACCTCCCACCTCAGGACACTATCGCCTCGACTGCCCACTCCCCATCCTACCTGCCTACCTGCTCATGTTTGAGAATACAAGCATGAGCCAGGGCCACAGCATCTGGCCTCTAGAGAGACTTCCTATTTTAGTTTTTTCTTCTCTTATTTGTGAAGACTTGAAAAAACTATTGTGGTTTATTTAGATTCTGGTTTGTGATTTTTTTAAATAAAGTTTTTATTTTGGAATAAATTTATGTTTAGAGAATAGTTGCAAATATAATAAAGTGAGTTTTCATAAACCCCTCACCAGTTTCACCTGTTGTTAACATTTTACATCACCATGCTGTCGTTTTGGTCAAAACTAAGAAACTAACATTGCTGAATGCAGTGGTTCATGCCTATAATTCCAGGACTTTGGGAGGCTGGGGTAGGAGCCTCACTTGAGGTCAGGAGTTTGAGATCAGCCTGGCCAACTAACAAGGCCACATCTTTACAAAAATTATTTTAAAAAACAAAATTTAAGTAGAAACCAAAATTAATGTATTTCTATAAACGTCAGATTTTATTTGTATTTCATCAGTTTTTTCCATTCATATCCTCTTCCTGTTTCAGAATTTAATCCAAATGTCACATTGCTTTTAGTTGTCATGTTTCCCTAATGTCTTTCAACATGGGACAGTTCCTCAGCCACATCTTGTCTTTCACGACCTTGACACTTTTGATGAACATTGGTTTTGTAGAACGCCTCTCAATTTGGATGTTTTCTTATGATTTGATTGAGGTTATGCATTTTGGGCAAGAATTCCACAGAAGCAACACTGTGCCCTTCTGATTACCTTTTATAAGGGATACATCCATGTGGTTATTTGGTTAAGTTAGTGACTGCAGATTTCTCCACTATAAATTTACTATTCCTCTCCTTTTTTTTTTTTTTTTTTTTTTTTTTTTTGAGACAGAGTCTTGCTCTGTCACTCAGGTTGGAGTACAGTGGTGCGATCTCTGCTCCCTGCAACCTCCACCTCCCGGGTTCAAGTAATTCTTCTGCCTCAGCCTCCCAAGCAGTTGGGACTACACGTGCGCACTACTGTGCCCAGCTAATTTATTGTGTTTTTAGTACAGATGGGTTTTTGCCATGTTGACCAGGCAGGTTTCAAACTCCTGGCCTCAAGTGATCTACCGGCCTTGGCCTCCCAAAGTGGTGGGATCACAGGCGTGAGCCACTGCGGCTGGTCCTATTCCTCTCCTTTTTATTTTTTTGTTTTGAGATGGAGTTTTGCCCTTGTTGCCCAGGCTGGAGTGCAATGGCGCAATCTCGGCTCACTGCAACCTCCGCCTCCTGAGTTCAAGCGATTCTCCTGCCTCAGCCTCCTGAGTAGCTGGGATTACAGGCGTGTGCCACCACCGTGGCTAATTTTGTATTTTTAGTACAGACGGGGTTTCTCCATGTTGGTCAGGCTGGTCTTGAACTCCTGACCTCAGGTGATCCACCTGCCTTGGCCTCCCAAAGTGTTGGGATTACAGGCGTGAGCCACTGCACCCGGCATATTCTTCTCCTTGTATACTCTATTCTTCAGCAGCCAGTCACTATGTCTAGCCCACCAGCAAAAAAGGGGAGATTAGGAAAGGGGGAGATTAGCCTTCCCACAGGAGGGCTTATCTACATACGGTGTTTGGAATTTTTTGGTAAGGAAAATTTGTTTATAACAGACTTTAAAATCTGACATCTTCCAGGTGTCCAATTTTTCCACCAACGTTGAAATATTTGTTGGCCAGGTGGGATGGCTCACACCTGCAATCCCAGCACTCTGGGATGCCGAGGTGGGCAGATCACAAGGTCAGGAGTTCGAGACCAGCCAGGCCAGCGTGGTGAAACTGGGTCTCTACTAAAAAAATACAAAAAATTAGCTGGGCATGGTAGTATGTGCCTGTAATCCGAGCTACTCGGGAGGCTGAGGTGGGAGAATTGCTTGTACCCAGGAGGCGGAGGTTGCAGTGAGCAGAGATCGTGCCACTGCACTCTGGCCTGGGCGACAGAGCGAGACTCCATCTCAAAAAAAAAAAAAAAAAAAAAAAAAAACCAAGAAAGAAATAATATTTATTTACTGCAAGTATATTTTTGGTAGATGCTAATAAAGTACAAGGCATACAAATTTTCCACCCTAATATGTTGTAATAGAAGAGAGAGACATTAAAAACAAGTAAGCTGTAAATAAACAAGATAATTACATATTGGGATAACTGTTATAAATGAAACTCAGTAAGATATGAGAGAATGTGGTAACTCTGGGGGAGGCCTTCTGAGTCAGTGCAGTTTGGAAAGGTCAGTATGAGGTGTTGACATTTGAACAGAGAATTCAAAAAAGAGAACAAACCAGTTCTGTGAAAAACGTTCCAAACTTCAGGATGATTTGGAGGCAGAAAATTGTCCTGTGATGGTTAATTCATGTGTCAACTTGACTGGGTCATGGTGGACCCAGATATTTGGTTAAACATTATTCTGGGAGTATCTTCGAGGTGTTTGTAGATGAGATTAATATTTGAATCAGCAGACGGAGTAAAACAATTTTCCCTCCCCACTGTGGATGGGCGTCATCCAATCCATTGAAAACCTGAACAGAACAAAAAGGTTGGCCGGGCGTGGTGGCTCAAGCCTGTAATCCCAGCACTTTGGGAGGCCGAGACGGGCGGATCACGAGGTCAGGAGATCGAGACCATCCTGGCTAACACGGTGAAACCCCATCTCTACTAAAAAAATACAAAAAACTAGCCGGGCGAAGTGACGCGCGCCTGTAGTCCCAGCTACTCGGGAGGCTGAGGCAGGAGAATGGCCTGAACCCGGAGGCGGAGCTTGCAGTGAGCCGAGATCACGCCACTGCACTCCAGCCTGTGCGACAGAGCGAATCTCCGTCTCAAAAAAAAAAAAAAAAAAAAAAAAAAAAGGTTGAGTAAGGGAGAATTTACACCTTGTATCTGACTGTCTGAGCTGGGACATCAGTCTTCGCCTGACGTTTTAGGCTTGGGCTGGAACTTACATCATCGGCTTTCCTGGTTCTCAGGCCTTCTGGTGCAGACTAAAACTATACCACTGGCTCTCCTGGCCTCTGGGTATCCAACCCATAACTAATATATGCACCCAGAATAGAAAAGTGTCTAGAGGCCGGGCGTGTTGACTCACGCCTGCAATCCTAGCACTTTGGGAGGCTGAGGCAGGAGGATCACCTGAGGTCAGGAGTTCGAGACCAGCCTGGCCAACACGGCAAAACCCTGTCTGTACTAAAAATACAAAAATTAGCCAAGCATAGTGGTGCATGCCTGTAATCCCAGCTACTCGGGAGGCTGAGGTAGGAGAATCACATGAACTCAAGTGGCAGAGGTTGCAGTGAACCGAGATGGTGCCACTGCAGTCTAGCTAGGCTACAGAGCAAGACTCCGTCTCAAAAAAAAAAAAAAAAAAAAAAAAAAAAAAAGAAAGAAAGAAAGAAAGAAAAGGGGCTAGAGCAGCCCAAGTGTGGGAAAAGATGGTCACTTGCTATGAGAAGTAGAGATGGAGCCTGAGGACCATGGCGAGCAAAAGGTTTGATTTTTACCCTAGGTATTGTAGGAAGCCTTTGAAGGATTCTTTTGCAGGAAAAGGCAATTAGATACTACATTTTTAAAAGATTATTCTGGCTGTCCTAAGGCTCACAGATTGTAAGAAGCAGATATTAGGAGCCCAGCACAGTAGGCCAAGCCAGAGATAACTGTATGTATATAGATTGGGGGCAGGTGTGGGGATAGTGTCAGTACAGACAAAGAGAAGTAGAGGGATTTCAGAGAACATTTGGAGGTAGACCTGACAGGCCTCATGTGTCATAATGTGCTTATAAATAAAGCCTGCAAGTTTCAGTCATTGAGAGAAAGGGAACTACTTGATGTCATATAGAAAGTGCAAGCAGATTAACATAGATCAGGCACACTGTGTTTAATTTATAGACATCTAACTCTAATGTAATTTTTTAAGTACCTCATTTTTTGTTTGTTTTTGAAAAACAGAATCTCCCTCTGTTGCCTAGTTTGGAGTGCAGTGGCATGATCATAGCTCACTGTAGTCTGGACCTCCTAGGCTCAAGCAATCCTCCCACCTCAGACTCTGAGGAGCTGGGACTACAGGCACACACCATCATGCTTGGCTAATTTTTAAAGTTTTGTAGAGATGGGATCTTGCTATGTTGCCTAGGCTGGCCTTGAACTCCCGCACTCAAGCAATCCTCCTTTCTTGCCCTCCCAAAATGCTGGGATTACAGGTGTGAGCCACTGCATCCAGCCAGTACCTCTTTTTTTTTTTTATTATTGAAAAACTAATATATGATTATGATGGAGAATTTAGAAAATATAACATTATAGAATTTTAGGAGATTCCATCTGTCTTTGGGAAGGGTGGGATCAAACTCATAAAGAAGGACACAAAGATACATGAACAAGAATGTTCACTGCAGCATTACCAGTAACAGCAAAAAATCACAAATAAGTGTCCATGATTATGGAATTGGTAAAACAATGTAGCCATTAAAAAGAATGCAGTAAACTTTTGTGCACTGAAAGGAAATGATGTTCAAGGTATACTAGGCAAAAAAGTCTAATGCAAATAGTATATATAGTGTGATCACACTCATGTGAATTAGAATATTTTTCATTGTATCTTCCCTATATTAAGTATATTGTAAATAAAAGTATGAAATGCATCAAATTTTGTTAGCAATGGTCACCTCAAGGTGGAGTAGGGATTAGGAAGGATTTTAACTTTATGCCTTATACCTTTTTGTTTTAGTAGGATTTCTTAAACAATGGACAAAAAGAAAAAAAAAATTTTAAGTAGACACAGAAGCAGTAATTTTAGCATTAATAAGTACTTCAATGAAGTATTTGAAGCAACAGTAAGAAAAAGTCCTATAAATAAAAGCATTACTTTTCTTTATAGTTTATATTAATCTCAAACCAGAAAAATGGAGATTATTAGGTTGAATTTATTAGCATTTCCAAGATGAAGTTGAGACTGTCTTTATTCATGTTCTTCAAATTAACATTAAAAACAAATAAATGGATTGAAGGTTTTCTGTGTCATTTATTTAGGCAATGCCTCTTATAGTGGTTTTTGTGGTTTGGTAAATACATACACAAATTTATTTGTGGAAAATACAAAAAATTAGTGGGGCATGGTGGTGCACACCTGTAATCCCAGCTACTTGGAAGGCTGAGGCAGGAGAATTGCTTGAACACAAGAGGTGAAGGTTGCAGTGAGCCGAGATTGTGCCACTGCACTCCAGCCTGGGCGACAGAGTGAGACTCTGTCTCGGAAAAAAAGAATAAAAAAAACCGCAACTTTCTTTTTGTCATGCTTTGTGAAAAAATGATTAAAGCATGGTTTTCTGAGCATCAAGATTATGGATTATTACAGACTATTTCCATTGTTTTCTTACGGCCTATGTTTTGCAAATTCTATATAATAATAATGAATTACTTTTGCAATCAGATAAAGAGGTACTTGACAAAATAAAGTTAAATATCTATAAATTTAAAACAGTATACCTGATCTCTACTGATCTGCTTGCACTTTCTACATGACACCACGTAGTTTCTTTCTTTCAATGACTGAACCTTGCAGACTTTATTTACAAACTAGGACCAAATGACTTGTATTGTGATCACATTGGTCTGCACCTCTTTCCATCCAAAATGACGAGGCTAGGTCCACTGAGCACACCCTGGCAAACAACATTTAAAATATCATTACTGAAATGACTATGCAGGCTTTTCACCAGACTTCTATAGCACCACAAAGAAAAGTCAGAGCAAGAAGCTGACTGTTAGAAAAACCAGCCTCTTAAACCTTCTTTTAGCCCCAATCACATGGTGTGCAGCAGATACTTTTAGGTCACACAGAGTAAACCTGAAACTGCAAACTGCAGTTATGGTGTGCAATGTGATGGTGGAAAAAAAAAAAAAAGGTTTCTTTGTGACAATTGAAATGTTTATGCTAAAGGTTTGAGACCGGTAGATGAAAGGTAAGTAAATATCGCAGGACATGTACATTGTACTACAGCCAGCATAGCATAATTATAGTTTGCTTTTAACCTTTTGAAGCCTGTGTTTTCTGGTTTCAGTCTCTTCGCCTTTCAAATTATTTCTGACTCATTAGCCTTTCACCCTAAGGGCAATTCATAAGCTCCATAAAAATGTGGATAGTTTTTTCTCTTTCTTTTCTTTTTTTTTTTTAGACAGAGTCTCTGTCACTCAGGCTGGAGTATAGTGGCAGGATCTCTGCTCATTGCCAACTTCCATCTCCCAGGTTCAAGTGATTCTCCTGCCTCAGCCTCCTGAGTAGCTGGGATTAAGGGCCATGCTCAGCTAATTTTTGGATTTGTAGTAGAGACAGGGTTTCATTGTGTTGGCCAGGTTGGTCTTGAACTCCTGATCATACCACGTTGGCCTCCCAAAGTGCTGGGATTATAAGTGTGAGCCACCACGCCAAGCCGTGGATATTTTTCTTAAATTTCTTTTCTAGCAAATGCGTTCCATTTGTTTTTTAGTATCAGAATGTAAATTCCCACAGTGAAAAGCAACTAAATAATACTTATTTTCTTCTTTTATACATTCTTTTCTTTCCTTTTCTTTTGTGTGTGTGTGTGTTTGTTTTTCTTTTTTTTTTTTTTTTTTTTTTTTTGAGACAGAGTCTCACTCTATTGCCCAGGCTTGAGTGCAGTGGTACAATCACAGCTCATTGAAGCCTCAACCTCCCAGGCTCAAGCATTCCTCCCACCTCAGCCTCCCTAGTAGCTGGGATTACAGCCATGTCCGACCAGGCCTGGTTACTTCTTTTTTTTATTACTTTTTTTTTAGAGACGAAGTTTCACTATGCTCATCTCAAACTCCTGGGCTCAAGCCATCCTCCTGCCTTGGCCTCACAAAGTGTTGGGATTACAGGCATGAGTCGCCAAACCTGGTCCTATTTATAATTAAAAGCACATAACTGAAGACCAGTTCTTCATTACAACTGGAGACCCTAATCTGAAGAGGCTAGTTGGGAGCAAGATGGGGTAGACACTACTGGTATCCCAACCACGGACGAATTGACACTTTGGATGAATAATTCTTTGTCATAAAGGGTTGTCTTTGCACTGTAGGATGTTCAGCAATATCCCTGTCCTCTACCCATTAGATGCCAGTAGCACAGAGCTCCAACACCAGAGATGTGACCACCAAAAATATCTCCAGACACTGCCAAATATCCACTAGAGAACAAAATCATCTTGCTTGAGAACGATTGCATTAGGCCAAAGACCTCACAAAATCAAGTCCTTTGTGCCTTTGCCAATTCAAATTGCTCCTTTGACTCCATGGTCAATCTCTACCCACTTAGCCACCCACCAACATAAAATACAGACACTCACAAACACCCTCACATTCTTCATATGAGAGACCTTGAACATTGTCTAGAGTTCTTCCTCTGAGCCATATGTGACCAATTTGGCTAACAGGAGAGAAGTAACCACTAATGACTATTTCTTACCCTCCACTGACATGGGAGTTCATGCTTATCCTTTTAAATGTACTTAAGTTCACAATGTGCTGACTTTCTTTCTTGGTTTCTTTTTGAAGATGGAGTCTCACTCTGTTGCCTAGGCTGGAGTGCATTGCATAATAATATATGAATGAAGCTTCAAACTCCTGGCTTCAAGCAATCCTCCTTCCTCAGCCTCCTGAGTAGCTGAGATTACAGATGTGAGCCACTGTGCTGGCATGTCTTGACTTCTGAAGCTCTAAAATGCCTCCGGCTTCTTTATCCACTAGCCATGCTCTGCAAACCCATGCTCCTCCATGAATTTTGTTTGACCATATTATTATTTAATTAATTATGTCTATTCTGCCTTCAAATTGTTTTCCTCATTTGGCACTTAAATATACAGTTATGACCCAAGCTCAAGATAGCTATTTCCTGAAGTTATTCTAGATTAAATCCTCTTAACTAAAACTGGGAGTAGCGATTTATAGAATTAAACCCCAAAATCCTTTTTTCCTAAAACATTCCACAACAAAGAGACACATGTTAGCTTATGAAAATTTTATTTTTGTGCCTCTTAATACGTTTGAGGGATGTTTATTCTCCCCACTGCAAGTTGTCTGGTGTTTGAAGCAGTGAGGAAAATGGTCAGACCTAACTGATTTCCTCTATGGAGAAAACACTGTTAATGAATTATTCGCTGTGGAAAATTCTGAAAAGTGAATCTGCCATTGCTAGATTCATAGCCTTGAGCAAGCATGTAAATCTCTCCTAGGCTGTTTCATCTTTGATAAAATGAGGATGCTGACACCTACCCTCTAGTGCTACTGTATTGAATGAAATGACCTGTTTCAAGTTTTTAGCCCTGTGCTTGACATACAGGTGTTTTATGAGTGTCCTTTTTAGTGCTACTTCTCTTCCTTGTTTCCAGCACTTGCTAAATAATTTCTGGGGTCCAAGGCAAAATGAAAATGTGGGGCTTCCTTGTTCAAAATTAAGAATTTCAAGACAATAGCAGAATATGAAATCAAGTGTTGAGCCCTGTGTGACTGCCTACGTTACACACTCATAAAGCCAGCCCTGCTTGCTCCCCTAGGATTTCCAAGGGTCTACTTTTCTATCCTTCAACAAAATTAAAAGCCACTCTTCAAATTAAACAATGGACAGGGAAATACATGCAATAACTAAAGAGGGCTTGATTATGTGCATTGTTTTTTTTTTTTTTAAACACTGTCTCACTTAAGCAACATGTTGAATGCTAGTGAATCTAGGGCTCTTCTAGAGAGACTGTTTTCATCTGCCATAGTATTTTAGTATTTATATCATTTTCTATCTGGAAGAATGAAAAGAAAAACAAACTTTGGTTGTCTATTAGTAATCAGACCCTTGAATGTTGTCCAAGAAACACTTAGTGGAAAAAGAGACACTTAATTCAAAATCTCTCTATCTAGGCTGGGCTGCGGTGGCTCATGCCTGTAGTCCTAACACTTTCGGAGGCCGAGGTGGGTAGATCACTTGAGGTCAGGAGTTCGAGACCAGCCTGGCCAACGTGGCTAAACCCTGTCTCTACTGAAAATACAAACATTAGCTGGGTGTGGTGACACACACCTGTAATCCCAGCTACTCAGGTGGCTGAGGCAGGAGAATCGTTTGAACGCAGGAGGCAGAGGGTGCAGTGAGCCCAGATAGCACCACTGCACTCCAGCCTGGGAGACAGACTGAGATTCTGTCTCTAAATAAATAAATTAAAAAAATGAAAAACCACCAAACAACTATCTAGATTTACCAAACGGCATTCACAAAGATAGCAGCATAGCTCTCTGAATAGCTATTTTATAACCTAGATATGAGACTGAAAGAACTGGTCTAGATGTTTAAGAATTAAATATGCAAAGAGGAACATTTCGTTTCCAAACCACTGAGACCCAGCTCTGCTTGTTATTCCTTTTTCTTTATGGATGCATCAACATATCCTTTAAAGCGGGGGTCCCCAATCCCCAGGCCATGGACCAGAACCAGTCCCTCACCTGTTAAGAACCATGCTGCACAGCAGGAGGTGAGTAGCGGCCGGGAGTGCAGCATCATCTGTATTTACAGCCACTCTCCATTGCCGGCATGACTGCCTGAGTGCGGCTTCTTGTTAGATCAGCAGCGGCATTAGATTCTCACAGGAGACCAAACACTGTTGTGAACTCGCATGCGAGGGATCTAGGTTGCATGATTCTTATGAGAATCGAATGCCTGATGATCTATCAGTCTCCCATCACCCCAGATGGGGCAGTCTAGTTGCAGGAAAACACGCTCAGGGCTCCCACTGATTCTACTTCATTATCTATTAAAATGTAATAATAATAGAAATAAAGTGCACAATAAATGTAATGCACTTGAATCGTCCAAAACCATCCCCCTCCCTTCCATCTGTGAAAAAATTGTCTTCTATGAAACCACCCCTGGTGCCAAAAAGGTTGGGAATGGCTGCTTTAAAGGGTTTCTCAAGGTTCTAAAATTTTATTTGATAAGAAGTAGGATCATACAAAAAACAAAATATATGTGTGAATATGGGTATTTATACAGATACAGTATATATACTTACATACAGGCAGCGAGGAATTTCCAAATTTCATCTACTGTAAAATATACACACACTACACCAACACATGTGCACACATGGCATCCTAATAGAAGGCAAGGAGAATTGACATTTACTGAGCACTTCCTATGTGCCACATGTTTTATATACACTAGAATATTACAGTATATGGTAGCTTTTATCCATTCATTCAGTCTCAATACTTTTTTTTTTTTTTTAACAGTAGAGCAACTGAGGCTCACAGCAGTTATGTAACCTGCCCAAAGTCACATAGCATGATGGAGAGTCTGGATTGGAGATTTTGTCTGACTGCAACACTCATGTATCAAATCCTATTCAGTTTTGATGTTAAAAATTCTGCGGTTGAATTCATCACAGTGTATTTAAATAAAACAACAACAAACAAAACACAGCAAACCTTAACATAGTTGCTAATCATATGAGTCTTACAAGGCCACCTCTCTCTTACTATCATTTATACTCTTTCCCACCCCATCACATTAATCACTCAGGTCTAGGGATTTGCAATTTTGCTAACAGCCGAACAGAACAAAGATAAAAAGTTAAAATTAGTGATGTGGGCCTCACTCCAAAGCCTTCAAGAAATAAAAAAAAAGTTAGGCCAGGGGCAGTGGCTCATGCCTGTGATCCCAGCACTTTGGGAGGCCTAGGCGGGTGGATCAGGAGTTCGAGATCAGCCTGACCAACATGGCAAAACCTCGTCTCTATTAAATACAAAAAATTAGCTGGGCGTGATGGCGCATGTCTGTTAATCTCAGCTACCTGGGAGGCTGAGGCTGGAGAAGCGCTTGAATCCGGGGGGCAGAGGTTGCAGTGAACCGTTATTGCGTCATTGCACTCCAGCCTGGACAACAAGAGCGAAACTCCGTCTCAAAAAAATAAAAATAAAACAAATAGTCACTTGTGCTTTCAATCTCTCCGCTTCCGGCCTCCACCCAGCGGGAAAAACTCCTGCACGTGGACCTCTACGATTCCCTGGCATGCGCGTCACTCTGGGCCACAGGCTGGTCGACCACGACTGCGCAGGCGCGACGTACGGAGCGGCAGGAGACTGTCGCACCCGGTTTCCCTGGAGACCAGGCGGAAGCGGCCGGAAGTAGCGCTGCGGTTGGCAGCTGCGGGATGGAGAAGCTGGGGGTGGAGCCGGAGGAGGAAGGCGGCGGCGACGAGGGCGACACCAAGGCCTGGCCCATGGAACTGGCGGACGTGGGGGCGGCAGCCAGCTCGCAGGGTGCGCCGCAGCCAGAGGAGCCAGCGGCCTCCTTGGGTGTAAATAAGAAGGGTGGGGCTGGCGGACGCTCTGGGCGGCGGCCACTGTGGCGCGACCGTCCCCGCCCCGCTCGGCCCCTCTAAGAGAGGGCTGCCTCCTTCTGCCTGGTGTTACGCGGCGGGTACCTCTAGAGAAATGGCTTCACCCAGTAGGAGTAGGGTGGGGCATGTCCACACTACAAATGCGTGTCGAGGGTGCATCTGCATCGTCCTCTGTGAGGGGCCAGGTGGGGCGGGAATCCCTCAGGCAGCCAGACGACAACTGCAGAGGCTTCTGGGCCTTTTCAGTTTGGAGAAGTTGAGGACCTTGTCGCTCATTTGGCAGAAGGTGGGACCCGGTTCTCAGTCTTGGCAGGAAGGGATGGCTTAGAACCTAGGCGGAGTCAGGTCCGCTGTGGTCACGTCTCTGGTGACCCACTTTCCGCTCTGGTCTTTACCTTGTACCGCCCACCTCAGGGCCTGGATGCAAAGGCACCGGTTCTCATTTCCTGCTGGTTTTCTTTCATTCATTAATTTAGAGACAAGGTCTCCTAGCAGCCTCAAACCCCTGGGCTCAAGTGATCCTCTGCCTCAGCCTCTCCCTCCCGAGTAGCTGGGACAACAGGCATGTGCCACCACACCTGGCTAATTTTCAAATTTTTTCTAGATCAGGTGTTGCTGTGTTGTCCAGGCTGGTTTCAAACTCCAGCCACAAGCGATCCTTCCACCTCAGCTTCGAAAGTGTTGGGATTACAGGAGTTAACCATAGTGCCTGGCCTTTTTAAGTTTTGAAACAGCTTTAGGTTTACTTGAAAGTTGCGGAGCTAGGTCCCCCTAGTGTTGACATAAACTGAGTACGTTTGTCAAAACTAGGAAATTAACATTGGTATAATACTGTTAACCGAGCTACACGCTTTATTCAGATTTTACCAGTTTTTCTGCTAATATTCATTTTCTGTTCCAGGATCCCAACAAGAATATTGTATTGTATTTTGCCTGTCTTGTTTTTAGCCAGTGTTGAGAGAAGGGGTCGCCTCTGTCATTCCCTCCCCCGCACATGACCTAACAACTTTTTAAAATCAAAGAACTATTCAGTCTTTCAATTTAGTGAATATTTATTGATGGTCTGTTATGTCCTAGACACTGTTTTAGGCACTGGCGATTTAGCATTAAACCAGGTAATCCTGCTGTAATGGGAGCTAAAAATAGCCCACACTGGTACCCACTGGTTGTCTTTTGCCATTTTGTATTTCAGTTTTTGTTGTTGTTGTTTTAAATGTAAGGGCATGCTGCTTAGAATAATTTTCAAGTTGTGTGAAAACCAATGTCATTTCAACTTTTCTGCCCCTTCTGGTTTACACTAAAAGCTACTATAAACTTCCAGGTGATAGTATCAGCTCTTGCATCATCCATTATTTATCACATTTTTTCCCCTCAAACTTTTTACTATCCTGAGAAAAATGCAGTGCACAAAGAAACAGTAATTAAGAGGACTGAAAACCCTACTCTAAGTAGAGTTTCATGTCTTTGTAATTTCAATGCTTTCACACATAATCCAGGAAAAAACTAACATCGCTCTGCATTCTTCCTTCACAGGTACCATGTTTTAAGGAACTGTGAGTTGCTCAGAGATAATAAGCATCCTGAATTTCTTTTTTTTTCTTTGCATATTGTGCAGGAGTTCGTGATCAAGTGTTGCCCACACGAAATTCTTCATCCAGAGTCGTAGTACATGTGGATCTGGATTGCTTTTATGCACAAGTAGAAATGATCTCAAATCCAGAGCTAAAAGACAAACCTTTAGGTAATTGTACATTTATAATATTTTTACTGCATAGTGATTAGATTAGCAACTCATGCTCATTATATACTGATTTATTAACCTTATTAAGAAAGATTTTGGAAGCAGTTCTTACAGTGCTTTATAGCTGGTCATTTTTGCTTCACTACCAAGTGTAAATTTTACAAGCCTCATTTAATAAGTGGTGAATCAGAATAGTGTAGTTGGCAGAACAAATGAAGAGAAAGCAGAATAAATTTTACTTTTCTCTGCTGGTTAGTAGCTTAGTTTGCTGGGCAGATTTCTTTTTCTCAGTATTTGAAATTTTACAGGCTTTCCTCTCAAAAAACAACCTCTTATTACATTTTAGTGGAAGTGTTCATTTGTCCTTCCCTTTCTGAAATTAACTCTTAAATTGTGTAACATCTAACAAACTAGTTGGATTTTGAACATAAACCTTAGTTTTACTAAGACAGCAAACTTTCCATAAAAACATAAGCAGCTTTTTAAATAAAAGCCAAAATAAATTTTATATTGGATATTGTTGATATACTGGCTTGTTTTATCATTTTTATTATTCATATTTTAAATTGAGAAAGATAAAGAGATTTTCATGCATGCAGGAAAGATTCTTCCTTTAGTATAAGCATAAAGAACAGTTTTGCTTCACTTGCTGCTACCCTCTTGTGCCCACTTTGGCTTAATAAATCCCAATCCAGCATAGCTGCTTTACTGAAGAACAAAGGGGTGACTAGTTTTTGCTATGCCAAGGTGAGTCTAGGATCTTAAAACCTTCCTAAACGTTGCCAAGAAGTTAGAATCATGGGCCTTAAGTTTTTTCTCCTGAAGGCATTTCTAAGTAGTAGCACTGTGATATAAGATGTTCTGTGGATAATGCTTAATAAAAAAAAGTGTAATTAAGTACGAATGAATGATTATTGGGAAGTGAGGGATGTGAATGCTCCGCGTTTTTTGGGGAAAACTAAAGTAGTCTTTATTTTTTTTGTTGTTGTTGTTGAGATGGGTTCTCACTTCAGCCCAAGCTGGAATGCAGTCATGCGATCTTGGCTCACTGCAGCCTTTGCCTCTGGGTCTCAGGTGATTGTCCTATCTCAGTCTTCCAAGTAGCTGGGACTAGAGGTGTGCGCCACCACACTCGGTTAATTTTTTCGTGTTTTTAGTAGAGACGGGGTTTTACCATGTTGCCCTGGGTGGTCTCGTACTCCTGAACTCAGGCAATCCACCTGCCTTGGCCTCCCAAAGTGCTGGGACTACAGGCGAGAGTCACCGTTCCCGACCAGTAGTCTTTCATTTATACTCAACAAATATATGACAAACTCAGGCTGGTGACATGCAGTGATGAAACCATATAATGTAATGCTCTATTAAAAAACTCCTTTTTTAGTTAAGAAATCTACCAATCCGATTTTTTTAAATAGTTCACTGTGAAGTCTAAAATTACTACTACCTTTGGTTCCATGATTATATTTTGGGCATTACCCGATATATGAAAAAACTTTATATAAAAATAACATTTCTTTGCCTTGTTTATGACATCAAAATTTTAGAAACAATGTCTAACAGAGAAATGGACATAACCTTTTTTTTCTACATGTTTGTATTTTACATATTTTAGGTGAACATTACTCTTACAGTGGTAAGCAAGTAGTAAACTTGTATAAAAAGAGAAGAGCAAATAATTTTTAGCACTCTTGAGTCACCAATAAACTAGAACTTTTTATGCAGTCTGTAAATAAATGATTATTTAATCATTTTTGATAGAACAGTTCAAGAAGTAGTAGGTAACTATTAGATCCCTAAAAATTGCTGTAGCCCGGCACTTGTTTTATATATTTTATGTACATATTATATTTTATATTGCTTTATATTAGCAAATTACTCAGAAGAGAAGTTGAGTTTTTCTAGCAGCAACCAGTATTTAGTTGTACTCAATTATTTTC
Organism: Chlorocebus sabaeus; assembly: GCF_047675955.1. Classification (NCBI taxonomy): domain Eukaryota; kingdom Metazoa; phylum Chordata; class Mammalia; order Primates; family Cercopithecidae; genus Chlorocebus; species Chlorocebus sabaeus. The sequence continues at coordinate 28,506,612 of NC_132921.1, read as the reverse complement.
ATCTGGTTTTTTTTTTGGTAGAACATGCCCTATTATATGGCAATATAAATTAATCTGCTTTTATATTGTCTGGAAAAAAAATCCTAGAGAGATTTGGTTTGTATGTTATCACTGAAGATTCCATAGAATATATCGATTTAGGTTCATTTTTACTAAATTTGAGAAATGTAATACACAGATTGCCTTTTGTATATGAATAATTGATCTAACTTGTAATTCTGTGTTATTCAGTGTTTTGTTATTTAATAATAACTTTCGTTCTTCAAGGAGACAAAACAACCAGAGATTAAAAGTGGGGTATGGAAAAATAATACATTGGTATATTATAATTCATAATTAGGAGATAGCTTGAAAACCTAATGTTTCTACATTATAGAAATTTGATTTATGGAGGCTGTGTTTTTTGAGACAGGGCTTTTGCTTCTTATCAAAACTGACTGTCTTACAACTTAGACAAATGTAATATGGAATTAATAATGTCTTTAAATGTTTCTTCAATTGTGCTTGAGTTTCTCCTAAAATATTTTTATAGGGGTTCAACAGAAATATTTGGTGGTTACCTGCAACTATGAAGCTAGGAAACTTGGAGTTAAGAAACTTATGAATGTCAGAGATGCAAAAGAAAAGTGTCCACAGCTGGTATTAGTTAATGGAGAAGACCTGACCCGCTACAGAGAAATGTCTTATAAGGTTACAGGTACAAATGATAAGCAATATACTTTTAGCATTAATTTTTATGTAGGATGCCTGTTCATTACATGAATTTTTTAGTAAATGTAAAAATAACATAAGATGCTTTTTCCTAATAACTTCTTATTTTGGGTCTTGTCAACTTTAAAAATTATGTAAAAGGATAACTGTATGCTGTGAATAGTATTTTTAAGAAGATGTATAGTTGGAAGAAATTTTAACTCTGTTATGATTGATGTTTATATAACAGGGAAAAATGGAAAACAAAGTTTAAAAGTGAGAAAATGGGAAACTGTACTGTAAAAGATGCCAGGTCTTTAAAATTTTAAGTTTAAATGAATTATGAAGAAATAATGTTGTTTTCTAATGCATTCATGATAATTCAAAGAGGCTTCTGTAACTTTTGATCAGCATAATTAAAAATTGATTTATGAAATATTAATAAAAATATTGGATATATTAATATTTTCTTAGGTTTTATATATATACTAAATATTACAATGTAGCTAAACTTTCCCATGCTAAGGTTTGGATTTAAATCTTAGTGTTATAGTAAATTACAGGAAAAATGAAAATGAGTGTGCACTGGCACATTGCAAATATAGTAGATTGGTGCAAAAGTAATTGTGGCTTTCACAATTACTTTTAATTGTAAAAACCTCAATTACTTAATATATAGTGTAAAAATGCATAATGATCAGCTTTGCAATTATTTGTCTTTTTTACTTTTTTTTGTTTTTCTTTTATCACAGCAATTTTCAGATGACTGGGTTAAATGTCTATAATATACAAAGAGCTCTTAGAAATTAACAGGAAAAAGAAACCTAATAAAAAAGGATGAAGAATATGAATAGGCAGTTGACAAGAAGAACTTAACCCAGTGTCTAACAATTATAAGGAAAAAATACTCAAATTCATTAGTGGCTAAGGAAATTTGAATTAGTAAGATATTTTATATCCATCATACTTACCCAAAATTAAAAGGAATGTGAGAAAAAGTATCAAGAACACTTACTGAGTTTAAAAATAAATGTTCTTCCATCCAGTGAGATCATTGCTGGGAGTTTATCAAATAGAAATAAAATCATGAGACTGGGCATTGTGACTCATACCTGTAATCCCAGCACTTTTGGATGCTGAGGTAGGAGGATTGCTTCAGCCCAGGAGCTCGAGGTTGCAGTGAGCCATGATTGTGTCACTGCATTCCAGCCTGCGTGTGCATGACAGAGTGAGACTCTTGTCTCTAAAAAAAGGAGAACCACAAGTACATAAAGACATATGTATAACAATGTTTATCGTAGCATGGTTTATGATTGTCAAATATATGGAAGGAAAAATGTCCATCAAGAGGAATAGCCAAATAAACTAAGATATCTGTATGATGGATATTATATAGCCATTAAAAAGAATGCATTGGTGCAATACTATTTGACTGATGGAGATAGGCTTTGTTGAGTGAATAAAAGGCAAGGTACAAAATGATGTATCATGTTTTTCCAAATGTGTAAAATGATGGCCTAAATGCCTCCTTTCATATATATGTGTATGTCTACATATGAACAAGAAGAGAAACATTAGAGGGTATATTACAGGTTTTTAACATTGGTTAACTTGTGGTGGGAAAGGCGTAGTGCTGAAATGGGAGGAAAGAAGAAGGGATAGTGAAGCAGAAAAGACAAGATTATACTCCCGGATATCACTGCTTTTATTATGCAAAATTGTGTCTAAATATTAAAACTTTAGTTTTTAGAACTTTCCCTGTGGAGAAGAAATAAAAACTTGAGTTTTAGTGTACACAGAAGTGATTATATAATACATACAATTCTGTAGCTGGCCTTTGAGCTTAATGATCTTCCATGTCATTCACAGAGATCTTCCTCACTCTCTTTAATGCCTGCACAGTATTTCATTGTATTTAGTCCATATTTATTTAACCAGTTCTTCAGTGATACGAAGACAGTACGTCCAACTTTATGCCTGTTGTTGCTACATGATTAGTAATTGCACCTTCTTTCACTAAAAAAAAGTCTTGTTTTGGATGGTAATTTATATGGTTTCCCTGCATAGTGATGAATTATTAGGCTGTTACCAGATTTTTGCTCTTAGACATTTTCGTATAGAAATGTTGGCATACTTTTAAGGGGATTTCCATAAGGTAAGTTCCTAGAAGTGAATTGTTGGATCAAACATGATTTGCATTTAAATGTTTGGATATGTTACATTTGAGATTGCCACAACATATTGCTAGTATATACGAGAGTGTTAGATTTAAAAATCTTTGCTTCATAGTCGAAGAAGAGTAAATCATTGTTTCGATTTGCAGTTTTCCATGAGTAAGGTTGAGCATTTTTTTAATATATTTTTGGTCATTTATGTATCTTTTCTGTTAACCTATTCACTTGCACCTGTTTTTTATTTGGGTTGTTCATCTTTTTCTAAGTACTTGGTACTTTTTGTGTCATTTTTTTTTGAAAAAAGTTTTTTTTTTAAAAAGTTATTTTATCAATTTTTCTCACAGTATTTTTCTGAGTTGAAGTAGGAACATAGCCAATGTAGGCCCTTACTGTATTTATCTCTGACCTGTTTATAATATATAACCTTATTATTTATTTCGTATTTTTATGCTACTGCATATATACCTTTCTTCAAGGTAGTTTTTTTTCTTTAATTACAGACTCCTCTTTTGGGCCCTATATATGTTTAATAAATGTATCTTGCTTATGAAGTTGATACCAAGAAAGAGGTTACAGTGGAGGCTGGGCATGGTGGCTTATGCCTGTAATCCCAACACTTTGAGAGACTGTGGTGGGGGGATCATGTGAGGCCAGCATGGGCAGCATAACATAGCAAGACCCTGCCTCTACAAAAGTGAACAAAAAAAAAAAAAGTTAGCTGGGTGGTTAGCATGTGCCTGTAGTCCCAGAGGCTGAGGTAGGAGGATTGTTTGGGCCCAGGAAGTAAAGGCTGTAGTGAGCTGTGGTGTGCTACTCCACTCCAGCATGGGCAACAGAGTGAGACCCTGTCTCATTAAAACTACAGCAACAACAAAAACCTTCAGGAATGGAATAATTAGGGATTTGTCCTGTGACTTAAAATCAGTCAGTATTTAGTGATCCACCAGCTTCGTGCATGATTCTGTATTTAACTTGTTTTTCTATTTAGTACTTAAAAACTTATCCTTTATTTTTCTTATGTAGCATTCTTTTGATAAACTCTTTTGTTTTCTACAAGTTACTTTGCATATCAGGTATATACTTTAGAAAATAAATTGCAGAAATTGATGAAGGAAATGCAAAATAATGATTTTCTATGATCAGACATATTGTCCGTCTGTCCTGAAAGGAGGTAATAGTTTTCTCTAGGTAATAGTTTTCTCAGGAGTGATTTTTGTGTCACGTTGTTATCTTTATTGGTTTCCCCTTACATTGTCAATGTTGACATCAACAAAAAAAAAGCACTTTTGGTATTTGTGAAAAAACGTGATCTATGTGGAATGATATAGTCCTTTTATTTCTGAGCTTCAGATTATATGACCTTAAGAATCTATGCATTTTGGTATACTAAGAGACTTGCATTTGTTTTCTCTTATCCAGCTGGTGTCAGTAGAAGGTGATTCAGAGGGAAGTGAAAAACTTTCTCAATGATTTTTAAGTTGTTAGTCTCAATGTTAATATATGAAAATTGATAGTTTTTTTGAATTTAATTTGAATATTGGTTTAGCTCAGTCTAGTAAACATTTGACCTAAGGACTAGATAATTGTGCTAGATGATGGGCATTTGAATACCTGTAAGTTGTGGTTCATCTCTGCCTCTCTGTCCTAAGGAATATGCTTGGGCTAATAAAAATACCGTGTTATAATATATTTTGAAAGTTGACTGACTTTCTGTTTTCTTCAGTAATAACTGGAAATTTTTAATGTTATTTTGTTTTGCCTCTTTTAAACTCTTGGGGAAAATATAGCTAAAATATACCATTACTTGTTTTTAACTTTTCTGAGCAGCCTATAGTTTATTCTTTGACACACTTCTTCAAGGTCACCAATTTACTGTAAGCATTGATATTTAATGTACTACACATACAAAAATTATAGGTGTAGAAGATTGAGCTAAATATATTGCCATGAATAACTGCCCTAGGAATGCCATTTTTAGACTTTTTGGAAAATACTGCCTCTACTCAAGATGTGGTACAGAAAAAAAGTCAGTTAACTGAGGGCTTTATTAAAGATATTATGGAACTATGAATGTATGTAAAACCTTTAACAATAAATTTGATATAGTTTTAAGCACTAGATAGTTAAATTTATCCTAGTTATAACTTCATTTACATCTGTGCTCCAATATTATTTCAATTTAGAATTACTGGAAGAATTTAGTCCAGTTGTTGAGAGACTTGGATTTGATGAAAATTTTGTGGATCTAACAGAAATGGTTGAGAAGAGACTACAGCAGCTGCAAAGTGACGAACTTTCTGCGGTGACTGTGTCGGGTCATGTGTACAATAATCAGTGTGAGTGGGTTCTTATTGATTCTACCTACTTAAGTACATACATTTCTTAATGTTCAGTGAATTTGCTGTGTGATTCTGAAAGTTTCATGACTTTTGTTGGAGGTAGAGTTATATTTAGCCAGTACTCTGTCTAGAACAGCTAAAATTAGGTGTTGCTATTCCATAATAAGTATTAAGATTTTGATGACATGTAGCTCAATGCTCTGTGCACTTTTCATTTGCACAGACCTTTGTTCCTGTTCATCTGCACAGAGCATTCATCTGTGCAGAGTTTTCGTCTGACACAGTGCATCTGTTCCCATTTTAGAAAGCTATACCCAGCTGGGCACAGTAGATCGCCCCTGTAGTCCCAGCTGTTTGGGAGATTGAGCTGAGAGGATTGCTTGAACCCAGGAGTTTGAGTCCAGCCTGGGCAGCAAAGCAAGATCCCATCTCTTAAAGAAACAAAAAGCCATACCTCTTTAGGTCTTTTTAAGTTGCAAGAGTTGGCTTCTTAATATGCTTTTTGGAATAATTTTTGATTATTCTAAGACAGTCTCTAAGCAGAATTTTCAGGTAGGCTAGATTTGCCTTTGATGTGTCTTTTACATGTTCCCTTCGATTCCCCTGAGACCCTCATGTTGCTCTCTGACTTCCCAAGTTAGCACTTTTGGAATGTTGTCCAGGCTTATCTGCCATGTGCCAGAATCTTCTCTAAGCTCCTATTTAATCTGTTTATTTATAAATAATCTTTGTCAAAGTTAGCAAGAAAGCAGAATGGTTTGTCTCCTTCATGTATTAAGATATGAATGACTGATGGTGTTTCCAGGGATATTTACATTTGAAAATAAGCTGTAGTAAGCACCAGTGAATATCTAATTAGGCTTTCAGACATCTTATGACTCTGCTGGTGACTCCCTTATCATACCACATACAAGACAAGTTACTCTGCTGTTGTGTAAGACTTGTCTGACCCTTTTGCTCTTAACCTCCCCATGCATTTCCTCTTATCCTCTTTTTTGAGAACTAGACATCAGTCTACAGAATAGTTCTCCACAGAAGTAAAGCAGTAAAACTACAGTTTCTATAATACATGGAGCTTTTCATGTATCTTTTGTACTTGTGCTCATTTGTAACTTACAAGGGCTAAGTAGCAAGAGTATTTCAGATATATTTCTATATAATTTTTAAAGCAAACTTAGATTTTATTGGTTAGAGTACATTATAGAGAGCTAGGTTTTATATCCCAAAAAGGAAATGTGGAATTATTGATTAATTCTTCATCTTTCACACAGATTTTATTAAAATTTTTTTCAAACCTACAGGAAAGTTGACAGAATAGTACAACAAATACCCATTATGTTCTTTTTTTTTTTTTTTTTTGAGACAGAGTCTCACTCCGTTGCCCAGGCCAGAGTGCAGTGGTACAATCTTGGCTCACTGCAACCTCCACCTCCTGGGTTCAAGTGGTTCTCCTGCCTCAGCCTCCCAACTAGCTGGGACTACAGGCACGTGCCACCACACTGGCTAATTTTTTAATTTGTAGTAGAGATGAGGTTTCACCATGTTGGCCAGGCTGGTCTTGAACTCCTAACCTCAGGTGATCTGCTTGCCTTGGCCTCCCAAGCAAAGTGCTGGGATTACAGGCGTGAGCCACTGCGCCCAGCTCATTATGTCCTTTCTTATAGATAAACTAGTTGTTATTTTGCCACATTTGCTTTCTCTTGTCCTCTCTATGGATTGCTTGGTTGGTTGATGAGCTATTTGGAAGCAAATGGCAGCCATCCTGACATTTCATCTCTAAATACTTTTAGTGTGAATCTCTTTGAGGTTAGGATGGTTTCATGTAATTCCAACACTGTTTAACACCTAAAGCAAATTTATTTTTATATAATTTTCTTACACTTTTCATAAAAGAGCTCTAAAACTATGTACAGGTCAGAGATTGTTTTCAGCAGCATATATAGTTAGTGCATGGTTAAGATTTAGATCTTTAAAGCATAATGTTAGCTTTCTTGTTATGTAATAGTACTTTTATGCTTACTTACAGGTAAATATGAGTAAAAGTTTTGTTAATGTCAGTAGGAATGTTTTTATGAGATCAGTTTTCATAATGTGTTAATTATTAAGCACTCCCAGTATACAGTCACTATCACAGGCTGTTGGAATTTGCTTATTGAATTTGTTTACAGTATTCCTATGAAGCATGAAAGAGATTAGTCAAGTGGATAACAGGGTGGCAGTGGTCTCTTAGTCCATTTAGTGTTGCTTTAACAGAATACCTGAGACTCGGTAATTTACAAAGAAAAAAAGGTTCATTTGGTTCATGATTCTTGTGGCTGGAAAAGTCAAGATTAGGCCTCTGCATCTGGTGAGGGTCTCAGGCTGTTTCGCCTCATGGTGGAAGGCAAAGGGGAGCCAGTGTGTACAGAGATCACATGGTGAGAGAGGAAGCAAGGGCTGGGGGAGGTGCCAGGCTCTTTTAACAACCAGCTGTCTCTGGAGCTAATACAGTGAGAAACTTACTCATCCCTGAGGGAGGGCATTAATCTGTTCATGAGGGATCCACCCCTGTGATCCCAACACCTCCCATTTGACCCCACCTCCAACATTAGGGATCAAATTACAACATGAGGTTTGGAGGGGACAAACATTGCAACCATACCAGGTGGTGGTGGTGGTGGTGGTGGTGGTGGTGGTGGTGGTGGTGGTGGTGGTGGTGGTGGTGGTTGGATATAGACTAAGCCTTCTACCTTTTAAAAATTATTTTGTAAAAAAGAAAATTTTAAAGTTTTTTTCTTGTGACTTTGAATGACATTTGTTGTTTTTAAAGCTATAAACCTGCATGACATCTTGCACATCAGACTACTTATTGGATCTCAGATTGCAGCAGAGATGCGGGAAGCCATGTATAATCACTTGGGGCTCACTGGCTGTGCTGGAGTGGCTTCTAATAAACTGTTGGCAAAATTAGTTTCTGGTGTCTTTAAACCAAATCAACAAACAGTCTTATTACCGGAAAGTTGTCAACATCTTATTCTTAGTTTGAATCACATAAAGGAAATACCTGGTAAGACAAATATCTTTGAAAAGTACATATATGTCTTATTATATTTCTTTAATTTTAAAATTATAGGTACAGTGTAATTAATTCTTAGGTAGAGGTGTATGTGAGTGTGTGCATGTATGTGTGTGTACACTTGGTTCCTGGAAAAAACTAACAAAAACCATAATGTTTTCTGAAGCAAATTTGGATTAAGAAATATGTGAAAGTACTTTTCTTATTTTATCTACTTTGGATGGTTAGAATATGGTCATAAAAGTTATAGCCTAGAAACATATGGTCTTTATTTCCAGTCCCTGGGTCATACTCTTATACTGTACATTGCCTCTAGAGAGGGGAGTTTGTCTTTTACTAAGTTTCTTTTGGGATTATATATAAAATATTAAGGCTACAATGGACTTTCCAAAACATCTAGGCCAAGTTCCTCAGTTTAAAGATGAGGAAACTGATTTCCATGAGGAGTTTGGTGACCTATTTAGGTCATGGTGCAAGTTTGTTTCTTTGCAGATCAAATACCCAAGTTTTTATAGACCGTCGATAATGGATATGTTGAACTACATTTCTGTGGTATTGCTGGGGAATAAGATGTTATAAAAGAGTTCTGTGGAAGTGAATTTCTAATACCTCTGAAACTTAGATGTCAAACTTCACATTTTTAACTGATACTTGTGTGATTTCAAAATGTATTATACGCTGCCTTGCCTTTCTTAGTGTAGTATAACTATAATTTGAAATTTTGTGGATGACTTTGGTTCTGCCTTCTGAAGAACAATGTCAGGTTGTAATAAATTGAGGACTATATACTGGTGCAAAACATTATTACTTTACTTTTGAGTTCTTGTATCTTTTTTTTTTTTTTTTTTTTTTTAAACAGGCTTTCTGCTTTCTCACTTATTTCCGAATTGCCAGCCTTCTTTTATTTTTGCGTGAAAAATCTGTCACTCTCATAATTCCCCCTACACAGCCGTCTCCTCCAACTTAGGCTTTTCCTGTGCAAGAAAATCAGATAACTGTGGAATTATTATTTTTAAATGAAAAGAATAAGGAGACACTAAATGGCCTGAGTGTTTTCTCTTGTGGATAAAGTATGACTGAATTTTAGTGCAAGAACTTTGTGACAGTTTTGCTAGCAAGATTTTTTGTTTGTTTGCTTTCTGGCTCATAGCTGTATTCTGGATGGTAAATGTTAGATATGACTTATGGATAAATATATGGTGGTGCATATAGGAACCAGTTAGTTTACCTAATATGTACACTTAATTCATTTTAATTGCTCTAGTGGCAGCCTTTTTGTACATTAATAATAATCATGATTTCTGAATATTTCTGGAATTTTACATAACAGGTAGTAAAATTTTTATTTTAGTAAGACAGCATTTATTGACTGTCTCTGTGTTCATTTTGTTTTACTGCATTTTGTGAGGACTTCAAAGAGATGCATATAATTCAGGAGCCCTGAGTGGAAGAACAGCAACCTAGTTTGCAATGGAGTTTGATCTTTGCAAAATACAGTAGTCCCCCTTTATCTGCAGTTTCACTTTTCACAATTTCTGTTACCTGCAGTCAACTGTGGTTTGAAAATACTAAGATATTTTGAGAGAGGGAGGCAGAGACCACATTCACATAACTTGTATATAGTATATTGTTGTAGTTCTATTTTATTATTATTGTTAACCTCTTATTGTGCCTAATTTATAAATTAAACTTTATCATAGGTATATATGTGATGGAAAAAACAGTACTGTATATATATAGGGTTTGATACTGTCCATGGTTTCAGGTATCCACTGAAGGTCTTAGAATGTATCCCCTGTGGATAAGGGGGGACTACTGTGTAAATTATAGAATTTAAAGATATGATTGATATATTTATAATATTTTAATTAGCTTTGTTTTAAGGAGAAAAGCTATTTTTAGCTTTGTATGCACTTCTTTTTATTTAGGTATTGGCTATAAAACTGCCAAATGTCTTGAAGCACTGGGTATCAATAGTGTACATGATCTCCAAACCTTTTCATCCAAAATTTTAGAAAAAGAATTAGGAATTTCACTTGCTCAGCGTATCCAGAAGCTCAGTTTTGGAGAGGATAACTCCCCTGTGATACCCTCAGGACCACCTCAGGTACACGATGATATTTATTTTAATTAAGTACTGGTTATCACATTATTTGAGATAAAGATTTCTAGTTACAGTACCATGTTCTTACTATTCTAGTTTGCTTAGTATGTGATCTCTTTCCTATTAGAAGGCCGATTTATTATTAATAGGTTGGATTAATAAGTATTCTTAAATTGAATCTTAAGCATTGATATTTTGATATCTTAAGTTAGCTACTATGATTGAAGACAGTGCAACTTAATAGCCTATAATGCATATATGAGGCAAAATATTTTAATCTTTTAAAAATCTTGTTTTCAGAGTAGTCCAGTGATTTAGCAAATGGGAAAGGTATAATCACCCAATTAACATTGACTGATTTTTTTGCTATGGGACAAGCACTTTCCTGAGTGCTTGAAATACATTAGTTCATTTAATCTTCACAACGAAGCATCAAGGTAGGTAGTACTGTTGTTTGTCCATTCTTTCTTACCTTTCTTCTTTCCTTCCTTCCTTCCATTCTCTCTCTCAAGATGAGGATACTGTACTTTAGAAAAGTTAAATAACTTGAGGACCATATACTGGTCCAAGGATATAGTCCAAGGATATAAGTCTAAGTTTGTCCAAGGATAAACTTAGATTCAAGTCCTAGGTGATTAAGAAGTCTTGCCATAATCATACAATAAAGCTTGGAGTTGGTACTAGACCTTTAGAGTTTTCTTAACTTTGAATTATTTTTTATTAACTGTTTTATATTAACTGTTAATTTAGTAATATTTGATATTAACTTTCTAGTGAGTACAGTAGCTTGCAGATAAAAAACAGTTAATATAAAAGTGAACTAAATGGCTGAAACTAAGGACAAGAGGTAAGTTAGTAAAGAATGTATTGAATATTTATTTGACTGTACACTGATAATAATTAGATATAATTCTTAGAGTTTGCACTAATCCTTATTTATGCTTCTTTAATAGTCCTTTAGTGAAGAAGATTCATTTAAAAAATGTTCATCCGAAGTTGAAGCTAAAAATAAGATTGAAGAACTACTTGCTAGTCTTTTAAACAGGTGATTTTCAATCCATTTTGCCAAGTCATCCTATATATTCATTCTGTATACGGTATATAGAAAGAATATTTGATGTTCCATCTTGGAACTGACAGATTATCTGGAGAGTAAACAATGTAAAAATAATTTATCATGTGATTTTTCTGCATTATAAACTATTGTAAAGATGGTAATAGGGGCTCTTACCTAAATTTAATTCATTGGTCTTAATTCTAGTAACAGTGTGGTTGTCCTATGGATCTAAAGCTGCAGATGGTTACCTAAAGGGGTTTTATGGATATTTCTAACATTCTTAGACTTACTCTAGTCTTCAGATGAGAAGAAGAAGTTTTAATTTTTCCCTGTGGCAATTGCAAAGCCTTTGCCCTCAACCTAATAGTTACTTGAATTTCATTAGTTAGTACCATGCTAAATACAAATACATGCGAAATACAAAATGTGTGAAATTAACCATTTATCTCTGCTAATAGTTACTTGCATTTCATTAAGAAGAAAAAAATGCAAAGAGGAATAATACTGTCATAATTCGAAAACTGATACAGGAACAGCTATATAAATTTGTGATTGTTGGGGATAGGACATTATTAAAGTAACAGTGAAGGAAGAAGCAGAAGAACCCTTGTATCTCTTTTGCCTCAGACTGTAAAATAAAATAGAGTCGAAGGAAAGAATGGCTGGCTGGGGCTATGTGTGAGCAGGGTGAGTGACTGCAGGTGTGTGCAGGGTTTCTGATCTGTATGTGAAGAGTATCACCTGGGGTTATAAATATATGAGTAGCACAAGATAAACTGAAAAGGAAATTTAATTTTGTGGTGCTCCTTGTCATTATACATATATTTCTCAATATTCCATATTCCACAAACAAGTATTATCTGTTTTCTTCCCATTCTTTGTTTCTGCTTTTCTTGTTAGAAATTTCTCAAATTGTGGTTTCAGGGCTCTAACAGTTTAGAGTAGGTGTGCTTCTCTAATGATTCTAGGAGGACTAACTGTATTTAGAGAAAATAGTTTTTGGATGGTTCTAAGTCTGAGAAAACTGATGAAGTGAAATTTCCTCCAACTTCGCTGTTGCATGCAACGTGGTGCTCAAATGTCTTGAGCAGAGCCATGTAGCTCATTGTTGGCTGCATGCATCTGGGGCTGGCTGTATGACTGGGCTTCAGTGATATGACTCAGGCTGGGCCTGCGCGTATGCTAGTGAAACTGGGTCATTTGCTTCAGCTAAATAGAAGACTACTCTGAAATGCCTAACACTTGGAGACAGTTCTTCACATAGAAAAACCGCAAGAAGTATAAGTTTTACAGGTTCTCTTATTTGAAGAGTCAACCCAGAAGTGAGACCAGGTGCTCTAAACCTGTGAAATACAAAACCTGTGAAATTAACCATTTATCTGTATCTCTGCTTGCCAGCTCCTTTTCTCCCACACCACGGGCCCTTACTTCAGTGACTGAATTATAACACCATCTAAGTGACTTGCCAAAAAAAAATTACAGGAGTGTGTGTGTGTATTTGTGTATAATTACTTTTGTTTTCTCTAGAGTATGTTATGATTAATACTATAGGTATGTAAGAAATGTAAAAACCATATTATTTTTAATCCATCCTCTAGGCACTAGTTTAATATTGCTTATGATTCAGCCTTTTTCTAATGTGTCTTAATTAGCATATCATACTCTTTGAATTGCATAATTAATAGAACACGTTTAACTGGAAGATATTTAAACTAGTAGCCATTTAAGGTATTTTATTATCCTAGTTAAGCAGCCATCAAGAAGTTTTGTCACAAAGCAATAAGAGATAGAAAAAATTTATTTAATACAGAACTATTTTATTTTTTATTTTTTTGCGATAGGGTCTTGCTCTGTCACCCAGGCTGGAATGCAATAGTGCAGTCACGGCTCACTGCAGCCTCAGCCTCCTGGGCTCAAGCAGTCCTCCCACCTCAGCCTCCAGAATAGCTGGGAAAGCACCTGCCATAAAGCCTAGCTAATTTTTAAATTTTTGTAGATGAGGTCTCGCTATGTTGCCCAGGCTGGTCTTGAACTCCTGGGCTCAAGTGATCCCCCTACCTGAACTTCCCAAAGTGTTGAGATTACAGGTATAAGCCACCGTGCCTGGCCCAAAACTGTTTTTTTCAGATCAGAATCTTCAAGTTGAGTGTGTTTAACAATATGCAATATTTGCATTTTATGTCTGAGATTTGGTTTTATATGCATTGCCATGTGTATAAAAGGGGAAATGTTATCCTTTAATGACTTTTTTTCCATTAATTAGGTTTTGTACTTCTTAAGTGAATTTGTCATATAATTAAAACCTTTGTTTCAATACCAAAACCAAGACAATTGGATGAAACTCTTTTTAAAAATGCATGTGCACATATTGTATATTAATTATATACTAAATATAGCATGTGATCTTTGAAGATATTGCTCTAATAAGCTATCATATAATGGTAATAGTGATTACTCTTTAACAAAACTAATCTCATTTTGTAAAAAAAAAATCTTTTTTTGGTAATCTCATAAGAAAAAAGTTTGAAAAAAGTTATTTTGTTATTTTTCACTTACTTGCTTTTGTTAGTGAATGATTCAGTTTCTTAAATTTCCTGCTGATTTTAATTTGCTGCCTTTTGGCTAGGTGTGGTGACTTACGTCTGTAATCCCAGCATTTTGGGAGGCTGAGGTAGGGGATCACCTGAGGTCAGGAGTTCGAGAGCAGCCTGGCCAACATGACAAAACCACCTCTCTACTAAAAATACAAAAACTAGCCAGGTATGGTCACACGTGCCTGTAGTCCAGCTACTCAGGAGGTTGAGGCAGGAAAACTGCTTGAACCTGGGAAGTGGAGGTTGCACTGAGCTGAGATTGTGCCACCACACTCCAGCCTGGGCAACAGAGCGAGACTCCATCTTGAAAAAAAAAAATTGGTTGCTTTTAGTTTTGTTTTGGATTTGTATTATAAAACAACTTGTTTTGATTATATCTTATATCTCTTCTGTTTCTGACAGCACTCAATTCTGAGTGAGGCCTGAGAGCTTGACATCTAAACATTCAGAGTTTTAGTGCATAGACTTTGCGATGATTATTTGGATACTCAGGGACCTTTATTGCTTACTATTTTGTTATCTACTATATGTATAATTGTTATATTTAACAAAATCTGGCACCTTTAGATAAATGAGGTGTTACATAATTTAAAAAGGTAATACTTTTCTAATTCCTTATTTCCACTTTCTCTTTATTTTTAGAGTATGCCAAGATGGAAGGAAGCCTCATACAGTAAGATTAATAATCCGTCGGTATTCCTCTGAGAAGCACTGTGGTCGTGAGAGTCGTCAGTGCCCTATTCCATCACATGTAATTCAGAAGTTAGGGACAGGTATGGACTAGTTTTCCAGCAGTTTCATTAGCAGGTTTGAACTCTTAAACAAGCCAACTTTGAACTAGAAATATGCTCCAAAAATGGAGGGTCTTCACAGGGAATTAGCAAGCAATTAAATGCTTTTATTCTATCAGGAATTTTCACCAGAAAACTTTGTTGTTTGTTTATTTATTTATTTATTTATTTTTTGAGACAGGGTCTTGCTCTGCACCAAGGCTGAAGTGCAGTGGTGCTGTGATAGCTCACTGCAGCCTTCGTCTCCCCGGCTCAAACAATTCTTCTACCCCAGCCTCTCGGGTAGCTGGGACCGTAGGTGCATGCTACCAGACCTGGCTAACTTTTTTTGACATGTAGGATAGGCAAGGTCTCAAACTCCTGAGCTCAAGCAATCTTTCTGCCTCAGCCTCCCACAGTGCTGGGATTATGGGCATGAACCACTGCACCTGGCCTGGTTTTTAAATAGATAAGTAAAGAGTAATTTAAGAATGTTTTCCAAGTTCAAAGAGAACAAAACTGTGATAACTGATAGCATGAGTCTTTATGGGCATTTAGATTGTTTCCATTTTGAAGAACATTTAAGTGCAAGTCATTGGATGGGCATATGCATATGTTTTCCTTTATCTTGGGTAGATTTTAAGGAGTGGAATTGCTGGATCATATGGGAACATGAACTGTTTAAGAAACTGCCAACTTTTTCCAAAGTTCATGTAATAATTTACATTTTCATCAACAATATATGAAGGTTCCAGTTTTTCATATTTTTGCCAATATTTGTATTGTCAGTCTCTTCGATTATAGTTGTTCTAGCGGTATATAGTAGTGTGGTTTTTCTTTTATGGATAGTGTTTTTGGTGTTATATGTAAAAATTCTTTGCCTAACTCAGAGGTCACATATTCTGTTTTCTGTTAGAAGTTTTATAGTTTTTAAGCTTTATGTTTATGTCCATTTTGAGTTAATTTTTTATGTGTGGTATATGGTAAGGGTCTTAATTCTTTGCTTTGCATGTGGGTATCCAGTTGTTCCTGCATCATTTGTTGAAGATTTTTCTTCACCCACTGAATTACCATGGCATTTTTGTCAAAAATTAATTGACCATAAATATAAGAGTTTATTTCCTGACTTTCTTGTTTCATTGGTCTATATGTTTATCCTTACACCAATTCCACCCTATGATGGTCTCTGCTGCTCTGTTTATTTTTCTGCAATCTTTTTTTTCTGTTCTTTCTTACAAAGTAGATAATCTGTATTGAGCTGCCTTTAAGGTCTCTGATTCATCTGTATCTCATAACTGCCATTGCCCCTGTAGTGATTTGTTGGTTTTGGTTACTGTACTTTTTAACTCTAGAATTTCTGTTTGTCTTTTGTTTTTGTGTTTGGTTTTGTTTCTTTATCGAGATTCTCCTTTTTTTGTACTCATTATATTTTGCTTTAATTCTTTAAACATGGTTGTCTTTAATTCTTTGGACATATCTATAATAATGAATTTGAAGTCTTTGCTAAGTCCACCTCAAAGTCAATTTATGTTAACTGCTTTTTCCCCGAAATATGTATCACACTTTCCTGTTTCTTTGCATGTTTTGAACTATTTTATTGAAAACTAGACCTCATAGATAATGTATTGTAGCAACTGTGGATTTAAAATTTTTTCTTGTAGGGTTTTTTTTTTTTTTCTTTCCTGTACTTTTTTTTAGGTAACTTGTCTGAACGTAATCTGCAGAATCTACCTCCCCTGGGTTCTGTAGCCACTGATTTCTCTGCTCAGTGTTCTTTTTTTTTTTTAATTCAAATTTTTATTTTAATATTGACTTCTGGGAAGTTGCCCATGTCTGTATAGTTTCATGGTTAGCCAATGTTTGGCAAAGGTTCTGCTCAAACACTACAGTCTGGAAGCTGTCTGCCTCTGCCAGTGGATAAGTGTATGGGTTGGAAAGGACTTAAAATATTTAGGCCATTTTCCCATACTGCCCAAAGTAATTTATAGATTTAGTGCTATCCCCATCAAGCTACCACTGACTTTCTTCACAGAATTGGAAAAAAATACTTTAAATTTCATATGGAACCAAAAAAGCCCACATAGCCAACACAATCCTAAGCAAAAAGAACAAAGCTGGAGGCATCACGCTACCTTACTTCAAATTATACTGCAAGGCTACAGTAACCAAAACAGCATGGTGCTGGTACCAAAACAGATGTATAGACCAATGGAACAGAACAGAGGCCTCAGAAATAACCACACATCTACAACTATCTGATGATCTTTGACAAACCTGACAAAAACAAGAAATGGGGAAAGGATTCCCTATATAATAAATGGTGCTGGGAAAACTGGCTAGCCTTATGTAGAAAGCTAAAACTGGATCCCTTCCTTACACCTTACACAAAATTTAACTCAAGATAGATTGAAGACTTAAATGTTAGACCTGAAATCATAAAAACCCTAGAAGAAAACCTAGACAATACCATTCAGGACATAAGCATGGGCAAAGACCTCATTGACTAAAACACTGAAAGCAATGGCAGCAAAAGCCAAAATTGACAAATGGGATCTAATTAAACTAAAGAGCTTCTGCACAGCAAAAGAAACTATCAACAGAGTGAACAGGCAAACTACAGAATGGGAGAAAATTTTTGCAATCTATCCACCTGACAAAGGGCTAATATCCAGAATCTACAAAAAAGTTAAACAGATTTACAAAAAAAAAGCAAATAACCCCATCAACAAGTGGGCCAAGGATACGAACAGACAGACACTGCCCAAAAGAAGACATTTATGCAGCCAACAGACACATGAAAAAATGCTCATCATCACTGGTCATTAGAGAAATGCAAATCAAAACCACAATGAGATACCACCTCATGCCAGTTAGAATGCCGATCATTAAAAAGTCAGGAAATAACAGATACTGGAGAAATAGGAATGCTTTTACACTGTCGGTGGGAGTGTAAATTAGTTCAACCATTGTGGAGGACAGTGTAGCGATTCCTCAAGGATCTAGAACTAGAAATTCCATTTGACCCAGCCATCCCATTACTGGGTATATACCCAAAGGATTATAAATCATGCTGCTATAAAGACACATGCACGTGTATGTTTATTGCGGCACTATTCACAATAGCAAAGGCTTGGAACCAACCCAAATATTCATCAGTAATAGACTGGATAAAGAAAATGTGGCACATACACACTATGGAATACTATGCAGCCGTAAGAAAGGATGAGTTCATGTTCTTTGCAGGGACATGAATGAAGCTGGAAACCATCATTCTCAGAAAACTATCACAAGGATAGAAAACCAAACACCACATGTTCTCACTCATAAGTGGGAGTTGAACAATGAGGACACATGGACACAGGCAGGGGAACATCACACACCGGGGCCTATCGGGGGGTGGGGAGCTGAGGGAGGGATAGCATTAGGAGAAATACCTAATGTAAATGGTGAGTTGATAGGTGCAGCAAACCAACAGGGCACATGTATACCTATGTAACAAACCTACACATTGTGCACATGTACCCCAGAACTTAAAGTATAAAAGAAAAAAAAATTAGGCCATTTTCAAGTTTTTCTTGAATTTTAATTTCTACTAGGCCCTCTTTATCTCCCCGTGATGTGCATGTAGCCCTTTCAATGAGTGTATGGAGAGGTTAGGCCCTCTGTGGCCTTCCGTTTATTTGCATGTAGCCTCCTAGTCAGCTAAGGTTGTGAGGGGAGCCCATGTAGTCCCTCTTTGGTTCTCTCATTTCCAAATCTCCTGGTGACATTTCTGGCTGGTCCACTGATCTGTCATTCATCCCAACCACAACTAAAGCCTCAGACTAGCAGAGCTGTGGGATCTTCCCATTCATTTCCTATCAAGTTTGCTCATTTTACTGGCAGTGTTGCTAAGTGTGGGCTTTTGCCCTCTGCCTCAAATCAGATCTGTCTCCTCTAGAAGTGAAACTGCTGACTTTTGCAGCCTTCACCCTGTACCAACTGAGGTATGTAAAGGGGCATTCGAACGGTCCCAGACAATGAAGTCCCAGACAAAGTCTCCTACTTTGTTAGCTAACATATAGCAGCTGTTCATAAATCAGTACTTCTTACTTTGTTTGCCTTTGGTTCATTTCCAGATTTCCACCAAAATGATTGTTTTTGACAATGTTCAGTTTTATAGTAGCTTTTCGAGAGCGGATTTTCTGACCATATCACTGTACTATAACCAGAAATACCATATTTCAAATCTTTTGAAAATTTTTAACCATTTGGTATTAATGTTGAAATGTCTTAATTTGTTATATAATGTCAAGATGCCCAGTGATACTTATTTAGGATTTTAATTTCTTAATCTCAGCAATATAAAATATATTATGCTCTTAATATTAATTATGTTTATTATCTTCTTAACATTTTATTTAGGAAATTATGATGTGATGACCCCAATGGTTGATATACTAATGAAACTTTTTCGAAATATGGTGAATGTGAAGATGCCATTTCACCTTACCCTTCTAAGTGTGTGCTTCTGCAACCTTAAAGCAGTAAATACTGCTAAGAGAGGGCTTATTGATTATTATTTAACGCCATCATTATCAACAACTTCATGCTCTGGCAAGCACGGTTTTGTAAGTATACTCTTTTTTGTTCAGTTTTCTAAGTATACCCTTATGGGATTTGTGTGGTTAAATTACAAGTCTAAGTGCTTGTCTTTTTGATAGAGTTCAGAGATTCTTTTGGGTGATATTGTTTAGGTAATTAACTTGTTTACAATACCTATCTTATGGTTGCTGGCCTTAAATATACTGCAATCTAAGAAGAAAACATAAGCATCACTGGATAAAAGAGAGAACCATTATGGAGGTTCTCTATTTTGGAATTGTTAACACATTTTATAAAAATATGTGCTCTATAAAAATATGATGGATTAGCTCATAAGTATTAAAATATTTTCAGGTATTAGAAGTCACATCTTTTTGTCTTTTAGCTGACACATGAGTTACCAGTACCTTTCCCACGATTCTTTTGTTAAAGTATTTACATTTTCTTGGTTTTGAAATAGTAGTGAATTTTGATAGCGATATTGATAGAATTGACTACTGATTTTACAGTTGTAAATTTAACAGTGTGACAATAGAAAGGCAGAGGCCAGTCACATTTTCAGACGACTAAAACAAAACCCCTTTACTAATAGACCACTATTTAGTAAATGTGGGTTACCTTAAAAATAATTATTTTTTACTAAATTGTTCATGCCTATAATTAACTCAATTTAAAATACTTTTTTGTTTGTTTTGTCAGTATAATTTTAGTAACCTTTTCATTTTCATTTAAGTTTAAAGTGAGAACAGTATAGTGTATGCAAATAGTGAATTAATGGTGTCTTCAAATTACTTTTTTCTGTGACCCTTTTTATTCTGTCAATTAAATTTGAAAAAGTGTTTTCTGTTTACATTTTATTTGGTGAAATTGGAATTAAAAGTGCTCACTTATAGTGGCATTAGAGAAGTAAATATAAGTGAAAGTACCTTGTATATATTTGTCACACAGTAGGTATTCAATAAATATAAGGGCCTGAATCTTTTCTACTCCTTTTACTTTTTTGGAGTTCATATTGTGTTGATGTTTACTGAGTTATAGTTGACTATGTTTATATTTTTATGCTGCTTAAAACTAGAGGAGACATTTAAATGAAAAACTATAGGAAAATTACACAAGTTAGAGTTGAAAATGTCTTTAATTTTTATATAAATATAAACTAGTACTATATCTTGATGATGTTGGGTTTTTGTTATAGACTTTTTTATCTTTTTGTTAAAAGTTACCCTTTAGAATAATAATTTTTGGAAAACTAGCCCTTGATGCTGTATGTGTATGTTTTTCTGAAAAATACCCTTAGGTGAACTTGCGTTCTCTAGGCCACCATTCTTGTATTTATAGAATTGAAAGTTTGGTTGCATGATTGTTACACTCTTCCCAAGTCTCCAAATGCATGTTTACCTCTGTCTCGGTGCTATCTAGGAAGGAAACCTCTTCCTGGAATAGTGGGTAAAGATTCACACAATAGTGTGACTAATTGTGGTAGTAGATCTCTAGTTATTTGGAACAGACCACAAAGAGTTGAATTTGCTGAGTAGGTTAGAAACATGTCAGATAATAGCTACAGGCACATAGCAGCAGCAGGGATATTTAAAACATATCAGATATCTAAATTAATCTGTTATTCTTGTGTTCTAGAAAATGAAAGACACTCATATGGAAGATTTTCCCAAAGACAAAGAAACAAACCGGGATTTCTTACCAAGTGGAAGAATTGAAAGTACAAGAACTAGGGAGTATCCACTAGATACCACAAATTTTTCTAAAAGAAAAGATATTAATGAATTCCCACTCTGTTCACTTCCTGAAGGTGTTGATCAAGAAGTCTTTAAGCAACTTCCAACAGATATTCAAGAAGAAATCCTTTCTGGAAAATCTAGGGAAAAATTTCAAGGGAAAGGAAGTGTGAGTTGTCCATTACACGCCTCTAGAGGAGTATTATCTTTCTTTTCTAAAAAACAAATGCAAGATATTCCCATAAATCCTAGAGATCATTTATCCAGTCACAAACAGGTATCCTCTGTATCTCCTTGTGAACCAGGAACATCAGGCTTAAATAGCGGTAGTTCCTCTTATATGTCTAGCCAAAAGGATTATTCATATTATTTAGATAGTAGATTAAAAGATGAACGAATGAGTCAAGGACCTAAAGAACCTCAAGGATTCCACTTTACAAATTCAAACCCTGCTGTGTCTGCTTTTCATTCATTTCCAAACTTGCAGAGTGAGCAACTTTTCTCCAAAAACCACACTACAGATAGCCATAAGCAAACAGTAGCAACAGACTCTCATGAAGGACTTACAGAAAATAGAGAGCCAGATTCTGTTGATGAGAAAATTACTTTCCCTTCTGACATTGATCCTCAAGTTTTCTATGAACTACCAGAAGTAGTACAAAAGGAACTGCTGGCAGAGTGGAAGAGAACAGGATCAGATTTCCACATTGGACATAAATAAGCATATTCAGCAAAAAAGTCTGAAAATCTAGGGAATACCATTATTTTCAGATTAGCGGTTTATTAAGCTCTTCTGTATTAAACACTAATAGATATTCAATAATGGAGTAAACTGTTCGAGATAAAGCAAGAATAGTTGCAGGAAGTAAATTCTGGCACAAAGCATAAAAATATAACAGAAGAAATAATGTAAAATACTATCTTTTATGTCTAAAGCCGTTTTATATTGCTTTTCAATAAAAAGAATATCATGGTCAACCTAGAATATTTTTCATGAATTGGTGGGGAGATGTATATGCTTGTATATAAAAAATAGCCAAATCGTTGCTATGGTAAAGAACACATTTTTTTTTTTCCTATGATATGTGGAATATCTCAAATGCAGCCTGTTAGGATATAACCAAATAGCAAATCCTACTGCCAACTAACCTATTAAAAATATAGACAGTTTTGACTAAAGTACATTACATTTAGTATGTTGACTTTTAAAATACCAAAGCAATTTATATTCAATTAATGCTTTTTCATACACCAATAATCTACCACAATACACAGCACACAAGGGCCATTCAATAAACATTGAATAAATGAATGAATGGTTTGGCTAGGGCCAGGGTGGGGAGTTGAAGTGAGAGAACAGTGTATGTTGTAGAGAACAGTGGTAGAAGGAACTCTCCGTGCAAGTAAATTAAGGGAAAGATGGACACCAGAAATGCAAGGTGATGGGCCTATAAGCATACTGGATAATGGAAGAAGTCCATTTCTTTCCAGCTAGTTTGAAGGGCCTAAAAGCACTGAGTTACATGTTTTTGTATCTTGCCTACATTTGGAGATGATATTAGGTTGTCATAACAACCACAAATATAGACCATTACTAAATTGGTGGACGTCTTCTTTCTCCCATTGTTACTGTCTTCTTTTGCCTGCTAAACTAAAAATTGGATATAAGATTGAGAATGTGTTATATAATTTGCAAGACATAGACGATGTTTATAGAATATACTAAAGTATCCCCCAGCACCAATATGGGAGTATCGTGGTCTCAAGTTTATAATTTTTGCACATATAAAGAAGAGACTTTAAAAATAAAGTACACAAATATGAACCAAAGAGTAGCTTAAAAATACTTTCTTCTAGATCTGAAATTTTCTTTCCTTTTTTTTTTTTTTTTTTTTTTTCTGGAGACAGAGCCTCACTCTGTCGCCCAGGGTGGAGTACAGTGGCGCGATCCCAGCTCACTGCAACCTCCATCTCCCAGGTTCAAGCAATTCTGCCTCAGCTGGGATTACAGGCATGCCCTACCACACCCAGCACATTTTTGTATTTTTATTTTGTATTTTTAGTAGAAACCACATTTCACCATATTGGCCAGGATGCTCTTGAACTCCTGATCTCAGGTGATCCCCCACCTTGGCCTCCCAAAGTGCTGGGATTACAGGTGTGAGCCATTGCGCCCAGCCCCAGGTCTGAAATTTTAACTTAGTTTTGGATTCCTTGGAATTTGAAAATACGCTAACACGGAAGATTTTAAATAGGTAGTTTGAGGTTATCAAGAAAAGTAACTTGGAGCAAGAACATCAGAAATTGTTCACCATGCAAATATTTAGTATTCTGAATCAAGGAACATAGTATTTTTTACATGAAGTATTCCAGTAAGGTAATTAAACTTATGGAAGGGATATATAACTTTTTGTAAATAATTCATTAAAACATTTTATAATCTTTGTAATGATTTCAGGAACTTCCTAGAAGGGTCTTAAGAAAAAATGGCTAAGAAAACAAAGTGAATGGTTTTGTCCAGCTTAGAAAGAGAAGGTAAAATAGTTAAAAATACATTTTATAGATTGAGAATGTAGGGGCTGTGTCACAGTTATGCTACTTATTTTGTGGTTTTAAGTTAGTCTCAACATTTTTGGGTCTCAGAATCAACTTTTTGTGGGATCTTTTTTCTCTGTTTTTAAGATTATCTCTTTTTGATGTTTTGCAAGTTTACTGTATTATTTGGAAGTGCAAATTTCTTTTTATTCTTAGCATATACTGGCTTCTTCCTGTATTTTTAAATTCATGTTCTGTAAAATTCTCAATCACTAGCTCTTCAAATATTTCTTCCCTGTTCTAGGACTGTATACAAATGATAGACTTTCTTACTGTATCCTTCATGTCTTTTAATTTCTCACATTTTTCATCCTCTTGTTTCTTTTTACTGCATTTTGGGTAATTTCATCAGCTATATCTTTCTGTTTACTAGTTCATTTTTCAGTAGCATCTCACCTGCTGTTGAAAACAATGATGGTTTTAATTTCAATAAATATATTTTTCATTTGATTCTTTTTAACTTCCTGTTTACTGATTACTGTCCCTTGTAAGTCTATTTCTAATTTTTAAAAGTCAAATATTTGATATTTTTGATAATTTCAATATTTTAAGTTTTTATAAGTTTACATTTAAGGTTATTATTTATTGCTTATATTGTGACTTATTTCCTTGAGTATGTGTTAATCCGTGAGAAGACAGAGGACCTAAGTTGTGTGTTTCCCTTCAGTATGATTTGAGTTCGTTGCTTCTCTGGGTGAGGTGGTACAAACTCCTTGGCATACTCTATTCACCTTTGAGGATCCTGATTGAATGCCAATGCCTTGTCTTAAGTTTAAGCTCCCTAACCCTTACTACTAGCTGAAGGTTTTGTCTCTGCAGGTCAATTGCAAACTAACAGGCCGAAGCTATCTGCCTTCAGGGATAAACCCCATCTTTCAAGCTGTCTTCTTGCTTGATGCTTCCTGCTGCTTTCTTGCTTTTGTTTCAGCTCAAGTTTTTTTTCTGTATCTGTCTTGAGTATAGAGGGTTTTTTTTTTTTTTTTTTTTTTTTTTTTTTCTGTTTCTGTCTTGAGTGTATAATATAGAGGGAGTTTCTGTCTTGAGTGTAGGCCTGGAGATTTTCCTTATATGGTACAAACCAGCAATGAATTAAGAGGTCTGTTTTCTCCAAGATCTAGTGTTTTGTACTGGGAGAACACTTTTAAAAAGTGTCTATTCCACTGTAGTGCCAAAGTACAAATTTATTTGGATTTATTTTTTGCCGTCTTATTTTTTACCATATTTCTTTTTCTATGTTATGCTTCTTTGTCACCTTTATCTCTCCTCCTGTCTTTTGGTATCAGCTGGGTTTTCTATTTAATCATATATTTTTCCCTTTACTGATTTGGAATGTGAATGTTACAAGTACTTTTGATTATCCTTAAACATCTAAAAATGCTACCCTCTTTCCAGACAACACAAAGGTATTGAAATAACATGAATTCTAATTAAATTCCACAAGTTCTTTATTGAATCTCCAAATTGGATATTATTCGTATTTTATATAGTCAATGTTTGTTTAGATTTGCCCAAACGTTTATCTTTTTTGATGGGACATGGTGGGAGCTTACCTTTTTTCTTGTGTGTCAGATGTTCCTTCTAGGTAAAATTCTTTATACTTTCTGAAATTATGTCCTTAGAGCTTTAGATTTAGAACCGACATCTCTTGAGCTGTTCTAAGATAATATCTTTTCCTTTGGAGATGTGCAGTTTTTATTATATGTCTAGCTGTAGATTTATCATGGATTTAGGTTTATTCTGAATCTGCAGATTTGTGTCTTCCATCAAATCTGGATTGTTTTCAATATTAAAAAACTTCTATTTTAAAATCTGTATATAGAAAGGTACATAAGCATAAATGGACATGTTAATGAGTAATAGTAACAACTGTGTAACTATCCAAGTCAAGAAATAAAACATATCAAGTAATCAGGAAGTCCAGTGTTTTCTCTGGGGTTTCATTATGTAGGCATGATTTATTAAAATCTTTACTGTGTGATTGAACTTAATCTCCAGCTTCCCTCCTCTACCTGGACATCAGGCTGGCTCAAAGTCTCAACACCCTAATCATGGTTATTTTTTTGACATGAGCTACCTCCATCCTAAATCATCTTGTTAGCATTAGCTGTCTAGGGCCCACTGTGGGTCACATCATTAGCATACACTTTCAAGGCTTACCATGAATAATGAAGGCACTCCTGTTGTTTAGGAAATTCCATGGGTTTTAGGAGCTCGGTGTCTAGGAACACTGAACGAAGACCAGACCAATTGTACTACAGTATCTTTTTTTTTTTTTGAGATGGAGTCTCACTCTGTTGCCCAGGCTGGAGTGCAATGGTGTGATCTTGACTCACCACGACCTCCATCTCCCGGGTTCAAGTGATTCTCCTGCCTCAGTCCCCTGAGTAGCTGGGATTACAGGCAGCTACCACCACGCCTAGGTAATTTTTGTATTTTTAGTAGAGATGGCATTTCACCATGTTGGTCGGGCTGATACTAAACTCCTGACCTCGTGATCTGCCCACCTCAGCCTCCCAAAGTGCTGAGATTACAGGCGTGAGTCACTGCCCCTGGCCCTACTATAGAATCTTTTAAAATGAGTTTTGAGATGTCTTATGGTCCCCAAAGTGATCTAGTTTAGTAAATATATGTATGACTTGACTGACAATGTGGTTATGCTCAGATAAGGCCATTGTAAATTGAAAATATCATGAGTTAAATACATTTAATACATCTATGAAACATCATAGCTTAGCTGGGCCTACCTCAGACATGCTCAGAACAACTCACTTTGGCCTACAGTTGGGCAAAATCATCTAACACGAAGCCTGTTTACAGAGCCTGGACCGGGTGGGGTGGTTCATGCTTGTAATTCTAGCACTTTGGGAGGCCGAGGCGGGTGGATTGCCTGAGCTCGGGAGTTCGAGACCAACCTGGGCAACATGGTGAAACCCCATGTCTACTAAAATACAAAAAGTTGGCGTGGTGGCACATGCCTGTAATCCCACCTACTCAGGAGGCTGAGACAGTAGAATCGCCTGAACCTGGGAGGCAGAGGTTGCAGTGAACCAAGATCGCACCATTGCACTCCAGCCTGAGTGACAGAGCAAGACTCCATCTCAAATAAAACAAAACAAAAATAAAGCCTGTTTTATAATAAAATGTTGAATATCTCATGTATCATGCTGCATTTCAGTCACTGAATAGAATTAACAGCAGATAGTACTGGAGAAAAAGTTAGTACACTTGAAGACAGAGCAATAAATTATTCAGAAGGAAACAAAAAAAAATAAACAGAGCATCTGTGAGCTATGAGACAGCTTCAAGCAGGCTAATATATGTCTCCTCTTATCACTCCCGGGTTCAAGTGATACTCCTGCCTCAGCTTCCCGAGTAGCTGGAATTACAGGCATGCACCACCAGGCCCGGCTAATTTTGTATTTTTAGTAGAGAGAGGGTTTCTCCTTGTTAGTCAGGCTGGTCTTGAACTCCCGACCTCAGGTGATCCGTCCACCTTGGCCTCCCAAAGTGCTGGGATTACAGGTGTGCGCCACCGCGCCTGGTCAATATATGTCTTATTCAAGTCCCCAAAGAAGAGTGTGGGAGATGTAAAAAATATTTGAAGAAACAATGGAGAAATTTTTCCAAATTTGAGGATAACTATAAACCCACAGGTCCAAAGAGCTTGGCAAATCCCAAGTACAATAAACATGAAGAAAACTGTACCAAGGAATATCCTAATCAGAGCTCTTAAAACCAGTGATAAACACCATCCCTTCAAAAAGACATACTATTAGAGAAAAACAAGCAAAACCAACAATTTTGAAAACATTGGAAGCCAGAAGACAGTGGTCTAACATTCTCAAATGAAGTAAAGAAGTCGGGGAAAAGTCTGTTAACTTAGAATTCCAAACCCAGCAAAAATATCTTTTTTAAAAAAAGTAAAATAAGAACATAAGGCATACATATGAAAGAACTCATGCCCAGTAGACCTACAGTACCCATAAAATTAGAGGAAGTCCAACAGGCAGGAAGAGCACACCAGATGGAAATATAGATCTACATACAGAAATGAGGAGCACCAGAAATGTAGGTATATTTAAAAGCTTTTTTTGTTTCTTATTTCCAAGTGTCTTTTTAAAAGTTGGCTATATAAAACAAAAATAAAAATTATTAAAAATACATTGGAGGGTTACAATGTATGTAGGAGTAAAAGGTAACAATAGTACAAAGGCCAGGAGGGGAAGTATATAATTTTAAGTATATAAATGGTAATATATTATTGTAAGGCCCTTAAACTAAACATGAAGTGGTGGGTTACAGCTTGAAGACAGACTGTGGTAAGTTAGAGATGTATAATATAAACCCTAAAATAACCACTGAAATAGCAAAATAAGTTTTAATAAATAAGATAGTAAAGTCAAGCTGCATATTCTGTATTAGTAAAGCTTAATTAATTTTCTGAAAAAATAAATATAAATATAAGTTGTACTACTTTATTTCTGCACTCTAGTGGAACTTTGCTTTTTTTACTATAGATACTGGAATACCTTTCCAGATGCCTTTGCAGCCAGATGTGAACAGTGTTCCATTTCTGGCTAATGAGATGTAAGCATCTTTGTTGGGGTATGGGGGTTCCCAAGAAAGCTATGAAATAGGACTAAACTCAGCTAAAATATCTTTTGCCTTTCACTCTTTTTCTTCCTGCTTAGAGCACTGGTACAGTGCCACCAGAGAGACAAACGCTATAAGCTAAGTATGGCAGAACTGAGTGCTGTAAAGAGCATTGGTCCCTAATGACAGTATTAGGCCATCATGTCAGATCTCTACTACAGACTCCCAGACTTATTGTATGAGATCAATAAACCTCTCAACATTTATGTCCCCTATAAATCGTATTTTTGTTGTTTGCAGCCAAACATTTTCTTAACTAATATTATAATGTCCCCCCCCCGCCATGGAATCTACTGTTCTGATTCATTAACATTATGTGTCCAAAATCATGGTAGAGAAGGGACATTGAAAAGGGACATGGGGCATAAATAGTCTTGATAATTTCTTGGTAAGACTATTTATGACTATATTTAGTTAAATATAAACATTTTTGTTTTGGTAAGTCCACTAATGTCTGAATATCTGAAAGTATTAGAGGAGTTATATGGTAAGAAAGATAAGATTTATAGAAAAATCTAAGTTCAGAATTGTTAAATTATTTTTATTTGTCATATTATTTGGATGCCAGTATTACGTACCTTTAAACCTTTCTGTTTTATGTGATAGTTATTATCATATATGGTACCTTCTGCAATACCTAGCTATTTAGAAGTAATCGAAGTGACAAAATGCCATAATATATGGAGATGATGACAGGGCAAGGAGAAGGAATCAAAGATATAGTACCTGGTATTATTTCCTTTTAATTTGTTTGCTATTATTATTTACATTTTACCTTAAATAGGAGACAGGTTAATTAAATATCCAATTTTCCTATCTGTAAGACAAAGAAAAAACTTATGTTTGGCTTTCTCATTTCAAGATTTTTATCTTTCTTGGGATATATATTTTATAAAATGTATAATTTGGTTATTTGTATGTTTATGAAGTTTAAGGGTGGCTAAAAGGCTCACATTCTTCTAAGAGTAAAGTCTAAATTGGAAAATAGTAAAAGTTGCATACTCACAAAATTAGGCACATTCTAAATCATAGTATAACTACAACTTTAATTATGTCTCCTGAACATTCAGTAGAAAAGGGAAAATAACACTCAGAATCCCAGTAGATTTAGGAAGAGAGTTGGGAACAGAAGACAGTCTCCCTTTAGTTATGCTGCTTTTTTAAATTGTAGTGGTTTTTTATGTGCCTTCCAGCTTCTCCCCCACTGTGCCCTTCTTCTTCCCACAGGTCCCCAATCCCCAGATTTCTGTGCATCCTCTCTCATGCAAAGAAGGCTGGAAGACAAACTTCTGAAGCTAGAGGGTGATTACTAAAGGAGTTTGAAGTGAGTGCCATGAAAAGACCTAATTACTCTTAATGAGAATGGTATTTCTGTATGTTCCCACACTTGAATTTTGACCGCCTTTATTTAGATACCACCAGTTTCACATGCACTCATTTATGCGTGTTAATTCTGTGCAGTTTTATTGCATGTATAGATTCATGTGACCACACCACAATCAATGCACAGGGCAGGTTTATCACAAGGATCCCTCCTGCTACCCTTTCAAAGCGACAGCCACTTTCTTTCTTCTCCTCCCACTACCTCCCTAACCCCAGAAACCACTAATTCTGTTCATCTCTATCATTTTGTCATTTCAAAAATGTTAAATAAATGGAAGAATGCACTATTTAACCTTATGAGATTGGCTTTTTCATTCCGTATTATTCCCCTGAGATGATTCCAGTTGTTGTGTGCATCGATAGTTTGTTCTTTTTATTACTTAGTAGTATTCTGTGTATGGATTACCACAGTTTAACTCTTCACCCATGTGGGTTGTTTCAAGTTTTTGGCTATTTGGAATAAAGCTACTATCAACATTTGTGTACATGTTTTTGTGTAAATGCTTTCATTTCTATGGGATGAAGAGTACAATTGCTGTGTTGTACAGTAAGTATTTGTTTGATTTGCAAGCCACTGCCGCACTTTTCCAGAGAGGCAGTTACCGTTTCACATTTCCAGGTGCAATGTATGAGTGATCCATTTTCTCCAAATCCTTGCCACCACCTGATGTTATCACTATTAAAAAAAAAACTTAGCTATTCTGGGAAGCTTGTACTGATATGTGCCTTTACCTAATGGCCAATGATGCTGAACATCTTTTGATATGGATATCTTAGTGAAATGTCCATGTCTTTGTCCCTAATTAGATTGTTTCTTATACAGTTGAGTTTTGAAAGCTCTTTATATGTTTTAGTTACAAGTACTTTGTTGGAAATGTCTTGCAAATATTCTTTTTTCCAGCCTATCACTTATCTTTCCATCATCCTCTCAGGTCTTTCACATAGTATACCTTTTTTTCTTTTTTAACTTTGATTAAGGTCAATTTGTCATTTTTTTCTGTTAAGAATCATGATTTGGTGTCAAGTGTAATATCTCTGCCTAGTTGTAGGTTCTGAAAATTTTATCCTGTTTTTCTTCTAAATATTTTATTGTTTTATATTGTGCATATAACTCCATATTCCATTTTAAGTAAATTTTCATACTTAGCGTAAGGTTAGATCAAGGCCTATGAATGTCCAGCTGCTCCAACACCATTTGCTGAAAGGCTGTTCTACTGAATTGTTTTTAAACCTTTGTCACCCATCAAAGGTGATTTAATATACTCACGAGAACAGTTTATTTTTACCCATTCCAATGCTCTTTTCTTTCTGAAGACCTCTGGATTCTATTTAATCTTCATTTTAGCAGGCAGTCCTGCTGTTCAGGTGTAGTATGAGGACTGGGTGGATGTGTTGGTTTAGTCTTCCATTGGGCCCTGCCATCACCACTCTGGCAAAAGTAGAGCACAGACTGCCTCTCATTGCAGTTGGGTGAGGTGGCAGTTCAGCTCCCCTTCTGGCCCTGCTGACATCCTCCTGGCAAAGGCAGGCACTGATTTGCACATCCTTTTTGCTTCCCAGTGGGACTGGAAGCTTACCTCCCCAATGGAACCTGATGACACAGGGGAGGTGACAAGGAAATGGAGTGCTGCCTAGGCCCGTGTCCTACCTCTTTGTTTCACCTTGTTGATACCCAGGTGGGAATGGAGGCTCAGATCCCTGCTGAACCCTGCTAACACCAGAGAGGGTATATTAGTTTCCAATGGAAACTATAAAAAATTTCCACAAATTTAGTGGCTTAAAAAAACAAATTTTTTGTCTCATAACTCTGGAGGCCAGAAGTCTGAAAGCAGGGCCACACTCCTTCTGAAAGCTCTAGGGGAGAATCCTTTTTCACTTCTTCCAGTTTCTGGTGGCTCCAAGTGTTCCTGGGCTGTGGCTGTAAAACTCCAGTCTCTACCTCTGCCTTCACATGGCTTTCTCCTCTTCTCCATGTCTCTATCCTCTATGTATCTCTTATAAGGACATTTGTTTTTGGATTTAGGGCCACCAGGATAATTCAGGGTGATCTCATCTTGAGATCTTTAATTATCTTTGCAAAGACCCTTTTTCCAAATTAGGTCACATTCACAAGTTCCAGGGATGTGACATGGACCTTTTTTTTGGTGGGTCACTGTTCCCACTACACCCTGATGGAGGGTGGGGATGGAGGCTTAGCATCCTGCTGGGCCTTGGTGACTCCAGGGGTGGGACTAGGGGTGGGAGAGGGTAGTGAAGCTCCCTGGTCACTATTCTTTCTTTGCACTACCTAGTTACTATGGGTTGAATGTCCCTCTGCTTTTATGAATGGATTAATGTTACTATCACAGGAGTGGTTTTGTTATAAAAGTGAGGTCTCTCTTGCTCTTACCCTCATGTCATGTGATGCCCTCCACCATGTTATGATGTAGCAAGAAGGCCCTCACCAGATGTCGGTACCAGGCTCTTGGACTTCTCAGTCTCCAGAATTGTGAACGAAATACACTTCTTTTCTTTATAATTATTCAACCTGTGGTATTCTGTTATAGCCACAGAACATGGACTAAGACATTGGTTAAGTCTCGTTGCTGCCAGCTGGGGGTGGAAGCTGTCTTTGTCACTGGACTTCACTCATACTACCTATATTACCTCCTGCTTCTGCTGAGTGGAAGACAGAAAATCAGCTCCCTGCTTGGTCAGTCTACATCACCTGGAAGGGCAATCAGTGCTGCCTACATCTGCCAGGTAGAAGATGGGAGATTAGCTCCCTGCTCAACTTTGCAGACACCATAGGATAGGGGTGTGTCAGGGCACTCCCATCTGCT
Source organism: Chlorocebus sabaeus (assembly GCF_047675955.1). Taxonomy (NCBI): domain Eukaryota; kingdom Metazoa; phylum Chordata; class Mammalia; order Primates; family Cercopithecidae; genus Chlorocebus; species Chlorocebus sabaeus. Next base: position 28,474,059 of record NC_132921.1, on the reverse strand, counting down.
TCTGTGGGATGGGGGTGGGTAGGATGGAAAAGTATCTCCTTGCTCTGCCACACTGAAACCATGGGGGTGGCTTGTAGGTTGATGCTTGGCTGGCGTAGGGTGGGCATTACAAAAAAGGGTTTTTGTTCTGTTAGGCGCCTGGTCCTATGACTAGGAGGAGAAGGCTTTTCATGCATGCAGTTGTGTGTGTGTGTGTATGTGTGTGTGTGTGTGTGTGTGTCTTTCCCACCTGGGATATGTGGGAGGCAATAAGGAAGCCCAGAGAACTCACTGAATGTCATTCCTTAAGTCCCAACGTCCATAGATAGCTTGCTGCATTCTTTCTACCTATGCTTGAGTTTTCCTATGCTTGTTTGTTGTGTTATGTGCAGGGTCTTTAAGTTTTAAGAGGAAAGACTTGGGAGGAATGGGCTATTGCATCTTGGCCACACCAGAAATTGTTAGATGACTCATTCCATTTAAAATTCTAAATGTCATTAGTCATACATTTTAGTGGAATTCTTTTCAATTTTTATGTTCATTTTTCCTACAATTCTCAATTTAAGCAGTAAGTGAAAGAAAAACAATTTAAAGCATATTTTAACCTTTAGTTAATGCTGAACTCTGACTGTATCTGCTTTCTTATTGGTTCTTATACAGAGGATTTTACAGGGACAAAACAAAAGATGAAAATATGCTAATAACACTTGTTATTTAACATCATTCTTATGTGAGATTAAAAACTGTATTTAATGCCATATTCTTGTACAACTATGAGTTCTTATTTTTATGAACTATCTTCAGCAATGTGTACAAGAATACTGTTTAGAATAGTTTAACAGTATTATTTATGCATGTTGACTTAGAAGTAAACTGCAATAACTACTACACATGATTTTATAGCAGAATGGCCTCATTTCTTCTTTTGGTATCATGAATGACTATTATGATGAAATCCACGTCCTGTTGGAGTTTTGTGTGCCTTTATTCCACCTTTTGCATTGAGGATGAAGTTTACTAAGTTGGAAGGCATGGTTTTTTCAATTATTGATGGGGACAATTTTCCTCTCATTTCTGTCTGGACAAACATCACTAGTTTGGAATATGCTGGGTTTCTGTAAGCAAAAGAAGAGTTAAAAAAAAGATAAGAAATTTTTAGATTTACCTACTGAATTTACAGGTTTTTGGAGAGCAGGATTCTTATTCACCATTGACATACTTAAAAATTGTACTTAAAAATATTAAGTGGCTAGAATATTTCTTAAAACCTTCAGTTTTAGGCACCCTTTCCTTTTTGTCATTTTACTGACTTTTAAAAATTCTAACAGTAATGTATGCTTATTATGAAAATTTAAACAATATAAATTTTTCATAATTAAAGAAAAATTTCCCTCCCTTATTTCCCTTATCCTGTTTCTCAGAGATAATCACTGTATATAGTTTTAATTGTTATCTTTTCAGGTGACTGTCTATATATATATGTGTATATATATACACACACACATATATACAAAGACAGCATACATCTGTACATAAATGAATATGTACCCCACATATATAAATAGAGTTTTATTTTTTTAATGGAGACATTTTTCTGCAACTAGTTTTATTTTTATCTTATGAACTTCCTTCTGTGTCTGTACATACAGATCTACTTAACTGTTTTTCATGGCTACAGACAGTATTTCTATTCTATTTAACAGTCCTTTTATTGACTATCATTTAGGTTGTTTCTCACTTTTGGCTACTGTAAGTAAAGCTGCAATAAAATATCTTTGTAATGTATCCATTTATGCCTTTTTTTTTTTTTTTTTTTTGAGACACAGTCTTACTCTGTTGCCCAGGCTGGAGTGCAGGGACGTGATTATAGTTCACTGTAGCCTCAAACTCCTGAGTTTAAGCGATTCTCCAGCCTCAGCTTTCTGAGTGGCTGGGACTACAGGCATGCCCAATCATGCCTGGCTAGATTTAAAATTTGTTTTAAAGAGACAGGGTCTCATTATGTTGCCAAGGCTAGTCTCAAGCTCCCGGCCTCAAGCGATCCTCTCACTTCGGCCTCCCAAAATGCTGGGATTTCTGGTGTGACCCACCTCACCCAGCCCCATTTACACTTTTATAAATACTTATAATTTCTAGGTCAAAGGTTTGTGCATTAAGCTTTTTGACATGTTAATTCCAAACTGCACTCTAAGTGGTATTTTATATTCTAGCCCACCGATCTTCACACTGGGGTAGGAAAGGATGAATACTTTTAAGAGAATTTTTCAAATCTCTAACTTCCATATGCATTTTTTCCTTAATCTGATGTGTAAATATGTCTCTGATGGAAATGTGGGCTTTTTCTTTCCTATCAGCCTGTTCAAAATCGCCCTTCTCTTGCTTTATACAACAAAGGCATACCTGTTATCCACACTAAATAGTACTATGGTGCTTTACCTTGGTATGTAAAAATCTTTGGAATGCTAAAGGGAAAATCTGAGTAGAAGCAGATTGAGAAAAAAATCTTTTCCAAGTCATGCCATTTTTTTTTTTTCTTCAGTAAAACTGAAGGATCTAATTGAGCTGTCAGCTGACAGGTCTTTTTTTTTTCTTTTGAGACAGAGTCTTACGCTGTCACCCAGGCTGGAGTGCTGTGGCATGATCTGGGATCACTGCAAGCTCAGTCTCCCGGGTTCAAACGATTCTCCTACTTCAGCCTTTCGAGTAGCTGGGACTACAGGCATGCGCCACCATGCCTGGCTAATTTTTGTATTTTTGGTAGAGACGAGGTTTCACCATGTTGACCAGGCTGATCTTGAACTCCTGACCTCAGGTGATCCACGCACCTCAGCCTCCCAAAGTGCTGGGATTATAAGTGAGAGCCACCATGCCTGGCCAGGTCTTTTTTTAATGATAACTATTTTTTGATGATCGGTCACTACATAATTTATGGTATATAATTCATAAATTTTTATATAAAAATAAAATAAAAAATATTTTAATATAATTCTGAAATTTATTTTTATTAATTATTATTAAATCAGAAATTATTTAATTGACAGTGCTGGAATTATACTCTCCATTTTAACACATTTATGTTAATAAATTTTCTTCAGTTTTCTTAAAATGAAAGCACCAATAGACTTGATATTGAATGCTGTCTTATCAGTAATATACACCCACAGTTAAATGAAATGAGTGTAATGGTTAAAAGCGTGGACTCAGGAACTAGTCTGCCTTGGTTTGAAACTGAACTTTGCTATTACCTATATATAACCTTCAGATAGTTAATCTCTTTGGGCTTCCACTTTCTTTCCTGCCCAATGGGCACAGTCATACTACCTACTTTATGGGGTTACTTTGAAGATCAAATGAGTCAATATATGCAAATTGTTTATAACAGTGCCTAGCATATAGTAAGTGCTATTTCAGTTTTGCTAATAATAAAATATGTGTTTCTAATAACAGTTTGCACTATGTTTAATATTTATATATAAACATGTTTTTAATTTTGATCAATATGTAATGATAACTTAATCCAGAAGGCATATATATATTTGTAGTTGTTAGACAGTAGAGTTATGGGAAGTAAAACAAATTTTACAACTTTAAACACATGTCATTTTTGCAAAGAATTAGGATGACTATGAAATAATTCAAACCATAAAATCTATTAGAATAAAATTATATGAGGGGAAAAATAAAAATGTGAGTTCAAGGAGGAAAGGAATGATGTAAATTTTCTGACTGTTAAAAGTTGTATTTATTTTAAAGTGAATAATTTAATGGTGGGTTTCAAGTTACGGTATTTATAATCTACTGGATATGTTTATAAGGATGATATAACCATTTTTTTAAAAAAGTCAATGTTTAGCACATGCTGGGAATTGTACTTTTCATCAATGTAATTTACTTTTCATCAATGTAATCCCTATGAAAAATTTTAATGTCAACTTAAAAATGTGCAAGGGAGAATATGGTTTTATAAAATTTTCAAGGAAGACTACCGTTTCAACAAATAGCGTGAGTGTCCATTTTCTTATACTTTTCTCCATGCAAGGTTTAGACTATTTTTACAGTGCCTCAAATGGCTAGATTGAGAATAGAGTAGTTCCCTCTTATCCTCTGTTTCACTTTCTGCAGTTTCATTTACCTAAGGTCAACCCATTCCAGAAATAAGAAAAATTCATAAGCCTTAAATTGCACATTGTTCTGAGTAGTGTGATGAAATCTTACATCATCCTGCTCTGTCCCACCCAGGATGTGAAATCATCCCTTTACCAGCGTATTTAGGCTGTATAGGCCACCCACCCATTAGTCACTTAGTAGCCTCCTTGATTATGAGATCAAAAAACCATGGTGTATACATAGGGTTTGGTACTATTCATGGGTTTAGACATTTACTTGGGGTCATGGAACATATCTCCATGGATAAATGGGAACTACTGTCCTTTACTAGTAGTTTCTATGGTCTTAAATCCTTTTTTTTTTTTTTGAGACAGAGTCTCGCTCTGTCGCCCAGGCTGGAGTGCAGTGGCCCGATCTCGGCTCACTGCAAGCTCCGCCTCCCGGGTTCACGCCATTCTCCTGCCTCAGCCTCCGAGTAGCTGGGACTACAGGCGCCCGCCACCACGCCCGGATAATTTTTTTTTTTTTTTTTTTTGTATTTTTAGTAGAGACGGGGTTTCACCGTGTTCGCCAGGATGGTCTCGATCTCCTGATCTCCTGATCCGCCCGCCTCGGCCTCCCAAAGTGCTGGGATTACAGGCGTGAGCCACCGCGCCGGCTTTCTTTGTGTTTACAATGGCTTTACACACATAAGAAAGCCTTTCTAATATTTACTGGAGTGCACTTCTGCATTGACAAGGTGCAAGAAGGGGTCTTGGCCAGTGAAGCACGCTTTAAGGTGTAAAATTTTCCAACTATAGTCCGTGCCAGTGGTTGATTACCTTGCTGAATTGGTGTAATTACCCTTCATTTGTTTTGTTTTCTCCTGCTATGGAGAATAAAATCTTGGCCATAGATTCAAAATTGACAAATGGGTAGAAAGACCACGCATTGTTGTTATTATCTGTATCAACAATCCTGTACATTAACGTGAATAATTGTGAGGTTTTTTAGTTTTCCAATTCAGTAGAGGAAATGTTAAGGAATACAGGTCCAAAATTTAATTTCATTTGGGCTTCCTTCACATACATTTTTTTTCTTGTACTGCAACATTTATATCTAACCAATGCATCTGTTTTCATGTGCCAGTATCTTTTACTCAATAAAAAATCATTTAGCAAACATTAAAACTTAAGGAACTTATGAAATGATATACATTGAATTAGAGTATATGCTTTTACAAAATATGTATATTTTATGCTGCCATTTTATCCCAAGGCCACCTTTAGGCAGTGACTCATCTCTGATTTCTTCAGCTTTTCTTTTATCTGAATGTACCTACTGGATCTCATTTTGCAGGTATCTGCTCTTAGTAAGTAGTCCATTGGGAAGAATTCATTCAAAGTAAAGCATTCATTACTGATAAATGTGTGTTATAATTCTAGGAAAGTTTATTTTTAATTCATAAAAGTTCCTTAATAATTTACAGAAATGACTCTAATGGAGAAATAGAAAATATCAAGGAAGCTTAACTGTTGGGAAATGTTTGTGTGTGTTTGATTGTTCTCAGAAACCTCAGATCATACTTTATAGGGAAGTATCCATTCTGATTATACTTAAAATGAAAATGATTATATGAAGTTATTTTAAAAATCATATTTAGGGGCAGTTTTTTTTTTCCCCCAACAGAATATGCTGGTACGTATTTCTACTGATGAGCCAGGAATCTTGAACTAAATCACAAGTTGAACTAAAAAACCTGTTAAAATAAATAAGTGCAAATAACACTTACTCTTTCATTGGTGAACATACAAAGCCACAAGGATGGTTATAACCACGGATATAATTTGAAGATGGAGGATATTCTGGAAAATCCACGCTTTTAGCTAAGAGATTTTAAAAAATTAAAGATTTTTTAAAATTATTTTAGATTTTTTAAAATAAAATCTTTATTAAAAAGATTTTAAAAAATTATTTCACAAAGAGGAAAAATTATTTCCAGCAGCATATTTAAAAAAATATATAATATAGCATTTAAGTTGGTTAATAGCATTAACATTAGTTTTATATATGTGAATGTTTATTTGCACATATGAAGCCAAAATTGAGAAAATACCAGTATCAGCACTATTGTCCTCTTAAATTTTTTCCTGCTAGTATTTCTAAAGGTGCTGTCAACTTCTGTATACAAGAAAAATGGTTAAAAGTATCATTGAACTATTTTCTGAGATTTGAAGCAAAAGATGGCTCAAATCTCAGAAAATAGTTAACGCCTATAACTAACTTAAATCTCACTGGGTTTGAGTGAAGACCGTTAACTGGCTTTGGGTGAAAACTATTCTACTAGGGTCCTGGGTTCATAGATTTTTTTTGTTAATCGTGTTTTTTTTTAAGTAAAATATTTGAAGTGGTTAGATGGTCTGTCAAAAACGATATTTTAAAATGCTCCCTTCTGCAATTCCCTGTAACTAACTTCAAACTCTAACTGAAAATCAGTAGAGTTTATTTTAGAATTATGCAACATAGTATCTGTATTCTATGTGAATGCAGAGGGGGTTGGTTTATGATTTAATTTATGATAATATATATATACTCTTTCTAAAAATATTTTAAAACATATATGTGTTTATTCTGTGCAACTGAATCCTGCTCTTATCAGAGAAGATGGATTTTCTGATATGATTTTAACATAAGCAAATCAATTCCATGGGAAATACAATGTAAAACACTAACTTGGAGACTAGAGTTGTTGAATAAATTTTCCATTTTTATGACTTATATCATTATCTTGACAGAGCCTATAATAGTACTGCCAGAAGTGATGTTATTATAAAAGATTTTTTCTCTGTTTGAAATATGGAAATTCTGCTTGTCTTCTTTAAAAAAAATCTGTTGTAGTCTACAAACAGGTATGGGTCTTTTATGAAGCATATGGTGTGGTAGTTAGCACTTATTTTGGAAAATCAGAAAGAACTGAGTTTTAATTCTGGGTTAGCTGCTTATTAGCTATGTAACTTAATTTCTTAACTGCTTAATTTCCATGAACTTCAGTTTCCTCACTAGTGAGATAATGCAAGCAAAAATATTTAGCTTATAGCAAGGTACAGGGTAGGATAAAAAAAAGAAATGTTAAGAAAACTATGAGTACTGATCGAAAATTCATTCAATGGAAACTTTTAAAGCAAATTCAATAGTGATTTGTGCACCAAATCACTATCAACTAGAGGTTGATTACCTCTAGTTGTTGATTTTAATCTCTACTTCTTTTTTAGCTTCCCTCTGATCACTAATAATTACATAGAAATGGTCTGCTTTCAAAATGTGGAAAATAACAGATGTATGATCTGTTTAGACAGACTATTTTATGTTGTAGGCCATGAATACATTATATGTGCCCTCATTTCAAAAATGAGACAACTAAACATATATGAACATTATGAACATCAGCCCTTAGTGGCATGCTGAAGAAAGAGCTAACTGGGTTTGAATGAGTGCTACGACGCAGTCTGGACTCTGAAAAGTAGAGTACTAAAGATATCTCGAAGGAACTGAAATCTTGCTGGGAAATAATAATTAACAAAATGTAATTGTCCTTGGTCTCAAGTAGGAATAGTGAAATTAATTCAAATTATAGAGAAAAACGGGCTCTATGCCACTGTGCTACCAAAGTTCCTTCACCATGAGTTATCTTAAGTTATCTGAGTCCATAGATCCTCATGGTATGGAATGGTATGTTTTGATCAATAATGCAAGTTAGAAAATTACACATTTGCATTTTACAGAGTGACACATTTGGGAGTGGGGATAGGTATATATCAAAATCTGCAGTTTCTAAAAGAAATAAAAGCACATTTATGTAAAGAGCCATCTAGTGGAAATTTCTTTAACAGTTTTATCAGTTACTGGATATGCTCATTATAAGCAATTCAAATACAAAATCATATCTAACAATTAATTTTGTTTCTTCGGATTTTAAAAACGTATACTTGAAGTTTTAGGCTACAAGTATCTATCTATATTCACTGCTACATGATATATGCTACAAAAGTCTAAGAGATGTTGTAAACATTGACCATTATATAAATGGCACCTTCGGAGTGTCACAGGCATATCTACATGATACGTGTACTTGGTGATCCTACTGAGTAAACTTAAAAAGGAAATAATTATAAATATAATTTATTTGAAGCTGTGAATAAAGGGAAAACATTTATTAATGGTTCATAGTAATTCCAAGATATGGGCAAAATGCTTCAACTTACAACTGATAATGTTCATATTTCCTTCGTAGCGCTTGATGTACACTAAGTCGATAAAGTCTCGAGGGGAAATGGAGCCCATGGCAAAACTTTGTGTAATGGTATGACATATGAATGTGTCCTGCAACAAATCAAACCATAAAGAAAACAACCATTATTTAATATCTATTCTTTGTATTGTTTCCCTCCCAAATTTTATTGCATATTATTGGCCTCCATTTGGAAAAAGCAGGGCTTTGAAATTTTAAGACCACATCACCAAATCAGCTTGGATTTTGAGTGTTAAAGGAGCATTAAATCTATGAGTGTAGAAAATTCAAGAAGCAATCTTGAGATCATCTACTCTTTCCATTTTTAGATGGAGAAATTGAAGCCTAACAGATTAAATCACATTCACAACTAGAGATAAGTAAAGAAATAGAACCCAGGTTTCCTGATTCCCCATATAGCACTATTTCTACTACTCCACATAGGTTAAGTAATATATTCTGAAAAATACATTGATTTAGCACCCTGTAGTGTAAGGTCTAAAATTAAAGACCAATGTTGGTCTTGAATGGCCTAACTACACATTCCTTTCCCTCTTCATTCCTGCAGATAAGATCCCCTAGCCAAACAATCCTCCTTCTTAACAAGACCAGCACAGTTACTATTTATCCCTGTTTAGTGGTCTCAGTTCCCTGCTGGCCCATGGAATCATTCAAACAAGACAATCACATTCTTCTGCAGGAACTGGGGCTCACTCTACCCTGTTGACACAAAGGCTGCCTCCCACAGTCCCTAGGTGTTCACTCTGTTCCTATGTTGCCCTGTGTTGCATAGTTTGTTCTCCCTTCTTGGTCTGTGATCAATGATTAATAAACTTCAGTCTACCTCACTTGTCCATTGGTGGGTATTATGTGTTTGACCATCCCCATAACCCTAGAGTGGGACTCTCTCCCTCACCAATAGGTTGAAGAGGAGGCAGTTAAGACACATCCTTGAACAGGCATGGTGGCACATGCCTGTAATTCCAGCTACTTGGGAGGCTTAGGTAGGACGATCGCTTGAGCCCAGGAGTTTGGGGCTAGAGTGAGCTTTGATCACAACACTGCACACTAGCCTGGGCAACAGAGTGAGACCCTATCTCTAAAAAGAATAATAATTATAAAAATAAATAAGTAAATAAAACATACTCCTGGACATGAATACTATAAATCTTTACAGAAAGGGAAAATAATTCTAATTTAGAATTAGGAGACCAGGTACAAGTCCTCGTTCTACCACATATTGGCTGCATTATCCTTGAGTAAGTCACAAAATCTCTCTGAATTTGTTTTCAGGTTTTTGGATGTCACATCTAGTATTCTTTCTATTATACCATATGGCTTGAAACAACAATAGAAATACCTGAAGTGCTAATCGAACTGTATGATTAGTATCATAAAACGATGAATGAAATAGTTAAATTTTTGGATTTTCATTTGTGATGCCCAGTGGTTCTCAAATTGAATGTTCAAATCCCAAGAAGATCATGGACATGTGTTTTTTTGTGGATAGGCACTTCCTCTCTACAAAATAAAACTGATTTACAAGATGAAGATCAAGGACTTTCTACAAGATGAAACAGATTTACCTTCATGGGCTTTTCTACAACTCTTCTCTCCTAGATTTTAAGATGAGTTTAATAAAAGTAGGTAAAATTACGGAGTTCTAAATAAATGATAATTTGATGGCAGATATGTGGGACATTTATTTATTTATTTATTTACTTATTTTTGTTTGATAAATGAAATACAGGTTGGAGACTTAAAGAACTAAAGGCCTAGTGATCTGAAATTTTACAAATGCAATCATTTGTGAAAATCATAAAAGTTAGTTTTATTCCATCATTCACGTTTCTCATCTCTTTTAAATAAAGCTACTATTAGCCAAAAATCTAGGACTCATTTCTAAAAACAGCTTATTGAGTATAATATACATACCATGAATTCACCTATTTTAAGTATATAGTTCAATTAATTTCCCAAAGGAAATTTATTTGTGCAATTTCACTACAATCCAGTTTTAGAAGACTTATCTGATTCCTCTCTGCCTGCATCAGTAAGCCCTATTGACTCTATCTCTGTATCTTTGGGTTTCCTGACTTACCTCCCTCTTCATGTCTACAACCCTAGCACAAGCCACCATGATGTCTCATTTAGATTACTCTCATAGCCACATAACTGTTTGTGCTGATTTCATTCTTACCCCCTTATAATCCATGCTTCTTTCAGCAGCTGTCTCTTAAAAGTGCAAATCAAATCAGTCACTTCCCTGCTTAAAACACACCAATGGCTTCCCACTGAATGCAAAACTTCTCCCTCTGACCTTTGATACTTTTGCAGAATCTGATCCCAGCCTAACCTCTCACCTCTTAACCACTTTTCTCCTTGCTTTTTATGGTCAACCCCACAGATCTTGTTTATCTCCTGATTAAACACTGCCAAACTCTTTCCACCTCAAGACCTCTGTATTTGCTTTCCCCTGTGTCTGCTACTCTCTCCCAGATCTTTCCATGTCTATCTCCCCCACCTCCATTTTGTTACCCAGGTTTCTAATGTCTCTCACTCAGACTGGCCTTTCCCAATTCTCTAGCTATAAATTAACTTCTCCTGGTTATTGCCTATACTATTATCATTCATAACACTTATTCTTACCAATCCTAGCCTTCATTATCCGATAAGTTTTAACAAATTGTTTATTTGTTTATTATGTCTCTTCTGGTGAGAATATAAGTTTTGTGAAAGCAGGGACAATTTCTGTCTTCTTCTCCTATGTGTCCCTAGTGAACTGAAACAGTATGGAGTTCACAGTAGCTGCTCAAAAAGTATTTGTGAAGTGTGAAGTATTTGTGAAGTGAATTAATTAGTCAAAAGAACATAAACATCAGTCTGGGAGAGTTTGGAACAAAGTCAGGATTCCCCCAGAAACAGGTTTCCTAAGACGGAGAAAACACAAACAACTGGAATGGACGTATTACTGGAAGAGAGGAGAATCATCCCTCCATCCCTCCAGGTGGTTATTTATTTATTTGTTTGTTTTTGAGACGGGGTTTCACTCTTGTTGCCCAAGTTGGAGTGTGATGGTATGATCTTGGCTCACTGCCAAGCAATCTCCGCCTCCTGGGTTCAAGCGATTCTCCTGCCTCAGCCTCCCAAATAGCTGGGGTCACAGGCACATGTCACCACACCTGGCTAATTTTTTGTATTTTTAGTAGAATCACGGTCACCATGCTAGCTAGGCTGGTCTCGAACTCCTGACCTCAGGTGATCCATCCGCCTCTGCCTCCCAAAGTTCTGGGATTACAGGTGTTAGCCACTGCGCTCAGTCCCAGGTGGTTATTTTTACAATGGCCTTAATAAATAAATGAGATATCTATAGTGTGCTGCACCAAAGTTTGGAATCACTTATCCCACTTCTTCATCCTTGTTTCTACTTGTGATGTGGTTTGAATTTGTGTCCCTGCGCAAATATCATGTTGAATTAGAGGATCAGCCTGGTGGGAGGTGATTGGATCATGGGGCAGATTCCCAATTGCTGTTCTCATGAGTGAGTGAGTTCTCATGAGATCTGATGGTTTAAAAGTGTGTGGTACCTCCCCCTTAGTTCCCTCTCTCTCCTATTCTGCCATGGTAACAGAAGAGTTACCTGTTACCTCATGCCAAGGTGTTCCCCTTCACCTTCTGCCATGATTGTAAATTTCCTGAGGCCTCCCAGTCATGCATGCTTCCTGTGAAGCCTATAGAACTGTGGGTCAGCCGGGTGCGGTGGCTCATGCCTGTAATCCCAGCACTTTGGGAGGCCGAGGCGGGTGGATCATGAGGTCAGGAGATCAAGACCATCCTGGCTAGCATGATTAAACTCCGTCTCTACTAATACAAAAAAAAAAAAAAAAAAAAAATTAGCCAGGTGTGGTGGCAGGCGCCTGTAGTCCCAGCTACTCGGGTGGCTGAGGCAGGAGAATGGCGTGAACCTGGGAGGCGGAGCTTGCAGTGCGACAAGACCCCCCCACTACACTCCAGCCTGGGCAACTGAGCAAGACTCCATCTCAGGGAAAAAAAAAAAAAAAAAAAAAAGAACTGAATCAAGTAAATCTTTTCTCTTCATAAATTACCCAGTCTCAGGTAGTTATTTATAGCAGTGTGAAAACAGACTAATGCAACCTCTTTTTGCCATGTATCATTATTCCTATCATTTCATTCATTTTTTCTCCTCCTGAGCTTTCATTCTGCCCTTACCTCATACTGATCCTTTCTTCTGTCTCTCTCTAAACCATACTTTCCTCTCACATTCTCTCTTCTCTCAACTTTCTACTCCAGTTATCTTTATTTTCTCTTTGTTTTTATTCTCTCTCTTTGTATCTATTTAACTGAGATAATATATTTGAAAGTGTTCCTAAACTTCAACCTTCTATATAATGTTATTTCCTTACTTTATCTTTACTGATGTGGTTTGGTTCTGTGTCCCCAACCAAATCCCACCTTGAATTGTAATCCCCACATGTCAAGGGCGGGACCAGGTGGAGATAATTGGATCATAGGGGTGGTTTCCCTCCTGCTGCTTGGTGAAGAAGGTGCCTGCTTCTCTTTTGCCTTCTGTCATGATTATAAGTTTCCTGAGGCCTCCCCAGCAATGTGGAACTGTGTGTCAATTAAACATATTTCCTTTATAAATTACCCGGTCTTGGGTATTTCTTCATAGCAGTATGAGAATGGACTCATACACCTACTCTTAAACATTATACGCCATTTGTTCTTTAAGTCCTTATGGTATGTGTCTGCATTGTTCCTGTTCTCATGATAGTGAGCGAGTTCTCATGAGGTCTGATGGTTTAAAAATGTGTGGCATCTCCCCCTTTCCTCCCTCTCTCTCCTGCTCTGTCATGGTAAAATGTGCTTACTTTCCCTTCACCTTCTGCTATGATTGTAAGTATCCTAATATCTAATGTAATATGACTAAAATAAATCTACAGACTTCCCATCAATAAGACATACTTAACTTTTGTTTTCCATGTAATGGAGGTGAATCTCTGAGTTCTGTTCCCTTATAACAAATGGCACACATTGCAAGAGAGGTTACCAGATTCAAAATGTAATAATGCATTTGCAAGCAGAATAAAGCTAATTGGAATTAAACTCTTGGAAAGCAGGGAAGTTTTAAGGCTTTTCTAAAGACTTCAAGTCAATTTGAAACTATAAAATACTGTGTCTACATAACATAGTTTTAATAAACTCAACTCACTAAGGTATAAACTAAAAATATATTAATGTTCTAAAAGTCCAGTATTAAACAACAAATTACCGAATCAATCCTGTGTACCATATCGTATACTTGCAATGATTTATCCCATGTAACTCTCTCTCCAGTTTGGTATAGGAAATCAGATAGTTTAGCTGCTGATTCTGGAATTATCCCTTCAACACGATATCTACAGTTAACAAAATCAAGAAAATCCAAAGCTTACAAAGTTTAGTCTAAGCTGAAAATATAATACTTTCAAAGCATAAAGGTAGGCTAATTTAGCAAACAGCAATGAAGAAAACTTGAAGGTACTATCAGCAATTCAATACATTAATATTCAATTGGAAGTAGCAAGGTTTATTTAAATATGCATTGCAATAAATACCTTATTTCAAAATTCATCTTTCTATAAGTAGGCTATTAGTTATTAAGTTTTTGGGGAGTCAAAAGTTACAATGGGAATTTTGCACGGTGGGTTGGCACCCCTAACGCCCACATTGTTCAAGGGTCAACTGTAATGCTTTATTGAAACACAGCCACACTCATTCATTTACATGTTAACTCTGGGTGCTCCTGTGCTATAATGACAGAGATGAGTAGTTGCAAGAGACCATATGAGTTGCAAAGCCTAAAGTATTTACTCTCTGTCCCTCTACTGAAAAACTTTGCCAACCCCTGATTTAGGGTGTCCACTCAGTGGCTAATCTTTCATTTTCCAGTCACTTTGTAAAGGTAAGAAAAGTACAAATTACAGTTATATTATATGGCTGTAAGGCAGAAATTATTTTTTTGTTCATGAACAATTAGAAGGTTAATAGCTGCATAAAACTAATAGCAACAAAGAAACAAAGAGGACCAGCCAGAAGTTTAACAGAGAGAAGCGGAGAACATACAGCTAAACTGACCCACTAAGAGCACACTCATCCCTGGGGTCTGGATGGCTGTGTTTATGCACAGGCTCTCCTACTCAGTACCAATCAGGATAAGATGTAATGCAGACCTGTAAGTATTCCCCAAGTCACATTCAGATTGATTAGCAAAGAGCTGATGCCTTACTGACTCAGGCACATAAGTATAGTACAACCTTTGATGCATCACTGACGGGAAAATAATCTATTCTATCCACTGTAAAATAAAATATACTCATAGCTGGGTCTAGAAGACTGTGTATGCTGAAGGCTGCACCCTCTGAGGAGAGACTGGTGACAAAACTTCCAAGCTACCAGTCTCTGGCTAAATCCAGAGCAAAACCACAAAACTCCCTGAATTACAAAAGCAGTCTTCAATCCACATACATATTTGACAGTAGAAGGTAAAAATTACCACAAAATGGCTTATGTTGACCAAGGAGTGATCCATGGGAAGCCAGGCTAAAAGATAACTGCAAGTAAAAAGTCAGAGCAGAGATATCAGAGGCTACAGGCTGTGGGGGAAACAGACTTCACAGAATTAGTCCAGTTAAATCACCAAACAGATAAACAAATGATCAAACTCATAACCACAAACCCAGGATGGGTGGATGGCGTCAGTATCCAGAGTTGCTACAATATTTTACCTAAAACGTTGTTTTCAACAAAAAACTGTGAGTCATGCAAAAAAACATGAAAAGCGCGACCTATACTTAGGAAAAACAGCAAACAGGAGAAACTACATTTTAGGGGGCCTTATCACATAAAGATGTTCGAATTATCATGTAAAAAATTTGGATGGGTGCAGTGGCTCACTCCTGTAATTCCAGCACTTTGGGAGGTCGAGGCAGGTGGATCATGAGGTCAAGAGATCGAGAGCATCCTGGCCAATATGGTGAAACCCTGTCTCTACTAAAAATACAAAAATTAGCTGGGTGTTCTGTCATGTTCCTGTAGTCTCAGCTACTTGAGAGGCTGAGGCAGAAGAATCGCTTGAACCCGGGAAGCAGAGGTTGCAGTGAGCTGAGATCACGCCACTGCACTCCAGCCTGGTGACAGAGTAAGACTCCATCTAAAAAAAAAAACAAACTAAGAGCAATGATTGTAAATATGTTCAAAGAATTAAGGAAAGCAGGCAAAAAAAAAAAAAAAAAAAAAGAGAAAAATAAACAGTGCCTCAGAGAAATGTGATATGCCATTAAACACATCAACATACACATTTTGAGAGTACCAGAAGGAAAGAACAGACACTGCACTCCAGCCTGGATAAGAGAGTGAGACCCATCTCTAAAAACAAGAGAGGATAGAGAAAAAGAAAAATACGCACAAAAATAAAGAAATAAAATAATAACTAAAATTTCTACAAATTTGTAGGAAAACACTACATTCAAGAAGTTCATTGAATTCTAAGTAGTACAGGTGGAAAAACATCCACCTCCAGATATATCATAGTCAAAAACCTGAACATGAAAATAAAGTCTTGAAAGCAGTTAAAAAAAAAAAGGCATTACATAGAAGGGAACCATAATAAGACTGACAGCTGGCATGTCATTAGAAACAATGGAGGCCAGAAGGAAGTAAATGACATTTAAAGAGTTGAAGAAAAAAAGCTACCAAAAAAGAATTATATATCCAGCCAAGTTATCTTTCAAAAATAAAGGTTAAACAAAGACATTCTGAGATAAAGAAAAACTGAGAGAATTTATTGGTAGTAGTCCTGCCTTATAAAAAATACTAAAGGGAAGTTTTTCAGGCGAAAGGAAGAGACACAAAATAGTAATTCAAATCCTTACAAATAAAGAGTTACAGTAACAATAGTGTGTAGCTAATGTTACAAGACAGTATAATTAAATATTTCTTCCCCTTTCTTCTATTAACTGATTAAAGACAATTTCATAAAACAATAGCGATAACATTTTATTGGGCTTATAACATATAGATATAATTAACAATAAACACAACAGAGGGGGATGGAAATAAAGCTATATTTGAATAAAAAAATAACAGCAGATAGTAAGTCAAATCCATAGAAAGAAATGAAGAGAACCAGAAATGGTAAATAAGAAAGAACATATTTCTACAGCTATATTCCTATATAGATGTATTCTTACAGATATATATGTGTATTTAGATGGGTAAGACAGAAATATCTTTAATGATGTTTGTATTCTCCTATTAACTTCTTTAAAATATAATATATAAAGCAATAATTATAACAATATGGTATTTGTAACATATGTAGACATAATATGTACAACAAAAAACAGTACAAAATGTTGGGGAAGGGGCTGGAACTATATAGAAGTAAAGCTTTTATATCTTAGTGGAATTAAGTTTGTATACATCTGCAGTAGATTCTGATGAGTTAAAATATATATTGTAGCTCCTAGAGTTATTACTGAGAAAATAACCAAAAAATGTAGTTCAAAAAATTATTGGCCGGGCGCGGTGGCTCAAGCCTGTAATCCCAGCACTTTGGGAGGCTGAGACGGGCGGATCACGAGGTCAGGAGATCGAGACCATCCTGGCTAACACGGTGAAACCCCGTCTCTACTAAAAAATACAAAAAACTAGCCGGGCGAGGTGGCGGGCGCCTGTAGCCCCAGCTACTCGGGAGGCTGAGGCAGGAGAATGGCGTGAACCCAGGAGGCGGAGCTTGCAGTGAGCTGAGATCCGGCCACTGCACTCCAGCCTGGGCGACAGAGCGAGACTCCGTCTCAAAAAAAAAAAAAAAAAAAATTATTAAAGGAATTAAAGATGTTACACTTGACAAAGCCTACTTAATACAAAAGAAGATAGTAAAAGAACAGAGGAACAAAATAGTCATGAGACATACAGAAAACAAAATAAATTTTTGAAATACAGGAAAAATGACAGACATAAATACAACCATATAACAATAACATTAGGTACGACTGGATATGACACACATAAATACAACCACATAACAATAACATTAGGTGTGACTGGATTAAACAAGCCAATCAGAAGGTAGAGATTGTAGACAGTTCAAGCCATTCTCCTGCCTCAGCCTCCCAAGTAGCTGGGACTACAGGCGCCCACCATCACGCCCAGCTAATTTTTTGTGTTTTTAGTAGAGACGGATTTCACCGTGTTAGCCAGGATGGTCTCGATCTCCGGACCTCATGATCCGCCCACCTCGGCCTCCTAAAGTGCTGGGATTACAGGTGTGAGCCACCGCGCCAGGCCCAGGTCATGTTCAATAGTGAACGAAACAATCAGAAGAAAATCAGCAAGAATATCGAAGACTTGAACAACACTAGATCTAAGAGACACCTATGGAATACTCCTAAAAATAGCGGAATACACATTCTTCTCCAGTGCATCTGGTACATTCTCCAAGAGAGACCATCACTCAGGCAATGAAACAAGTCTCAAATTCAAGGATTGAAATTTTACACAGTATTTTTTTCCATCACAGTGGAATTAAATTTTAACAACAGAAATTTGGGAAACTCACAAATATGTAGAAATTAAACAAAACATTCTTAAATAACCAATAAGTCAAAGAAGAAAAATTAAGTCAAAGAAAAATTAGAGAATAATTTGAGATAAATAAAAATGAAAACCCAGCATGCCAAAACTTACAGGATGCTGCAAAAGCAGTACTTACAGGAAAATTTTTAGTTGTAAATGTCTATTTTTTTTTTAAAAAAAAAGAAGTTCTGAAATCAATAACCTAGCCTTTAATTTTAGGAAACTAGAAAAAGAAGAGCAACCTAAACCCAAAGCTAGCAGAAGGCAGGAAATAATAAGGATTACAGTAGAAAGTACTGAAATTGAGAATAGAAAAATAAGAAAATCAACAAAAACACAAGTTGTATCTCTGAAAAAGATAAACAGAATTGATAAATGTTTAGCTAGATGGACTAAGCAAAAAAAGAGAATAGACTCAACTAAAATCAAGACTGAAAGTGAGGACTACTGACCCTATACAAACAAAAAGGGTTGTAAGAGAATAATGATGTGTCAACAAATTAGATAGCTTAGATGAAAGGGACAACATCCTAGAAAAGCACAAATTACTGAAACTACTTTAAGAAGCAATAGAACATCTCAATTATCTATAACAAGACAGAGATTGAATTAGTAATCCAAATAATCCCCATAAAAAGAGCCCATGCTCAGATGGCTTCACCGATGAATCTGATCAAACATTTAAAGAAAAATTTTTACGTAAATTCTTCACAAACTATTTCAGAAAATAAAAGAGGAGGAAACATTTCCCAAACAAATTTTAGCTTGATATCAAAACCAGATAAAGACATCATAAAAAAAACTATATCCCAGTATCTCTTATGAATATATATGCAAAAACCTTCAACAAAGTACTAGCCTACCAAATCTAGCAATGTATAAAAAGGATTATAAACCATGACTAAACGGGATTTATCCTAGAATGCAAGGTTGGTTTACCCTATGAATTATCAATTATTATAATACACAATTTTAACAGGCTAAATAACAAACCCACATCATTTCAATCGATATCCAACACCCATTCAGGATAAAGCATTCATAAAATGAGGGGTATAGGGAAATGTCCTCAACTTGATAAAGGGCATCTATGAAAAATCCACTGCTGCCGGGCGCGGTGGCTCAAGCCTGTAATCCCAGCATTTTGGGAGGCCGAGATGGGCGGATCACGAGGTCAGGAGATGAGACCATCCTGCCTAACACGGTGAAACCCCGTCTCTACTAAAAATACAAAAAATTAGCCGGGTGCAGTGGCTGGTGCCTGTAGTCCCAGCTACACCAGAGGCTGAGGCAGGAGAACAGCGTGAAACCGGGAGGCGGAGTTTGCAGTGAGCCAAGATTGTGCCACTGCACTCCAGCCTGGGCGACAGAGCGAGACTCCATCTCAAAAAAAAAAAAAAAAAAAAAAAAAGAAAAAGAAAAAAGAAAAATCCACTACTACTAACATCATACTTAATGGTGAAAAACTAAATACTTTTCTATTAAGATCAGGAATAAGACAAGGATGTCCACTCTTGTCACTGCTATTAAACATTGTCCTGGAGGTACTAACCCAGGCAGTTAGGTTAGGAAAAGAAATAAAAGTTATCCAGATTGGAAAGGAAGAAGTCAAACTCTTCATGACATGATTTTTATATACAGAAAAAACAACAGAATTCACTAAAGTAATACAACTAACAAGTCCAGTAATGCTTCAGGATACAAGATCAATATACAAAAATCAATTTTATTTCTATATACTAGGATTAAAAATTTTTAAAAAGTAATTCAGAAAACAATTCCATTTACAATAACATCGAAAAGATTAAAGCCTTGAAATAAATTTAACAAAAGTCATTGAATGGTGTTAGAGTAAAATAAAAAAAAAAAAAAGAAAAAGTTTAAGATATATACTGAAACTCATAAAACATTTTGAAAGAAGTTAGAGAAGCTCAAAATAAACAGAGACATCCTATGTTCAGGTATTGGAAGACTCAATATTTTTAAAATGGCAATAACTCTCCAAATTGAACTACAGAGTCAAAGCATCTTTGTTAAAATCCCAGCTGACTTTTTTCTTGAGATGGAGTCTTGCTCTGTTGCCCAGGCTGGAGTGTCTAAAATTCACATGGAAATGCAGGGGAACCAGTATAGCCAAGACAGTCTTGAAAAAGAGAAAAGTTGGAGGACTCACACTTCTTAATTTCAAAACTTACTAAAAGGCTATAGTAATGAAGGTTGTGTGGTATTGACATAAGGATAGACATAGAGATCAATTGAATATAATTGAGCACCCAAAGGAAACTCCTAACGTATATGGTCAATTGATTTTTGACAAAGGAGCCTAAACAATGTAATGAGGAAAGAAGAATCTGCAACAAATAGTGCTGGGACAATTGGATATTTACATGCAAAGACATTGAATTGGATTCCTACCTCACACCATACAGAAAATTAACTCAAACTGATCACAACAGATCTTTATGTAAGAAATAAAACCATAGATTCCTAGGGATAAATCTTTGTGACTGTGGGTCAGACAATTAGTTCTTGGATTCAACACCAACAGAACAAATAACACAACAGAAGACTGATAAATTGAACTTCAACAAAATTTGTAAAAATTGTGCTTCAAAGGACACCATCAAGAAAGTGAGAAGACAACCTACAGAATGGGAGAAAATAGTTGCAAATCATATATGTGATACTAAAGTCATATCCAGAATGTATAAATAATTCTTCCAACTCAACAATAAAAAAAAACCCAGTTTTTAAAAAAAGAGTTTGGATAAATATTTATCTAAAGAAGATATATGAATGGTGAATATGCATGTAATAAGAAGCTTATGGTCACAAGTCATTAAGGACATGCAAATCAAATCCACAATGAGATACCATTACATACCCAACTAGGATAGCTATAATCAAGAAGACAGATATGAAAAATGTTGCTGAAGAGGTGGAGAAATTGGAACCACTGCTGTTAGGAATATAAAATGGTACGGCCACTCTCTAAAATGGTCTGGTAGTTCTTCAAAATATTAAACATAGAATTGCCATATGATCTAGCAATTCTAGTCCTAGATCTATAGCCAAGAGAAATAAAAATATATGTCCACACAAAAATGTGTACACAAATTTCATAGCAGCATTATTTATAATACCTAAAAGATGGAAGCTAAATGTATATTCACTGATGAATAGATAAACCAATGTGGCATATCCGTACCATAGAACATTATTCTGCAATAAAAAGAAATGACGTACTGACACAAGCTGCAACATGGATGAACCTCAAAAACATGATAAAAGATTTTGTGAAAGAAGCAAGTCACAAAAGATCACATAGCATATGATCTCCTTTATGACATGTCCAGAATAGGCAAATATAAAAGGCAGAAACTGTCACCTAGTCACCTGGGGCTGGGGTGAATTGGATAATGGGAAGTAAATGCTAGTAGGCACAAGTTTCTTTCTGGGTGAGGAGAATGTTCTAAATGAAATTATGGTGATCCTGGTACAACTCTGTATATATACTAACAAACACAGAATTGTACACTTAAAGTAGGTGAAATTTAGGGTACATAAATTATCTCAATAAAATTGTTAAAAATGAATTAGTTCCACAAGTTCTTTTTTCTGAATTAGAGAATGACACTAGATTTATTTCTTATCTAATCTATTGCATAAAAACAATTACAACAAAAATTCTTAATGTCTCTAGAGTAGGTAGAAAACCTATATTTTATCTAAATAACTTGCTCTAACCTGCAAACCAAAATAAGATGATTCAGTAATTTGTAAACTAGTCATCAGTAATTATTTTGTTATCATATCTCTTAATTATCAATTTGTATTTATTCATTATAAATATATTTCCCAATTTCCTGCTCTGCCCACACCCAGTATTAATTATAAACCAGCTGATGTTAATGGTGGAGTTATTGATGATACTGATGTTACTGATTTTTTATTTGTGAAATAGAGAATTGTGTGAAATGACCTAATATAAACCCCAAATTCTATTTTTAAAATAGTGCTACAATATTCATCATTGAACAACATAACTTTTTGTTCCTTAAGTTTTTCATAAAATGGAATGGCAGCAGAGTTTGAACAACACTTTCCAAATTATTATATTAATAATATCTGAATTATTTTTGTAGTTAAGAAAAATTTTAAGTTTGGGAAGATACTGAACCAGGTTTAAGAAGATATTAAACTGGGGGGTTTTTCATTGTTCCTCCAAATATATCTACACATTATGTAGAACAGGATGAATCCTGAGCTGTTAGAACTCTTTATTTTGGTCACAGCAACTTTATTAATTACATTTGTTACTTAAAAAATGTTTAACCTGTGATATGGTTTGGTTCTGTATCCCCACCCAAATCTCATCTTGAATTGTAGCTCTCATAATTCCCATGTGTTGTAGGGAGACCTGGTGGAAGATAATTGAATCACGGAGGCGGTTTCCCCCATACTGTTCTTGTGGTAGTGAATAAGTCTCATGAGAGCTGATGTTTTTTATAAGGGGTTTCCCCTTTCACTTGTCTCTCAATCCTCTCTTGTCTGCTGCCATGTAAGACATGACTTTCACCTTCTCCCATGATTATGAGACCTCCCCAACTACATGGAACTGTGAGTCCATTAAACCTCTTTCTTTGGTAAACTGCCCAGTCTTGGGTATGTCTTTATCAGTAGTGTGAAAATGAACTAATACAACCTGTTTAAACCTGAATGCTTTAATTTATAAAACTTACAAACTGTCTCACACATCTGCCTCAGAAGGTAGAATAGAGGATTAAATGTAGTGGTGGTAATGATGGTGGTAATAAGTAGTAATGATGGAGGAGAAAGTAGTACGCTAAACAAGCATGAAATGCATAAAGACAGAAAACGTACATTCTCCTAGAATCCATCTCTGGAAACTCTGCCTTCATTATTCCACAGATACATCTGACAGTTTTGATGAGGTCAGAGAGAATTATGATTAAGAAAGTACAGCCTCTGAGGTAAAGTCTTGGTGTCTAAGTTTTTGTCTCACTAACACTAACTAGGTGACTTGGAGATAGTAACTTACACAGGCTCTTATCTATTTGTAAAATGGGGAAAATAACAGTGCTTACATTGTGGGAAATATGAAAAATACATTTAGAAAATGAAAGAAAAGTATTTAGCATAGTGCCTGACATATAGTAAGACATTACTGTTCACTGCTTCTAACACTGAGAGAAATGTGTAGACCCGTGTGCTGGTAGGTCTATATTTCATTCCTTAAGAGCAGAAAGGAATGAAATTCCAACCAAAGATCTGCCCCTCTTTCAGGCAAATGCTTAAAGCTAACCACAAAAGGCCCTTTTTGAGTGGCAAATTATTAAGACAAGGCATAAGTGTTGAAAAATTATCTTGAGTTTTCTTTGTACTGCAGTTATAAAATATATAACTTTCCATTTGGTAGCCAGTATAATATAACTAAAGTCCATACATTCATTCAATAAATATTTATTGAGTGTCTTAGTGAGAGACACTGTTCTAGTGCTAGGGATACTGCAGTGAACACAAGTGATTTATCTCTAGTCTGGTGACTATTAAAGTTAGTGTCCTCATCAAGTTTGTATTCTAATAAGAGAGACATATAATACATAAGAAAACAAAGAAAATAAATTTCATATAGTGAAAAGTGCTATGAAGAAGATAATAGCAGAACAGTGTAGTTAATAGAGGTTGAGTGTGTGTCTATTTGGAAACTTTGGCCATGTGGCTAGGGTCATTCTGAAGAGGAGACAATGAAACTGAAATCTTGAAAATAAACATGACATTAGCCTTGGAAACATTTTGGGAAATAGCTTGCCAGGCAAGAGAAGAGCAACTAAAAAGGCTCTGAGATGGGTTTAAGTTCAGTGCATTCAAACAACAGAAGTTCATTGTGGCTGTAACACAGGGACAATGAAGAGAAGTGGTCAGAAATGAGGTCAGAGAGGTTAGCAGGGCCCAGATAGTTACCTGCAGGTCATGATAAAATCTTTGGACTTATTTCAATAGGTTTTGGGGAAACAGGTGGTTTTTGGCTACATGGATAAATTCTTTGGTGGTAATTTCTTGAGATTTTGGTGCACCCATCACCTGAGCAGTGTACACGGTACCCAATGTGTAGTCTTTTATCCATCATCCTCCTCTCACCCTTTCCCTGGAGTCCCCAAAGTCTATTATATCATTCTTATGCCTTTGTGTTATCATAGCTTAGCTTTCATTTATAGGTGGGAAAATATGATGTTTGGTTTTCCATTCCTGAGTTACTTCACTTAGAATAATGGTCTCCAACTCCATTCGGGTTGCTCTGAATGTCATTATTTTGTTACTTTTTATAACTGAGTAGTGTTCCATAGTTTATATATACCACATTTTCTTTATCCACTAATTGGTTCCATATAATTGCAATTGCAAATTGTGCTGCTATAAGCATGTGTGTGCATGTGTCTTTTTCATATAATGAGTTCTTTTCCTCTGCATACATACCCAGTAGTGGGGTTGCTGGATCAAATGGTAGTTCTACTCTTAGTTCTTCAAGGAATCTCCATACTGTTTTCTACAGTGGTTGTACTAATTTACATTCCCACCAGCAGTGTAAAAGTGTTCCCTTTTTACATCCATGACAAAATGCATTATTTTTTGATTTTTAAATTATGTCCATTCTTGCAGGGGTAAGATGGTATCTCATTGTGGTTTTAATTTTCACTCCCTTGGTAATTAGTGACATTGAGCATTTTTTTTTTTATATGTTTGTTGGCCATTTGTATATCTTTTTTTGAGAATTGTCTATTCATGTCCTTTGACTACTTTTTGGTGGGATTATTTGTTTCTTACTTGCTGATTTGAGTTCTTATAGATTCTGGATATTAGTCTTTTGTTGGATGTATAGTTTGTGAATATTTTCCCCCATTCTGTGGGTTATCTGTTTACTCTGCTGATTATTTCTTTTGCTATGCAGAAGGCTTTTAGTTTAATTAAGTCCCATCTATTTATTTTTGGTTTTGTTGCATTTGCTTTTGAGTTCTTGGTGATGAACTTTTTGCCTAAGCCAATGTCTAGAAGAGTTTTTCCAGTATTATTTTCTAGAGTTTTCATGGTTTCAGGTCTTAAATTTAAGTCTTTGATCCATCTTTAGTACATTTTTGTAAATGATAAGGGATGAAGATCCAGTTTCATTTTTCTACATGTAGCTTGCCAATTATCCCAGCACCATTTGTTGAATAGGGTGTTCTTTCCCCACTTTATGTTTTTGTTTGCTTTGTTGTGGATCAGTTGGCTGTGAGTATTTGGCTTTATTTCTGTGTTCTCTATTCCGTTCCATTGGTCTACGTGCCTGCTTTTATACTAGTCCCATGGTATTTGGCAACTAGAGCCTTGTAGAATAGTTTGAAGTTGGTTAATGTGGTGCCTCCAGATTTATTCTTTTTGCTAAGTTTTGCTTTGGCTATGTGGATTCTTTTTTGGTTCCATACGAATTTTAGGATTTTTTTTTCTAGTTCTATGAAGAATGATGATGGGACTTTGTTGGGAATTGCATTGAATCTGTGGACTGCTTTTGGCAGTAGGGTCATTTTCACAATACTGATTCTACTCATCCATGAGCATGGGATGTGTTTCCATTTGTTTGTGTAGTCAATGATTTCTTTCAGCAGTGTTCTGCAGTTTTCCTTGTAGAGATCTCCCACCCTCCTTGGTTAGATATATTTTTAAGTATTTCTTTTTTTGCAGTGACTGAAAATGGTGTTGAATTCTTTATTTCATTCTCAGCTTGGTCATTGTTGCTGCATAGCAGTGCTACTGATTTGTGTATACTGACTTTGTATCCTGCAACTTTATTCAATTATGAGATCTAGGACCTTTTTGGATGAGTCATTAGGGTTTTATAGGTGTACAATCATATCATTGATCAACAGTGACAGTCTGTCTTCCTCTTTACCCATTTGCATGATTGCTCTGGCTAGGACTTCCAGTACTATGTTGAATAGAAGTGGTGAAAATGGGCATCCTTTTCTGTTCCAGTTTACAGGAGGAATGCTTTCAACTTTTCCCTGTTCAGTATAATGTTGACTGTGGGTTTATTATAGATGGCTTTTATTACTTTGAGGAAAGTTCCTTCTATGACTATTTTGTTGAAGATTTTAATCATAAAGGGATGCTGAATTTTGTCCAGTGCTTTTTCTGCATCTATTGAGATGATCAAAATTTTTGTTTTTAATTTTGCTTATGTGATGTATCACATTTATTGACTTGGGTATGTTAAACCATCCCTGCATCCTGGGTATGAAATGCATTCGATCATGGTATATACCATCTTTTTGATATACTGTTGGATATGGCTAGCTAGTATTTTCTTGAGGATTTTTGCATTTGTGTTAATCAGGAATATTGGTCTTTTTTTTAATGTCTTTTCCTGGTTTTGTTATTAGGGTGATACTGGCCTCATGGAATGAAGGGAGGATTCCTTCTTCTCTATCTTTTGGAATAGTTTCAGTAAGATCATACCAATTTTCTGTGAATGTCTGAAAAAATTCAGCTGTGAATCCATCTCATTCTGGACTTTTTTGTTGGCAATTAAAAAAATACTGTTTCAATCTTGCTACTTGTTATTGTTTTTTTTTTCTTTCAGATTTTCTATTTCTTCCTGATTTAATCTAGGATGGTTGTATTTTTTCCCAGAATTTATTGATCTCCTCTATTTTCTAGCTTGTGCCTGTAAAGGCATTCACAGGAGCCCTGAATGATCTTTTTGTATTTCTGTAGTATCGGCTGTAATATCTCCCATTTCATTTCTAATTGAGCTTATTTGGATCTTCTCTCTTCTTTTCTTGGTTAATCTTACCAATGGTCTGTCAATTTTTTCTTTTCAAAGAACTAGCTTTTTGTTTCATTTATCCTTTGTAATTTTTTTTGTCCCAATTTCATTGACTTTTGCTTTTATTTTTGTTATTTTTTTCTTCTGCTGTGTTTGTGTTTGGCTTATTCATGTTTCTCTAGTTCCTTGAGGTGTGAGCTTAGAGTGTCTATTTGTGCTCTTTCAGGCTTTCTAATGTAGGCATTTAATGCTATATACTTTCCTCTTAGCATCACCCAGAGGTTTTGATAAGTTGTGTCACTATTATTGTTCAGTTCAAATAATTTTAAAATTTCCATCTTGATGTCATTGGTGACTCAAAGATCGTTCAAGAGCAGATTATTTAATTTCTATGTATTTGCACAGTTTTAGGGTTCCTTTTGGAATTAATTTCCAGTTTTATACCACTATGGTGTGAGAGGATATTTGATGTAATTTTGATTTTCTTAAATTTATTGACACTTGTTTTATGACCTATCATATGGTCTATCTTAGAGAATGTTCCATGTGCTGATGAAAAGAACACATATTCTGCAGTTGTTGGGTAGAATTTTCTGTAAATAAGGCCGGGCGTGGTGGCTCACGCCTGTAATCCCAGCACTTTGGGAGGCCGAGGCGGGTGGATCACAAGGTCAGGAGATCGAGACCATCCTGGCTAAAATGGTGAAACCCCGTCTCTACTAAAAATACAAAAAAAATTAGCCGGGCGCGGTGGCAGGCACCTGTAGTCCCAGCTACTCAGGAGGCTGAGGCAGGAGAATGGCAGGAACCCGGGAGGCAGAGCTTGCAGTGAGCCGAGATCGCGCCACTGCACTCCAGCCTGGGGGACAGAGCAAGACTCTGTCTCAAAAAAAAAAAAAAAAAAAAAAAAAAAAAAAAAAAAAAAGAATTTTCTGTAAATATCTGTTAAGTCTATTTGTTACATGCTACTAGTTTAAGCCCATTGTCTCCTTGTTGACTTTCTGTCTGGATGACCTATCTAGTGCTATCAGTGGAGTATTGAAATCTCCCACTATTATTGTGCTGCTGTCTATCTTGTATCTTAGGTCTAGTAGTAATTGTCTTATAAATGTGGGAGTTCCAGTGTTAGGTGTGTATATATTTAGGATTGTGATATTTTCCTATTAGACTAATCCTTTTATTATTATACAATGTCCCTCTTTGTATCTTAAAGCTGTTTTTGCTTTAAAGTCTGTTTTTTTCTGATATAAGAATAGCTATTCCTGCTGCTTTTGGTTTTCATTTGCATGGAATATCTTTTTCCACCCCTTTACCTTAATTTTATGTGAGACCTTATGTGTTAGGTCTCTTGAAGACAGCAGATACTTGGTTGATAAATTTTTGTCCTTTCTGAATTCTGTATTTTTTCAGTGAAGCATTTGAAACATTTACATTCAATGTTAGTACTGAGATGTGAAGTAATGTTCTATTCATCATGCTAGTTATTGTTTTAATACCTTTTTTGGTGTGTGTGTATGTTATTGTTTTATAGGCCCTGTGAGATTTATGCTTTAAGGAAGTCCTATTTTGGTGTATTTCAAGGTTTTGTTTCAAGATTTAGAACTCCTTATAGCATTTCTTGTAGTGCTGGCTTGGTAGTGGCAAATTCTCTCAGCATTTGTTTGTCTGAAAAAGACTTCAGCTGTCCTTCATTTATGAAGCTAACTTGTGCTGGATACAAAATTCTTGGCTGACAATTATTTTGTTTCAGGAGGCTAAAGATGGGACAACAATTCCTTCTGGCTTGGAAGGTTTCTGCTGAAATATCTGCTGTTAATCTGATAGGTTTTCCTTTATAGGTTATCTGATGCTTTTGTCTCACAGCTCTTAAGATTTTTTCCTTCATTTTGACTTTAGATAACCTAATGACTATATGCTTAGGTGATGATCTTTTTGCAATGAATTTTCCAGGTGTTCTTTGAGCTTCTCATATTTGGATGTATAGATCTCTAGCAAGGCCAGGGAAGTTTTTCTCAATTATTCCCTCAAATAAGTTTTGCAAACTTTTAGATTTCTCTTCTTCCTCAGGAACACCAATTATTCTTAGGTTTGGCCATTTAACATAATTCCAAATACCTTGGAGGCTTTGTCCATTTTTTTTGTTTTTTGTTTCTTTGAGACAAGGTCTCACTCTGTCACCCAGGCTGGAGTGCAGTGGTGTGATCTTGGTTCATTGCAACCTCCACCTTCCAAGGTCAAGTGATCCTCCCATCTCAGCTTCTCAAGCAGCTGGGACCACAGGCATCCACTACCATGCCCAGCTAATATTCTGTATTTTTACTAGAGATAGGTTTCGCCATGTTGCCCAGGCTGGTCTCAAACTCCTGAGTTCAGGTGATCCACCCACCTCAGCCTCCCAAAATGCTGGGATTATGGGTGTGAGCCACTGTGCCTGGTCCCAGCTTTTAAAAATTCTTTTTTTCTGTGTCTTTGTCTGATTGGGTTAATTTGAAAGGCTTGTCTTTGAGATCTGAAGTTCTTTCTTCTACTTGTTCTAGTCTGTTGTTGAAACTTTCCAGTACATTTTGTATTTCTCTGTGTCTTTCATTTCCAGAAGTTGTGATTTTTTTTATGCTATCTATTTCTCTGGAGATTTTTTCATCCATTTCCTGTATTTTTGAAAAAATTTCTTTAAGTTGCTTTTCATCTTTCTCTGGTATCTCCTTGAGTAGCTTAATAATCAACCTTCTGAATTCTTTATATGGCAACCCACAGATTTCTTCTTGGGTTGGATCCATTGCTAGAGAGCTGGTATGATCTTTTGGAGGTGTTATAGAACCCTGTTTTGTCAGATTACCAGAATTACTTTTTTTGTTTCTTCTTATTTGGGTCTACTATTTCAGTGGAATGCTCTGGAACTTAAAAGCCTGTTGTTCAGATTGTCTAGTCCCAAGAGGTGATCCCTTGATATGGTGATCTCCCCCTTACCCTAGGGATGGGGCTTCCTGAGAGCCAGATTGCAGTGATTGTTATTGCTTTTCTTGGTCCAGCCACCCAGCAGGGCTACAAGGCTCTGGGCTGTGACTGGGGAATGTCTGTTAAGAGGCCTGTAATGTGATCAGTCTTCAGGTCTGCCAGCCATAGATACCACATCTGCTCTGGTGGAAGTGGCAGGGAAGTAAAGTAGACTTTGTGAGAGTCCTTAGTTATAGATATGTTTCAGGTGCTGGCTTTCTCAAATGCTGGTTATGGTGCAGTGAAGTTGTCATGTGGATGCACTCAGGACCTCTGGTTAGACAGGATGTTCCAGGAACATCCTGGAAGTAGCTCTTGTCTTCCCCTAGGATAAGGGTTATACTGTCATGAGTTGCTGTAATGGCCTTAGTTGGCCCCCAGCCAGGAGGTGGTGCTTTCAAGAGAGCACCAGTAGTAGGGGGATCTAAGCTTGCCCTAAGTTGGCCAGGTTATGTATTTTGGTTTCTCAGGCAATGGGCAGGGCCATAAAGCTCTCAAGAGTTTCTGTCTTTTGTGTTCGATTACCAGGGGGGAGGAATACCATAAGGTGGGGTCAGGATTAGGCAGATCTGGCCTCAGACTCTCCTTGGGAAGGGCTTGCTGTGGCCACTATGGGGAATAGGGGGGTGGTCCTCAGCCAATGGGGTTATGTTATAGAGGCAACTGTGGCTGCCTCCTGCGGTGTCATATAGTTTGGCAGAGAAATAAGTGATAGCAGGTAGGAAGGGTCTCACCCAGCTCCCACGCAGTTGGTGAGGCCGGTCTTACTCCCATAGTGCCCTACTCGGACTTTGCCCCAGGTCATGAGCTTCCCTGCTAAGAAGGTAAGCAAGGTTTTTGGAACTTGCCCCTCCCTGCCTGCCCACTCCGTTGGTGGTGACTCCCACACTTGTATCTGTAGCAGTTCCCATTTGCAGCACTCCGGGCGGCCCCAACCCCACTGATTCTGCTCAAGAAAATTTTTGCCTCATCAAAATTATTACTAATTTCAGTTGGGAGTTTCTTTCACCCTGTGACCCCTCCCTAATTCCACTGGCTGCCTTCTCTGAGGGCCCCTGTGACATATAGTCATGGATGGCTTCCCTGGGCTCAAGCTGGACACTGAGAGTGCCTGCAAAGCACTTCCTGCCACTGCTTTTGCTTTTATATTTCACTCAGCTTCTTAAATCCATTTCATCTCTAGGTATGGTTATATCCCTCTCCCATGATCTGGATTTTCAGATTCCCCAGTGGGGATGTGTGTTTGGAGGCAGGTTTTCCCCCTCCCACACTTTGGGAACTCACAGTTTTTCACCTGTCTCATGGAATTTGCAGCGGCGTGCTGCTTCTTTCAAAGGTCTGTGTATTCCTTTGGTTTTCTTGGTATGTTCCTGCAGTAGTTCTTGGAGCACAAGTTCATGGTATGAGACCCCACAGGCTGTTCTGTATGTCCAAGTGGGAGCTGCATATTAGCCCTGCCTCCTATCCACCATCTTATCCCAAAGTCTCAGTTTGCAGAATTCTTCTGGACTTTTAGATACAATGGGATACCTTTAGAAGATTTTAGGCAGCAAAGTGACACAATCTGAATGGTAATTTTAAAAATATACTTTGGCCATTGTGTGAAGAGTGGGATGTAGTTGAATAAGAGTAGACACAAGGAGATTAGGAGGTTACTAAAATAATCCATTGAGAGATGATGGCAGCTTGCACTAGGATGGCAACAGAATAATAACAAAAATTAACCTCCTTTTCTCTGTACATATTTGGTCACTTAAAGCCTCTATAAGAATCCAAATCTGAGGTCAATCAACCTTTCTGTTGGCCAACATTTTATAAGCACCTTCTTGGTTAAAAAAAAAAAAATTGGAAAAATTGGAAAAATTTGAATTGAAGTTAAACAAATTTTTTACTTCAGGACTTCTCCGAACCTTAGAGTGAATCTTTCCTGGCATGGTGGCCTACACCTGTAATCCCAGCACTTTGGGAGGATGGAATGGGAGGAGTGCTTGAGCTCAGGAGCTGAAGGTCAGCCTAGGCAATACAGTGAGACTTTATCTCTACTAAAAATAATAATAATAATTATCCAGGTGTGGTGGTGCACACCTGTAGTCCCAGCTACTTGGGAGGCTGAGGTGAGAGATAGAGGCTGCAGTGAGCTACGATGGCACCACTGTACTCCAGCTTGGGTGACAGAGCAAGACCCTATTTCAAAAAAAGAAAATAGAAAAATAAAAAGATGATACGGTATGAAATGTTTTAGAAACTTATTTGACAGCGCAACTCACTTTTTTTCCAAAAGGCATTTTAAGGTATTACATTTCTCTCAGATGCTAGTTTGGCAGACTGCACTGGACCTACCATATATCTCCAAAGTGTATAGTGTTTATATTTAGTTGCCCATTCTAAATTCATATGCACATATTTCTTGTTTCCTTTTTATTCCCGACTTTTAAAATAAAGCCATGAAGCTTTGTTTGAAGCACCAAAAAATTTTAAGGGTCCCTATCTCTCCTCCCTATTTGATAAAAATCTCACTTTCTTTTCACTTCTGGTTGGGGAAGGTAAACTTCAAATGAGCTAACATATTCTGCTTGATTTATTTTACAAGAACCTAAATACTTGCCACAGCTGATTTTGAAAAAAATACATATTGACAAATATAAAGTACTTTCATTATACTCTCCTTACGTACATAAAAATGTACAAAATTAGGCTAGGCAGTGAGTCATGCTGGAGAAAATATGCATGTAAAATGGAGCTTCATGTACTTTTAAAATCAATGTTAAATTTAAAGCTGTTTGATACTTAATAGACTATAGCTCAACTATAAAACAGAATCAAAAGACAGTTTTCCAAAACCATTGTGCAGTAGGCAGCCTCTAAAGTGATCCCCAATAAACCCCACCTCCTGGTACTGATATTCTGTGTAATCTCCTCCCTTTGTGTCAGGGTTGGATCTAGTGATTCACTTGTAATATAAGGAATATTGCAAAAGTGATGGATGTCACTTATGTAATTAGGCTGCAGAAAGACATTGGCTTCTGCCTTATTTGCTCTTTCTTGCTGTCTCCTAGCCCCCTCATTGTGAGGGAAGTAAACTGCTATGTTTTGAATAGCCCTGTGGAGAGGCTATATGCCAAGGAACTAAGGAAGTTTCCAGCCAAGAGCCATCAAGGAACTGACGACCTAAGCCCAACAAGCCCGTGAGGGACTGAATCTTGCCAACAACAATGTGAGTGAGTTTGGAGCACAGCCTCCTTCAGTCAAGTCTTCAGATGAGACCTAAGCCCAGTTGACACCTTGATTACAGCCTTGTGGATTCCTTGAGGCAGAGGCACCTAGCAAAGCTGTTCCTGGATTCCTGATCCAGAGAAGCCATAAGATAATAAATGTTTAAGTAGCTAAGTTATGGGATAATTTGTTGTGCACCAATAAATACCTAGTACACAGTGCATATAAATTTCACTCAAACTGTGAGTGCAAAAAGTACCAACTGTTTAGTTTTGCATGTAAGAGTAAAATACCTCTGATGAAAATTTCCAATAAAGTTTTAGAACAGCATAACAGAACCTATTCTTTGGCTCTAGGCATTTGTATAGCACCCTGTATATAAATACTCAATAATTACTTGTAGACTAAATGAATAACTTCCAAGCTTTTACAAAATGCCAAGGTTGCTGTCTGCACTGGTCTGATCTGTAAGATACCAAAAAGCCATATTATCCAAAAGTTAATTCCCCTAGTGTACCTAGGCTTGACCATACCTACTCCTCCCTCAGTTTATTTTTGAAAGTGCCTCTATTGGAATCATTATTTCGATAAGGTAGGGATGATTTTCCTCATAATTGTTAAAGTGAGTGGGAGAAAGCATATCAGCTTTGTCCAATGGTAAAAAATTGAGTTGAAATACAATATAGGTAAATTTTAGTGAAATTTTAAAAAACCAAGAAACATAAAATGAGGTAGTTGAAAGAAGGAGTGGACACCAAAAGGAAAGGAACTGAATAAAATTTATGATGATCTGATGGCCTTGATGTACTATCATGAGCAATAAATGAACTCTGAAAGATTAAGCTAAAAAAAGTCAACAGACTTTCCCTTAGGGTACTTTTATTTGAAATAATTTGATCCTTAAAAGTATATTTAAAAGAAGCACACAGAAAAAAATGCATATTTAAAATGAGGAAGTAGGCCGGGCACAGTGGCTCACACCTGTAATCCCAGCACTTTGGGAAGCCAAAACAGGCAGATCGCTTGAGCTTAGGAGTTTGAGACCAGCCTGGGCAACCCCATCTCTACAAAAACATATAAAAATTAGTTGGGCGTGGTGGTGTGCACCTGTAGTCCCAGCTATTCAGGAGGCCGAGGTGGAAGGACTGCTTGAGCCCAGGAGGCAGAGATAGCAGTGAGCCGAGATTATGCCACTGCACTCCAGTCTAGTGACAGCCAGACCCTGTCTCAAAAAAATAAAATAAAATGAAGAAATAAACTTTACTTGTTAATGGTTCATTTAATGGACATATGAAGGGTTTAAAATTCCATAAAATATTACTGTTAGCAAGAAAATACCAATCTGCTCTTATAGTAATTATTTCTTGAAGTGAAAATTTCCTATTTTAGTGAATTAGTAATTATAAGAGATTTTTTATCTGATTGTCATCAGATTCGAAAATAGAAGATTAGATGGTATCTAATTGCTGTATTAATATCACATTTCAGCCTAATGACAATAATTTCTATTTATTACTATAAAATAATTTATTATAGCTAATGAAGCAGCACTGAAATTCCACATATATCAATGGCATTGAATTTAAAACAGTAATTGCAAATAGAAGATTGTACTCACAGGTTTCCATGGAATTTTCTAGAAGCCTTACTGGAAACAGTTATCTTTTTCTCAAAGGGGAATAAAAATCCACAAATAATTAGCTGTCAAAGGCAGGAAAAATGAAAATGAAAAACAAAAGTAAAAAAACTTTTTTTCTGGTTGGTAAAAGAAAAAAAAAAAAAATATATATATATATATATATTTCAGAGACAGGGTCTCACTATGTTGCCCAGTCTGTAGTGTAGTGGCTATTCACAGGCACAATCATAGTGCATGACAGCCTCAAACTCCTGTGCTCAAGCAGTCCTCCTGTCTCAGCCTCCTGAGTAGTTGGTACTATAGGTGCACACCACTGCACCTGGCACAGAAAATACTTTTTTTTTTAAAAGTCTTTACAATGAATTGTTTCTTACTTAAAAACAAACTCTTGAAACATATTTTAACTTATTTTCTTACTGAAATTTTAACCACTTTCCAGCCTGATGTATCTTGAGTATAACCTAAAACTTCTTGGACAGTTTTTTGGGCAATTGCCTTGTAGTCCATCTGTCTGCAAAGTTTTAAAAACAAACAAGTGGTAAGAATATAATCATATAAAAACTTAAGAAGTGCTATCTTACATTTTAATATTATTTCTATAGTGCCTATCACATAGAAATGAACACAATTACTTGATGAATGCATGTATGCATGAACCCCTCTCTGCTTACAGTCTTTCAAACAAGAAACTGTGGTATAGTAGAAAAATCTAGACTTTGGAATCAGAAACCTGGGTCATATCTTGTCTGTGCCACCTATTAATTCTGTGAAGCATGTTACTTAGTATTTCTGTTTTTCCATTTTTCTCAAGGTATAAAATCAGGATAATATCTGTCTTGTAGAATTAGTGTGAGGATTAAATGAGATGATATGCTTAAGGTTCTATCCAGTGCCTGGCATACTATAGACATTCAAAAAATAATTTTAATTTCTAACAGTTTAATCATGCGTCCTTTCTCTTCTGAAGCATCATGAGCTGTTAGTTATGTGTTCTTGAGGATTAATCTTTTTAAAGTGAGTAGCAGTGGCACTACATTATCTTGCCCCTGGCTTCCTCTTCAAATATACCTCCTACCGGGCTTCTTCTTGTTCACTTAGCTCCAATCATTTGATCTCCTGGCTGTTCCTCAAATACAATCAAGCAATTTCCGACTTCAGGTTCTTTGTACTTGCTGTTCTTTCTGCTTGTCACTTTCTTCTGCAATGTGTTCATATAACTCTTTCATAGATATCTTTGCTTAAATGTCACCTCCTCAGATAGGATCAAGTTTAAATCAACTGAATCTAAATGTACTAAACCCTACTTGAAGTTAGAAACTGCAATGGACTGAATGTTTATGTCTCCCTAAAATTCATATGTTGAAATCCTAACTCCCAGGGTGATATTAGGAGATGATTAGGTCATGAGGGCAAAGCCCTTATGAATGGGATTAGAGCCCTCACAAAAGAAACCCCAGGGAGCTCACTGGCCCCTTCTGCCATGTGAGGACACTGCCAGAAGTGGTAGCAGTCTGCAACAAGAGGAGGGCCCTCATCAGAACCTAACCACTCTGGCACCCAGATTTCAGACTTCCAGGATCCAAAACGCTGAGAATTAAATTTATTGTTTACAAGTCATTCAGTCTTTGGTAATTTCTTATGGCAGCCCAAAAGGACTGAGACAGGCACCGTGGTAGGTGTAGCAACAACAATTGAGTAAGATACTAGATACTATTTCTGCTGTGAATGAGTTCAGGAAGCTGCAGTCTCACTGGTCGTTTGGTTCATCATCCAGCTTTCAGTTAGGGGAAGCTGGCCGGTAAGTTGAAAGCAGAACTGGATTCAAATCCTGACTTTGTCACTTAGCACCAGCTATATTATGTTGGGTAAACTGCTTAATCTTTGAACTTCAATTTCCACATCTATAGAATGGGGATAATAATATCTATTTCACTGAATCATTATGAGAATTAATATATGTAAAAATGCTTGAAACAGTGTGGAGCCCTTTACTAGGTTATCAAAATGGTTAGTTTCTCTTTAAAAGATGGACACATGTAAATCCATCATTTAAAAAATTCTCCAAAGATCTGCCTCCTTAAGCACTTAAATAAACCTTCTTAAAGTTTAATTATTAGAACATTTCTTCCTTAGCTCTCACCTAAAACTCTTTAGGTTGGATATAAATCTATTTTCTCTTATTTAATTCTCCAGCAAGGCACAACAAGTAGTTGATAGCCTCTATATTTGAAAAGTTTTAGTAAACCATTATTATAACCTCCTTTTTCCTAGCAGAGTCCTGGTTTCTTTACCTTTCCTCACAGATTTAATTCAGAATTTTAGTAACCACTGGGGCTCCTCTCCAAATCCGTGTGGAAATCTCCATATTTCTTAACCTGCGAGGAAACAAGGCAGAAGTAGAATTATTTAGATCCATGAATTAGGTAATGTATTTGATAATTTCCTTTATATCTTCTCAATGTCCTTTGTCTATACTTTGTCTTCACTAGGAAACATTTGCTATATATGCGCCCCAAGATGAAAGAAAAAGTTAGTACAAAAAACTTTAAAAGATAAAACTTAGAATCTTTAAGAAACTTTTTTTTTTTTTTTTGAGACGAAGTCTCGCTCTGTGGCCCAGGCTGGAGTGCAGTGGCACCATCTCGGTTCACTGCAAGCCCCGCCTCCCAGTTTCACGCCATTCTCCTGCCTCAGGCTCCCCAGCAGCTGGGACTATAGGCGCCCGCCACCACGCCCGGCTAATATTTTCTATTTTTTAGTAGAGACGGGGTTTCACCGTGTTAGCCAGGATGGTCTCGATCTCCTGACCTCGTGATCCACCCGCCTCGGCCTCCCAAAGTGCTGGGATTACAGGCCTGAGCCACCGGCCGCGGCCAAGAAACCGTTTTAAAGAAACTCAGTTTAAAAAGACATTTAGGTGGAACGTGGATACCAAAATCTAACTTTTTAAGCTCAGGTCATTAACAATCCTTGTTTAATCCCTGAACAGGGCTTGTCTTAGCATAAAACACCGTTCTTGATTTCCTATTAGAAACCTACTTGATATTAACTGATCCAGACACTTTGAAGATTATTGGGACATACCGCTAGCAGGGTATGTCTTATTTTCAAATCACCAACTATTACTGCCACAATAGACTTGTGTTTAACCACTAAACTGAACGTTATAGCTTCCGGGCTTTTTTCATTTGTTAAGAGAAAAGGGAAGGTAAAATTTAGTAGGCCACAAAGAGTAAAAAGAAGAAAGCACAAACAGTAAGACTACAGCTGTATTACCTGGTGATGGGACATCGGATGAGCTGGAACATATTCAGATGGAGTCATGGTCAAGGATATCTTCACTCATAGGGTCAGTGGAAAATAAACATAAACCAAGATTGGGATGGCCTCTTTTTTGTATATACCAATTGGTTGAAACTGGATTCTTTCCAGACTTGCAATCAGGTTTACACATGTTAGTGGGTCTTTACATCTGTTTGTATAATGTCCCTCTGTCTGGGCTGCCTGACTGGGTACACAATCCGTGCTGGGTAACTGCTATTCTTCCCTGGGAATCAAGGTTCCCTAGGAGTTTGTTAAATCCCATCCCTGGCTAAACTCGGCTCTCCAATCTGCCATCTGCTTTGTGTGTGAGAGGCTCCGGGGTGTGATAGGAAAGGCACTGAAGAGGGAGTGAAAGAAGTGGTGAGGGGGGCTGCCTACTAGCTGAGATGATGTCTTATTTTTGGCGGGGGATGCTCTGAAAGCGGGGAGGCTGAGCTCACTTGGAAAAACTGGAGCTGTGGGGCCGACTCTCAGCAACCGGAACGACGACCGCCAGCGCCCTTAAGTCTCCCTCCCCATCCAGTCCCCTCCCGCCAGACCCCGGGGCCGGCCGAAGGGAGATCAGCCAGTCCCCGCGCAAACTGGCCAAGACTAGCTGTGACGGAGGTTGGGAGGGCGTGGGGGGCAGCGACTTGGATGCAGCCCACATCCGCCCCCTCCCAGCCCCAGAAAGGAGGGAGAAACAGCACCTCCCAGCAGGGGTCGCGACCTAACGCTCCACAGCATCCTCTTCTCCGCTCTGGCCGCTTCCTCGCCTCCCCTAGCGCCCGGCGCCCCACTGCCGCGCGTGCGCACCGCAGGCCGGCGCCATGTTGGGGCGGTTTGAAAGCGAGCGCGGGCGTTGAACTCTGCTGTGACGGCTGAGTAAGCTGCGAGTGAGGCGAGCCTTGAGGCGGGGCGGTGTCCGGGTTCGGGATGCTTTGCGGTGTCTCGCATTGGGTAACAGGCCTGAGCTTTCGGCGGAGAGCTGTGGAAGTGTGCGTTTTTTTTTGTTTTGTTTTATTTTTATTTTGGGGCCTTAGGGGTGAGTTAGGCCGGGAAGGACGGTGTCTTTTCGAGGGTTGTCCCATCCTGTGACAGCCGAGAAAAGGCGAAAGGAGAGTGGCGAGGAAAGAGGAGGAGACGTCTCCTGAGGGAGGGCGCTTGTGGAGTCTCTGTGGAAGGAGGAACACTGTAGGGGGAGTGCCCCCCGGACGAGGCAGGGTCGCGGTACGCGGCGGAGGGGCCTGACACAGGCGTTTGGGGACCTGAGGCGGCGACGGGAAGGGGCTTGCGCTCTGGGTCTGTCGCTTCCGAACACTTCTCCTTCAGTCCATTGCGGCGCTCGCCCTGGTTGCTGAATAAATGGTTTCGGAGTGAAAAGCACCTCTTTGAAGACCTTGTCTGTGTCTGTGACTGCCGGGCGGTGGAACATCAAAGGGAGGATGTCGCCTGATTGGGGCTGGAAAAGTCGGAATTCAGAGCGCCCGGTAGGGGAAAGATGCGCAGCGCGGGGTGCGGGCGACCTTCGCTGACCAGTCGTGGGTTCCTGGCTTTCTGCTGCTGAGTAAACAAACGTTCCCTTTCCTAACTTAGGAGTTACAGAGCTATTTCCAAGAGTTGTTCTTAATTTCCTGTGCGATATTCCCATTGGCTATTTGACACTGAACGTTCTGTTTTTGAATCAAAGGTAGTTGAAATTTCTTGTCAATAAGTTTAAAATTCTGTTTTTCTGCGTGATGGATTTTCTTTTGGAGATTCGAACTGAAGCCTGTACAGAGGAAATGGTAAGATATATGGGATTTGCGTGAGATATATGGGATTCAAAATAATCCTGTGGCTGAAGTGGGAAGAAGTGGGTGGGTCCATACCCACCTTCAGCCACAACTGGGATCTGTTCAGTGATTGTTGGAAGCAGGATAATGAGTGCATAGGGGTTTATTGAATGATTCTACTTTTGCATACACTTTTGGGGAAAAGTTGGAAAACTTTTCATAATAAAACTTAAATTGTGCATTTTCTTTTTGTCTGTCCTGTGTGTTGAAATAACTAGTAAATGTTATCATCCACTTACAGATACCAATACAACAGCTTTCTCTTTTAAGGTTTTGTAAAATAAAATCAGTAGCCTGTTCGGCATTCAAAGAGGGAAAACGTTTGGTCAGGCTTATCCAAACAAATTTATTTGAGTGAATTCAAACTTCTTTAAATAAAAGGGATACGAAAAAGGTGAAGCTGGCTTAGTTTAGCCATTCGTCAGAGATAATACCAGTATTACAGCATTCAGAGAAATCAGTGAGACGAAACAACTGTTACCTCCTTATGTTCTGCCATTTGCACTGACCACGGTCAGATCTCTTGTAATGGCCATTGTATGCTCTAACGCTGTGGTAGGATGATGTCTTACTTTGTCTCTTATTTAATTAGAAAACTTTCGATATTTTAAAGCCAAATTTAATAGTTAAGATTACAAGTTGTTCTAACTTAAATATTTCTAAAATTATAGCCAAAAATTAAACATTATAACATCATAGCATATGTTAAGTCCTCAACAGTACTTTTTTAGTATAGGATATCAATTGCTTTAATTTTAAAAAGAATGTCATCATGGACTGAATTAGTGCCGGTTCGTTCTGTTATTTCTTAGGTTTTCAAATATACATGCAATTACTGTACTGAGGTGGACAGGGATTCTCTCAATTTTAATAACGGACAAACAGTAAGAAGAACACGTTGAGTTGATTTTCACATTATTTAAGGTTCCTTTAAAAGAGGTGAGCTGAATCCATTTAACATAAGAATTGAAAATAGGGAGGGTGGTAGCAAAAAACGAAGGTCAGGAAGTGGTTATTAACTATGTTAGGAAACGTGCATATTGCTAGCTCATTCCAGAATAAGACCTACAGTTTATTTACAGTTAAATGTTGTAAATGTACTAGCATTTATAACATTGAAAGTAAATATTCTCCTTTGTTCCTTCTTCTTTTGAATACTTCATTTGATGGCTTTAAAAAAATTATTGAGCACTATTTGCAGCACATGGTGGTAGGCTTATAATTTGAAAAATATTGTGTATAGGGGAATTTTAGGTATTGTGATGTCATAGAATATATCACCATAAGAGAAAAGACTATTCGTAAGTAGTTTTTAGGACTTTTTAAGGAGTGAGTACTCTTTCCTTGGTCTTTTCCATGTATATTCTCAGATTATTTTTGTATACATACTTCCAGGCACGTAGTAGGTACTCACAAAATGTTTTCTAAATCATTGATTAAGAAATTCACAATAATAAAGATAACAAAAAAATCTACAATTCCAAACAAGGAGTGTCTGTTATAGATAATGGATTTTATTCTTTAAAGAAAATTA
Source organism: Chlorocebus sabaeus (assembly GCF_047675955.1). Classification (NCBI taxonomy): domain Eukaryota; kingdom Metazoa; phylum Chordata; class Mammalia; order Primates; family Cercopithecidae; genus Chlorocebus; species Chlorocebus sabaeus. Next base: position 28,432,725 of record NC_132921.1, on the reverse strand, counting down.
TGAAAGGTTTACATATTTAGTAATTTTGTTTGTATATGGTCACTATTTTAATTGGCACCTTAACATTTTGTTTTTGTATTACAGTTGTTTTTAAGGGAAATGAATAGAAATAATCCACTTTGAAGAAGCCATGGCAAAATCAAAGACAAAACATAGACTTTGTTCTCGGGAATCTTCAGTGTCTTCGCTGCTGGCAAGCTGCAGCCTGAGTGGTAGTAATTCCTCTAATTCTGATGGCTCTTATCACTATAAAGATAAGCTGTACAGATCTGCTTCTCAAGCTCTACAGGCTTATATTGATGATTTTGATCTAAGCCAAATGTATCCTGGTACCAGCACTGGAAAAATTAACATTGATGAGAATTTTACTAATATGTCACAGTTCTGCAACTATATTTACAAACCAAACAATGGTATGCTTTTATTTTTTATGTTTTCTTTATGTTCATATGTTTTGAAGCATTTGAGAGATGTACTGTAATATTGTAAAGTTTGACATTATTATTGTTATTTTTGAGTAAAAATAACTTATAATATTGAGATCTGGGTATTTTTGTAAAATGATTATATAATTCTCTATGGAACATTCACAAGATGTTAATATTCACAAGATGTTAAGAGTTTGTCCATAATAAAGCTTCCTTGAAGACAGGTTTGGAAAATGCAGTTGTTGATAAGTCAGTTACTACTTTACTGAACACTTACAGAACGACCCTAGAATAGAAAAAGTTTGTGTTCAGTTCTTAGGGGTATGTGGTCAGTATATTCCAGAAGAAAAGAATGAGAAGAGCTGTTCTCTATGTGTAATCCATGCCATTGCAGGGTTTGTAGGTGAGAAAACAAGTTATTTTTCCACCTAGTTTAATAGCATATTTTTTTCTAAGCTACAGCCAATACTGAGTGACCAATGTTACTATGATTGTATTAGTGTATCAAATATGTCTAGATGAAAAAAGTTGAAGAAACAGTAAATTCGAGAACACAGGAAAATTCAGGAGGTTGGAGAGAAACATGCAGAAATTAACACAGAATGAAGAATCATGTGAGAAAAAAAGCACATCCTATTTTATCAACCTATACCTTTTTATACTTTTAATCGAAGCTTTAGTGAGGATAAGGGGAAAGCAGCAAAATAACTTTTAAATTCTTAATTCTCATTTACTGTTGGATATTATAAAATATTTGTTTGTAATAAATAGAACTGTTATTTGTTTTTCAGCTTTTGAAAACCTTGATCACAAAAAGCACTCAAACTTCATATCCTGTAGAAGACAGACTATTAATGACATAGACTCCATGAGCCTAACAACTGATGATCTTTTAAGACTCCCAGCAGATGGATCATTTTCTTATGTTGGACCGAGTCACCGAACGAACAAGATAAACAAGAAATGCCATGGAAGACTGGGTTCATCAGACGTTGAGAAGAATCCAGATTTTCAAGGACCCTCCACTCCCGTGGGCAAGGATAACTTTGTTACTCCTGTTGTATGCACAAATATAAATGGAAAGCAATGTGGTAGGCTAAAAAACCCAAAACTTATGAATAGGACTAATAATTGCATTTCTGAATCATCTTTGTCTTTTCCCAAGAAATCGTCTTTCAAGGACAGTTCAGAACACAGTCTTGAAAAGAATTATCCAAGATGGCTCACTAGCCAGAAATCTGACCTTAATGTTTCAGGGATAACTAGTATACCTGATTTCAAATACCCAGTCTGGCTCCACAATCAAGACTTGCTACCTGATGCAAATAGTCAAAGGGTTTGTCAAATATTTAAAGATGATCAGTGTTCCCATAGACACAGTCGTCAGGCACAAGGAACTTCTCAGCTTATGAATAAATTAGATTGTTTTGAATATGCTTTTGAACCCTCAAACTTTTCAAATTCCTTGAGTGATGATAAAGAATTAGTTAATGAATACAAATGTGATTTTGAACATAGTCAATGTGAATGTGAGAATCCACTTCTCCCAGGACAATCCACAAAGCCATTCAGTGGTAATACTTTGTTTATAGCTTATAGTTCTTTTTCTTTTTTTTTAAACCAAAAGAAATGCTGTAAGTTGATGTGATATCTGGGAGCTTTTATGTTTTGTTTTCATGTAATACATCTTTTTAAAATGCTTATAATCTTCACATACAGCATTTTGTACCTAGAATATGTCTTTTCTCCCATTTTTTTCTTTGCTTGAGATGTCACATTGTAACATAATTTGCTGTTATAGATGAATGTACATTCCAAATGATCAGAACTCTTGTTGACTTTGTGAGATCTTGCTATGCTTTACATTAATTTTTTTCTTTAAGGATTAATAGTCATCTTTTACAATTAGGTGACAAAATTGAATTGCTTATCTTGAAGGCCAAGAGAAATCTAGAGCAGTGTACTGAAGAATTACCAAAGTCCATGAAAAAGGATGACAGTCCTTGCTCATTAGATAAACTTGAAGCAGAAAGATCATGGGAAAATATTCCTGTTACTTTGTAAGTAAGTGACAATGGAAAAACTGTTTAGTTTTCCAAATGAAAAATGTCATGTGAATATCTGATTTATATTTAAATGAATGGTGATTAATAATATTGTAATTCCATAGAACATAGCTTTGTGTTACTTGCTTTAAATTTCATTTTTTGTTTATTACCACAAGATGGTATGATGTTTCATAACCTTAGGTACTTTATATAACATCTGTCTTTGTTACGTGTTCATTTTGTTTCATTATAATTATTGATAAGCATCTTAATATGAGGGATTAGAACCAGAAACAATTATTTTGCAGAGTAGGGTTATGAAATTCTTGTTATTTTCTTCTGACTTAAAGCTTTTCCTCTGTTCCTCTATATTCTCTCCATATAATGGAGTTACAAATTTCTTTTTTTTTTTTTTTTTTTTGAGATGGAGTCTTGTTCTGTCACCCAGGCTGGAATGCAGTGGCACCATCTCGGCTCACTGCAACCTCCGCTTCCTGGGTTCAAGCCATTCTCCTGCCTTCCTGCCTCAGCCTCCCCAGTAGCTGGAATTACAGGCCTGCACCACCATGCCCAGCTAATTTTTGTATTTTTAGTAGAGACAGGGTTTCACCATGTTGACCAGGCTGGTCTCGAACTCCTGACCTCGTGATCCGCCTGCCTCGGCCTCCCAAAGTGCTGGGATTACAGGCTTGAGCCACTGTGCCCGGCCTAGAGTTACAGATTTCTTATTGTTTACATTTTACTTTCCCTTATAGTTGTTGTTTTCCTTAAATGATGGTACATTTTTTATTATCAGAAATGCCTTATTGCTAACCCCATATCATGCCTTAGGCTTTGTTAATTTATTATCTTCAGTTGTCTAAACTTTCATTCTGTTATAGACAGAGTCTATTAGTTCCTGAATTTTTTTTTTTTATTCTCAGTTGATTGTCTGTTTTCAGAATGTAGACATTGACTATAATTCCAATTTAGAAGCCTACCTATGCCATTTTCTTGCTGTATGGCCTTGTACAATTTACTTGACTTCTCTAAACTTTAAAGATGGAGAAATAATGTCTGCTTCAGGGTTATTGTGAGGATTAATTTGACTAGAAAATGAATATAAGGTTTCTGACCTAGAATGAACTCTCTTATAAATTTTAGTAGTGATGATGATTATCTAGAATATTTTGTTTTCTCCTTTTAGCTTAATTTCTCCATATATATTTCATATATATCACATATATATCATTTATTTCATATATATGTTTAGATATATATATATTTAAACTTAGGTTGATAATGAGTTCATGTAATGCTTAACTTCTCTTATCCTTCTTGTTTCCTAGTTGCTTATTTTATCACTTGTTCTGTGTATTAATAAAGTATCATAGTTGCAATACTTTGATTTTAATTGGAACCAAAATGGGCAAGCAAGTAGTATCAGAGGTGCTTAAAATTTTCGAATGTACTTAATGTATTTTATAATTTGATAATGTAACTTCTAACTTGTATAATTCATACTATCAATAGTTTGGCTGAGTACCTTGCATATAACAATTCAATTTGGAAGACTGAATTTATATTGTGATGGGAATGTTTGTAGATAAAACTAGTGATGAATTGCTGAGAAGGAATAGATCTCAGTTTGAGATTGACAAATTATCATCAACCTGTCATCAAAAACAAAATGGAATAGGAGTACTCAAGGTAGTATTTTAAGTAGTAGAGCAAAACCACAATCAGATCATTGCTTTTTTAAAACAGCTATTATGGGAAAGCTCAAATAAATTACGAAAGTAGAATAACATAATGAACCTCTATGTACTCTTTACCCGTCTTCAACAGTGTGGTAAATGTTTTTTAATAACAGATGGGCAGATCTACAAAGTGTTAGTAAAGAATCGGGGAAAGGACTACCTGATAGTATGAAAGAGCTTGTGAATTAGAAATCAAATATGTCAATAAAGAAGCATGCTTATTAAGAAAAACATCAGCATTGTGTAAATGTTAAAAAAAGATTCTTAGATATCTGAGTTCTTGAGTTACAAACATACCTTATAGTGATGTAAGAATAAGAGAGAAATAGGTTGAATTCATTTTTGTGATTAATAGAATTGGATTCTTGGAACATTCTTATTTTTGCTGGGGATACCCTTTCCTCTACTACCCTGTGAATATCAGGAAAAAAATAGGTATTTATTAAATGTACTAAGTACATAGAAAATTAATTCAGTTTATGCAATATATCTGTGAGATAGATGGGACTACAAATGTTGAAACTGAAATTCAGATAAATTACCTAAGGTCATACAGTGAGTGGGACTGAGATTGCATGCAGGAATGTTAATTTCAGAATTCTTTTTCCAGAATAATCTGTCCTTTATGTTAATACCAGTTATAAAGGGGAAGTCTGTTCTGTTGCCTTCAAGTAGGAGAACATTTAACTGCCATTCTAGTAAAAACTTTTAATACTTCATGGGGTTGTTGATTATTATCTGGTAACAGTGTTTAATTGGAAAAATGTACTGTTTATTTCAAACAAGGTGAACTTGTGGAGCATAGTCTATAGTTCAGGTCTTGTTTAGCTGAATGCTGATATCTTCAGTTTCTTCATAGTGTTTTCTTAAAACTTGAAAAGGGAAGCAGGGAGATAAGAAGGGGTTGGATTCTGGTATCAGTTTAGGGAGAAGATGAGGGAATTACCATACAACATTAATATGGATCATATCCATGATGATTATTTCTTGGTGATTACTTGTATTTAAATGAGAATTCTTAAATCATGTACTGTTTACTTTTTAGAAATTGGGAACGTAATTACTATCTTGCATCCTTTAAATCCTGTTTAGCAAATCTCCTATTCCTGTTAACTCTGATGATAGTCCTCAACAAACTTCAAGGGCAAAGAGTGCTACAGGGGTTCTTGAAGACTTTCTAAATAATGATAATCAGGTAGGTGAAATTAAAAGTTTTAAAACTTATTAAAAAATTTATGAATAATATGTAGATACTAATTTTTAAGTTACTTAGATAATTTAAAGTAAAAAAGACTCAAATCTCCTCTCAAATACACATAATTCCTTCCAGAATTATTGATTATATTATTTTTTATAATATTTAAGATTTTAAAATTAACACATAATGATCCTACATATCTGGGATACATGGTGATGTGATACACCATGAATATATAGTGATCAAATCAGGGTAATTTGCATACCATCAGCGCAAATATTTATCATTTCTTTGTGTTGGGAACTTCCAAAAATCCTCTCTTTAATGTATTTGGAAATATATAATAATTTATTGTTAGTTATAGTTAGCTGATACTGCTTTAGAACACTAGGACTTATTTTTTCTATCTAGCTATAATTTTTTTATCCTTTAAGCAATCTCTCTCTATTCCTTACCTCCCTCCTACCTTTCCCAGTCTCCAGTAACCACTGTTCTACTCTTTACTTCTAGGAGATAAGCTAGTAAGCTTTCCCATATAAATGGGAACTATGATATTTATCTTTCTGCTCCTAGCTTATTTTACCTAACATAATGTCCTCCAGACGATACATTTTGTCATGAATGACAGGATTTCTTTCTTTTTGAAGACTGAACTATATATATATATATATATATATATATATATTTTGAGACAGAGTCTTGCTCTGTCACCCAGGGTGGAGAAGAGTGGTGCGATCTCGGCTCACTGCAAGCCCCGCCTCCCGGGTTAATGCCATTCTCCTGCTTCAGCCTCCTGAGTAGCTGGGACTACAGGCGCCCACCACCACGCCTGGCTGATTTTTTTTTTTTTTTTGTATTTTTAGTAGAGACGGGGTTTCATCATGTCAGCCAGGATGGTCTTGATCTCCTGACCTTGTGATCCGCCCGCCTTGGCCTCCCAAAGTGCCGGGTTTACAGGCTTGAGCCGCTGCGCCTGGCCCGGCTGAACAATATTCTGTTGTATATATATGTCACATTTTCTTTACCCTTCTATCTGTTGATGGATACTTAAGTTGAGTCTGTATCTTGACTATTGTGAATAATGCTGCAGTAATGGATAATACTAATTTATATGCCACAAGTGATTATTTCTTAAAGCTAAGTTGTAATGGGAAATCTTAAACCATAATAATGACCTTCTTTGTCTCTTTCTACAATTGTTGACTTAGTCTGATTTGTCATATAAGTAAAGCTACTCCTACTTGCTTTTGGTTACCATTTGTGTGGAATATCTTTCTCCAATCTTTCACTTTAAGTCTATGTGTATCTTTAAAGGTGAATGGAGTTTCTTGTAGGCAACATATAGTTGGACAATGTTATTTTTATCTACTCAGGAAGTCCATTTCAAATTTTAACTGGGGAATTCAATTTGTTCACATTCAAGGTTAATATTGATAAGTGAGGACATATTCCTGTCATTTTGTTTACTGTACTCTGGTCATTTTATATGTTCTTTCTTCCTTTTTTCCCCTCATATTATCATTATGGTTTGGTGGTTTTCTGTAGTAGTGTTTTATTCTTTTCCCTCTGCTAGTAAGTTTTATATTTCCATGTGTTTTCATGATAGTGATTATCTTTTTGCTTCCAGATGTAGAATTCCCCTGAGCATTTCTTGTAAGGCAGGTCTAGTAGTGGTGAATTCTGTTGGTTTTGGTTACGTAAGAAAGAGTTTATTTCTCTTTCATTTCTGAAGGAAAGCTTGGCTGGACATAGTATCTTGGCTTGTGATATTTTTTTTGACCCTTTTAATATATCATCCCATCCTCTCCTGGCCTTTAAGGTTTCTGCAGAGATATCCACTTTTGGTCTAATGGGAACTCCCTTACATGTGACTTGATGGTTTTCTCTTGCTGTTTTTAGAATTGCCTTTGAGGTGTAACCATAATGTGCCTCTGGGAGGCTGTTTTTAGTCTAAATCTACTGGGGGCCATTGAGCTTACTGGATTTGAATGTCCATATCTCTTCCCAGATGTGAGAAATTTTCAGCTATGATTTCATTAAATAGATTTTCTGTGCCTTTTGACTTCTCTTCTCCTTGTGGAATTCCCATGGTAAGACATTTGTTCATTTTATAGTACCCTTCAAGTCTTGTAGGCTTTCTTTACTCTTTTTCCTTCTCTGATGGGGTAATTTCAAGTGACTTATCCTCAAGTTCAGAGATTCTTTGTCTATTTGATCAAGTCTATTAAGCTCTCTATTGTATTTTAAAATTTCATTCATTGAATTCTTCACTGCATATTTTCTGTTTAGTTCTTTTTTATGATTTCTGTTTGTTGACTTTGTTGCTCATATTGTGAATCGTTTTCCTGATTTGGTCAAATTATCTCTCTGTGGTTTTTTTTGTATCATTGATTTAAAAAAAAAAAAAGATTTTGAATTCTTTTCCCACCAATCTACTGATTTCCTTTTCATTGGAGTCTGTTACTAGAGTTATTATATTCCTTTGGTGGTGTCATATTTTCTTGGTTTTTCATGTTTCTTGTGTTTGTTTGTTGGTATCTGTGCATCTTTCTGAATTATTTTCTGTGTGTTTTGTTGATGTTTGCTGTGTTTTCTTAGAACAGCTATTTTGAATTCTTTGTTTGCCAGATCATCTGCAGGTCTGTAGGATCAGTCACTTGTTTTGTAGAGGTTTTCTGTTTGGATTTGTCTGAAGTTTTCTCATGATTAGAATGAAGTTATGCCTTTTTGGCAAGAATGCTGAAGAAGTGATGTGCTGTTCTCACTGCATCATGCTCATTATATATTTATATCATTAATATATTGATAAGTTAATGCAATAATAGTAATATGTAATAAAGATAGAATATGTAAAAACTGGTTGTATTAACTTTGAACACTTAGTTAAGGTGATCTTTATCCTTAGTAAAGATACTGATTCTACTTGTAATTATTAAATATCTTAGAAAGAACTTTGAGACTTTGCAGATATCCTGTTTCTCCTCAAACTTTCGTCTACTAATTTTAGTATCCATTTGTGAATCCTGTCTTGTTTCTATATTAACTGAAAACCTTGTATAATGAAAAACTATCTTTCCCTTTATATTTGTTTAGTAAATTATTTTATACAGATTCACTAATTTATTTTATTCTTGGTTTAGAGTACAGTATAATTAGTTATGCTGCTGTTGAAATTGTTTCAGGTTAGGCCATTAGGAGTTCCTTCATGTTGGCTCCCATGTCCTTTTTACGTGTCTCCATTCTTTTTTGAGCAGTTCTTTGAGGACCCATGGTTCTTTGTGTTGGAAAACGGCATTTAGAAACTAGGATCTAGGCATTAGTTGTGCTGAGTGCTACTAGGGTGTTGTTCATTATAAACTATGTCAGCAGGAAGATCTAGGAAACAAGTTTACCAACCCACACATACTCACATATGTACATTTTTTTATCTGTTGATCTGTGTACATATATGTGTATATGTGTGTGTACCTATAAATAAACACATATATGTATAAAATCATGAGTTCGTATTGATACCTCTGATTCCAGTCTAATACCATGGTTTGTTTTAGCTTTTCCCATTCCCTATTTGTAACTTTCTCCTCCTATGAGAATCCTTTCATTATCTACAGTAAGTTTGTTTGTTCAGTCTTATTATACATGCAAAGTAGTTTTAGAATTGCTAACCCATATTCCTGTAATTAACGAATTTACTAACTAGATTACATTATTTGTCTATTGCTTTTTTTTTTTTTTTTTTGAGACAGAGTCTCACTCTGTCTCCCAGGCTAGAGCACAGTGGCACAATCTCTGCTCACTGCAGCCTTTGCTCCCAGGTTCAAGCAGTTCTCCTGCCTTAGCCTCCCGAGTAGCTGGAATTACAGGCACCCACCATACCCGCCTAATTTTTATATTTTTAGTAGAGGCAGGGTTTCACCATATTGGCCAGGCTGGTCTTGAACTCCTGACCTCAAGTGATCCACCTGTCTCAACCTGCCAAAGTGTTGGGATTACATGCGTGAGCCACCACACCCAGCTAAATATTGCTCTTTTGATCTTTAGCCTTATAACATCATATCAAAATACTGTTTTCCAGAGTTACTTAGGTTAATTATTTTCTTCCCAACTCCCTTTGGTGTGGTTGTGCTGTTTATTTATAATACTGTTAGTTGGTTCATTTGTCTTTGTATACGGTTGGTCCTCTGTATGTGTGGGTTCCACATCTGTAGATTCAACCAACCGCAAATTGAAAATTTGGAGAATAATAATAAACATAACAATACAACAGTAAAACATAATTTAAAACACAGTATGCAAGTATTTATGTACTGTTGACGTTGTGTATTATTTATTAAAAGTAATCTAGAGATGATTTTAAGTTTACAGGAAGATATGCATAGGTTATATACAAATACTGTGCCATTTTATAATTAGGGACTTGAACTTCCCTGAACTTTTTTTTTTTTTTTTTTTTTTGAGACGGAGTCTCACTCTGCTGCCCAGGCTGGAGTGCAGTGACACGATTTTGGCTCACTCCAAGCTCCACCTCCCGGGTTCTGGCCATTCTCCTGCCTCAGCCCCCTGAGTAGCTGAGACTATGGGCGTCCACCACCACGCCTGGCTAATTTTTTTTGTATTTTCAGTAGAGATGGGGTTTCACCATGTTAGCCAGGATGGTCTCGATCTCCTGACCTCGTGATCCACCCACCTTGGCCTCCCAAAGTGCTGGGATTACAGGCGTGAGCCACCGCACCCGGCCTTCCTTGAACTTTTATATTCACACAGGGTCCTGGAAACAGTCTCCCAAGAAGCCAGCGATGACTGTATATTGGGTTCTCCTCTTGTTCTGTTTGGTTTAAATAATTTGTTTTTTGAATGTATGAAATGTCACTATGGTTCTAAGAGTCAGAGATATACAGAGACGTACCCAGAGACATTTACTAGCAGGTGTCAATGACAAGTCTCATAACAAATTGTATTATCCATACAATATTTTTAAAACATTCATTAACAGTGGCACAAACAGTTCGTATGTTTTCTAGTTTTCTGTCTTCTTTTGATACTGTGACCACTACTTTGCATGAAAATCACTCAGCTCAGGCATAAATTCCAGAGGCAGCCTTTTGTAACTATCCTGGTTGGCATAAGGCAGCCGAAGTTCTAAAATAAGATAGTGGCTGGATGCAGAACATTTGGAGATTATGCCTCAGATGCTGTCTCCCAGGGTGTAGGAGTATATCCTAATTGGATCCTTTTACCCTGTTTTTTTTTTTTTTTTTTTTTTAATTGTTTTCATATTGTTGTGGTAAAATATACATAACATAGAATTTACCATTTTAATCATTTTTAAGTGTACAGTTCTGTGGCATTAAGTACCTTCACATTGTGTGTAGCTATCACTATTGTCCATCACCAGAACTTTATCTTCTCAAACTGAAACTTTGTACTCATTAAACTCTAACTCCCTATTTCCCCCTCTCCCCAGCCCCTGGTAAGTAGCTTTTTACTTTCTGTCCCTATGGACTTGGTACTGTAGGAACCTTGTATAAGAATAATCATTATATATATATCTTGTTGTGACTGGCTTATTTTGATTAGCATAATGTCTTTAAGGATCATGTATGTTGTAGCATTTGTCAAAATTTCCTTTCTTTTTTAGATTGAACAATTTTCCATTGTATGTGCCACATTTTGTTTATTCATTTACCCGTTGTTGGACTCTTGGGTTGCCTCCATCTTTTGGCTATTGTGAATAATTTTGCTGTGAACATGGGTATACAAATATCTACCCAAGTCCCTGCTTTCACTTCTTTTGGATATATACCTAGGAGGGAAATTGCAAGATCATTCAGTAATTCTATGTTTAATTTCTTGTGGAATTCCTGTACTGTTTTCCACAATGGCTATGGCATTTTACCTTTTCACTCCCTGTTTCTTATATCCTGTTCTGTAACTGTGGAAATGTCTTTAAAATCTTTTTAGCCATACTGCTTACTTTGAGTATCTTATGCTAATCAACAACTTCTATAGAATTGAAGTTTAAGTAGTACTTATGGTGCACAGTCTATGCTAAAATATATTAAATTACAGACATCTGTAGAGTCCTATTTGCTACTTGGTAGATAGCTATTAGGACACAGAAACTCATTTGAAAGATGTAAACTAATAGACTGATAAGACTTTTAAAAATAAATTTTAAAATATCCCTCACCAATTATCTTAAAAGAATCCTGACCATCTTATATGTCTGAAGCACTGCTACATTCTTTGAACACAAATAAGGTCAGTGGTAATCGAGCTGTGAGTGTTATTTAGGTAGAAGGAATGTATGGCCCATGAAGAGGTGAAAAGCTAGCATTCTGTTATAAAAACATGTTTTAAAGTGTGCAGAGAATACTGTATTTGAAATTTTGGTCCTTGATCAGCTGAAAAGAACATGTTGGCTTACCTGTCCTCTGAAGACCTTTCATTTCATTTAAAATTTGTGATTTTGAATGTGCTAAATTAATTTGTCATAAATATAAACGTGCATTATTTATTTTAAAAAAGCAGTGACTAGAAAGGATATGCCAAACTGTTAATCATGATTGTCTCTAAGTAACTTCACCTGGGGCTTCGGAATAGGGAAGCGGTGAGTTACAATTTTGATTTTTTAAAATATTGACATATATTGTTTGGATTTTTACATTGGTTTTCTATTAGGGGAAATTAATACAAAATAAAACTCTTCTTTCCCTGAGTTTGGATGGTTAACCTTATACTATCATCTGTTTTAACCTTAGAGCTGTACTCTTTCTGGAGGCAAGCATCATGGTCCTGTTGAAGCCCTGAAACAAATGTTATTTAACCTTCAAGCAGTACAAGCACGTTTTAATCAAAATAAGACCACAGAGCCAAAAGAAGAGATTAAACAAGTAAGCACAAACATGATTTATGAATTGAGATTTGTGAATTTGTATAAAGATTTTTTTCTACATTTTTTAATAGACCTACTTATAGTTTCATGTTAGTAAGCATGCCATATACACATGTTGTAAGTGGCAGTAGTATTCTTTTTTGTTAGGAAGTAATGTATTCAACATTTAATTCTGTTTGATTTCTGTAGGTGTTTATCTCTAAACAGATTGTTCTATTTAACTTATGGTTATAAATCCAACATCTTATTTAGTTATGATGATGTTACAACTATAGTATCAAAGGATTTTAAGAGTTGTTTTGTAATGCTCTACAAAATTAATCTATATGGCCCATCTTCTGGTAGTTATATTCGGGGAGACCTGGAAAACTTTTTCAACATTAGATTCCTCCACACACCTTTGTCATTTGAAATTTAATTTTGTTGCTGTGTGTTTATCGGCTGTTATGAATACAGTCATATCAAGTTTTATTTTAAAGCCATTTTATTTTTTCAATTTGTGTATTTCCTGGGAATTTGAAAATCTGTTTCTGTTTTGGACTGCCATTCTACATGATGAATTTTTTCCCACAAAGGTATAGTGTTTAAGAACATAGAGTTTCTGTTTTCCCAAATGTGATAGTGAATTATAATTCTGTCACTTACTAGCAAGTGCAATATTTGTGCAAATCATTTAACCTCTTTAGTTTCAGTTTCCTATTTAAAAAATTATTGATTTTTAATTGACAATATATATATATTTTGGATGTACAACATGATGTTTTGAAACATCATGGAATGGCTAGGGGAGCTAATTACCTCACGTACTTTTTGTGGAGAACATGTAAAATCTATTCCATTAGTAATTTTCAAGTATACGATATGTTGTTTTTAATTTTAGTTACCATGTTGTAGAATAGATCTCTTGACCTTATTCTTCTCACCTAACTGAAATGTTGTATCCTTTGACAAACATCTCTGCAACTCCCCTGTCCCCACACCCAGATTCTACCTAGAAGTGAGATTATTATTTAGTGTCTGTCTTTCTATGCTGGGCTTATTTTATTGATCAATTTCTTTTTCTGTACAGTGAGGATGTTGAGAAGATATATATATATAGATATATGTGTGTATATATAGTTTGTTGAGACAAACTATATAAAGTACTTAGTATAGTGCTTGGTACATGGTGAATACTCAATAAATGATGGCTGTTTTTATTGTCATTGTTTTACTGTTATTCAGTAGATATATGAAATTCAGTTTTCATTACAAATGAGTGGATCAGCTTTTGAGAACCTTCATAGTCTGCTCATTTGAGTTGTATTTCTTAATTTCTGTCCTTACATTCGAATAATCATAACATTAATATGTAATCTATCCTTCTTTCCCCTCTTGTTTTAAACATCATTGAGATACAAACCTGTTCAGTAAAGTCATAATTTTAAGCCAAGACTTGATTTTTAATGGACACGTGTAGAAGTATACTTTAGGACAGTTGAAAAATGGCTGTTAGTTGGAATGTTTTTACAATAAATGAAAAATAAAAATATTTAATGTTCTTTTGAAAATTATTAGAATTCTTTGGAAATGTAGAAAATATATTTTAATGTTTTAATCACATTGTAAATACCATTTAATTTTATAGTTATATAATATTTTAAATATTTTTTAATATTTGGTGTTTTTAATAATAGGTTTCAGAAGATGATTTCTCTAAATTACAGTTGAAGGAAAGTATGATTCCTATTACCAGGTCGCTTCAGAAGTAAGTATTCTTTACTAATATGGATGCGAATCCATCTTAGCCATTCCTCTGACTCAAATCAAAGTTACAGGGTAGAAATAAGTAGTTTTAAGAGTAGCACTACTAGGCATATTTAAGCTTCATGGAGCACACTGTTTACACTAAAAAACATTGTTTTCTTTTAAACTTGTGCTTTTTCCTAATCAAAATGTCCTAAGGACCTAATGAGATAGCCTTAGACCTCTAAAATATAATGGATATGAATGACTCATTTTTGAGTAGTAATAGCAACAATTTATGATAGTATTTTTGTGAGTATCCTATAACAGGAACTTGTATGAAATGTGTTTTCATATATTCTCTCTAGAATAAATTTAATAATAAATGGATCATTATTTGGAACATCACTACAGAAATCTAAAGTAGATATAATGACCTGGATATAAAGATAGGTCTAATTTTCTTAGTTACATTATCTTAAATAATAAAATGGAGAAAAATACAAGTTGTTTCTATAGTCATAATATTGACAGAAGAGAATGGTATTTATTTTGGAGTTTTTGTGTGACTATAAAGTGTCCTCAGAAGATGGAATACTGAGCTTAGGAAATACTGATATTAAAAGTTTCTGCTCTAATCACACAGTTTCACGTGGCTACCTTTTAAACTTTGAGAATTTGCTTAGGCTTCTGTGATCTAAGGAAATGGTGGAAAAATAAAACACTGGACATGTAAACTTATGAATCTAATTGTCACAAATGTGTATATAGTTTTCATAGTTAAAATATATCATGTAAGATAATTTTTTCTCTCTACTTAATTTATTATCTTTAGAGTATAAATAATGCACCTTTGTTTGTAGCTTGCCATAGTACTGGGGTATAATGTTCCATACCTAATAGAATTCAGTGAATAATGATAGTAGTAGCTAACATTGAATGTTTACCAAACGTCAGTATTCTAAGTGTTATTGAATATAATTCATGTGATCTTCACAACCTTATGCGGTAAGTACTATTATTATTTTCATAATACAGATCAGAGAATAGGCATGGAGTAGTAAAGTAACTTGTCCAGTGTTGCATGGCTAGTAAGAGGAAGAAGGGTGATTCAGACTAGGTAGTCTGATTTGAAAGTCTGTATTTTTAACACTCCTCTCATTAATAATAGTGATGAATTATTCATTGAGACTAAGTACAGGGCCTCAGTTGATCATCTAGTATGAAGACTTCATTCTGCTTTAAAATTTGAGGTGAATGACCATAGGTTTTCCATTGCTCTTTAAAGCATTGATACTGAACTTGTCACAGACCTAAATGTGTTTTCTGAGGTAGTGTACATATCCTAGATGTTTTTCCTGGTGAAAACAAACACTGGATTGCAAGTCATTAAATCACCACAAAAATCAATACTGATCTATAAGTGCTTTTACCATTTGCTAGAATTCTTTTAATAGTAACTTTTTTTCTACTATAAGCAATCAAGTCTTACCTGTATATGGAGTTTCATTTTGAGAGAGAGTAAGTTTTATGTTTTGTTACATGGCCTTTAGTTATTAATTCTGTTGTATTAATTGGAGCAGTCTTAATTTGTCTTTACATTCAGAAGTATTATCAGTAAGACGTTTGTACTGTAATGAAGTAAGCTTACACTTAGAAAAGTTATTTTCAGTCTGTGGATTAACTGTTTTAAGGACAATTTAAATTTAATTCTCAGAATTCCTTTTTCTGGCTGCAAAATATTCTGGTTAGCTATATGGTCATCTTTTCATACTTCAGATATTTCAAATGTATTTCAAAATTTCTAAAATATTTCCAAAATCTTTCAAAAGTTACTGATTATACTTTGTAGGCTTTATTGCCTTTCCTAAGCTAAAAGTCCTATTATGGCTCTTTACATTTCTCAAATAACAGTTTTTGTTTTTAATAATTTGGGTGGCTTCATAGGTGGGAATTGAACAATGAGATCACTTGGACACAGGAAGGGGAACATCACACACCGGGGCCTGTTGTGGGGAGGGGGGAGGGGGAAGGGACAGCATTAGGAGATATACCTAATGTAAATGATGAGTTAATGGGTGCAGCACACCAACATGGCACATGTGTACATATGTAACAAACCTGCACGTTGTGCACATGTACCCTAGAACTTAAAGTATAATAATAATAAAATAATAATAATAATTTGGGTGGCTAACCAGTTTTAAGATATCTTTCATTACCCATAGGGAACTGTAAGCTAGTAGTCTGGCCTTTGTTTAGTCCCTTAAGTACTCAGTTTTCTTATATTCTTCAAGTGGAAACGTGCTCTCTAGGAAGACTCATTGGAGCTGGGATTACAGGCGCATGCCACCACGCCCGGCTAATTTTTGTATTTTTAGTAGAGATGGGGTTTCGCCTTGTTGGCCAGGCTGGTCTTGAGCTTCTGACCTAGGGTGATCCACCCACCTCGGCCTCCCAAAGTGCTGAGATTACAGGACTGGCTACCACCTCCAGCCGAATGTTTTAAAATTTTAGTTATTTTGCCTCTGATTGGTTAGTAGCTTTGGGTGAATTATTATCACTTAGTCAATGAAGGTGGGAATCTCAAAAATTAACTGAAGTTGCCAAAAAAGGTGGGAGAATTGAGAGTCTTCTTATTCATTTGAGTAAAAGTGTCCAAGAAGTATAGAGTACAGGGAAATAGATATACATGCAGTAATTAATGCTACTAGTTTCTTTCCATCTCCTTGTCCTGGATAAAGTGGAGGATGCAGTTTATTATACATTTATTGAACAACTTCTATGTGTTAGAGACTATAGAATAGAGTGTTGTAGTCATTACCTTTCTGCTCACCATAAGTGGAAATTACTGACATTGGAGGTTATTACACAGCTTATGTTTTTTTTCTTTTTTACATTTAATTGTGTGTTTTTTTTAGATGGAGTTTCGCTTTTGTTGCCCAGGCTGGAGGCTGGAGTGCAGTGGCACGATCTTGGCTCACTGCAATCTCCACCTCCTGGGTTCAAGCGATTCTCCTGCATCAGCCTCCTGAGTAGCTGGGATTACAGATGCCTGCCACCATGCCTGGCTAATTGTCTTTGGTATTTTTAATAGAGATGGGGTTTCACCATGTTGGCCAGGTTGGTCTCAAACTCCTGACCTCAGGTGATCTGCCCATCCCAGTCTCCCAAAGTGCATGGATTACAGGTGTGAGCCACTGCTTCTGGCCCTTCCTGCACATCTTAATTACTATATTGTCACTCTGTTTTTCCTTAATATATTTCGTATTTATCAAAGATCTGAAATATTACTAATTAACCGACGTTTTCTGAGTGGTCCTCCAGGAACAGAAAGATAGGGGAGAGAAAAACTGAAAAAATATAATTAGAGAAGGCTTGAAAAGTTAAGGGCCTCTTTTCTTGGTTTGAGGAATGATTGAGTTTTCTCCACTGAGACCTGCAATACAGTCTTGGCATTATTTTAGAGAAAAATCTAGGTTGTTGGTATAACACCATATTATATAGGCTTGTTGGAGTAGTTAGCAGCTTCTCCTACACTCATAAAAATAAATTTTGTTTAGATCTGTAACTAATCCTTAAATGCTGTTTAAAAAATAGCTATCTTGAATATAAATGTTAAAAATAATTTCTGTATTTTACTTCTTAACTAATACACAGGATACCAAAAGCAAAGGTGTCATTTCACAGAGCTCTAGTGAAAATTACTTGAAAAAAGTGTATTTGTTAAGTGTGATACAACTGATACCTATTGTTTCTTGTTAGGGCACTTGGCAGACTATCTTAAAAAAAGTTAATGTCAAAAAATGTAATTGTTAAAGTAAATGTTTATAGAACTTTAAATTATTTTAACCCTCAGTTATTCACATCTCAAGGTTTTATAAGAAATAAGTCTCAACGTTTATATAAATTTACTTCTCATACCAATTTTGAAGTTAATAATCAACTTTATTTTATTTTATTTTGCTGTCTGCATTGGCTATTCAGTTCTTAATAATTGGTTTACAGTGTGTTTTATACTTTTTAATGAAGGGCTTTGCACCATTTATCTCGCCTGAGAGACCTGGTTGATGATACCAATGGAGAACAGTCACCGAAAATGTGAAGAGGAAAATGAAACTGTCACCACAATAGTCACCACAGAACAAATAGGCATTTTTTCTGTTACTTAAACTGACACAGTAAATATAAGCCATACATTATTTTTTGATTGGTTCAAGGATTATGTATTTCTAAAACACTAAACTTGAAAACACCCATAGGTTTTAGGACCTGTCTTCATTTTGTGCCAACATACTAGAATGTGAACTGCAAGGATCCACAATATATCCTAAAGTCTTACTTTCATCTTCTCGCCAGCAAATGTCTCATATTTAAAGATGGATGACTTCTATTCTTGAAGCCTACCTGGATTTAACCTTCTTCAGCATCCTCAACATTTTATTATCTGGTTCAGGATCATTAAGAAACTTACTGGTTTTTATCCAAAATCTTTTATGTGAAATAGACTTTTTTTTAGATATAGTTAGCATCACTTAAACAGCTTAAAGGAATATCATAATTGTTATTGTGTATGTCATCTATGCAGAAGTCTGTTACTTTGAAATTTTCATAAATTTAATATTTAAGATACATTGTATTTGAAAATTGCATTAATAGTGGAGTGATACAGTGTTAAAAGGAATGTTGTATTGTGACATTCAAGAGAACCTTCTCATTTAATTAGTACTTTGATTCTGTGTAAGATAATATTGATAATGCTTGACAGTTTCCAAACCTTTTTTTGGAGGGATATTTAAGAATTTAATATTTCAATATTAGGTTGTTTCCCAGATTTTAATTTTGGGGTTAGCTCAAACTGGTGAAAACTATGACTCAATGGCCAATTGCTTTATGAAATTTGATAGTTAAAATTTAAAATGAATATGGAAAATCAGAAAGCAACTCTGTATTTTAGAGCAATTTTGTAAGAGTTGTATTTTCTTTAACACAATCTCTAGTCTCAAGTTTGTCTCTAGCTGGAACCGAACAAAGCTCTGTAATTTTTACCAAGCACTTATTATTGATACTTCTTATAAGTAGTAAGCATCTTTATTAACACAACTGAGAATTAAGTCATAAAACATAACTAATACAGCACATTACAGCCTGATGAAATTAAAGAATGTGTATATATAACTACCACAGATGAACACTTCACCCAAATGATAGCGTTTTTCCTCAGTAGATTTATTGTCAAATAGGAATTTCTAAGCACATTGAGTCAAAGCATTTTTTCCAAGTTAATAAAGCATCATTTAACATCTTTGTTAGAGGTGACACGTCAAACACTACAGTGAGCTCTGTGGGTTTTTTTTTTTTTGCCAGTGAGTTTTTTACCATGCTGCTCTGACCAGTTTGAGAGGCAATCACCAACGGATTTACTTTCTTTATTCTGTGGAGATGTTTTTGCCACTGACACTGTTTTCTGATTATAGTCTGCTTCATAGAAAATAGCCTGCATAAACAAACAAGGAATTACTTTGAAATTAAAGTATGCCTGACTATTAAAAATGCAGAGTTTAGGTGGGTAAACATCAGGTAGGTCTGGGTGGGTCATGTTCTAGGCCTAGAAAAATCCACTGTTAGACAAGTTCTAAAGAAGGCAAGGAGATAAAGGCATCAGGTGGTAACTTCTAATTGACTATTATATGTTGATCATACATAATATATACTATGCCTGGAAATTGTAATGACTGAAAAGCACCTATTTGGTTAGTGCTCCTATTCATGAGACTGTATCTCCAATACTAAATGAGATAAGCCTGTTCTAAAATCTTATAGCCAGTATTTTAAGAAACTTGATTATACTTACCAAAGGAACATTGTTTTCTCTTGTTTTAAATATGGAGAGGTTTAATCCTTTACCTAACAAAGGAATTAATTTTAGCAAAATGATTCATTCCAACCTTCTTATAAGAAATCTCTAGGAGAGTCAACTAAGAAAAATAACGAATCTAAGTGATAAACATTCAAGAAATACTCTAAGTAAGAGATTTAATTGCAATTTTAATATCTCAGGGTTCTTTTTAGGTTTCCAGGGGAAAAGAGCAGGATAATAGTGTGGAGACTGCCAAGTTGAGAATTTAAAAGAAATGAGAACATAAAAATTTTAAAATTGCATTGTGAATGTAAAATTTTTATCTTTTGCTCTCACTCTTTTAGATGTGTTGAGAAAATGTTAAATAGAAAAAAGTAAGAAATTTTAATAAGATGTTTCAGATCTTTGAGTATGAAAAATATAACAAAAAAGCCTAATTTCAAAAGACTTTGAGATCAAGGGACAATGGTGTGACCAGTATGAAGGGTCAATACTGAAATATATTGTCTTTACTATCAAGAACTCTACTTTCACTTTTTTCTCACAGTTAATTTCAGCTTCATAGATTTTTCTGACCAAATTAAAAAACACTGTTTTCTTGGGTTTGTTTTGGGTATATGTCATTATAGTTATGTTAGTTCTTGTTGAAATTTATAATTGTGGGTTTTTTTTATTGTTTTAGTATTTAATAGTGTATAATGTGTTATTAAATTATATGTAATTATACCAAAATGTTGCCTGAAGATAAATCATGACAAGGTCCCATGTTTATTTCTATGTTATAGATACCTGGAATTGATCTTGTAGATTTGAATTTTTGTTTCATTTTTTTCTGTCCCACCCTTCGCTCTGTATATCTCAGAACATTTTTGGTAGAAGTGCTATCCAGAAGTGAACTTGTCAAAAGGCAAGTAGCATGAAAGGAGACAGAAGAAGCAAAAGGCCAATACAGAGGATAATTTCTGAGCACTTGAAGTTTCTTCAAATGTGCAAGACTGTGTGTCTTCCTATTAGATGTATGAGTTGGATATTTCATGCCTAATTAAATGTGTTGGATTGCAGTGCCTATCATACAGCGATTGGAGTAAATTGAGGCCTCATCCTGAACATATTGTAGAGCATATTGTTAGATATTTTTCCTGTGATATTTGAAGTTATTATTTTCCCATTTCCTTTTTCTTTCTTTCTTTCTTTGTAATCATATGTCCCTAAGATTGTTTTCCTTTTTTGGACCAAAAACAAAAACAAAAACTTAGCTTTTTATCCTCCCAGTGTATTCTGCATTGTCCTTACCCTAGATCAGCCGCTTCTGTGTAACAGTTTTTCTCACAATGTACAACTTTTATCTACCCTTCAGTACCTTCACTGGGACTAGTTCATTCATTTTCAAATAGCTATTTCAACCTTTAACCTCTCCTGTCTTTGTCTTTTACACAGAAGCCAGAGTGACTGGTCTTGGCAAGACTCTGTTGTGTATCACCACTGTAACCTTAATGATTTGTCAGCAAATTTGCTGTAGTTCAGTTGCTTTACTCAGATTCCCCCAAACTTTATATGTGTATTCTCACCTTTGTGTATATTATTTCTCATGCATGAAATACTCAATTTTTATTCTTTTATCTAAAGCTTACTCTACATTTCTTTAAAGCTCTGACCAAGTATTTTATTTTGTCCCTAAACATTCTAACTATCCACCAAACTGTGGTAAGTTGGCTTTTCTTTTTCCTTCCCCTGTCATTTATTTAGCTGTTATATTTCATTTTAATATTTTGGATGGTACCTCTTATACTATGTTGTATTCCTAGACAAGGAAATGTATATCAAAATATGTTAGATGATTGATTGTTTTATCTCCTCGATGATAGAACTTTTTATACTGCTTTACAGAATCAAGAAAAAGTAAAGTGTATTTTACATAGTGGTTTTAAGTATTGACTGATTGATATTCTAAACCTGGTTTCCTGTGTAAAGTTGTAAGTTCAAGATAAAGAGACCACATTCTTATTTGAGGTTCTGGAAATCCTTTATTTCTTTTTTTAAAACATTTTGATAACTTTTTGAAAAATTTAAACCTTTTTAAGAGCAATTTGAGGCTCACAGCAAAATGAAGAGGAAAATAATCTGCACAGAGATTTCCCATATACCTCCTGCTCCTGCATATGCACGACCTCCCCTTTTCATTGTCTGCCACCAGAGTGGTGAACAATTGATAAAACCACACTGAATCATCATAATCACCGAGAGTCCATAGTTCACGTCAGGGTTCACTCTTGATGTACATTCTGTGAGTTTGGACAGACGTATAATAAACTGTGGCTCCACCCCAGTGTGCAGTCCTCTCAGTGTACAGGCCAGTTGGATTCTGGGGACCCCTTCCCACTTGGCTGTCTCATTCCCCTCTAAAGTACATCTAACTGCCATTAGAAGGATAAGGATAAGGACGAAGACCCATCTTAACCGCTTCCTCCTGACAGGGGGTGCTGTTTTGGGGAAACGGCAGTCAGAGATTCCTCATAGGCCTGTCTTAGGGTTCCCAGCAGAAGGGGCCATCACGGAGGCTCCGGTTGCATGGCCATTTGGAGTTTGATGGCCTAAAGGCAAGAACAGACAAACCAGGTTATTAAAAAGTATATGTCAAAATGAAACAAAGGGAGAGGTAAGGACAGCTCAAAGATCCCAAGGCCCTTTACCAGTCTGCACAGGGATAGAGAGGTCAAAAGCCTGACATAATAAACACTTTTATGTTTTTACCAGCATGTTGGGCTTCTGGATTCCCTTCCCCTGAGCCCAGTCCTAAGCCAAACAGTTTAAGGTTTGGGAAATTAACTTTTCCCACTGTGAAGGGTGCATCTGAGGGGAGTGTCTTGTAGTTTGGAGACACAATTACCTCTCTGTGAAGAGAGGACAAAGGAGGGAAAAAGAAAAAGCCTCTTTTCAAGGGAGTCCTAGGAGTTCAGGATGCATTTGAAAGGGGTACAAACTGAAGAATAAAGACTATCCATCTACAAAGAGGGGAGCAGGCATCCCTAGTTCTCTTTTTAGCAGATACCCAGGGTATGTGAGAGAGAAGGAAGAGCATTCTCTTGTCCTTGTATCCCTGAGTCCCCGCAACCTTGGCAGGTACCGCCACAGATGTTAAAGCGGCTTTCACTCATGTTAACAGGGTACCTAGGAGGTGGGAATTATCCACTCTTCCCTCGTATGTTCTGTTTTCCCTGCTGTCCATAGCCTTGAATTCCCGAGACCTCATTTATGCCATGGATACTAGCATGGCCTTTATCTACGAAATGGGAAGTGTGGCTTAATTGACAGCAATCAGCCACATTCACCTGCGTTGTGTCTTTTCCATTATCATCTGCCTCTGGATCCCTCATCCAGTTTTCCTTCCGAGGGCTTTGACCTGAAGCTTGGAATTGAGTTTGGGACAGAAATATGTCTCGGGGATTTGCATGGACTTCTTATAAGCCAAATGCT
Organism: Chlorocebus sabaeus; assembly: GCF_047675955.1. NCBI lineage: Eukaryota > Metazoa > Chordata > Mammalia > Primates > Cercopithecidae > Chlorocebus > Chlorocebus sabaeus. The sequence continues at coordinate 28,409,358 of NC_132921.1, read as the reverse complement.
AAGGTGAAGCTGTGGAGTTGAGTCCTCCTCCAACAAGGGAGAGAAAAGGATGTCTTGTGATACATCCAGATAACTGGTGGCTATAGTTATGCTGCTAAGATTTGGGTACATTGTGCTTGGCTTTGGTTAGCTCCCTTGGTCTTACTTTCCCATAAAGGAAATCTCCAAGTGATGGGCATCCTATTTATTCCCATCAACTGGCGGGATTTGCAGGATAACTGCTCAGAACTAGAGTATTGATCCAGATTTTTATGTTACCCATTCCTCTGTTCTTTCTGAGCTGCAGCTGGAGATTGCTGGTTGGTTCACAGGAACAAGCAGGGTTATTCTAAAATGTAGGTGAAAACTTAAAAACAACTAATGAGTTGAGAATTTAATAACAAATGTATGATAATTTTTGAAACCTAATTTCTCTGTCACCAGTCCTCATTTTTCTTTAAAAAACATAAATCATCGTAGGACTAAGTGGTTTCCAAAATGAACTTTAGTCTTATAATTGGCCTGATTATTTGCATAAGGTGCAGCAAGAGTAATTATTTCTACATAGTCCTTTTGAATTGGCTTTGATGGAACTCTGTTCCACAAGGAATCTCAGTTGAGACCTTTTAAAGCTGAGCCCAGCCATGGGTTTGTATCCTCAAATACCTGTGAGTTGGGTGATTCTCTCCTTTTAAGGTCCTAAGATAAACTTGGAGCTCCTGGGCCTGTTACAAAGTGACATTATTTACTCATCACAGGTCAGGAACCCTGTACAGGGACTGTGTAGGCAAGGGTATGAGGCCAGTTCTTCCTACGGGGCTTTTAGCAGCTCTGCAAGTCAAGATTGACTCCTTAAAGGGAAGCATACCCTTCCAGTCAATGCCTTAGTAAAATAACCAGTTTCTCCAATTGCATCCTGTTGCAAAAGAAAAGTGGATCCTTATTGCACTGATCCAAATAACCATATTGCCATAAGTTAAGAATACTCACAGATAGTTTCCGAATTCTAGAGGAACCAGGCAGAGAGAAACAAACATACTCCAAATTTTTGTTCACAGGAGTGTAATTTAATTAAAGGCCATAGTAGTGCAAAATACATTTCCTTGACTTTGAAAAACAAAACATGGATCAGCAATGTTTGAAGCAAAAATCAAAAAGATTTGCTTCAGTTTCCTGAGTTCAGTCCATTTAGTGAACTCTTGTTTTGCCTGATATTCATGAACACTTCAGCTCTTTGAGTCCTGTACATTTTTCCTAAATTCCAATGTCACGATCTCCAAAGTTCAGAAACCTGTACTTGAGAGCACCTGTCAAGAGTCCTATGGCTTATAATAAACCATCTTTTGAAAAGGATTAAAACAAGGTAAAAATTGTCACTAGCAAAATGTCCAGGATGGTTAGAAACACAATTGACAAGTTTATCTCTGTGGTTTACAACCTTAATTATGTTTGATAGCATATACTTAGACATTAGAATTTTAGAAGTCCCATATAATTTTGGAATATGTAATAGTATTATTCACCAAAATATAACCTAAAGAAGATCGAACATCATCTTGGCAATCCCACGTAACTAAATATGTCAAATAACCATGTTTACGTCTTTTGTGCATGTTTCAGGGGCCCTCTGATCCATCCAAAAAGCCAGGCATCAGGAAAGACAATTTTGAAACTGAAGTTTGATTTTGGGGAAGCCTATTAAGTATGTTAGAAGTTCAAAGCACTTGGTATTATGAAATACAATTTCAGATTACCATAAGTTATTTATTTTGCCAAAATGATGACTCCAAAATTTTAAAGAAACAAAAACCTTTTATAACCCTTTATGAATTTTGCTAAAGAGCAGATTAGCACCTTAAGAATACCTTGTTGTGCTTTTATTTTAATGCTCAATTTATAGAAAAAACATAATACCTTTTTAAAATGTAGTCAATATGTTCAAACAGAGAACTTCTTCTGCAAGATTAATTCTTAAAATCCTTTTGCCACTTGTTTGACCCTTCAGCTTTATCTTATCTAATTTAAAACAATCCTTTATCCATAGGCAAAAACTTACATTTCCATGCCTTCTCATAACCTTTTACTAAAAAACACATTTTACTGTTCTTACACATCTTGCATGTAAATATATTTCTAGTAGTTTCAGTTACATGTTATAATGGTAACTCCTAGCAATTTTAACTTTAATGTAAAACCTGGTAAATTGTTTTAATTTTATGCCAGGTACAACCAAGATTTGACTCCTTCAAGCATAATAGAAGGGGTAGTTAGTTCCATATGTCCCCAGGCCTTAACAGTTGTGGACCAGGCAAGTCAGATAGTTCTCAAAACCCAAAAAGCAGCTTATAACCTCAAAACACTTAGCAAACCTTACATCTAACTTGCATAATTTAGTCCACCTATTTACATTTTGATGGCATGTGCTTTTAACCAACAATCTTTAGGGCTATTTTATTGTTTCCTCAAAGATTAAAGTCATGTGAACTGAGAGGTACCACAGCTTTTATCTTCCCTTTAAAAAATATTTGATCTAAGCGCTGTATTTCTTTAGGTCAAATTAGAGCTCTTTTTACAGACATCATCCATACAACACATATAGCTACATAGACAGGCAGGAGAAAACTGAATCCCCTGGTGGAGCCCTGTAAGAGACCGGGCTAGGAAAACATGCAGGTATCAAACCAGAAAGGACTTCTTCCCTAAGGCAGGATTGCTAAACAAAGCCTTGCCACACCCCCAGGATGTAAAACAAGATGGAGGCCTGCAGCGAAGTTTGCTACTAACCATACACACGTGCAAAGCACACCAGATTGGCTACAGCTTAAGACCAGCCTCACAAATCCTTTTTCACAAAACTTTACAGAGAATATAAACAGTGATCCTTATCATTCCTAGCCTAGTAAAACATCTTCTAAAAGGAAAAATCTTGCTTAAAAGTTAACTGCTGGTAGGGTGGAGAAGGGGAAGCAAAGAAACAGTTTAAAAATGCCTGAGGAAGAGCATCTTATTCTTATACAACTGGTTCCTCCACCAGGAAGAAAAGCTTAATTACTATCTGTTGGAGTTGAACCCCTTGGCAGGGGAAGGGGAAGATCTCATGGCATTCCCCAGCCCCAGCCAGTGAGAGACAGGACTAGCTGGATTTCCTAGGCTGACTAAGAATCCCTAAGCCTAGCTGGGAAGGTGACCTCAACCACCTTTAAACACAGGGCTTGCAACTTAGCTCACACCTGACCAATCAGGTAATAAAGAGAGCTCACTAGAATTCTAACTAGGCAAAAACAGGAGATAAAGAAATAGCCAAGCATCTATCACCTGAGAGCACAGCAGGAGGGACAGTGATCGGGATATAAACCCAGGCAACGGCTACCCTCTTTAGGTCCCCTCCCTTTGTATGGGAGCTCTGTTTTCACCCTATTAAATCTTGCAACTGCACTCTCTTCTGGTCAGTGTTTGTTACCGCTCCAGCTGAACTTTTGCTCACCGTCCACCACTGCTGTTTGCCACAGTCGCAGACCCGCCGCTGACTTCCATCCCTCCGGATCCAGCAGGGTGTCCACCATGCTCCTGATCCAGCAAGGCGCCCATTGCTGCTAATGTAGGAACCTAGTTTTTAGATTCCTTCCTGGGCAGGGGTCATCGCGAGAGACCACTCGACACGGAAGTCACAGCGGAGAGATTTATTGCTAGCGCGCTAGGGTCCTATGTCCGAAGTTGGCCACAGGACCCCGAATGCCTAGTACAGACAGTTTATAAAGGCAAAAACCACAGAAACTCACAAAGCTTGAGGCGCAAGATGATTGGAGCAGGTTATGGCCTGAGCAGGGTGTCTTACTCTGATTAGTTGGTTTGAACCCGCGCGGGGTATTTCTCGGACTTGTTTTTCTGTTTGAGTTCCGGGAATTTTGGGTGGGTGTTTTGGATAGCCACATGGACGTTGGGCAGGTGCTTTAGATGGCCACCTGGTCATTGGGCGGGTGCTTTAGATGGCCACCTGGTCATTGGGCGGGTGCTTTAGAGCCTGGTGTGGCTTTTCTAAGCTTTCTAAGTTTCTGAGTCTCTAAGTCTATAAGTTTCTAAGTCTCTAAGTTTCTAAGTCTCTAAGTTTCTAAGTCTATAAGTTTCTAAGTTTTTGTGGCCTATTTTCATTCCCTCCTCTTTTTGTGCCTTAGAGGCTCAATCTTGAGCCTCCTCTTCTGTCCTGAGGGCCTGGTATTGTTGGGTCAGGACCATAGCGTGTACAATGTTTAATTTATCTTTAATAAAGGTGAGCAAGTGGTTAAGTATACACGGCCCGAAAGTCAGGATGAGCATGAGTAGGATAAGGGGGCCTAAGATAGTGGAGACTAAGGTGCTGAACCAAGGGGACTGGTTGTACCAGCTTTCAAACCAATTTTGTTGAAACTCTCTTTCCTTTTTTCGTTTGTCTAATCTTTCTGTTAGTTTTGCCATAGAATCTTTAACCACTCCTGAATGGTCTGCGTAAAAGCAACATTGTTCTTTGAGGGCTGCACAGAGCCCGCCTTCCTTTAAGAAGACAATTTCTAGTCCTCGCCGGTTTTGCAATACAACTTCAGACAGAGAGGTTAGAGATTCTTCAAGTTTTGAAATAGAGTGTTCTATGGCTCTAAGGTCCTCATCCATGGCTGCCCTAAGTTGTTGCAGATGGTAGCTACCACGTACTAAAGCTGCTGTTCCAGTCCCAACCCCGGCTGCTACCCTCACTCCTAGCATTACAGCGAGGGTGAGTGAGACAGGTTCCTTTTTGGGTCTACTATAAGCTTTCTGTTCATACCAGAGGTCAAAGGAGTCTCCAGAGTGACAGTATACCCGGGGAACAACCTGTACTAACACGCAGTAGTCTGTGCTGCGGTTAAATGCTGCTGTGGATACACAGGGAGTGAGTCCAGTGTTGCAAGCCCACCAGTCTGTCCCGGAAGGGACCAAATAGTGATTGGAGCTAGGCACTGTCAGAGTCTTGTCACAGAGATGCTGATGGCTAGTGGGCACTTTTCCTATACAGATTCCTGACCCGAAAACTTCAGCCAGGGTCAGCTTTTTATGCTGATCCCATGCACATCCAGTAGGATTAGTGGAGTTGGTGAAATTATTAGTGGAGGCAATGCCCTCATAATAAGGGGGGGCTGTCACTAGGCACAGCCAACAAGAGGAGGTGGATTCTGGCCTGGTCTGGTTCAAGGCAAAGTAAGAGCCCTTTATGAGATTAAGGAGCCTGTCACCTAAGCCCGGAGAACTCAAGGGCAGGGTAGTGCCTTGAGGGGCCTTTGGCTGAGGGCCCTGAGGGGCCTCCGGCTGAGGAGGCCTTGCTTCTGGTAAAACTGGGTTTTGCCCTATTGAGACAGGAGCTGAGGCAGGGCTTACTGCTAGCCTAATTTGGATGGGGATCCCAAACAGTGGCTTTTGGTGTAAATATAGGCCTCATATTAACCCTGACATCCAGCGGCCATCAGATTTCGCCACTTTTTTGAATTTGATGCGGACCAGATTACAATCGGCCGAATACCGGGTTCTGGTGCAGGGCTTAACAAAGGACATGGTTATGTACCATGGTGTTGTGGCCCATTTCCATTCTCCATCATTAGTAGTTACACAAGTCCAGCTAGCGCAATACAGGGAAGTTATATCCCCGCAAGTTTGTTTCATTTCTCCTGTCCGGAATCCGGGGCAGGCATAGAACCCGTTCCGGCTTATGGACACCTTTCTAGCCTGTTTTCTCCATGCTCCCCCTTCCATGTTATTTACCCCTGCTACTTTATCTAGGTTGAGATAGAGGTCAGGGAACCAAGTCCCCACAGGGGCAATTTGTGAGGTCTCATATAGGACTTCATGGGTATTAAAATTAGTTACTCTCCAGGTTAGGTTAAAAGGTTGGTGGGGGTTTCTGGTGTCAGCGACGCGGGGAAGGAGGGCTAGTAGTAAGCAAAGGGTTAGGTACGAGTGAGTCTTATCTTGAGGGGGTCCTCGGAGCGACGGAGTCTCCATGTCCCAGGTGGTCCGGGCGTCTCTGGAGCAGCCGTGGCGTGGGATGCGTGGATCCAAGTGGCGATTCCGTCAACCTTTATGGCTGTGGGTGTGGTCAGGAGAACAATGTAGGGTCCTTTCCACCGAGGCTCCAGTCCTTGAGAACGGTGTCGTCTAATGTAGACGGAGTCCCCCACCTGGAAGGGGTGGCTGGTCTGCGAATGTCCTGGCCGGTACTGTTCTGCCAAGGGGGCCCAGATTTGGGCCTGTACTGCTTGTAGTCCTTTTAGCCGGGCCTGCAGGTCAGTCTTAGAGTTGGAGGGAGAAAAGGAGTCAAGCAGGGTCGACAAAGGGGGAGGTCCTCCATAGGGGATTTCATATGGAGTGAGCCCAAAGCGGTTAGGCGTATTTCAGGCTCTTAATAGAGCTAGAGATAGGAGGCGTCTCCAATCTTTTAAGCCAGTCTCTAAGGTCAATTTAGTAAGGGTCTCTTTTATTGTTCTATTCATTCTTTCTACCTGTCCTGAGCTCTGGGGTCTATAAGCACAATGCAATTTCCAATTAATCCCCAGTATCCTGGCTAGCCCCTGACTTACCTGGGAAATGAAGGCCGGCCTGTTGTCTGACCCAATTACCTTGGGAAGTCCAAATCTAGGAAAGATTTCTTCCAGAATCTTCTTGGCTACTATGTGTGCCGTTTCTTGCCGGGTGGGGTAGGCTTCTACCCATCCTGAAAAGGTATCTACAAACACTAGTAAGTACTTATACCTAGCATAGTGAGGTTTTACTTCAGTGAAGTCTACCTCCTAATAAGCCCCCGGGCGGCTGCCACGGGTTCGTATTCCTGCTGGCACTCGAGTAACCCCAGCGTTCACCTGCTGACAGACCTTGCAGGCAGAAGTCACCTGTTCTATTAGAGTACTTGCCTTAGGAATTAGAAAGTCAGTTTTCTCAATCAACATTTTTAACTTCCGGCTACCTAAGTGTGTCCAGGCGTGCATCTGCTGGATCATAGCCATGGTTTCTTTTTGTGGGAGGACTGTCTTCCCTTCTTTTTCCCAGTTCTTGGTGTTCTTGTTTTCTATAGCTCCTATGGCTCTTGCCTCTTCCTGGTCTTCTGGGGTGTAGGTGTGTCCATCCTGGTCGGTTTTGTCGGGTTCTGAGGCTAAGGTTAGTACTTCTGCCATGGCTGCCTGCTTGGCCACGTGGTCTGCCTGTCTGTTTCCTACTGCAACTGGATCCTGTCCTTTCTGATGTCCGGGACAGTGGATTATGGCTCCTTCTTGTGGGAGGAAGAGGGCTTTTAATAAGGCAATTATTTCAGCTTTGTTCTTGATTTCTTTCCCCTCTGATGTTAGGAGACCTCTTCTTTCATAAATACTTCCATGGGTATGAGCCATTGCAAAAGCATATCGGCTATCTGTATAAATATTAGCCTTTTTCCCCTTGGACAGCTCTAGGGCCTTTGTTAGTGCTATTAGCTCAGCCTTTTGTGCAGACGTGCCAGGGGGCAGTGACTGTGCCCAAATGGTGGTGTGGCCATCTACCACTGCCGCTCCCGCCCTCCGGGTACCTGAGTCAAGATAGCTGCTGCCGTCTGTATACCATGTGTGGTCCGCGTCTGGGAGTTCTGTGTCTTTGAGGTCTTCCCGCGTTCCGTGGGTTTCTGCCAACACCTGCCGACAGTCGTGAGGGCTCAGTTGGTCTTCTGGTAGTGGCAGCAGTGTTGCAGGGTTCAGGGTGACTGGAGGGCCAAACCGGACGCGGTCTGTGTCCAATAGGAGGGCCTGGTAGTGGGTCAAGCATGCGTTGATAATCCACCGGTCCGGGGGTTGTCGCACTATGGCCTCTAGAGCATATGGAGTAATAACAGTCAATGGCTGCCCAAGGGTTAACTTAGCAGAGTCTTTGACTAACATGGCGGTGGCTGCCATGATGCGGAGACATGGGGGCCAACCGGCTGCTACAGGATCTAGCTTTTTAGACAGATACGCTACCGGTCTCTTCCAGGGCCTCAATTTCTGGGTTAAGACTCCTTTTGCAATTCCTTGCCTCTCATCTAAGAAGAGGGTGAAAGGTTTTGAGGTGTCCGGTAACCCAAGGGCTGGGGCAGAGAGGACTGCTTTCTTTAGAGTCTCAAAAGCCAATTGATGTTCCTCCTGCCAGGTAAAAGGGGTGCTTCCCTTGGTGAGGGTATAAAGGGGGGTGGCCAGTTCAGCAAAACCAGGTATCCACAAGCGACAGAACCCAGCAGTTCCCAGGAATTCACGCACCTCTCTGGGATTCTGGGGCGGTGGAATGCGAGCCACCGTCTCTATGCGCCCAGGGGTGAGCCACCTTTTCCCCTCACTCAGTATGTACCCCAGGTAGGTTACCTTGGTCTGACAAATTTGTGCCTTCTTGGCGGATGCCCGGTATCCTTTCTCACCCAGTTCCTGGAGTAGATGCCTAGTACCTTGCATGCAGGCTTCCTTTGTGGGGGCCGCCAGGAGGAGGTCATCTACATACTGGAGCAAGGTCACTCCTGGATGCTGGGTCCGGAAGTCAGTTAGGTCCCGGTGGAGAGCCTCATCGAAGAGAGTGGGAGAGTTCTTGAACCCTTGGGGAAGTTGGGTCCAGGTCAATTGGCCTGAGATTCCTCTCTCAGGGTCTTTCCACTCAAAGGCAAAGAGTTCCTGGCTTTGGGGGGCCAGGGGTAAACAAAAGAAGGCATCTTTTAAGTCCAGTACTGTATACCAGCTGTAGTCTGGTTTTAAGGCACTGAGCAAGTTGTAAGGATTGGGGACCGTGGGATGGATATCCACAGTTCTTTTGTTAATTTCTCTCAAATCTTGGACGGGCCTGTAATCCTGGGTACCAGGCTTTTTTACTGGCAGAAGAGTAGTATTCCAGGGTGAGCGACAAGGTCGCAAAACTCCAAGTTCTAGAAATTTGATAATGTGCTGCCGAATACCCATATGAGCCTCTCGGCTCATGGGATATTGTTTGATAGACACAGGCACCGCCGTGGGCTTTAGATCAATTATAATTGGGGCTTGACACTTGGCCCGCCCAAGTCCTCCCGTTTCCACCCAAGCTTGGGGAAAATCTTGTAACCAAACATCAGGGAGGCTGGTGGTGACCGGGGTGTCAAAAAGCCGGTGTTCATCTTGCAGAGACACAGTAAAAATTTGGATGGGCTGGCCGTCCCAGTTTAACACTTGGGCCCCTTCCTCGGAGAAGTGAATTTGAGCTCCGAGCTTGGTCAAAAGATCTCGCTCTAGAAGGGGGTATGGGCATTCGGGCACCACCAAGAAGGAATGTGTTACCATCCCTTGTCCAAGATTAACTGTCCGGTGGTTGGTCCACTTGTACAGCTTTCCCCCTGTTGCCCCTTGAACCCAAGAAGTACGAGAAGACAGGGGCCCATTTGCCTTTGTCAACACCAAATGCTGGGCCCCTGTGTCCACCAGGAAGGTGGTGGGGTGCCCCCCTACAGAGAGAGTTAGCCGGGGCTCGGGGGGGGGCTCCAGAGCCTTGACACCTTACCTTAGGTGATGACAGGGGCAGGTTTCTTCTGGTCTCTAGGACGCTTGGGGCAGTCCTTGATCCAATGCCCTCGTTCTTTGCAGTAGGCGCACTGGTCCTTGTCTACTTTTGGCTGCCTCTGCTTTTCCCCCTGTCTCCCTGGCCCTTTCTCTGTTACTACTGCCGCCAGGATTTTTGTCAAGTGCTTATCTCTCTTTCGGTCTCTTCGATCCTCCCGTTCCTCTTGTTCTTTCGCTAGCCTGGCCTCCCTTTCCTCGGGGGTTTCTCTCTTATTATACACTTTTTCTGCCTCTCTGACTAATTCCTGTAATCCATAGGTCTGGATCCCATCTAATCTTTGGAGTTTCCCTTTAATATCTGGTGCTGCTTGGTCTATGAACAACATGGCCACGGTAGCCTTATGTTCTAGAGCCTCTGGATCAAATGGGGTAAACATTCGGAACCCTTCCAGAAGTCTTTCCATAAAGGCTGCTGGGTTTTCGTCCTTTCCCTGAATTATGGTCCTTACCTTGGCCAAATTGGTGGGGCGTTTCCCTGCCCCCTTGAGACCCGCCAACAGAGCCTGGCGATAGATTCGGAGACTTTCCCTACCTGGTGCTGTCTCATAATCCCAGTCCAGGCGGGTGAGGGGAAATCCCTCGTCTATTTCATTGGGGAGCTGGGTTGGAAGGCCTCCTGGCCCCGGCACTTTTTTCCGGGCCTCCAGGAGGACTCGTTGCCTTTCTTCGGTGGTCAGAAGGACCTGCAAAAGCTGTTGACAATCATCCCAGGTAGGCTGGTGGGTGAGGAGAATGGATTCTATCAATGAGGTTAAGGCCTGAGGGTCTTGGGAAAAGGGGGGGTTGTGAGTTTTCCAATTGTAGAGGTCGGAGGCAGAAAAGGGCCAATACTGGATCGCGCGGTTGACCGTGCGAAGGGGGAAAAGGGAGGACTGCCAGGTGGGAGTGCCATCCGGGTCTTCAGTCCGCTGCAAGCGGAGACGAGGTGTTGGTGGCGGTGTTCTAGGGGTTAATTTGGGTGGGGTTGGAGAGGGAGGCGAGGTCGAGGAAGGGACCGATGAGGGGGCTGGAGAAAGAGTAGGGGCCGAGGGAGTAGTGGGAGGGATTGGGGATAGGGTAAGGGACGAGGGTGAAGCGTAAGGTGGAGGCCTCAGGAGGGGGTTGTGAGGAGGAAGAGGAGGCGGAGGGTCGAAAAGGAGGAGGTCTTGCTGAGTTCCATCAGGGAGGACTGGCTTAGGAGGATCCGGAGTCTGATTCTTTGGGGCTTCCACGGCAAGGAGGGTAGATTGGGACGGGGAGGGGGAATGGAAGAAGGGTTTCACCCAGGAAGGGGGGTTTGGGACCAAATCTTCCCAGGTGATTATGTAGGCCACTTGGTCCTGGTGTCCTTGTGGCCCAGGATTCATCACTTTTGCTTTAACCTGTAAGATAATGGAGAGGTCAAATGTTCCGTCTTGGGGCCACCCAACATGGAGGGTTGGCCATTCAGACGAACAGAAAGTTTGCCATCGTCCTTTACGGACTTCCACGGAGAGATCGCGGGCTCGCGCCCGGACGTCAGGGAAGTGGGTCAAAGTCAAGGCTAAAGGAGTTGTTAGTGTCTGTCCCATAGTTTCGTCCAGAAAGTCACGCACACACAAGGACGAAATGACAACAATATACACAGTGACCAAACAAACACAGAGGAGCCGCGCAGCCGGAGAGTGGCACCACAAGTTTACAAAAGATTCAGACGGCAGGGGCAACCTGCCTACCGATTTGAGGAGGCCAACAGAGTCGTCAACTTTCCTCCCAATAACCGCCAGGGCGTCCCCCGGGGTGCAAGGGGGAAGGTACTGGACACGTCTGTCCCCCTTCCCCACTTGATGATTCAGATGGAGTACTCCTCAGAGCTAGCCGGCAAGACAGACAGAGCAAAACGAAAGTACCTGACAGAGTCCGTTCGTCCGGTCAGCAGTCGGTGGCCCGGGCCAATTGGGTCTCCACCGGAAGGGTCGAGGGTCCTTGGGCGACCCCGATTCCCGGCCAATGCACCAAATGTAGGAACCTAGTTTTTAGATTCCTTCCTGGGCAGGGGTCGTCGCGAGAGACCACTTGACACGGAAGTCACAGCGGAGAGATTTATTGCTAGCGCGCTAGGGTCCTATGTCCAAAGTTGGCCACAGGACCCCGAATGCCTAGTACAGACAGTTTATAAAGGCAAAAACCACAGAAACTCACAAAGCTTGAGGCGCAAGATGATTGGAGCAGGTTATGGCCTGAGCAGGGTGTCTTACTCTGATTAGTTGGTTTGAACCCGCACGCGGTATTTCTCGGACTTGTTTTTCTGTTTGAGTTCCGGGAATTTTGGGTGGGTGTTTTGGATAGCCACATGGACGTTGGGCGGGTGCTTTAGATGGCCACCTGGTCATTGGGCGGGTGCTTTAGATGGCCACCTGGTCATTGGGCGGGTGCTTTAGAGCCTGGTGTGGCTTTTCTAAGCTTTCTAAGTTTCTGAGTCTCTAAGTCTCTAAGTTTCTAAGTCTCTAAGTTTCTAAGTCTCTAAGTTTCTAAGTCTCTAAGTTTCTAAGTCTATAAGTTTCTAAGTTTTTGTGGCCTATTTTCACTCCTAATCAGACTAAAGGTTTGCCATTGTTCCTGCACAGCTAAGTGCCCAGGTTTGTCCTAATCCAGCTGAACACTAGTCACTGGGTTTCACATTCTCTTCCATGACCCACAACTTCTAATAGAGCTATTTCACTCACCGCATGGCCCAAGATTCCATTCCTTGGAATCTGTGAGGCCAAGAACCCCAGGTCAGAGAACAGGAGGCTTGCCACCATCTTGGAAGCGGCCCACCACCATCTTGGGAGCTCTGGGAGCAAGGACCCCCTGGTAATACCAGGAGGGGAGGAGGAGTGAGAAGGCCTGCTTGCTTGTCTATCCCAAAACAGAAAGGAAAAGGCCATGAAAATGCCCCTGACCCCTGGGAGTGACAGGGGTATGAGTACAGTTTCCCCTACCCTTAGAAGTCCCACGATGAAAAGGCTTAGGACAGTGAGAGGCTTTGAGTCCCTATTTCATTCACTTCTTCTTAAGCCTTACAGGGGGCACCAAAGCTGTTGTAGGACTTACTCCTTAGTTCAGCTAAGAGCTGGGTCCTTGTGACACAGCCATGAAATATTAGGCTTGCAGACACGTTGAAGGGTGAGAATAATGGAATTTATCGGGCAAAAAGGAAAAAAGGGAAACAGGGACTCTCTGAAAAACCAGAGTCCCTACTAGTGTGCTTCCTGTTTTGCAGATAGAATTCCAGGTTTCACCCAGGAAGAGGAGGGGCCAGGCTTTTCCCTGCTGCAAATGGCATGAACTTCTGTGGCTCCACCCCAGTGCACACTCATCCCCGTGCACAGGCCTGTTGGAGTTTCTCTGGGGACCCATTCCCACCTGGCTGTCTCAGTATAGACTATTTTCATTGCCCTGAAAATCCTCTGTGCTCCACCTATTGGTCCCAACTCCAACTGCCTGAAAATCCACCTAAAATGAGGTAAATTAAATCTATTTTGGAGGAGCGATTTCTTTTTTTGATGTTGCTGCTCCTATTCATTAAATAGGAGCAACAGTTGTGTATTTTGGATGACATAGCTGTAGCCTTCTGCTCAAAACTGAGATTTTTCAGTTTTTAAGTGTTTTCCATTTCATCAGTTATATATTCAATTTTACAGCTTTAGGACTAAATCTAGGAAAATTCAGTCTGTTATAAAGAGTCAAGTCCATTTATGTTGCTACAGCAAAATGCCTGAGACTGGATAATTTATAGAGAACATAAATATATTTCTCACAGTTCTGGAGGCAGGGAAGTCCAAGGTGCTGGCAGATGTTTGGCTGTCTGGTGATAGCTGCTGTCTGCTTCTAAAATGATATCTTAATGCTGCATTCTCTGGAGAGGAGGAACTTTGTGTCATTACAGGCTGGAAGGGACAGAAAGCAAAAGGACCCACCAGCTTCCTTCACCAAGCTCTTTTATAATGACATTGATTCTACTCATGACTTAAATACCTTCCAAAAGTCTCCAGCTTCCAATACTGTTGCATTGGGGATTAAGTTTCCAACACATGAATTTACGGAACACATGCAGACCACAGCACTGGTTTTGCATTGTGTTGCTTTTTCAAGCCTGGCTCGTTGGTCACTATCAGTTTGGGTGTAATCTAGAAGCAAACCAAATCGTGATTTTAAACAAGGGAAGTTTAATATAAAAGTTTTAAACTAGCTGAGGGAGAGTACCCAAGAAAGGGCAGACTTGGAAGAGGGAGCCCAAAGTCTGGATTCAGACCTTGTTGAAAAAAGGGTAACTGTGGCCCACTGGATTGCAGTGAAAGTTATGGTTTGCTCAGACCGGTGCTGGCGTTTAGTTACCAGGCCAGCAGGAAGCCACACTGGTGACTCAGTGTGTGCGAATGCAGAAGGAGTTGGGGGAGGGGCACTGGTGCTGGCAGGACATCTGGAGCGTGAGGCGTCTGTTTTGGGAGGGTGGCAGAAGGTGATCACCAGCCCGGATGAGGTCTGTAAAGTCACTAAGAATCATACATTCCCAAAGCGTGGCTAGGGCAGAGCTGCCCCAGATGTCTTCACACCCACACTTCTTACTGATGGTGTAGCTGCCAGAAAGCAGCAGGAGAGTACCTTCAGGGTGAATTTGAAGCTGAGAGACCATACATTGATGACTAGTGCAGAAGTTGATCAGGTTGTAGGAAGGTTTTGATGAGAGAGAGCATTACAAAGTAAATATAAAATGTCTCACTCATCCTCCTTTGCCCTCCTTGTTTTGCAACATATTGCATAGCCTGTCCAAGAAATGTGGGCATACGGGTAAAGTAGTGAAAATATCAGGTCATTTAGAAAACTGAGGAACCGTGAAAAACCTTGAGCCAATATTTTCAAAATCTAATGAATTTGATAACTTCATAATATAGTTCATGAACTAGAAATCGAGACTACTATATATATTCTGGAGTTACATGAATGGCACCCTCAATATAGCAGGAGCATAGAGCATTCCTTTCGTTACTTTTCATCAAGATGGTCATATAGTTTTATATGAGCAATTCTGGAAGTGGAAAATTCTCTGTAGTCGGAATGCTTTGTTTCTTAGCATATACTTGCTTCAGTTAAGTCATGATTTACATTTCTGTCTTCACATTTTACTCTTAATTTTGCCTCTTAAGACAATTTCATATACATATTTCAGTCTTCCCAATTTCTGTTGAAATCAACAGAAGTAATGTTCCATCCTTTAGGCTCAATGTTTCTAAATTATTTCTGTGGTAAAAGTTTTATTTCTTTATTATTGTTTCACCTTTCTAGATGCTTTCCAGCTTTTAATTTTTTTTTTAATGTGGCACCAGATGTCCAGAATTCATAGAGTAGAATATGGGGACTCTATGTTTAATAGTTTATTACAGTACTTTATTTGACTAGTATTTATTTGGCTCCTGGCACTGTTCTACGGTGTGTGTGTGATGGGGGTTGGGGTGGGGGTTTGATCACAAATAAGGCATCACTCTATCATGAGGAACTCAGTGGAGGAAATATATAAATGGAGAAATGTATACTACAACCAGGTAAGTATTGCTTCAGAGAAATGAAGCTAGAACAACTGATAAAGAATTGCACAGAACATGGATCAGCTAAGTGGCCTGGGGAAAACCGGGAAAGATTTCACTCAGGAGAGGATACTTGAGCTGATACAGAAAAATGAACAGAAGTTTGCCATCAAGGAAATTAGGTAGAAGGTGGTTTGTTTGTTTGTTTGCTGTTGTTTTTTGAGACGCAGTTTCACTCTTGTTGCCCAGGCTGGAGTGCAATTGCACAATCTCAGCTCACTGCAACCTCCACCTCCCGGGTTCAAGAGATTCTCCTGCCTCATCCTCCCGAGTAGTTGGGATTACAGGCGCTTGCCACCATGCCCGGCTAATTTTTCTATTTTCAGTAGAGACAGGGTTTCACCATGTTGGCCAGGCTGGTCTTGAACTCCTGACCTCGGGTGATCCACCCGCCTTAGCCTCCCAAAGTGCTGGGATTACAAATGTGAGCCACCATGCCCAGCTTGAAGGGTGTTTTTTCTAGCCAGGAGATAATATGTGTGCAAAGATTGAGTAGTGAAAAACCTGCTACAGAATTTGTTGAATCAGAATAGTGTGTGCTGTAAAAGAAGTCTGGCTTCAGAAAGAGCAAATTTATGATTCCACTATTTTATTAGCTCTTTACTGTGGACTAGTGTCCTGACCTTGCCCAGGCCTTTTTTGTTTTCCGTCTCTTTTTTCATATCTACTTTGCAGTTTTGTTTTGAGCATTAAATGAGAAAATGTATGCCTGGCACATATGAGCTCAGAAAATACTAATTGCCAAGGGGGTAATACATTTAGTTGAGGGAGACACTACGAATAAGACATAAAGCTGCTTTTGCCTCTAAGGCAATAAAATGCCCTCTCCATTCTGTTCTCCACATTACAGCAAGAAGAATCTTTTACAAACATGTCATGTGATGTTGTATCTCTTCTTAAAATTTCCAGTGCCTTCCTTTCACAGTAAAACGGAAATTCCTGCCATAGTCTAGAAGGCTCTATGGTATGCCAATATCTTTCAGTCCCCTCACCTAACAAAACCAGTGCATTTTCTACCATTCCATTTGCTGTATAATTCAGCCACATTGGTCTTGCTGTTCTCAATTACTATGAACATGAGTGTCTGCTTTCAGACCTTTGCGCTGTTTCCTCCACCTGGAGAGTCTTTCCTCAAATATTCCGTGATTCAATTCCTCACTTCAGGTATATGCTCAAACATCATTTACCAGAGGCCGACCCTGACCACCACCATTGCTCATACCATTACTCTTTGCCCCTTTCCTCCTTTATTTTTCTTTAATTAATATTGAGGTTAAGGCCTTTGTTTCATTCACTGCTATATCCCTAACAATTGGAAGAGTGCTTAGCAGTTATGTAAAAAGCTCCAAAAATACTTGTTCTCTGAATGAATGAGGCTGAGAAGGTGACTTGGGGGCCCATCTGAGGCACTTGATATACTCTGCCAAGAATTTTGGATTTATTCTGTGGGCAAAAGGAAGGGGATTAGCATTTTTGATGCAACCTAAAATGCATATGAATTTTTTGTTAGTCCCTATATTGATTTGTGCTTGCAGTAAGTGGAACTTTTTTTCAGATACTAAAACCATTTTTTTTTTCTTTCCAGTAGCCAGTCCTTAAAACCTGATGCCATGGCAATAACACATTATATTAATTTCTTTAGATAGTAATGAAAGGTAGAATGAAGGCTTATTGTTTTTGTTCAGAGATAGAGCTACTCTTCGTGAGGTTTCTGTGATGTTTTAGTGTAAAATAAGTTCCCAGAATATAGTATTTTAATAACGATGTTAAGAGGGCTATTCATTTATTTTAGATTGCAATAGTAGATAATATTTAATTTATTGAACAATTTACTTTTTGGGGGGTGGGGGACACAAGTAAAAGAAAACAGAAATGAACACAAAGAAGTTTCTTTTGGCAGGTGATCCAGAAGCACTGGTGACAGTGAGGAATAATATCATGCTTGACCTGGCTCAAGATGGTGCCCCTAACAATTAAAAAGTCAATGCTGCTTTAAATCACAAGTATTCAGTAATTTTTTAAAGAGAAACCTGGGGAAACATAGAATTTTATTCAGAAACAGATTTGCTCATTCCAAGCCAAAGCAGAATAGATATTCTATTAAAAGTGAGCAAAGCAACATCAATCATACTTTAATAAAATGATTTTTAAAAAGATAGAAGAAAAAATTAGCAGAGTAGCAGATATTTCAAAACTTTAGTTCTTGTTCTCTCTCTTTCTCTCTCTCTCTGTCTCTGTCTCTCTCTCTGTGTGTGCATGTGCACAGTTTTATGAGGCAGATTTCTTAGGAGGTTTTAACATTTAAATGTAATCTTTTCCTTCTCTTATTAGCTAGAGTACCTTAGGCAAATTAAACCTCTGATCTTCAATTTCTTAAGTGGAGCTATGGTATCTATCTCATACAGTTGTGAAGATTAAGTGAGGTAATGCTTGTAAAGTGCTTACTTACTTAGCACAGTTCCCGGAATATAATAAGTGACCTGTGTTAGTTGTTGCTGGTAAAAAGAATTATGCCAGTACACGGTGTCAGAATTTCAGCCAGTAATGACTACCTGTAGACACCGAAGTGTTAATACTAAGAGCTGTTACGCTTTTTTATTCCACTAGAGGGCACCTTTCTCCTTCTGTAAACCTGACGGCAGCCATAAAGCACTATGACTCTGGCCCCAACTCACTCCCCTTCCCTTTAGCATCCTCAGCCCTATGATTTCTGTTAGACCACTAATAACCTCACATTGTGCCAGGTCTCTCCCTGGTTATCCTCCCCACACCCACGTAATGGAAGGATGTTTTAGCCTTGGCACATGCTTTTGCCAGTCTAAAGGGCGGTCCTTTATTACATGTAAAACATGTAATAATAATTGGCTTTGGGTGTTCAGCAAGACACAGGTTTGATATAGTGAGCTAGGAGTAGGGATTCAAAGGAAACATCCTTATTACTTCTTACCCTGAGCATTCTCCCTCCCATATGCATGATTAAACCAAGTCTACCTAGTGGACTGAACCAGTGGGGTAGCCTCCCCAACATCTCTCCTATTTTAAGTCAGGGAAAAAACCAGAAAATGTGGGATGGGGAAAGAGGCAGGCAGAGACAGGGGGAAAAAGGATGAAATACAAACTTTGAGAACATCACTATTTATAAATGACAGATCTTGAATTGTACCTGGGAGATGCAGTCCCTGCTCTAGTTTCTGGAAAGCCACATTCTCTATGACCCGTGATCTTAGGTTCAAATGAAAAAGTGTAAACATAGCACCAACTGTGTACTAGGGTTTCCTTGGCTATTGGAAGTCCTCGCTTGTTAAGAATGAGCCAAATCCTTCCACAGGCCTCCTTATCTGGGAGACACAAGTAAATCAAGGATCTGGTTCAATAATTTGAACAGCATCTTCTCAGGACCACACATCTCACCTTGAATAAAAAGAGGGCAAGTTAGGAATGATTTTGATGTTGACAGATTTGCAATAAAGGTCAAAATTGAGACATGACTAGAGGCTTTCCAAAAGGTAATTAAAAATGGTCAATCACTGGTTCTGCTGGAACTAGATTATTAGCACTCTAGTAGAAATAATCATCCTTTTAATAAAGCAGGATCTACCCTGCCTGGAAGAGGAGCCTAACAATGCTGATTAACTGGTTCTGATCATGCACCTTTCTAGATCATCATAGGTCCTGAACCAGGAAGTGGGGAGAAGTAAGGTCAAATCAGGGGTAAGTAAACTACAGTCTGACTCTAGCCTACTACCAGTTTTTATATGGCCTGCCAGCTAAGAATGGTTTCTACATTTTGAAATAGTTGGATAAAAATTAAAAGATGTGTCATATTTTATGACAAAATAAATTTCAACTTTAGTGTTCATAAAGTTTTATTGGTTTAGTGTTCATAAAGTTTTATTGGAACATAATCACAGTTAATCATTTATGTATTTTCTCTTCTTTCAGACAAGGTCTTGCTCTGTGCCCAGGCTGGAGTGCGATGGTGCGAACACAGCTCACTGCAGCCTTGAACTCAAGGCTCACAGGATCCTCCCATATTAACCTCCAGAGTAGAAGGGACTACAGGCACATGCCACCATGCCTGGCTAATTTTTTATTTTTTGTAGAGATAGGATTTTTTCCATATTGACAGGATGATCTCGAATTCCTGGGCTCAAGCTGTCATCCCTCCTTGGCTCCCAGTGATGGGATTACAGGTGTGAGTGTCTGGCCAATTCCTTTCTTTCCTTCCCTTCCTTCCCTTTTTCTTTCTCTCTCTTTCTCTTTCCTTTTCTCTCTCTTTCTTTTTTCTTTCTTTCTTTCTTTTCTTTCTTTCTTTCTTTCTTTCTTTCTTTCTTTCTTTCTTTCTTTCTTTCTTTCTTTCTTTCTTTCTTTCTTTCTTTCTTTCTTTCCTTTTCTTATCTTTTCTTTTCTCCTCCCTTCCTTCCTTCCTTCCTTCCTTCCTTCCTTCCTTCCTTCCTTCCTTCCTTCCTTCCTTCCTTCCTTCCCTTTCCTTTCTCCTTCCTCCCTTCCTCCCTCCCTCCCCCTCTCCCCTTCTTTCCTTCCTTCCTTCCTTCCTTCCTTCCTTCCTTCCTTCCTTCCTTCCTTCCTTCCTTCCTTCCTCTGTCCCTCCCTCCCTCCCTCCCTCTCTTTCACCCCTCCGTCCCTCCCTTCCTTTCTTTCTTTCTGAGACAGTTTCACTCTGTCACCCAGGCTGAAGTACAGTGGTCACTGTACTTCTGCTCACTGCAATCTCTGCCTCCCAGGTTCAAGCGGTTTTCTTGCCTCAGCCTCCCTAACAGTTCAGAGTACAGGTGTGTACCACCACACCTGGCTAATTTGTGTATTTTTAGTAGAGACAGGGTTTTACCATGTTGGCCAGGCTGGTCTTGAACTCCTGACCTCAAGTGATTCACCTGCCTTGGCCTCCCAAAGTGCTGGGATTACAGGCCACCTTTTGTACTACCGGTAGTACAGACTAGTTGCAACAGAGACCATATATGGTATTTTCATCACTGCACTGCTGCTCCATGCACTACGAATTAAAGTGACATAGTTATCACTTGACAGCATTTTGAATTCTGCCCATATAACTGTACCATAGTGTTCCCAGAACCAAGCCGGCTCTGGCTGCATTTTCTTGAGGCCCAATAATGAGAAGCAGACAAACTAGGAAAGAAGGGAATTTATTGTTGTAACTGGATACAGGGAGGTCAGAGATAATTCTATCAGACCAACTCACTCAAAGTGTTACAATTTTCTTAGTGCTTATATAGGTTGAGGTTATGTGCCTATATGCAGTATAGCATTCACCTAAGTCTATTAGTAACTAATTTTATTTTAACTACAAGGTCAGAGGCAAAAAATGCTTGCTAAGTCTGTTTAAAAGGACTCCAGTACTTTCAGGCCTGTCTATGGTGGTACTGGAGTGATTATTTCTATCTTATCTCCTTTATAGCTTGGTCTGGAGAGCTGCCTTGCACTCTCCAATGAATTTATTCAAACAGCTGCCTCTGTTACCTTGACTCTCAGACAGATTCCGGCACTAAGAATTTAATATTGCCTCTATTATTTTGACTTGCTCCAGGTTAGGGAGAAGCCCATGCAAAGCTCCTAGTGACCATATGTTTCATTTCTAGCTTTGATGTCTGGGCACCGGTTTCCCTAGATTTAACTATTTGCTCAATGTTAAGGCAGTGCGGTGGGAATCTGTCTGTGTAACTGAAGTGCTGTGCAGACCTGTCTGTGTGATTGTCGGGGAGAATTGGCGTGCCACAATAACATTTTATTTATTTGTTATTGCCAGTGCATACCCATCATGTCAAAACAAGATGGGAAAAGTGAACTTCAAATGTCATATTTTTAGGCATGGTGGCATGTAGATTATTTTGTTATTAAATTAGATGGCAAATCATTGTGTTTGTTATGCACTGACACTGCAGCTGTACTAAAAGAATACAAATATACATTAACATTACTAGGCTGAAGATCTATCACAGTATTTTTTTTTTTTTTTTTTTTTTTTTTTTGAGATGGAGTCTCGCTCTATTGCCCAGGCTGGAGTGCAGTGGTACAATCTCGGCTCACTGCAAGTTCTGCCTCCTGAGTTCATGCCATTCTCCTGCCGCAGCCTCCTGAGTAGCTGGGACTACAGGCGCCTGCCACTATGCCTGGATAAGTTTTTGTAATTTTAGTAGAGACGGGATTTCACTGTGTTAACCAGGATGGTCTCGATCTCCTGACCTCGTGATCTGCCCGCCTCGGCCTCCCAAAGTGCTGGGATTACAGGCGTGAGCCACCGCACCTGGCCCGGTCTGTCACGGTATTTCCAACTCACGGGAAAGCAACCGTGAGATAAACTAGAACATTTAATAGAATCACTGTTGAATTTCTTTACAAAAATAAAAAATTGAAATGAGGCCACTAAGTTTTGAGTGGCTCATTTGTGGGTCAAGGAAAGAAATCTGTTTATCAGTGCTAGGTTATTTAAACTGAGTTTGACTGCAGCAACTGAAGGAATGTGTGCAGAGAAAATACTCGTGTTTAAGACTATTAGCCGGTTGGGGGGAATAGTTGTTCAAAGAGTTGAAGACATTGAAAGCAACATCAATAGTCAAATAAAAAGCAGAGAAAAATTCATTTTAATGGTTTTGCTTGTTTCTTGATGAGTCAGTGATGTTACTGATACTGCTTAGTTGTTTTTTATTTAAGGAGTCAATCCCAAGTTTGAAGTGTCTAAAGAATTAGTCTCTATGAATAGTCTGCAAGTTGCAAGTTCAGGGGGAGTATATTCAAAGAAGTTGAGAAAAACTAACCAGGAAACTTGAAATGGAATTTGCTAAGATTTATCACAATTCATTGTGGTAAAAATATGTGTGAAGCAGAAAAAAATTTTAGTTGGACAAATTTACAAATCATATCAAAATGTAGGATGTTGAAGTCCTATTCATGGCATTATTCATTAGCATTCTTTGGAGAAAATATTTAGATCTACCATATGTTACTGAACCAATAGTGTCAACAGTGTACTTCATTTACTCTTGTAGATTTAACCATCATCAGTTCTGTATTTTTTGGGGGTCAGAAATAGGAGTTTAATCTTCTCTCTTGCCCTACTACACAGCAGTTTGATAACTTAGTAGTTGTCAAGTTTTGTGTGATACTTTTGTGTTTAGGGGAAAGTTAAAATTTTTCAGAATAAGAAAAATTAGCTTCAACTCTTAAGGAACACTATATGGATTTGAAATTAACACTTGAGGTAGACTTCATAATGTTTCTTAATGAATTCAACTTAAAATTACAAGGTAAAACATCACATACATGCAAATATTATACTGTGGTAAAGTTGTTTTGATGACAGTTAACATTTGAATCACAAGTAATGTCATCAGTTCTCATGTTTCCAAATGGTAAAACAAGAAGTGAAATCTCCACTCCTACACAGACTTGCAGTGGATGTAATTTCCAAGATCAAATTATAGTTTCAGCAGCACTTTTGGACCTCAATTCAAATGCAAAGGGACTTTCCATATTTAAGCATTCATTTAATTGTGCAATTGAGGAACTTTCACCTTACCTTCAATCAGAGGTTATTAATGTAATGACATGCCGAAAAGCAAATATCAAGAGAAGAATCTAATAGAATTCATAAATGCTTTCTAATCATGAATATGTTCAACTAAAATAATATGTTTATAGACTGACATTAGTATTTGGCAGTACCTATCTGTGTACAAAAACATTTTCAAAGATGAAATTGCAACTGTTCATCATTAACGGATGAACATTTATGACAAGGAGCACTAACTTTGAACCCCAATTAAGCAAAATGTTATCTCCTAAAGAAGAGAAAGAAGAGTTCAATTTTTCTCATTAGTAGACTTTTATTACAAAAAATTTTACTCCATTATTATTATATTTTAAATTTTATCTATAAAGTTGTTTTGAAATTAATGTTCTCTCTTGGCATGTAAATACCTACATAGTATCTTTGATTTTAGTTCTTGGACTACAAAGTCTAAACCTCTGCTCTGGCAGAATGCTCTTAGAATATAGGTTTGAAGTAACCTTTTAAGTCATGGCAGAAATGTGTATGAATACTTATATTCTTGTGGGGACTCAATTGCAGCCTAAGGCCTGAAGTTTTCTATATATTTTAAATTCTTATTGATAGGTCTTTTGTCCCAGAGATCTTTGAACATGGAATGCAACACCAACCACTATGTGGTTTGATGATGAATTATTAAATACATAAAATTTAAAAATCCAACCTTTCCAAGCATTTAAACAATTGCAAGTTGATTAATTCCCTGAAGCAATTTAGATTATACTCAAACTAGTATATCTGATTCTTTTAACAGGGGATAAACTATACACAAACACAATCATTTCAAAACTATTTCTAAAGTTATGCTTAAACCTAAAACATCAGCACCATGATTTTAATTCATACTCGTGTACTAGATTTTATATTTTCCAAGTGTTATGCTTACTTTGATAGCTTCCTAGGGTTTTATTATTTTAATTTTTTTTCTCCAGGGATTTTGTAATTTCACGTGATGTTATAGGAACTGAATATCAAGTTAATTATTAGTTGAGATATTGGACCTGCTTCTAGGAACATTAGATGGAGTTCCTTTTCTTTTAATAGTGAAGTTTTATGTATTGTATCATAAGACTCTTAAGTACTTCTTGTTCATACTGATTTTAACTTTTAAATGGTGTTTATCACAAAAACAATTTAGTCTTTAGATTTCCCATAGCCCAGCAGTACCTGAACCATTGTCCTGTTATTATATTTTAATGCCTGGGTATGTTGGCGTTATGAAAACATATTCATTCTTTAAGGAATTTTAGTATAATTAGTAAGACCATCCAGAAGATTATTTTCTCTTAGGAGATGAGGACTGGCTCTGTAATTATCCTCTCTATTTAGAAATTTAGCAAATCCATCAGTTTTGATACACAGTCAAATCTTTCTTTTACTTGGTAATTGCGCACGACCACAGGTGCTGATAAAATGTTGAACACCCTTTCTTCCCAGTAACTGTATGTGGTCATTGGTGATCTCAGTCCTCCCTATCTTGGGTACTATATCTGCTTTTCCCAGTATGACTCAGTTCACTCACTGTCCCCTTCCCTATGCTTACTGTTGTGCCTACACGAAGAAAATATATTTATAATTTTTAAAGAAATATATCATTAATAGAAGAAACAAAGGGTATTATATATTAATACCCTTCTACTCATTAAAATATAGCATATATTCTATTACTTTATCCTTTTATATTACAACTACCTTTATCAACACCCTCTATTACCCTTTATGCTTAGAGTATCACTATGAACATAGAACCTTTCACAGGTTTAATATATTCCAATTAACCACAATGTAACTATTACATATTTGAAGCTCAGATTGTCACAGTCTGGCTTTGTGTGAGCCCTTGAAAGCCTCCTATTGTGTTGACATTCTTGAAAGCATCATTGCTGTCTGGCAACAACAGAATGTTCCAGACTCTGCTGATTTTTCCTGCCTTAGGTATAGACACAACCTCCTTCCAAGGAAACAAGAGTTCTTGCTCCTCATAGTATACTATTCTCATAAAGAATAGTATAAGGTACCATAGTCTGGATACTACCAAGACATATGAGAGTGAACATAGGGCAAAAGTACAGCTTCTGCATCTGTTGGACTGTTTTTGGTAGTAATAGAGCTGAAAAATAACATGAATTCACATTGATATTTCTTATTTAGCATCTTGTACTGCTATACCATTTCTATGTGTTTTAAAACCATACTGTATATGGTTTCATTGACCACTTAAATTTTCTCCTATGCTAACAGCACTCTTAGAAGGGAAAGAGAAGGCGAGAATGTCGAAGGCTGGATGCATTGGTCACTTCTTGTTAGTGGTTTAGGGTAAGAAATGTGGTTGTACTGAATTATAAGTATCACATAAGAGTCAATTATTTATTCATTTAAGCTTACTAAGTGCCAGGCTTTATGCTAAGCTTTAATGATGGTATTTCTGCTATATGCAATCTATAATCTGGCAGTGAAGGCATTCATGTAGCTAATAATTCTACAATTATTAACTGAAAGGAACACTTTGAATGAAACATTCAGGATGTGTTGAGAATGTATTACAGGAGCACTTAACCTAGTTCTGAGGATATTAGAGAGTTTTGATAGATGAGTGCAAGGAAAGGAAATGGCATTTAGCTCATTGGTGGTAAAAACAGTGAACCATGCTCAGAAGGAAATTGCTGTATTTGGAGGCATTAAGTGGCCCACCCAGAAATGAAATTGTAACCATTGAAGGTTTGTTATTTTTTAAGAAATAATTTCTTTTGCTTCCAAAGCTTTGTGAATTTACAAAAGAAGTCCATGTTTACAGACAGTGTTCATTCATACTAGGAACGCAAACGAAGTGAGAATCTGTGCCACCACGAGTGGTAGCCATAACGTCAGTGTTTGTCAGCAAATACACACAGAACATTATTCAAAATGAGTTCCTCTAAACTTGTATGATTGCCTCAGGGATCCTGCAGTCATTACCCATGATCTCACATTGTATACTTGGGTCATTGGTATGACCACTGGGCACTGGAATGATACAGAGGTTTCTCTGCAGTGTGTTTATTTTTTCTGGAGGCTAGCTTCTATGAAAAGGAAAATTGCAGCTTGCTTTTTGAGGGTAGAGATCGCGGTTTATGTTTTTTTTGGCATTCTCAGCTCCTCAGCACGCTGTCTCTATAGAACAAACCCTTGATGCATGTCAACGATCTGTTAGTGCTGTGATGGCTTTGACAAAGGGTGCCCTTTAATTGGTTGCTTCATTCTTAGGACCATACTTAGTGTTTCTTTGGTTTTTCCATTCTTAAAACTCAGGTTTTTCCGTTGTATATTTAAAAATTCATCTGTAGTATGCAAGTTCAGGAGATGATGTCAGAAGAAAAGACTGTTCCAGGTTTGTGAAGCCCAGTGAAGTGTCAATAAAGTATGGAAAGTAACCTGGCTTCTAGTGGATTGATCATCTGTTAGAAGAATTACCTAAAATCTCTAAGTTTTAACTAGAAGGAGTTCATTAATGGATAGATCTTATCCCATCTCTCTGCAGTGGTCCATAGCAAATATGGCAGGTGAAGATTTGAAGGAAGAGTGATGTGGAAGCATTGCCAGGAGTGTGAGAAATCTAAATGTATATTTATTTCCCCCTGAATGGGAGAAGAAGAAACAACTGATAATCCTTTCCATTTTATGGTGAGTTAAAATTTTTCTAAAATACTGTCTCCTATCTCTCTTTGGATTTTTATCATAACCTTCTGAAGTGGTTCCCTCCTCTATGTTTACTGTTGTACCTAAACAGAAAAAGTATATATTCATAATTTATAAAGATGTATATTATTAATAGAAGAAACAAAGTTCTTATAGTAATACTCTTTTACTTATTAAAATGTAGCATATAGGCCAGGCGCAGTGGCTCACATCTGTAATCCCAGTACTTGGGGAGGCCGAGGCAGGCGGATCACCTGAGGTCAGGAGTTTGAGACCAGCCTGTCCAACATGGTGAATCCCCGTCTCTACTGAAAATACAAAAATTAGCCGGACATGGTGACCTGAGCCTGTAATCTCAGCTACTTGGGAGGCTGAGGCAGGAGAATTGCTTCAATCTGGGAGGCGGAGGTTGCAGTGAGCTGAGATTGCGCCACTGCACTCCAACCTGGGCGACAGAGCAAGAGTCCATCTCAAAATAAATAAATAAATAAATAAATAAATAAAAATAAAATAAGATAAATAAATACGTAAATAAAATAAAATATAGCATATATTCTATTACTTTATCCTTTTATATTATGACTACCTTTCTCAATACCCTATATTACCTTTTAACCTTAGAGTATCACTATGAACATAGGATCTTTCATAGGTTTAATATATTCCAATTAACCACAGTATAACTATTACATATTTGAAGCTCAGATTGTCACAGTCTGGCTTTGTGTGAGTTCTTGAAAGCCTCTATTGTGTTGACATTCTTGAAAGCATCATTGCTCTCTGTCAACAACAGAATGTTCTGGATTCTATTGATTTTTTAAATTCCTATCCTAGATGTAGACACAGTCTTCTTCCAAGAAAACAAGAGTTCTTACTCCTGAAGTGGGTTGTTGGCAAGGAGTGGGGTTTATGACTTTATCCATTTATCTGAAGAGTGAATAAGGCACAGGACTTTATATTCTTTGCCTAAGGGCACATAGTGTATCACCAATAAAACTGAGACTAGCATAGAACTCTATGCTAAACTCCAGACAATGCTTATATGATCATCTTATTAAAATGACTCCTTCTGACATTCCACCCTCCGGTCTTCCCCTGTTTAATTTTTTTCTCACAGTACTTTCACTTTTTAATTAATTAATTTTTTATTCATTAATTAATTCTGACTCTCCTACTAGAATGTAAGCAGCATAAGGGCAGGGAATTTTTGTCTGTTTTGTCTACCAGTAAAACTGAAGCATCTAGAACAGTGTCCTGGACATAGTGAGTCCTCAGTCAATATTTGTTGAGTGAATGCACATGAGCTATAACAGAAGTTTTTTGGAGCTGGACTCATCTGGTCTTGTCCATATGATCACTCAGTAGCCATCCTGAAGTTTGAGTTTTCTTCTATTATGCCATTAGATTGGCATTATAAATTATATATGGAGTACTTATTTGGGGAAACTAATTGCTCGAATGTTGAATATCTTTTTTATTTGAGACAGTCTCACTCCTTCACCTAGGTTGGAGGGCAGTGGCACAATCTTGGCTCACTGCAGCCTCCTCCTTCCAGGTTCAAGTGATTTTCATGCCTCAGCCTCCTGAGTAGCTGGAATTACAGGCATGTGCCACCACGCCTGGCTAATTTTTGTACTTTAAGTGGAGGCGGGGTTTTGCCATGCTGCTCAGGCTGGTCTTGAACTCCTGTGCTCAAGTGATCTGACCTCCTCGGCCTCCCAAAGTCCTGGGATTACAGGCATGAGCCACGGTGCCAGGCCTGAATATATTTATTATTATGTCCAATGGAATCTTAAAAAATGAGAGTGCTGGGAAGCTAGCAGTTTGATGTTATTTCTCAAAATAATTATATCAACAACTCAAGTGGCAGAGCTAGACAGTCATTTAATCCAGTCATAATTGTATACAGATGAGGAAACTGACCTAGCACGGTTAAGGAACTAAAGTCATATTGCTATGTAGAGTAGAGCTGAATGAATACAACATTTTCATTTTTTTTAACTTCACAAGGTTAGGGGTCCATCCCAGCATTCTCTGATGCCTGTATTAGAAGCCAATACCCACCGAATGCCTGCAGGGTTAAGGTTCTCCTGAGAACAAGGGTGTTTCTGGAATGGGTAATGGTGGGGGTGGGAGCAGCGGGGATTTGTATTGAGCCTCTCCCACAAAGGAATTTAAATGTATGGCATTGATTTTGAGGTGATAAAATATTTAAAGTACTTATTTAAGTTTTATCAATAGGACCAGGAAGGTGATTTTCCCATCTTGTTCTCAGGGTACCATAAAACACATTTTTTTCCTGTTTAATTTTCCTTGTATATTTGTTAGCTGGAATGAATCATACATTGTAAAATCTTTGAGGCAAGGATCTGTGTCTTCTAAATTTACTAACTCTTCACAGTGTCTGTTATATAGTACATTCTCATACATCTCTGATAATCCAGTGGTCATATGAAAGTTGAACAATAGACAAGAAACATTTGCATAATGAGAATATTGATCAGTCCTGTTAATAGTAGACATTTCAAAGTGAGTAATTAGAAAGAATTGCCCAACATTGTCTTATCAGCCTTTTCCACCCGAATGATTATGAAGGTAGATTAACATAGAGATGGGGGAAATTTCTTACTGGAACTTAGTAGTATTGCTTTTTCTCCTTTACCAGTATGATATAAAGAAGAATCTACTTGGCTCAGTTTTTCTAAGGAAAACAATATTCTTTTGTGATTGGATATATTCCAGGAAAATAAACTCAAGTCATATAATGAAGAGTTATATCTTATATATTCATTTTCTCCCTTTGACAAATACTGCAATCAGCAGCTCTTTGTACTTGCCAAATTTATTATTAGTTATGTCTAGCCCTTGTGATGGAGATAAACATTTCAAATAATAAAACTTGTAGCATACCCTAGTGAGAAATAAGAGCTCAAAAAGTTATAAATATGTTTTCATTTTAGTTTGTGGTAAAAAATAGACCTACCAAATGTATAATGGTAGAATACAACAGAACTTTATTGCTTGTATATGCAAGAGTTTGAGATGGGTGTTTTTCCCTGGTCTGGTGGGTTTTCTTTACAGTGACCTGGGGACCCAGGCTCCTTCCATCTAATGGATCTGCCCTTCCCACCAGGGCATCATTACACCCACTTGCTGAAAGTGTGAGGGGAAACAGTGGAGGAATTACCTTTTTTTTTTTTTAAAGTCTGAGCCTGGAAATGACACACAGCATTTCTGCTCATAGTCTGTTGATTAAAACTCAGCCACATGGCAAAACCTGACTTTGGGAAACATAGAGTAGTCATGTGCCCAGGGAAAAGATGTCATGGATATTTTTCATGATTTTTCCTTCCTTCTTCCTCTTTTCTTTCTTTTTAATTTTTGTTTTGAGATAATTTTAGAGTTTAGACTTTAGAGTCGCAAAGATATTCCCTGAATAACTTGCTTTCAGCTTATCCTTATGTTAACATCCACATAACGATAAAAGAATTTTCAAAACCTGGCACAATACTATAAACTATAAACCTTACTCAGATTTCACTAGTTTTTCCTGTAATGTCATTTTTACGTTCCAGGATCCAGTTCATGTAATTGTCACATTTCCTTAGTCTCCTCCAATCTGTAATAGTTCTTATCTTTCTGTTTTATATAATCCTGTCACTTTTAAGAGTCAGTAATTACTGTTCAGTAGTTTGGTAAAATGTCACTCAATTTAGGTTTGTTTGATGTTTTCTCATGATTAAATTGGAATTAAGCCTTCTAGGGAAGGCTACCATAGACTGGAGGCGATCTGCCCTTCTCAGTGCATCAAATCGTGGGTATGTGATGTCGATGTGTATTATAGGTGGTTAACCTTGATCACTTGGCTAAGGTGGTGTCTACCAGAATCCTCCACTATAAAATCACTATTTTCCAGACAGGTGCAGTGGCTCACCAGAAGTGCCAGGTGTGGTGACACTAAAGTGCCTGGAATCCCAGCACTTTGGGAGGCCAAGGTGAGAAGATCACTTGAGCCCAGGAGTTCAAGATCAGCCCAGGAAATATGGCAAGATCCTGTTTCTACAAAAAACTTTTAAAAATAAAATAAAATTACTATTTTCCCTTGGCAATTATCAAATATTTGGGAAAGATACTTCAAGAATATGCAAATATTGTTTATGGCTTACCTTTCAATCAGTAATTTTAGCACCCATCAAGGGATCTTGCTGCAGCAATTTTTACTGTGACATTCTAATGATAATTTTCTGTTTCCTTCACTAAAAAAGTTTTGGTGGATATCTGATGGTTACATAGATATTAAGGATCCTTGCCCTCCTCTCCATGGCCCACATTTTGGAGATTAAAGTGACTATGGTTTAAATGATGTCAAGTCATCATTTAAAGATGACGAAAGGGTTAAAGGATAAGGGACACTGCCACAGCTCTGCAGTGCTTAGATGTGGTCCAAATGGCAAGCTTCCTGGAATGGTAGTAAGAAAACTGGGGTTTTGGTTACAATTCTTCTATTAGCTAAATGTAAGGAGCTGTTTTTACTCTAATTTTCTAATTTGTAAAATAAGAATAATTCTATACATTGTCCAAAGTAATGTGTAAGGATGTACTACTTTGAATTACTAGGAAGGGTAATATCTGTTTTATGAATTTGGAGCGTCCTTATTATGCCAATTAAAATATAGGTATTATCAAAGTGGAGCAAGCCTACTTGTGCTTATTTAAAAGGAACAAGGCTAACATTTATTGTACATTTACTATATGCAGGACCAAACTTTGAATCTATTAACCAGTTTAATCCTCTCAGAGTTTTGTGAGAGCAATGTTATTAGCCCCATCATATAGATGAATAACTTGAGGCCCAGAGAGGCTAAATAACTTGCCCCAGGCCACACAGTAAATAAATGGTGGGGTTAGGAATTGAACCATGGTGGCTCAGCGCCAGAGTTTGGACTCTTCACCACTTCACTATGCACTTGTGCCCTGGTTGCAGAATGGATATTCATCTAGTACACACTAGTGTGGCCATACCAGCTAACTGCTTCTGTTCTTAAGTATTTAGGTTCTTAAATATTTAAGTAAATATTTTGTTAAAAATTTATATTTAACAAGGTTGTTAAATAGGTTGTTAAATATTTTGAGCATAAGCCTGGGCACTGTTAAGTAAAAATATTTGTATGTCCTAGTTTTGTTTGAATTGAGCATGTATTCCATTTGAAAGTATAAGTGAACCTCAGAAAATATTTTTGGTGTTTATGATTAGAAGCACAATAATTTAAACATTGAAGTGAAAGCAGGAGTATTGGACATGTATTTGTTAATTATTCTTCCCAGTTTTGAGCCATTAGTCCACATTTGTCCATGGCCACAACATATAAGTAGTATGGCTCTTGTTTAAAGGTACTTATTAGGTGAGTGATTGAATATGTTAGAAGGACGTCTCAGTAGGATCACCAGTTTTCTATTCTTTCTATATATCTGGCACTTGATTGGTGATTTGGCTCCTATTGTAGAATCTGGTTCAGTTTACAGTTCTGCCTATTTTCTTCCCAGCCTGCCAAGCATTTATGAGTGGTCTAAAGAACTCACTGCATTTCTGAGGTTTATATGAAAAACTGGTGTCCCCTTTGTTGGTGGGGTGCGAGACTCCTCTTTACTACACCATAGAATTACCTTTGTGTGCATTAAAATGATTTAAAAAATATTCCTGCTTTCAGCTGTATGGCTTCAATTCACCATGAACCATTTACATGTATATCAAAGGCATGAAGTTCTCCTGCAGCAAATAGAAATTGTAGGGAAAGCTCTGACTGACAGTGGGAAAGCTGGGCTTTTGTTTTTGCTCTGCCAGTGACTTACTCTGTTACCTCTGGAAAAATCCTTAGCCTCTTTGGGCTCTTTATCTGCAAAGATCAGCTGGGCGCAGTGGTTCACATCTGTAATTCCAGCACTTTGGAAGCTGAGACGGGCGAATCACAAGGTCAAGAGATCAAGACCATCCTGGCCAACATGGTGAAACCCCGTCTCTACTAAAAATACAAAAATTATCTGGGCATGGTGGCACGCCTGTGTAGTCCCAACTACTCAGGAGGCTGAGGCAGGAGAATTGCTTGAACCTGGGAGGTGGAGGTTGCAGTGAGCTGAGATCGTGCCATTGAACTCCAGCCTGGGCGACAAGAGGGAAACACCATCTCAAAAAAAAAAAAAAAAAAAAAAAAAAAATCAAAATCACCTTATCCAGCTGCAGCTTTCTCTGATTCAGTGCTTCAGTGAGTTTTAGTGTAGTTTAGTTAATGATTTGTTTGTATTGCCATTTAAATGAATGCTAAGCACAGCCCCCAGATAATGCTTATGACAGAAGGCTGCATTTTCCAATTTCCAAGAAAGAACAGTCAATGGTGAAGTTGTGTAAAACTTGTTTTGAAGATTCATATAGTACTATTGTCAGATAAGACCAAAGAAAAGTGGTCACACTATATTTCACGGAGTCAAAAAGACCACTCATTTTAAAACATATCTCATTTTCAGAGATATTAAAATGTGGAAAAATATGTATTTTAGATTTGATCAAATATGATAGGAAAGCCCCAAGGTCATCTCTCCATCACTTCATCAGAGATTAACCTGCAGCCTTTCTGGAACCTAGGCTGCCCGACACAGGTAGGGTCTACATTCTTACCATATGGTCTGTCATAGAGCTGCTTACAGACAAGTCAGAAATTTGGACTAGAATGTAATTGACTAAGTGTGCCCACCTAGTGTGGCCATGTTGGGATTTGAAGGCCCAGCTCACAGTTGCGATTTCAGTGAAGACTTGTCTTCTTACTTTCTCAGATACAATCAGTCTTCTGTATACTCACAGGACTTTTCTTTTCTTTTTCTTTTTTTTTGAGGTGGAGTCTCGCTCTGTCGCCCAGGCTGGAGTGCGGTGGTGCAATCTCTGGGCTCACTGCAAGCTCCGCCTCCCAGGTTCACACCATTCTCCTGCCTCAGCCTCCCGAGTAGCTGGGACTACAGGCGCCCGCCACCACGCCCGGCTAATTTTTTTGTATTTTTAGTAGAGATGGGGTTTCACCATGTTAGTCAGGATGGTCTCGGTCTCCTGACTTCCTGATCTGCCCACCTTGGCCTCCGAGAGTGCTGGGATTACAGGAGTGAGCCACCGCGTCCGGCCCTCACAGGACTTTTGTATATATTTCTACATAACACTTAGCACATTTCATTGTAGTTATTTGCTTTATTTTCTGCCTCTTCTCCTAAATTATGAGCTACTCAAAATTCTCTTAATGTAGAGGAGTGGCATACAGCCTGGAATATAGTAGGCAACCATCATGTTTATTGAGGGAGTAAAGGTACAAAGGTATGAAGGAAAGAAGGGTGGCTGACTGTTTTGTGGATTATAGTAGGGGTTTTTAGATTACTCAACCACCATTCATCACCAGGAAAAAAGATGCAAAATGAATTTTACGTAAAGATTAACTTTTAGGTAACAGGATTATTTCATAAACTATTAGGAAAATTACATTATTAAGAAACAAGACTGATTCGAGTAAAAAAAGAGTTTACTAGGCTAAGCCCCCACCATCAGATGCCAAAAAGAACCAATGTCATGGAAGAATATTATGACAAAAGGTGCTTTGCTCCAACACTAACCTGGCTCTGTCTTGTGATTTGGTGCAGTTACCACACCTCCCTATACCTCAGCTTCCTCATCTGTAAAATGGGAATAATAATAGCACCTGATAATCACTGTAAGAATGATATCACATAATGTTTGTAAAACACTCAGGACAGTACCTAGCACATAGTGAGAGAAGGAGATAAGTGTGGGTTATTATTGTTACTATCTCTGTATGTGTCATCAGTGAGCCAAGAGTTGGGGACCAAAGGAAGTGTTTTATTGGTCTTTCATTTGGCAATTCTTTCAAAGATTTTTTTTTAACCCAAGATTATGATTGAATAGATAGTTTCCTTATTTCATGTCCTTCACTTTCAGCTCTATACAGGTACACCCTTACTTAAGAATCTTCATTCTTCTCCTTTGGGATCTCCCAGTTTGCTAGAGCTATCTTTTCCTCTCCCCTCCTTTCTTTTTCAGTGAATTGATTGTTCCTTTTTGCCAATGGACAGCTCAGTATTGGAAATGCATGAAGATGAAATGCAGAATAGTTTGTCTATGGGGACGATAAACATTATCTCTAGAATGGTAACATGGGGATTTATATATTGTGATTAGTTCCCTCCAAGATCTTATGCAGAGCTCAGGCAAGAACCCCTCTTTAGATCAACTCTTCTTAAGTGGCCCTCTTCAGAAAGATAGCATCTCCTGCTATGAATATTTCTCGATTTACCCTCTCTCATAAACTCTAAACTCACACCCCATTTAGCTCTTTAATGGCCCAACTCCCTTTGAATTGTTGCTTATAGTATTAATGAGTGCTTTTGGCTTAATGGTTTTTATCACCCGGTAAAATATATGCCTCTTAACTGGGACTTTCTAGGGGCAATGTCTTTAATCATGCAGATCGGTGAATTTCAGACAAGTTAAAAGGGGAAACTTATTTATTTATTTTTTTGTGCAGCTGGTTTTTCATTGTCCTTCTTTTAGTGTTTGCTTTATCAGTTTGGGGAGGCAGAGTAATAATTTTTCCTCTCTTCTATTTAAAGGGATCCAGGAGGTTTTCAAACTCCAAGTTGTAATCCATTAGTCATGAAATCTATATAGTGGATTTGAATTGCCATTTTAAAATTAATACAATAACAAATATTGTTTTGTGAAACTTTTGTTTCAGTAGTGTGTATGTACGTGTGTGTTTGTGCATGTATATATCTACGTGTATTGGATCACAAGGGGAAATGTATTTCTTGATGTAGATGTAGTAAAAAAAAAGTTTGAGAAACACTGATCAAGGCCAGTGATTAAGGAAGAAATACTAATGTCTAGCAAAGCATTACTCTTAGAAATATAAAGTTATATGCTATCATTTTCTTTTAAAAATGTAAATGTGACCTTACAGTTATGTGTAAATGTAAACTTTCCTTTGAGAATGCTGGTTCATAAGTATTACATTTTAATGATCTGGTTGGGTGTTGTGCACTTACATAGTCCCAGCTACTTGGGAGGCTGAGGCAGGAGGATCTCTTGAGCCAGGAGTTTGAGACCAGCCTAGGCAACATAGTGAGACTCCATTTCTAAAACAAAAAAGATAATTTAATGATCCTGAAATGATATGCAGTGATAGTACTTTGACTTAGTGGCATAAAAGAGGAATCAGGAGAAATTCTTTCTTCACCTACAATTACAGGTAATAGTGCGGCTTTCCACAAGTCATTGCTCCACCCTGGGCCTCAATTTCCTCATGAAGAAAATGAGACATAGAAGCTAAGCTGGAATCCTTAGTATTCTTTACAATGCAAAATTTCTGTGTTTATATCTTGAGACTAGTTCCCCTTAAGACCCTTCACACAGAGCTCAGGAAAGTCAGCTATCATCTTAAGAAATGTAGTACCCCCTGCTCTGATCATGTCCTGATTTAACATGAAATAATTAAAACATACATTTTAAGTATACTTTAAAAATAGCTCCTTTCATCATGGTTGTCAGTGAATTTTAGTTGAAGTTAGTATAAAGAAAAATTTAAGAACCAAGAAAGGAGGCAATATTTCTAATGTGTCTTAAGTAGAGAACAATGGCTTTCTAATTTTCCCTAGGAAAAGAAGAGGCTGTGGTCACGGGTGAGCATTTTCCTGATGTGTCTCTTGGCCTCCATCATTACCACAGCAGTAGGAGTGCTGATTCTCTCCTTGGTGTATATTAGCAACTCTTACAGACATTCATTTCAAACATGAAGCCTGGCCTCTGCAAACAATGATTCCCATAGTATCAAAAGCTATTGATCCCGAATTTCAGTTTCTTAATAACTTACCTAAATCCAAAGTATGAATCACACACATTAGGAAAAATAATTATTCTTAATGGAAACTTTAAAATCACCTTCCCGTTGCATGTTTACTAAGCTTTCTTCTCTATTGGAAGGAATGAACTGTGAGCCAGGATGAAAGATGATGAGAGAGAGAGAAGAGGGGACAGTTGCGTTGTTGACTTCAGACAGAAATGTTCTTCAGTAGATAGCTCCATGTCTGACTAGTGTAGAGAATTGCACGTGGACAAATGGAAATTCCCCTATTCTCTTGCCACCCTGGGTGTCTTTTTAAATGTCTAACAGGGTCTAGACTGAGAGCACTGCATGTGTTACTATTGCCATTCCTGGACTCTTACAGACCCATTCCTCCTCTTCCTTTCTGGGACTCCAAAACTCACCTCACCACCATTGCCTTTTCCCTTTTGCCTCCTTCTTATTCTATAGGCCATGATGGCCCCATGCTCTTAGGAGGTGGCCTCCATGCTTATGGTGGATTGTTTTATGATTTTCCAGGTGTTTGAGTTCCTTGGTGGTACAATCCAGTGGGCCCGGTACAGGAACAATGTCAAAGACTATCTCAGCAATGAAGAAGAGGCCTTTGGCACCAGCTTCAACAGTCAGAGATCACAAATGACTCTGGGGACCCTTAGGATAAAAAGCAATGGCCTCCAGGCCCTTCATTGGCACTTCAACGCCAATGAACATGACTGTCTTGCTCAGGTATAACTAGTTTGCCCACACTCTCCTCTTAAGCATCTAAGTTGTTTGTCCTGAGAATATTATTTTAGTTGTTACGAAATCTGCTTAACTAAGAGATAGACAAACATTTATGCCTTTAAGCATTAGTCTGTTTGTTTTAATTATTTTCGGCATCACTTTGAACTCTTTTCTTCAGTATGAAATCATTTTTCACACACTATTGTTAAAATAAGATCACTGTTTGGTCCTCTGAGCCAAAGCTAAAACCGGTAGCTCTGATTTAATGATCAAAGAAACAACAGCTTTTCTCTAAGGAAAATAACAACAATCGGAATAACAAAGTAGTTTGCTGTGTTCAGTCTGAAGTCTAAGATCAGGCCAATTGGATGCCCTTTTGTGGTTCAGACTTTTCAGAATGCTCTTGAAGTCTAGTGAAATAGAGATAGCTGGAGGTAAAATGAGTGTCCTTACTTGAATTTCAAATAATTCATTAATTCCCAAAAGTATTTATTGGTTTCCTTTTGCATTCCAGACACTGGGGAAGCAGTAGTGACTAAGCCCTCACAGAACTTTCAGAGTTTGGTCTTTCCTTGGCAATCTAGTTAAAGACATGTAGCCAATTTTACGTGATGTTTTTGTTGTGGTTAAGAAAGCCCTCTTTCTTATTCTTGGACAATGCATTCAATTTTAGAATTTACAACAGAGAGAGAGAGATTAGAGTTTCCTTTATATAAGACCAAACTATTCTTTTTTTCTTATAAGAGAACAGGAGGCCAGAGAGATTAGTTGGGTTTTCTAAAGATAAACTGTCGTCATTGGATTCACTGGGATAAAGCTCATGTTTTCTGACTTCTTGTCTTTTTCCACCTAGATAAAATATGTAAAAGAGGATAATCTCTAAAAGATTCATTTTCATGGCCTTGACTGAGCAGTAGCAGAACAGTAGAAGAAAAGGCAGTTCAGTGGACTTTCCTTGGGGGAGGGGGGGGACCCCTGAAAAGAAACTCCAAGCTAGGGAAATGGGTCTGGAGCCTTCTGTAGTAGAAAATAGGCCCTGGGACCCAGCACAGCCTGAGGAGGTTGTTCAGGCAGTCCTGAGAGTTCATAATATGAGCTATATGGAGTTGAATATTCTCTGGATGCCCAGAAAATTGTGAGATTACTGTTTCTCACAATCAGGGTAAGAAACCAAGCAACAGTATGTGAAGAAGTCCCTCTACTCCTATCGTCCTGGGAGATTGCTTCTGCTTCTGATTGTCTTCATGGAAGCTTTAGAAGGGACCCTGAGAGTAGGGTGGGCAAGCTGGCTGGTGTGCCTGGCTTCAACGCGAAGATCCTACTGACTCCTGTGTAATTTCTGCTCTGTATCTGGAGTAATTGGTGCCTTGATATGAATAGGTACACATTGCTGCTGCTCCTTGCTTGTGGATGAAGAGAGAGCTCTTTAGACGGCCACCTTTCCCCTGCATCTTTAATACCAATCTGGATTCGAGTTATACATGTCTGTGTAGACAGAACGAAGACTTCTTTTTTGTCCGCCCCTGTAGCTGCCCCATTTTGTGACCATGAGTCTCCGATAAAACAGAAATAATGGTATCTTCTTCTCTGCCTACCTCACAGGGTAGTACTGAGGAACAGATTAGAGAATGAGAAAGTATATAATTTTATAGAAGCAGAATCAAAATATGATTTAGTATGAATAAAAAGTATAGACTTTGGAGCCAGACTGCTTGGGTCCAAATCTCAGCTTTTCCATTGACTAGCTGAGTAATCTTGGAAAATATGTTCTCTCCAAAGTTTTCTCTTTTGTAAAACAGGGATAATAATATTACCATACTTCATGGGATTGATGTAAGGAATAATCAGGCTGAATCAAGTAAAGTGATCACATGAATACCTGACGTATATTAAAGGCACTACATGTTAGCTGTCATTGTTAAAATTGTATGTAGACTTTTTCTTATCTGGAAAGCACACACATATCTGTATGCATACATACACACAAGCACATACATTCCTACTTGTACAACGAACTAAGAACATGCACACATCCTACCCAAGTGACTTCAGTCTTTTTAAACTTTAAAATATGCAGTCTTTGTTTTTGTTTTTTTTTCTGAGATGGAGTTTCGCTCTTGTTGCCCAGTTTGGAGTGGAATGGCACAGTCTCCACTCACTGCAACTTCTGCCTCCTGGGTTCAAGTGATTCTCCTGCCTCAGCCTCCCAAGTAGCTGGGATTACAGGCATGCGCCACCACTCCTGGCTAATTTTGCATTTGTAATAGAGACAGGGTTTCACCATGTTGGCCAGGCTGATCTTGAACTCCCGACCTTAGTGATCCACCCACCTCGGCCTACCAAAGTGTAAAACATGCAGTCTTATTAGGAGGTGATATTGCCCCCAATGGGGTAACAACTTTTGAGGGAGACAAAAGTCTTACCCTTTTTATGTATAAAGAATAGATATGCATAGAGTATATAAACAATAGATTTATACAGTATACTGATCTACAGTATATGTACGGTATTAAAATTGCAAAGGGTGGTAATAGAAAAAAAGTCTAAAAGCATAACTTGGAAAGTAATGGAAAGATGTTGAGAAACATTGCTCCAAAGTAATGTTGGTTATGTTTTTCTGCTTATATTTCAGGGAACAGCATAGATTGGGGTAGTTGATGATGATGGTAAAGTAGTTACACA
The DNA here is from genome assembly GCF_047675955.1 of Chlorocebus sabaeus. Lineage (NCBI taxonomy): Eukaryota > Metazoa > Chordata > Mammalia > Primates > Cercopithecidae > Chlorocebus > Chlorocebus sabaeus. The sequence continues at coordinate 28,369,655 of NC_132921.1, read as the reverse complement.
TACAATGTTATAGCTGGCCAAGTAATCTTCTTCCCTAAAAATATACTACACTGGATAAAGAATGTGGTGAATGAAGACTGTTTTTCCTTGTTGTTCTTTTCCACACATGATGAACTTCAGACTTTGAATGTTGATGATGTATTTTTTTCTGCAACTGAGACATTGCTTCCAGGCAAGTTAAGGTAGGTACCATATCTGAAAACACATATCACCCTGAAGGTATGTATTATGTACCATATCTCAAAAGACATATCACCCTGAAGGTATGACACAAAGAGAGCATGAGTATTTGTGTTTCTAGGGCAGCAGTCAGCTAAGTCCAGGGAAAATTGACTAGTAGGTATATATAATAGAAGTTGGATAATGGACTCAAAAGTACATCTTATATTCTTCCTAATGACAAAATCTTGTTGAAGTTGAGTTGTTTTTTATTTTCCTTAATCAAGGTCTTCCACAGGAAATTATAATGTATTGGCAGAAAGATTATGATATAATTAACAGAAAATTTGCTATAATTTGTATCTCTCTTGAAGAGTCATAAACTCACCCATTCTTTCTATGGGAAGAAATTTGCTGCAGATAATGCAATCATGTTTTCAGTGGTTGACTGAGGCTTCAATGTGGATTTAGGAACTAAACTTCTCTGGTTATAGATAGTTATATTAATGAAAAGACTGGATGCCTGTGAGAGTTCTCTTTTCATTTGTTTTTAAATGCTCAACTGGTTATATTGTATCATTGTGGTGTCAGATTCCCTGGGTTCAAATCCTAGTTCTGCCATTTCTTAGCTGTGAGGACCTATGTAAATTCCTCAACCAACTTAGATTTTAATTCCATCATCTGTAAGATGGGGAGAATAATGCCACTGAACTTATAAGGTTGTTGTGAGGAAGAAGTGACATAATAAATGTAAAAGACATAGAAAATTGCATGTTCTTGGTGAGGGCTGCATAAATATTAATTATTATTATGATTGTATGAATTGCTAAATTGCTAAGTAGGATGTTGGCTAATGGGGTTTCTTTTTCCTTTTTCTTTTGTTTTTTGTTTTGTTTTGTTTTGTTTTTTTTGAGGCGGAGTCTCGCTCTGCGGCCTGGGCTGGAGTGCAGTGGCCAGATCTCAGCTCACTGCAAGCTCCGCCTCCCGGGTTTATGCCATTCTCCTGCCTCAGCCTCCCGAGTAGCTGGGACTATAGGTGCCTGCCACCTCGCCCGGCTAGATTTTTTTTTGTATTTTTTAGTAGAGACGGGGTTTCACTGGGTTAGCCAGGATGGTCTCGATCTCCTGACCTCGTGATCCGCCCGTCTCGGCCTCCCAAAGTGCTGGGATTACAGGCTTGAGCCACCGCGCCCGGCCTTCCTTTTTTTTTTGTAAGCATCAAAATACCCTTACCTTGGGTACACTCAGAATTTGTAACAGAATTATAATGGATTATGACAGCCACATTTTCATTTTAATGCAAACAAAATGCACTATGTGTTAAGTGGATGTGGAAAGGTAATTTATCTCTAAACATTTTTTTTGGGGGGGAATTTGCTTTTTAATGCAGAAAGAAGCAAATGGGAGGTATTTTTAGTTTTGCTTCAGTTGTTAATAACATAGAATGACTCAGTCCTAATGGCTTTGTGGGCACAGTTGCTACAGAGGAAACCATGAAGATCCTGCAAGGTAGTTTCTGAGTTTAATGAGACAGAACGATTCAAGATGTGCATGAAAAGAGGCTAAGAATATTTCAGAAGTGGTAAAGATGTTATCATGATGATGGAAGGTCTGGAACGTTTGCTGAGGTTTTTCAGTTTTGCATCCTCAGTGGAAGGTGCTGCCCTTGGGAGAGTGTGAAATAACAGATTACCTCTCAGTGCAATGTGAGTGTGGGTAGCTGGGGAGACATGGAGCATCAGTAGGGTGGCCATACTCCAGTTTGTCTAGGGCATCCCTGATGTATACTTGTCTTGGTGAAATTATTGATCACCATCTTTAACTCTCCAGAAAACCTGGTTTGGATGATCAATTATATGGGTACCATAAGAAAAGCCAAGCTGTGTAGCATGTTTCTATAATGATTTGGCAGTAGTTCTTCCAGAGTTTCATGGATTTCCCTGGGGAAATCAACAATAGTATACACAGATGGAATGGCCTTCTCTAAGAAGTCTGTACCTTTCTCCATCTTAAAAGAAAGAACTAAAACCAGACTGGAATTTACTCATTATGTCATCATAGCAAAAGTCTTGTTTTATGTTTTTAGAAGTGAAGGCTTTAATAAATTGGAAAAAGGCATTGTGATTTTTCACTAATTATATTTCAAGGATTAGACTTCATTTTGTTGTGTTTGTGTGTAAGCATTTGTGTACAAATTTACTTTTTAACCCCTTTTAAGGAAGACTGTTAGGAAGTTGCTATCCTAGAAGGATGATTTTTGCTAAGCAAGTGCAAAGGAAGGCACGGGGGTGATAGAACACTGAAATGTAAATCTTCTGCCTGTTGTGTTAGGGAACATCATTTGTAACCCTTAATTAGAACATGGTGATTGATACCCTTTTCCATAATGCTCTGTGTATTGAACTCACTAATACATTTTAGGGAACATTTACTTTATTATCTTTTGATTTTTGTGGGGCTAGGAGATTTTATGTGAAGGAGTGAAGGATGGCCTCTACCTTCCACTCTTACCCTTACTTAGGAGTTCCTGTATAACCATGTGCTTTTATTCATCTGTTCTTCCCTATTAACACTTATTCTTAATGAATATTTGATTGAATAATGAATTAGATTTTCTGATGGTATCCATATAATTGATCATCCAAATTAGGCTCTCTGGAGAGTCAAAGGGGTGTGATCAATAATTTCACCAAGACAACAAGTGTACATTTTATTTGCTTAAAGTTAAATAGACAGCATTTTCCTCCTTAGGTGGGGATTATTGGCACTCAAGGTACCATAGAATTCAACATTCACATTGAAGATGTGGTATTTTTCACTATTGGAACCCAGCATTACATTAAGAGCACATGTGATTAGGATTTACTTTTCATTCTTGCCTACAACGTGAAGACCAGGTGAGAATAAGCCAGCTTGAGAGAGATTGCCAAGTGTCAGTGTTCTGCACAATATTCTGGTAAGCAATGTGTCTGGACCAAAGGGAGCCCTCAGTAGATGTGTATTAAACGAATGAATAAATAAACTGGATGAATTAACATGTGAACAGGAGAATCAAATAGTCTTCTCATCTGTTTAAAAAGGGATCCAATATATCACATTCTCTCTTAATGCTTGAAATTTTGAACCTAGAAATAAAGATAAAAAAGTCAACATATAGAGATCCAAATCACTTTTATTAGTAATAAATCATATATTAGAGAATATACTAATATTGTGGGCAGCTGGGTTTCCTAATAGTGGTCCCCAGAATTGGATAGGCCTCCCCATGTTGAGGCAGGTCTTTGTATACCTTATGGCATAAAGTAAAAGTGCATGTTCTTGGAAGGTTTGCCAGCTCCCAAGCAAAAAGAGAGAGGAGATGAAGTGAGCATGCCCAACTTACTTTTCAAGTATACTTGAGGGGGAAAGGGTGGGGAGAAGGGGAGGGAGAGTGAGTTTCTTCTATAAGAAGAGAAACTTCAGGAGTACCGAGGTAGAATTTCTTCCCTTTCATTCTTTATTTTGGGAAATCTACGATGACCTGTGTATACAAAACATAGACTAAGATAAATTGTTCACTGCATTAAATAATTATTTGCTTTAAAAAATTCACTCCTGGGCTCCTTAATTAGATGAAATTATGGGTTTGAGAGAGGGATACATTGTGGAATTCAGATTTTAAAAATTCTTAGGACTAGGTTGCTTTTTGAGACTGGGTGGAAAGTAAAACAGTCTGATTGGGCACCCCTAGGGTGAGTCTGGGAACAGACAGGCATTTCTCTTCGCTGTGGTTCTTCCTACGAGGAGACCCAACAAGGCCTCCAGGGAGAAGCACAGGTGAATTCTGCAGTCTCAACAGGGCCTAAGTCCAAAGGTGGACCTGATCCTGGTGAAACTCATTTCCCAGGATGACTCCCTCCATTCTTTGAGAGAGACTGGCAAATTCTAGCACCTTGGTCTCAAAACCTTCCTAGGCCTACCTGGCAAGAGGTTTATGGAGAGCTATATGAGAAAGAGCAGAAAGTTGGCTGTAGGTGTTATTGGCAGGGGATGGCAGGGAAGGAGGATTCTGGTGACCCCGAATTTCGGTGTGGGTCTCAGTGTGACTACCACCCTCTTGGCCATCATTCTCAATAGCCATAATAAGAACAAATCATAAAGCAAAATCAGATCAAATAAAATATAAATAGAAAAATAAGGGAAAACTCAAAGATAGCAAGCTAAAGTTTAAAAAGTGAATAAGAAAAGAATAGAAAAATGATTAGAATAAAAATGTTATGTATGTGCAAAATATGACAAAGGCAAAATGTTAAAAATCAAAATTTTGGAGGCAAAATAAGATTTAATGTGACATGAAAGGCTAATATCAACAAATTAAAGCTTAAAATTATAAGAGATAAAAATGACAATTGAAAACCATTAAATACAAATCCCAAATTAGAAGAGTACGAATATTTTAAAAAGAGAACAGAAGTACGAAGTTTTAAATGAAAGAAAACAAGAATTGATTTACAACAGGAAATAAATAAATGAATCAGAATTTGCGGGTAGGAGGAAGTTTTTCACTCCTCACCCACCCTCAGGAATGTCTGATTTGCACCTTGATGGAGGATAATCCGCCAACCCCCATCAGAGGAAGTGATGGGAAGTGCTTCTGATGGGGTGACGGGGGATGTGTTCTGCATCAGGAGTGTGACAGAAAAAGGAGGGAGGGAGGATAGACAGGCAGAGAGACAGAAAGAACATATACCCAGAGAGAAACACAGAGAGAGCCACACACATACAGAGGGACAGACACACACAGTGATAGATACACGGAGAGATGCCCAGAGAGGAAGAGACACACATACACACGGCCCCAATAAAGAGAAAGACACAGAGAAACAGACATGAAAAGGGAGTGACGCAAAGAAAAGACCACCACAGCCACACACAAGTAGGAGACACAGACATACACACACAGAGGGACAGAGACCCATAGAGAGACAGAAGGAAAGAAACACGCCTGCCAATATACAGACAGACCTATACATGAAGAAAGACAGACACAAGAACATACATAAAGACAAACACACACACATACAGACAAGACAGATTCAGAGGCAGATGTGCAGAGATGTGCAAACAATAAACACAGGGAGAAACACTCAGAGAGGTAGGCGCGCGCCACACACACACACACACACAGAGAAACTGAGGCAGACTGAGAAAGAGAATGTCAAGAGTGGGAAGAAGAATAAGGACAGCAACAGCCGTATACGCAAAGACAGACACAGAGAATCAGACCCAGCCCACTGAACATCCCGGCCCAGCAGACGGTAATTACTGGCCCCAGCGGAGAGAGACCATCAGTCTCTGACTGCAGAGCACCAGAACCAACTGTTTGGCAGCCTCTGGGCATGGAATTCTGAGAAGCCCTTTTGTCTCTAGCTCCTGCTCCATCCATCCCTTCTAAAGAAAGTTTCAGATGCTTCAGGCCGTCTAGTTATCAGACTCTCCCTACCGCTCAGAGTTGAAAAGGTAAGCTCCCCATGGCAAGGCGAAACTGGTACACAAGATGACCGTTTCCAGGAGATCATAGTACGTTCAGATTTGGTGGGTTCTTGGTCTGGCCGACTTCAAGAATGAAGCCACGGACCCTGGCGGTGAGTGTTACAGTTCTTAAATTTGGTGTGTCCGGAGTTTGCTCATTCACATGTTCAGACGGGTCCACAGTTTTTTCCTTCTGGTGAGTTCGTGGTCTCGCTGGCTTCAGAAGTAGAGCTGCAGACCTTCACGATGAGTGGGTGTGCAACCAAAGAGTAACCAGCAACAAGACCTACTATAAAGTGGGAGAGAACAAAGCTTACACATCATTCAATGGCTCTGGAGCAGCTTGCTGCTGCTGACCCCGCCAACCTGCTTTTATTTCCTTATCTGACCCCACCCACATCCTGCTGATTGGTCCATTTTACAGAGCACTGATTGGTCTGTTTTACAGAGAGCTGATTGGTCCATTTTGACAGAGTGTTGATTGGTGCATTTACAATCCCTGAGCTAGACCCTGAGTGCTAGACAGATAAGTTCTCCAAGTCCCCACTACATTAGCTAGATACAGAGTACTGATTGGTGAATTTACAAACCCTGAGCTAGACACAGAGTACTGATTGGTGTATTTATAATCCCGTTGCTTGATATAAAGGTTTTCCAAGTCCCCACTAGACTCAGGAGTCCAGTTGGCTTCAACCAGTGGGTCCCCCGTTGGGGCTGCAGGCGGAGCTGCTCGCCAGTCTCATGGGAGCCTGCACTCCTCAGCCCTTGGGCGGTTGGTGGGACCGGGAACCGCGGGGCAGGGGGCGGCGCTTGTCCGGGAGGTTCGGAGGGCGCAGGAGCCCACGGTGGGTGTTGGGGGAGGCTTGGGCAGGGCGGGCTGCAGGTCTGGAGCCCTGCCCTGCGGGGAGGCAGCTAAGGCCTGGCGGGAATTCGAGCGTAGCGCTGGCAGGCCGGCACTGCTGGAGGACTCTGCGCACCCTCTGGAGCTGCTGGCCTGGGTGCTAAGCCCCTCACTGCCCGGGCCGGCAGCATCAGCCGGGCGCTCCGATAGCCGGGCCCACCGAGCCCACGCCCTCCCGGAACTCGCGCTGGCCTCAAGCGCGGCGCGCAGCCCCGGTTCCCGCCCACACCTCTTCCTCCACGTTTCCCCGCAAGCAGAGGGAGCCAGTTTCGGCCTTGGCCAGCCCAGACTGGGGCTCCCACAGTGCTGTGGCGGGCTGAAGGGCTCCTCAAGCGCTGCCAGAGTGGACGCGGAGGCCGAGGAGGCTCCGAGAGTGAGGGCTGCTAGCATGTTGTCACCTCTCCAAGTACTGTGTAGTATGGCAAATGCCTTGACAGCTGTAAGATCTCTGCAGGGATCTGAGTAGTTAGATGCTGACATATCTTCTTTTAGATGCTGACATACCTTCTTTTGGTTTACACTATCAGCTTCAAACCCTTGACATGGACGATTATATCCAGGTTACAGCAGAGCGCATCTTGGCCCAGCTTTTCTTCAGGAAGCAAAGTGAGTTTAACAAGAGCCCCCAGTTTAAGGAAGACCAGGTAATCAACCCGCCTTAGAGTTGCTGTTGAGTTCCTATCTATTCTTCCTCCCCATTTCTTGTTATTGCTGTTAAAGAAGGACCACTTGGTTAGTGAACTTGGAGCTCTTTACAAAGTGGAAGTGGGAAAGAAAGCAGGTTCGAAGCAGCCTGAGGGGTTTAGTTAACTTTGTGCTAAGAGAAAGTTTCAGTACACTCTGTAGATGAGCATATCTATGGAGGAGACCCAATAAATTAAATTAATAGATTTTTATATGGGTTTTAGCATGTGTGTATATAGTTGTTTACTTTCCTTTTATTCAAATTTATTACTCCAAATGTAAGTCCATTCTCGTTATGTTTCATCAGTAAAACTTAATACATTGCAACTATTTTTGTTAATAATCTTTGTGAAATGAAGTAAAGAGGTTAGCTTACATATATACATATTAAGGCACTGGAGCCCGGAAACTCCAACCTCCTCTGCAGAGTTTATGAAGAACCCTACACTAGCAACTCTCAATCCTTTTCTTGGCATGAGATGCTTTAAATAATGCCAACATTTTCAAGGACTCATTAATACTTATTTCATATTAGCTGAGAAAATATTTAATGATAAACTGATTATAAATTCAATACCATCTTTAAATGTATTTGGATTTTATTAATCACACCGTCGTCTATACTTGACAAATAGTCATCCTTGTGTTTGAGAAGCATTTATTTTGTCTATTGGCAATGCTGCCTGTAAATGTGAATTCAAGGATACCTTATTATGATTCAGAAGCTGGTAGTTTTCAAGTTGGGGGTTACTGTCTTAAGTAAAAAATAATTTGTTTAGACCTAATCTGCACTTGGTTTTTGTTTGAAATTTATTTTATTTATTTATTTTTTTGAGACAGAGCTTCACCCTGTTGCCCAGGCTGGAGTGCTGTGGCATGAACTCAGCTCACTGCAACCTCCACCTCCCAGATTCAAGTGATTTTCATGCCTCAGCCTCCCAAGTAGCTGGGATTACAGGCACACGCCACCATGCCCAGCTAATTTTTATATTTTTAGTAGAGTTGGGATTTCACTATGTTGACCAGGCTGGTCATGAACTCCTGACCTCAAGTGATCCACCCACCCTGGCTTCCCAAAGTGCTGGGATTATGGGCATGAACCACTGCACCCGGACTTGTTTGCAATTTATTTCAACAGGTATTTGGTACCCTTGCAGTACACTGGGTACCACCATCAGTTTTGGGCTACCCTGTATAAAATTTTAAAGTAGATGTAGCTGAGTTTTAATGCCTTTGATCCAACCCCTTTTAGTCATTGCCTTGAGATTCGGTGGGGTATTTAAAAATAAATTTTAGGCCGTTTGTTCCTAGGCTACAAAGAATCTGTGTCTGTCTATCTATCTATCTATCTATCTATCTATCTATCTATCTATCCATCCACATCCATCCATCCATTGACCCACCTATCTCTATCTGAACGGTTACTTCTCTTGACTACAAGTACAGAATGTAGTGAAAATCAGGAATGGCTCACTTTTTGCAGCGGGAGGTGGCTGCCTCCATAATGTACTTTAGGAACAGGACAACCTCTCCCTGCCCTTGACTATTTGTTTATCTAGCTATTCATTTACCATTTACAATCTATGACTATAAGTGAAGCATTATGTTAGATGTTAGGGATATAAAATTGACTGTTAAATGATCTTTGCCCTGAAATAGCTTAGAGCCTATTGAAAGACACAGTAAAAACAGTGATACATTGTAATAGTGCTATGATAAGTATACATTGTAATCAGTGATATATATGTATATACACACATACAAAGGATATATCTGTACATACATACCTAAATGAGACACCACATCCAGCTATAGGGTGGGAGGTGGAGGGTGTCAATAAGTTTTCCTGGAATCGCTCTGAATGAAGATGAAGAGTTAGCCAAAGCATGAAGAGGAAGAGGGAATGTATGTGCGTGAAGGCTGCTCCATGGTGAAGGTTGAAGGAGCCAATCATGCTAGGCATGATTGTGAAGTGTGAGAAAGCAGTTCACTGTGGCTGGAAAGGAGAGGCCCAGTGGTGAGAGGTGAGGGTGGAGGAGAAGGGAGGAATCAGATTCGAAAAGACCTGTTATCCCTTAGGTCCACCTTATTGTGAATTTAGCTTATTTAGCTTATTGTCCTTTTCTGGGAGAGCTAGACAATCTGAGAGCATGGCAGCAGTGGGACATCTGTGGTGGTGGTGGTGTTTTAAAGAGACTTTTAGCAAATGTTCACAGTCCAGGAGGAGGAGTGTAGTTGAGAAAATCAGTGAAAAGCACAGGGCAATGGGTATACGGAAGAGGATGTCCAAATAGAAAATAATCATAAAATGTAAATGATAATGTATGCAGAGTTTATTAGTTTTGTTTTACCTTGGGTTTTAAAAAATATATTATAAACCAGTTCATAATTCATTCTCTTATATCAGGAAATATTTTATCAGATTACGATGTGGTCATTTAATAAAGATTTTTGCCTCCGTATATTATTTTGTCATTGTAATTTTGAATAAAACCTGTTCTAGTAGGTTTGTGTATTTGAGGCATTATTGGATCCTTTTAGGCATTCTTCAAATATGATTTATCATTATCTAAAGAAAATATGGGCCAGGCGCTGTGGCTCACGCCTGTAATCCCAGCACTTTGGGAGGCCAAGGTGGGCAGATCACCTGAGGTCAGGAGTTCGAGACCAGCCTGACCAACATGGTGAAACCCTGTCTCTACTAAAAATACAAACATTAGCTGGGCAAGATGATGCATGCCTGTAATCCCAGCTACTCGGGAGGCTGAGGCATGAGAATTGCTTGAACCTGGGAGGTGGAGGCTACAGTGAGCCGAGATTGTGCCACTGCGCTTCAGCCTGGGCAACAGAGTGAGACTCTGTCTCAAAAAAAAAAGAAAAGAAAAGAAAACGTGTATATTATAGTGCAGGAACTTTCTGTATTTTCTGATAATAATATACTTGAAGTCTGATTTAGAAACTTAATCCACCATGAAATAAGAAAAACCTAATAACCTAATAAAACAATCCCATTGAAATCTTGTTGGTATATTAGTTTACAGTGGGAATGTGTTCTTTCATTTCATGAATGTTGTTTTTTTCCCCCTTTCTTGGGATGGTATCTGTTTCTTCATACTACTTTATTATTCAGGGTACATTTGTCTGTTACCCCGCAAGTGCTTTTAGGGGTTTTGGTGTATCTACTTCATTTTTAAAAAAATCAATGTATTGAAGTGTGAATTGCTCAATCAGATTGATACTTGCTATCATATAGGTAAACAGATGTTTGACAGAAAATCTGCTTTAAAACTGAATTCACCCTAACAACTTTATACACACATTCAATGATATAGCCACACCTGATAGATTTGAAATGGCATAAATTATAATACCTAAAATATACTTAGATGTTGAAAAAGATTTTTAAAAAGAATTTTCTTTTTAACAGCAGCTTTGACTGAGTAGAATGAATTTAATTTGAATACAGGAACTACAGGTTAGGTAAAGAACCACTGCATGCTCCTTATTGCTTCTGAATAATGGAAAGTTTCTTTGTTCATACTCTCATCCTTACCTGTGGATGGAGGAGTCACTGGGCTGCTTTTTATCACCCAAATGATCTAAGGAAAGGAAAATAGTTACTGTTACTGTATTACTTGATTCTCAACTACATAATTTATCAATTGTCAGAAACAAGTCAGCAGTATAATATTATTACTTAAAAAAACCAAAAAAGAAAGAGTTACAGTGATTTTGTGTTATAGTTAGAATTTACAAATGATGTCTTCTCCATATTATTCACTAATCATAACTTTATGAAACTGATATGTTTACTTTGGATCACTGTTCCTCTGGAAAACAAAAAACAAAAACAGGAAGGAACTGGAGAATCCAGAAAATAATAGCGATGGCTAAAGAAATGGGAAACTATTTTCATCATGTAATTAAGTTGAAACTATATGGAAAAAAACAGTTAAGGGATACGTTTGAATCAGAGAATTGTGGAGCTGGTGGAAGCCATGTAACATCTGGTCCCATTACTTTAATTTGCAGAAATGGCAACTGAGACCTGAGAAGTCTAAATTGCCCAGATGGCAAGTGAGATACTTGAGACCAAAGTTCAGGTCTTCCCACCTCCACCCCATAGTATTTTGGGGCTAGTGTCTTCGAGTGTGTGAAAGATTGCTTCACAGGAAGCGGAAGTCTCTGTTAGCAAATACATCATCTTCAAGTGGGAGAGATGGCTTCTATTTCCTACAAATCAGGCAGCCCCAGCACCAGCACTGCCGCTCCTTTGCGGGGCTTCCCACACACGGGGGTGCTTGGGTTCCCCCGAGGCTTCTGTGAAGAGGTGGCCTGAGCCTCCTGAGAAAACAGTTCGCTATTCCTGTGTAGCCAAGCACTCAGTGCTTGTTATTTTTATTTTTATTTAAAAATTTCATGGTAGTAAAATATATAGAACATAAAATTTATCATTTTAACCAATTTTAGATGTTCAGTTCAGTGGCATTATGTACATTCACAATATTATGTAACCATCACCACCATCCATTTCTAGAACTTTTTTGTTATTCCAAATAGAAATTCTATACCCAATAAACAACTCATTTGCCCCTGCCCCAGCCCTGGTAACCTGTATTCTGCTTTCTGTTATTATGAATTTGCCTATTCTGGGTACCTCATATAAGTGGAATCATATAATATTACTCAATGTTTGTTTTTTTTAAGTTCTTGCTCATTTAAAAAATTGCACCTTTGTGTGCTTAGCATAGTGCTAGGATTCTTTGAGAGACATCGGATGTGGCCTCGGAGAATTTACAATTTAAATGTTTTGTATTCAGTTCTGTATTTCACTTCCCTCCCTTCCGCTGCCCTGGATAAACCCAGCCCTTTGCACATCATGATCATCAAAAAGAATGTTTGTTCATTTAGACTTTGTTAGGGAGTTTGCACTAACAGATATGAAAAAAATTAAACATGTGGGTCTACATTAAGCTCTAATTATCTCCGGAGAACGCAACACACACTCCTTCAGTGATTCCTATTCCAATGTCTTAACAGTCCTTAGTCCTCCAATTTTTTATAAATCACCTAACATTTCTTTGCTCTTGCTTTTTTGGAGGAGGCCTTTATTCAATCCTTAAAGTTTAAACATCCAGATGAGAGTGTTTAACATCTTGTGTTTGTTCTTTTTTTTTTTTTTTTCAACATTAGCAAGAAACCCAAATGGCCTAAACTGGTGTCTTTCTCACCTCTCATCTTGGTTCAGTATGTTCAACTTCATCCTGCTGTCAGTAAAGCCGTCATATTATTAATTGAGCCCGATGTATTCAGATTCTTTTTCAGTTCAGAGTGCAGGAGTAGCTCTTGCTGAAAAGAAGCAAACCACAGTGTTCAGCCTACATAACAGAATACTGTACCATGTGGGCTGCAGTGAGGAAGCCACTAGATTCTTTGTAAGCCAATGCATTAGCACACATTTTAGTGTCAGTGAATGAAAAGACTTAAAATTTTAAATTTTAAAAGCAATTAGTAAGCTTGTAATAATTTTTGTATCTTTTTTCAGGAAATTGGGCAGGTATGAAGAAGGGATTTTTATTTGTTTTTGTTCTGGTATTAAGGATGCAGTGTGCTGTAGGTGTTAAAGTGTCAGATATAAATTAAATGAAAAATAGAAAAATGGCTAGTAAAATTGGTCTCAAGTTAAATGTCTCCTGTACTTAGATAACCTTTTTCCCAGTATCAGCACTGCTGAAACGATTATTGACCTTGGAGACAGTTTTGTCTCTGTTCATGGTTTTAAATGGTAAAAGCCAACAAGAAAAAATTCCTATCAACCAGGATATATTACCCTTTCAAGTATACTTTTTCTTATCTTGTAAAATAAACCATTGGAGATGGTTTTACAAGTGTGTAGTACTCAGCTCCCAACTAGCCTGGGTGTGGGAAGGAGTTTTTAAATACTTAGTGACAGAACATAGAGAAGCAGGACCACACAAAATAAAAGGGAAAACTGTAGGTTTTTGTTTTAAAATGTCATGACTTGACCAAGGGCTGCAGTAGAATGAAGGGGTGGCCTGCCCCTCCACACCTGTGGGCGTTCCTCGTTAGGTGGAACGAGAGACTTGAGAAAAGAAATGAGACACAGAGACAAAGTATAGAGAAAGAAAAAGTGGGCCCAGGGGACCAGCGCTTAGCTTACAGAGGACCCACGCCTGCACCGGTCTCTGAGTTCCCTTAGTATTTATTGATAACTATCTTTACCATCTTAAAGATAAAGGAGTGGCAGGACAATAGGATCATTTTAGGGAGAAAATTAGCAGTAAGACATATGGATAAAGATCTCTGTGACATGGGTAAGTTCAAAGGAAAATGCTGTGCCTTGATATGCATATGCAAACATCTCCATAAACCTTTTAGCAGCATTGTGCCAGCAAGTCCCGCCAGCAAGTCCCACCTTATGCCGTAAGGCAGTTTTCTCCTATCTCAGTAAACAGATCATACAATCGGGTTTTACACGGAGGTGTTCCATTGCCCAGTTCCTGGATGACTTGTCTCTTGACTTGTGATGATGCTGGAGGTCTTTGCTTTCACTCCTCTACCTGGCTAAGCCCATCTCTCCTTTAGACCCTCTCTCTAAAATTCTAGACTCTTGTAGGCATTCCCTACTTGACATTTCCACTTGCTTGTCTAATAAACATCTCCAACTCAACAGGAACAAAAGTCAATTTCTAATCTTTTTTTCTAAGCCTGTTCTCCCTGAGCATTTTTCATTTTGGTTCCTGGCAATTCTATCCTTCCAAATATCCTATCTATTCTATCCTCGGGCTGGAATCCTTGGAGTCATTCTTGCCTTTTCTCTTTCTCTCACATTTTCTGTCTACTCTGAGCTAATCCTGAATTTGACCAGTTCTTGTTACTGCCACTGTCACCGCCTTGGGCAGAGCCATATCATTTATCTCCCGACTTGCTTCAGGGGCTTCCGAAGTTGGCTTTCCACTTCTGCCTTTGCATCCCACTTTCAGTCTATTTTTAGAAAAGTAGCGGTATCTTTTAAGTTAAGTCAGATCGTGTCTTCTTATCAAAACCATCCAGTGGCTTCCCATGTCATCCAGAGAGAAACCAGAATCCTACAAGGTCCTGTGTAATCTATCTTCTATTCTCTGCCCCTCTCCATGGCCCACCTGTTCATGGCCCACCACAACTCCCTCTCTGACCTCATGTTTACGACTGTTCGTGGTCACTCACCACCCTCCAGCCATATTAGCCTCTGGGCTGAGCTTCCAATTCCCTTGGCACACTTGCATCTTATAGCATTTGCTCTGGTGGTTCCCTCTAGCTGGATTTTGAACTCTCCCACACCTTCAGGACTTTGCTCAAATGTCACTTTCTCAAAAATCATCCCAATTAAAATGGAAAAATGACTGCCACTCCACACATAATCCCATGCGCCCAATTTTTGCATATGGATACCGTAGAAATATTTCTAGATATGGAATAGCTGAGTTCAAATTATACACGTTTAAAATGTTGCTGGCTATCGCCAAACTACCATCCAGAGAGTCTTTACCAGTTTACATTTTCACCAAGAGTGCATTAATTTCCTTACTCCAAACCCTTAATCATACTCTGAATTATCATTTAAAGCCATGTTTGCCAATCCCATAGTCAAAGTATAATAAATTATTATTGTTTTAATTGTAGATGCCTTAGATTACTGTTGAGGATGACCATCTTTTTACATCTTTATTCATAATTTGTAATTTGTGCTTCTATAAATTATCACTTGTCTATTTTTCTTTTTTTAAATCGTCAAATTATTAAAGCTCTTTAAGAATTAACCATTTGTTAGTATTGCACATTGTACCTGGTTTACCTTTTATCTTTTTTATGGTGGTTTCCTGATTATGCAAAAGTTTTAGATATTTAGATGTCAACTAGGTCAATATTTTCTTCCTTTTTTTTTTTTTTTTTTTTTTGAGACAGAGTCTTGCTCTGTTGTCCAGGCTAGAGTGCAGTGGCACCATCTCGGCTCACTACAACCTCCGCCTCCCGGTTCAAGTGATCCTTGAACGCCTCAGCCTCCTGAGTAGCTGGAATTACAAATGTGTGCCACCATGCCCAGCTAATTTTTGTATTTTTAGTAGAGATGGGGTTTCACCATGTTGGCCAGGCCAGTCTCGACACCTGACCTCGAGTGATTCACCTGCCTCAGCCTCCCAAAATGCTGGGATTACAGGTGTGAGCCACCATGCCTGGCGTTAACCTTTTTTTTATATGGGATCTAGTTTTGTTGTCTTACTTTAGAAAAGTGTCTGCAATCCCTCATATGAATAGTCACTCACATTTTATTCTAAGAAGTTTATGATTTTATCCGTACATTGACATACAGAATTTGCAGTTTATTTAGGTGTAGTATGCCTGATTAGAAAAACGGCTACAATTCTGCACCCTTTTGAGTATGAATCCCCCATCTGCAATGTGACTTTGCTGTTCTGTTCATCAGGAGGTGGAGTTTGTTTTCTCACCTCTTAAATCTGGGCTGGCCTTGTAACTTGCTTTGACCAATCAAATGTAGTGAAAATGATATTCTACTAGTCCCAGGACTAGACCTTTAAAGGCCTTTCATGCTCTGCTTGCTCTCTCAGAACCTTACAGTGCCATAGGAATAAGCCTGCTAGGCAACAAGAGGCATATGGCCCTGCTACTCTCATCACTTAGCTGATAGCAAGACAACTTCTGGAGACAAGCGTAAGGCCATCTTAGACTAGTTGGCCTTCAGCCAAGGAGTCAGCTGGACAGTAACTGATGGCAGACCCATGATGAGCCTGGCCAATATCAGAGGAGGTTCTCTGCTGAGTCCAGGCCAAACTGATGACCTGCAGAAAAGTAAACTAGACAAATGGTAGTGTTTTTATGTTCTGAGGTTTGCCTTATTATGAAGTAGAAGTTAACTGGTATCTGAAGTAGGGAATTTCATTTATTTATCCAAGGGTTAGTCTGTGGTCTAACATCAGTACTACATACATAGTTCATCTTTTCTCTGTTGATTCAAAATGTTGCTTTTATTTCAAATATATTGTCTTGATTTGTCTGTCTTTTTGGTATGGTCTTGCTCAATGATATGTTTCAGTATTTGGAAGGACAAGTCTCACTTCATTACTCTTTTCTCCTACAATCTTAGCTATTCTTACATTTTTATTCTTCCAGATGAACTTGATATTATTTTTTCAAAAAGGGAATGCTAGGTATTTGATTGGGGTGGTATTAAACATGTAATTGAAAAACTATTGGCATTTTAAAAATATCGAACCATTTAATCTAGAAACACAGTATTTTGAATCATATTTTAAGTCACATTTTATATAATTCAGAAGAATTTTATAGTTTTTCTCATATGGCTTTCTCACATTTCTTATAACATAGTTTATATAAAAATAGATTTTTAAATTTATATTTTATTATTTTTGCTATTTAGAAAAACCATTAACTTTAGTATATTAATGTTTTAACTGACTACCTTACTGAGCTCTCTAATTGTTTTTAGAAAAGATTTAAAGTTGAGATTTTTAGCTATACAAATCATATCATTGCAAACAGTGACAATTGTTCCAGGTTTTTTATTTTTATTTTTTATCAGCTCCTATACGAGGGTGGGGGTGGAAACCTGATTGCCGCATACATGGTGGGTGAGAAAGGAGTGGGGAGCTCTGCAGCCAGTGCAGAGGCAAGGGCCGTACTCTTAGTTGGCTTGGTGGATGGTGCATTGCTCAAAACCAGGCAACATCTATTGCTGGAGTTCAGATGTGTTTCTGGGAAAGTCTTCTGTACTAGCAGGCTGGCTACAACTGAAGCCTATGTCTATTAGGGGCTGAGAAACCTCTTTGGCAGGGAGCTAACAGAGTGTCGCCTCCAACAGGAAAGAGGCCGTCCCCACTTGCTGAAGGAATGCAACATGTCTTCCACATGCTGAGGATTCCAGATATTGCAGAGCAACTTTGACTTCTTCAGGGCTCCAGAGCAGCAGCATGGTGGACGGTGTGCTTATCAGCAGCATGGGCTGCCAGGCCTGGAAAATGGGATAGTACCTGGCAGAAGAAGCCCTGGTTCCAGACATAATCATGATACCTAGTGGCAGCAGCAGGAGCTGGACGATGCAGACCTCCCCGGAAAAAATGGCACGGGTGCTTGTCATGAAGCAGCTCCCAGTGGGCATGGCAGCACTTGATGGCACCAGAGATGGTGGCTGGGGGACTTCATGTGATACCTAACTGGGCTTGCCTGTGTGAGTCCATTTGAGGCAGCCCTTGGATATTCTAAAAAGTATACAAGGGGGCTTTGAGGGGCTTAGGGACCTGTGTGGCAGGCAATGTTAAGAGCCAGAAAAATATGGAGAATAAGTATTCCTATAATCTTCTGTACCCATGAGTGAAGGTGTGCCCGAAGCAACATGGGTTACCAAGTGAGGGGATTATTCCCAAACTGGCCATCGGAGCAGTAGAAGAACAAGACCATTTGCTACTGCCTCTGGCGTTATCCCTTCATTTCAAAGTGTTTTGGTAGGACAAACACACATACACACACACGCTCATACACACACAGAGAAGTAATCTGGGACACAGGGGGTTAAAGAATATTGAACAGGTTTTCTTTCTTACACAGACCCTGTCATACAGGCATACAGGGTCTCTGGTATCCTGATTCATTCAAGTCGTGGACATTTGGCTAGGGATTGAGAACCCTGTAAGACACGAAAATTACACTGTGGCTGGTTCAGGTTCTAGGGCTATAAAAATGACAGTAAGACAGGGCTTAAGTAACTTTCATTTTGGTTTTCTAGTGCATTGCTTTCCTCCCTTTCTCCTTCCTTCCTTTCCTACATTTCTTCCTTCCTTCCTTCCTGGCTTGCATCACCTCCAAATAATTTGAAAACCTATATATTTCCTCTTACATTTATGTTTTACGTAGAAATATTAAAAATTGTAAACTTAAATAGTTGCAAATGACAGTTATCAGATTATTGCATATTACATCTGTGCTTCAAATACATTTTTTGAAGCTACAGAAGGAAGCTACAAGGCAGGCAGGCAGGCGGGAAGGAAGCAAGGAAGACAATGCATTAGAAAACCAAAGTGAAAGTTACCCAAGTGATCTCTTCATAGAATGTGTCCACCACATAATTAATTGAGAAACCATTCTCATCATCAACCCAAACAGCCAGATTAAGCTTTCTTTCTCACAAAAAGGGGCTTCCTTGATCTTTTAAAATTCCATTCAAATGCATTCCTGGGATAATCATCCCACTTCTCAACTCTCATCCTAAAATACAGGGAAGAAGAGAGAGTATAAGGAACGGGAATACAAACAGGCTGGGAGACTCACCTGAGTTTGTCGTTTGGATGCAGTGAGACTGTGCGTCCTCCATATTTCCTATTTCACTGGCTTCATTTGCCCTCGCAGAGCTCTTCCTCGGGGGTCATGCTTTTTCAAATTGCCCGTGGTTTTATTGACCTGGAGGTCTTTCTGGCCTGAGGTGATGCTCCACAGTAAAACTGGAGAAGGTCATGCAGTTCTTCTGTGAGGAGGGAGAGGAGGATTATAACAGGGGCGGTGATGGAGGGGACCCTGCCTCGCCATCAGAGGCTGTGCCAGGACAATCACTTTTAAGAAAAGACACGGATGTCGAGGACCCGGACCTTGATTCCTTCCACAGTGTCCAGCCCATGTATTCCCCTCCCAGCCTTTGTATGCTCCAGAATCTTATGTCAATTAAAGGACCGATAGAGAACTAACAAGAATGTGATGGAGAGGAGACAGCTCTGATTAAGTCATGAGCAGTGCAGAGGGCCTTCATTCTTCTGCCGGGAGGCATTCCTAAATTCAAAGCCCAATTTTCGTGTCTCAGCAGCCCACAGGGAGGGAGATCTGCCAGGTGAGGTGCCCACAGCTGGAACTCATTTATCTCATCTGTCTGTGCCATTTTAAGTGTCAGTTGGCCGGTCAATCGGTCGGACACACATCATCAACACCTGGAGGTTCATCCTATCACAAAAGAAGGAAGTTCTCGTGCCTGGGTTGCATTCTTCTGCCTGATCCTTCTCTCAGTGCTATTGGGTCTCTCCTACTCCCCCAGCCCCCAGGTTTCAGTAAAGAGGCCAGTCTTGACCTACTACAACCCACCCTTGCTAAGCCACTGGCTTCAAGGAGAGAAGTAATACTCCCCCAGTGCAGTGTGTCCCGGGTGATGTCTTGCCCACATTACATGGAGCCTCTATGAGTCTTCTCATCTCAGACAATAAGTCCTTCTCTGGATGTTCCCTGAGCTTTTTCCAATCATAACACTTAGAATGTTGACTTATGCTGACTTTTCTCCCTAAGTCATCAAGATGTTTTATTTCTCCTGCAG
The DNA here is from genome assembly GCF_047675955.1 of Chlorocebus sabaeus. NCBI lineage: Eukaryota > Metazoa > Chordata > Mammalia > Primates > Cercopithecidae > Chlorocebus > Chlorocebus sabaeus. The sequence goes on along the minus strand of NC_132921.1, from coordinate 28,350,015 downwards.
AATGGAAACTCTTTGGAGGTGGAGATTTTATTTTTCCTTTTAATTCATTTTTGTTCCCTCTGCAGCAGCAACAACGTGGTGTCACACATAGTAGGTGTTCAACAAATATTAGTTGAATTAATAAACTTAGAGGTGACATAATATACACATAAAATAGGAGCTGCAACTCAGGCCCCAAGTACAAATTCATATAAAGACAAATATTTACAACGGACGTTTTAAACAGTCATACTGGATGTTATTGGCTCCATGTTATTGACAAGGAGTTTCATGGAGTCCAAGTGGATGGCCTCGCATTTTGATGACATTTTGTGGTTAGGATATCAAGCCTGTTACCAGAGGTCTGAAACTGAAGCCACCCTGCCTCTGGGCGTCAGGTGGCGCTCATGCACCACCAGAGAAGTTTTTGCAAATCAGTCTGAAGTTTCTGTTTTACAAATGGGATAACTGTGGCTCTCAGGGAAATTCTGTAAAAAAATAGATTTCCTGTGGACTTCTGGGCCATAGTTCTAGTCTCCAAAGGGGAATTTAATACACATGCATGAAAACCTCATTATAAATCACGAAGCTTTATATTAGCTGTATTGAAGGGCAAATCCTCTTTCTGTGAACACAGACACTTTTCTTGCTTGGTCTTTGTGCTTTTTAAGCAGGGTATTTTAGACTGGAGAGTTACTGACAATCTACAAAGAAACCCAGGGCAGAAACCTGTGAATTTGGACAAATAACTTGCTCTGGGTTTTTCACACATGGAATGAGGACACTTGACTCAGTGTTTCCTGATCTTTAAAGGGAGGTGAATTTTTACACTGTACTGTCAACTCTCATGTCCTTGCTGTGCAAATGTGATTGTGCCTTGATCCCTCTCCTCCTGCCTTCTCTCCTCTCTTATTTCTCGGGTCCAAAGGGAGAGATTAGGGGTAGTTTATCGGTCTGCAGGAACCAAGTGGTTAAAGAGAAATGACAGGCTTTGCCATTTACCAATGATAAGACCCTGAGTTAGTGTCCTCCTTAAGCCTCAGTTTACTTATCGGTAAGATAGGGGTTAAAATACCTATTTGGAAAGGTTGTTTTTGTAAGTATTGAACAAAATAATACATATACGATGAATCCTTTGCTTTCTTCTACCTTTGGATAGACAACAAATGCAGATGCAGGCTAAGAATTTGAGTTAACAACCTTTGTGGATTCATTTTCAGTCTTATGATTTACAAGTCATCATATCTGTTTCGCTTCAATTGGGCTGACTCTTTGGGACATGATTGTCTATCCATTCATTCAGGAATGGAACAAATATTCATTGAGCACCTGCAATGCTCCAGGTGTTATACTAGGTACTGATGATGATAAGACAACAAGAACAAAATCCTTGACCTCATGGAATGCATGTTTTGTAGCAGAAATAAGCAGTAAACAAGTACACAGACATATAATGTGTAATTACAAATATTTACTATGAGGGAAATAAACAGGTGCCACCTTTTTTAAAAAAAGTAACAGTGAGGGGAAGAATACCTCAGATACCATGGCCAGAGAAAGCCTCTCTGTGGGAGGTCAAATCAAAATACAGTGGGAGTGGAGATAAAGTGAACCCTTCCCTGTGGAGTAGGTTGTGAAGCAGACCATGATCTGCTGAAAGATCTTTCTATTTATCATTCTTTTATTTTATATCATTTGAAGTTCTGGGATACATGTGCAGAATGTGCAGGTTCATTACATAGGTAATACATGTGCCATGGTGGTTTGCTGCACATATCAACCTGTCATCTAAGTTTTAAGCTCCGCTTGCATTAGGTATTTGTCCTAATGCTCTCCATCCCCTTGCCCCCGACCCCTCAACAGGCCCTGGTGTTTGATGTTCCCCTCCCTGTGTCCATGTGTTCTCATTGTTCAACTCCCACTTCTGAGTGAGAACATGTAGTTTTGGTTTTCTCTTTATCATTCTCAAATAGCAAATGCAACTATATATATAACAATGTAATGATACCATCCATTCTTCAGTTTACATTGGCATATTTTTTGGGATGTCCTATCAAATTTGTCTTCTTAGCCTAATACTTTTCCTTCAGCCTGGCCCAGAGTAGGTGCTCAATAAATGCTTATTGAATGAATAAATGGTTACAACAATCCCCTAATGTAGGCAAGGCAGACACCCTAATGTAGGCAAGGCAGATAACCTAATGTAAGCAAGGCAGATATTATTGACCCATTGCAGAAATATTAAATCTCTGAATTATAGGGACAAGTCATATGGTTCACAAGGGAGTGGGGTGAGAACAAGATTTTTTATTTTTTTTGAAAAATGTTTACTCCAGTGTTCTTTTGTTTTCATCTTTGGAACCAAAGTCTCATGCTTATGTTTGTGGGAATTCTCTTTCATATATAAGAATTTTTGGGTGAGATACAGTATAAATATCTGACAGAAAGTCAGTGTAATCTTGAACAGAATGAATTGTTTTTAAGTAACACTGGTGTTAATCTGAGTGGGGTGATCCACACCACTTACCTCCACCCATAACATTCTGGACAGGCTTATACCTGCCTGTTGTTGATTGTTGGCCATGTTTCACAAACCAATGATTAGCTCCAAAATTGTAATGCTTCTATGAGTTGTTATTGAAGAATGGCTCCAATATTCCTGAGGAAGATATAGTGGCAGCATCATACATAGTGTAGAAAATCAATCAGTTTTAGCAGTGAAGGACGGATTCCTTCACATTCCTGTCTATAATCACCTCTCCTTTGTAAACATTTTTTTTTATAAGGTAAAGTTCAGAGAGATCTCATGTGTTGGAGGATTAAATAGGTGACTACCGAGATGCGTGGATAGAACTATTTGAAGAGAATATCTCTGGCCAAAAAAGAAAAAAAAAAAAAAAAACCTCTCCTGAGCATTTAGAATGCTACCCTAATGACTTCGTTTCCTCCTTTAGGTGGCATCTTTGTCTTGCAGCCTTTCTTGAAATACAAAATTTGTTTATCAGTCACTGCACTAGGTTCTGGGAGAGATGCAAAGAAAAATGTTTCTTCCAATAAATTTATTAATTCATTTATTCCAGAGTATTTCTTGAACAACACCTTCTATGTCAGACACTGGGCTAGGCTTTAGAGGAGCCAAATAGCTAACATATTTTGAGTGCTTACTATGGGCAGGCACTGACTGTTCAAAGTGTATTTCATGTGTTAATACATAGTCTCACAATCTCCCTTAATAAACTGGAAAGTGAGGTCCTATTTCTCCACAATTTCTCCAGCATCTGTTGTTTCTTGACTTTTAAACAATTGCCATTCTGATTGGTGTGAGATGGTATCTCATTGTGGTTTTGGTTTGCATTTTTCTAATGATCAGTGATGTTGAGCTTTTTTTCATGTTTGTTGGCTGCATTAATGTCTTCTTTTGAGAAGTGTCTGTTCGTGTCCTTTGCCCACTTTTTAATGGGGTTGTTTCTTGGAAATTTGTTTAAGTTCCTTTTGGATTCTGAATATTAGACCTTTGTCAGATGGATAGATTGCAAATTTTTTTCCCAATTTGTAGGTTGCCCATTCACTCTGATAGTTTCTTTTGCTGTGTAGAAGCTCTTTAGTTTGATTAGATCCCATTTGTCAATTTTTGCTTTTGTTGCAATTGCTTTTGGTGATTAGGTCATGAAATTTTTGCCTGTGCCTACGTCCTGAATGGTATTGGCTAGATTTTCTTCTAGAGTTTTTATAGTTTTGGGTTTTACATTTAAGTCTTTAATCCATTATGAGTTAATTTTTGTTTAAGGTATAAGGAAGGTATCCAGTTTCAATTTTCTGCATTGGCTAGCTAGTTCTCCCAGCACCATTTATTAAATAGGGAATCCTTTCCTCATTGCTTGTTTTTGTCAGCTTTTTCAAAGATCAGATGGTTGTAGATGTGCGGTCTTATTTCTGAGTTCTCTATTCTGTTTCATTTGTCTGTGTGTTTGTTTTTGTACCAGTACATGCTGTTTTGGTTACTGTAGCCTTGTAGTATAGTTTGAAGTCTGCTAGCATGATGCCTCCAGCTTTGTTCTCTTTGAATAGGATTGTCTTGGTTATATGAGCTTTTTTGCTTCCATACAAATTTTAAAACAGTTTCTTCTAATTATGTGAAGAGTGTCAGTAGTAGTTTAATGGGAATAGCATTGAATCTATAAATTACTTTGGGCAGTATGAATCATGATATTGATTCTTCGTATGCAAGAGCATGGAATGTTTTTCCATTTGTTTGTGTCCTCTCTGATTGCCTTGATCTGTGGTTTGTAGTTCTCCTTGAAGAGGTCCTTCACTTCCCTTGTTAGCTGTATTCCTAGGTATTTTATTCTCTTTGTAGCAATTGTGAATGGGTACCTGCACTTTTTTCTAGTTTTCAATTGTTATGGATACTCATAACTGAGGGTAAATTATTTTTGACATTACACTGAATACTGTGATTTTAAATCTAAAATTTAATAACATGAATATTACTACTATTACTACTACTACTCATAGCTAACACTTGTCAAGAACTTACTATATTGCTAGGCACTATTCTGAGTTATTTACATAAATAGACTTATGCATTTGAAAACATCAACTACCATCAATGTGCAGAGTAATAATTTATATCTTCCCATGAAGTCAGGCTTCTAATGAATGCAGATGTCTCTTGTCTTCCTCTTGGATTGTTTTTGGGACATAAAGTACAGGTATTATAGCTGTTATGGGTTGTGTCCCCTCAAAATTTATACATTGAAGTCCTAACTCCCAGTATCTGAGAATGTGACCTTATTTGGAAATAAAGTAGTTGCAGAGAGAATTAGTTAAGATGAGATCAGACTTGAGTGGGGAGAGGGCAGTTAATTCAATATGATTGTGTCATTATAAAAAAAGGGACATTTGGACACAGATGGGCACACAGGGAGAACATCATGTGAACATGAAGGCAGAGATAGGGTGATATTTCCATAAGGCAAGGAACACCAGTGGCCAGTTGACTACAGGAAGCTAGGGCAGAGGCATGGAACAGATTCTTCCTCACAGCCCTCAGAGGAAACCATTCCTTCTGACATCTTGTCTTGAACCTCCAGCCTCCAGAACTGCAAGACAATAAATTATTTTTGTTTGAGCTGCTTAGTTTGTGGTAATTTGTTCTGGAAGACCTAGCAAAATAATACAATAGCTTACAAAAAGTGGATGACTAGCAAAATATACTAGATTAGCAATTCCTTGAATTACTTATTTTTGATGACCCAAGTCTGTCTTAGCACATAAATGGCTGAGAAAGAAATTAATGAATATTACTTTAGTAAAGCCAGCAAAATAATAGCATTACGACGGGCTTTACAATGGCAGGGGAAACAGCTATGAGTGTGCAACTAGAACTACCTGCTGTTAGGGAGGGAACTATTCCTGTCATGAAAAAATTTAAAGTACATGGTATTGGCTTCGCACATGATTGCAAATGTCAAAATTCCATTAATTTGATTTTTAAAGTTTAAGGTATTCTGCCATTTGGTTACCCAGTATATGAATAGAATGACATTTATTCCACTTGGCTCTCTGTAAGCTACACATGCACGTTTGTTTGAAGGGTATCATTTATCCCTTTAATGAGTATTTTGGGAGCACACCATGTTGGACTAAATAGGATGTGTGATGAGAAGGAAAAGAACATACTCTGAAACTTTAGACTCTAATGGAAGGCAGACCTAACGAACATGAATTTCTTAAGTTACCATGAAAAACAGGTAGGATTAAGTGACAATGAGTGATACAGACAAGACAGTACATCCATAGATTCTCCAGAGAATGGAGAGAAGGATCAGGTAAGGCCATGTGAGGGAGGTAAAACACTGTTTAGTCTTTGCAGGGTGGGGAAAAGCAGGGCCCTTTGGATGAGTGGAGGGAAACTGTGACCCAAAGCAGGAATGAATAAGGTCCATATTTTGAGGAAAAGTAATGATTTTCTCTTAGCTGGAGTGGGAAACGTTTTTGAAGGCTATATATTCAGCACCTACTATATGCCAGGCATTCTACCAAGTATTATTTAACTTAATTCATAAAATAGCCTTGGAAATTAGCTGTTACTAACTCCATTTCCAAATGGGGAAATTCTGGCTAAGGAAGGACAAGTCACATGCCCATGGTCATATGTTGGCCAGTGGTAGAGTGGACACTTAACCTCAAATCTGTCCATGTCCCTCGTGGGTTTGTGTGCTGACCCATCTGCTCCCATCTCAATTTGTCCAAATTTAGATATAATCCAAGTGGATATACATGTCCAAGGAAGAGTTCTCTTCCTTTCATCTATTTAGGGAATGGTGGGTTTATACCTTTTTTTCCCTGAGCTATTTCTTGGCATCACACGTTCCTATCTCTGGGAATGTGAGACCCAGCTTGGCTCTGGGTCTCTGCTTGTTTCATAGGTGATCACTGCCTGGACCCTATCGCTATTGTCCTCATGATATGATGCTGCAACCATAACGTTGGCATCAGTGAAATGGTGATGTTGAGAAGAACACAGTATCTTTTACTACTCTGTTATGTAATTCTGTACCACACCACCAACACAAAATATTACTGAGGGAATAAATTGGAGGTTATATTCGTTAGGATATAGGTTTAGCTGTGGAAATAGAGACCCAACATTAGTAATGGATTAATTACAATGGAAGTTTGTTTCTCTGCCATATAAAAGTCTGAGCTGTTACGGTGGTGCTTCCACCTGACAGGGACAGAGAGACTTCTACCTTGTTGTTCTACTACTGCAAGGCAGCTGCATGCAAGGTCCAAGATGGTGCACCATGGTGTCTACATCCTATTAAGGTCTTTCTAAGGACATGGCCTGGAAGTTGCACACATTGCTTTCACAATCATCCTATTAGCCACAACTTAGTCACTTGGCCCCATCCAGCTGCAAGGGAGGCTGTTGTCTATATTCTGAGTGGCCAAGAAGCCACGTAGAACTCAAAGGCTCCCTGACTATGGAAAGAAGAGAATGAATATTGAGGGATAGTTAGCAATCTCTGCTACAGAAGGAATTCTAAAAACAGAGAAAACTATGAAACTTAGGTGACAAATATGGCCATCTCCATAGTCTAATAAAAGAGATACAATTATTTAAATCCATTTGTGAAGGGATTCTATCCTATAAAAGACATTGTTCAGTTACAATATTTCCTATTTCAGATGTGTCTTTTTCTTTTAGAGAGAGAGAGATGAAAAGATAGAGGTGGGGGGTGGGGGCAGAGAGAGAGAGAAAGAGGGAGAGACATTCAAAGGCACATCTTCAGTCTCTCTTTTTTTTTTTTTTTTTTTTTTTTTTTGAGAGAGAAGATCTTGCTCTGTTACCTAGGCTGGAGTACAGTGGTGCAATCATAGCTCGCTGCAGCCTTGACCTCCCAGGCTCAAGCAGTCCTCCTGCCTCAGCTGGCCAAGTAGCTCGGACCACATGTGTGCGCAGCCATGCCTGGCTAATTTTTATTTTGTTATTTTTGTAGAGACAGGATCTCATGCTGTCCAGGCTGCTCTCGTACTCTCAGGATCAAGCAATGCTCCCACCTTGCCACCCAAAGTGTTGGGATTATAGGCATAAGCCACCAAGCCTCGTCTCATCTCCAGTCTTTTAAAGGAAACTATATCCTCTTCGCATCCTTGGATCTCTTCCCCAGAACTATTCTTAGACACAATAACATGTAGCCACACCTTTGAAAATTCTGAGTTATCCTATCTAGAGCTGGCCACGAGACATAAAGCAGAAAACCCCAGGGTCACCTCTGGTTGACGTGAAGTTATGTTCCTTCATTCTCTTGTGTATCATGTGAGTGGTTTAATGGAATATGTATGTGTATGCACACCCACAGATACACACTCATATCCCACTCATAGGGACAATAGTTATTCTTAGAGTTGATGGAGTCTAAGCCCAAATTAATGAAGAAAACATTTTTTAAGGGCATAATCTGCACAGATATACAACCCACAGTATGAAGAGGGCTTGATGCTCTACATGGAGCAGTGTGAGTTTCTTCTTGATTACAGGAGATCCATTCTTTACAAACATCAGAGCCATCTGCCACTAAGAACTGCTCTTCAGCTATTCAAAGAAGCATTGAAATTCCACTTTTTTTTCCTTTGACTCAGATAAAAGTTTCACTAAAACTATAATTCTCTCTCTCCGAACGAATCTATGAAGTTCACAATATAAGAAAATATGAACATTTATTTGCTTATTTTCAAGATAAACCCTAGTGTTTGTGAAGGTGTGGTAGTTAGAGTTTTACTTTAATTACATTTGGTTAAAAACTCCTTTACAATTTTTAAGTAAATTTACACATTTCCTTAAAAATTTGAGACTTCTCTGAGTTTGATCATCCTGTGATGATGGTAAGTTTTTCTGGTGTGCTGAGTTTTCTTTGGCATGTCTCTTCTGTCTGGCTGTGCCTCCTTTGATTCCTAGCGCTACTTTAACTCAGGATGCATTGCATCCTTCCTGTTGCTAAATACAGGCACATGCCACTTAATGATGAGGAGAAATGTGTCATCAGGTAATTTCTGTGCAAACATCATTGTGTACTTATGCAAATCTGGATGGTCTAGCCTACTATACACCTAGGCTATATGGTACAGCCTATTTCTCCTAGGCTACAAATCTGTAAAGTATTGTTACTGAAAACTGTATGCAGTTGTAACACAATAGCAATTACTTGTGTATCTAAACATGGAAATGGTCCAGTAATAATAAGGTATAAAGGATAAAGATGGTACACTCTGGGCACCTATATGTATGGAGCTTGTGAGATTAGAAGTTGTTGTCAGTGAGTCAGTGTATTGGTCTGTTCTTATGCTATAAAGAACTACTTGAGACTGGGTAATTTCTGAAGAAAAGAGGTTTAATTGACTCACAGTTCCACAGGCTTAACAGGAAGCATGACTGGGAGGCCTCAGGAAACTTACAATCATGGTGGAAGGTGAAGGGGAAGCAAGCAGCTTCTTCATATGATGGCAGGAGAGAGACAGAGAGAGAGAGAGAGAGAAAAAATGCACAAAGCGGGAAGTGCCACACACTTTTAAACAACCAGATCTTGTGAGAACTCACTCACTATCATTAGAACAGCAAGGGAGAAATCTGATCCCATGATCCAGTCAGCTCCTACCATGCTCCTTCTCCAATTTGACATGAGATTTGGGCAGGGACACAAATCCAAACCGTATCAGTCAGGGAGTGAGTAGTGAGCAAATGTGAAGGCCTCAGACATCACTCTACACTAATGTAGACTTTGTAATCACTGTACACTTAGGCTACACAAAGTTTATAAAATTTTCTTTCTTCAGTAATGTATTAACCTTAGTTTACTGTCACTTTCTTACTTTATAAGCTTTTTCGTTTTAGAAAATTTTTTTACTGTCTTGGTAATAACACTTAAAACACAAACACATTGTACAGCTGTACAAAAGTAGTTTATTTTTTATATCTTTATAAACTTATTTTATTTAAAAATTTCCTTTTTTTTTTTTACTATTTAAACTTTTTTTGTTAATCATGAAGACACAATACACACTTAGTCTAGGACTACTCAGGGTCAGGATCATTAATGTCACTGTCTTCCACTTCCACATCTTGTTCCACTGGAAGATCTTCAGGGGCAATAGCATGGATGGAGCTGTCATCTCCTATGATAACAAGGCCTTCTGGTATCTCTCCTGAAGGACCTGCCTGAAGCTGTTTTATAGAATTTTTTTCATGAGTAGGAGTACATTCTAAAATAACAATTAAAAGTGTAGTAAATGTATAAACTGGTAACATAGTCATTTATTATCATTATTAATGATTCTACATTGCACATCACTGTATGTGCTAGACTTTTATGTGACTGGCAGTGCAGTAGGTTTGTTTATACCAGCATCACCACAAACAGGTGAGTAATGTGTTACAGTACAACATGAGGATGGCTGTGACATCATCAGGCAATAGGAGCTCTTCAGCGCCATTATAATCTTATGGAAGTACTGTCATGTATACTATTCTGTCATTGATCAAAACGTCATTATGTGTCACATGACTGTAGTTACTTTTCACTGAAGAATTTTCTTTTCCCAACAGCTCTAAAATCAAAATAAGACAGAAATGTTACATGGAAACACTGAATTTATAAGTGACAACCATTAGGGTGAATAGGTTTTATTTTTTTTTCCTTCCACTTGTCTCCTTGCATCTTTCTTTCTAAGCAAATGAGACATTTGACTACAATGAAGTTCTTAGAACTTAAGGATCATTTAGGTCTCAAAGAGCACTTTATGTTACCAAAAATTACAAGTTGAACAGACATAACAGAAGAGTGTTACAAAGGCAGATAAAGTGTTTTTTTTATTCACAGCATCAGCTATTTCCTTTTCAGAAGCTAATTAGAAGTAAATGTCGACCCAGCCTAGTCCCTGGTAGTAGGTCTTGAGTCTCCACAGGGTGGTTCTCAAACTTGACTATAAAAATGCCAGTGTCTGAGTCTCACTCCCAGGGATTCTAAGTTAATTGGCCTTGAACATGGCCTGGGTCTCATGATTTAACAGGTGATTTTAGTGTGCAGCCACTGTTGGAAATCTGCTGTCAACCTTTTCACAGAGCTATTTCTGATAGGACGCCGCCATTCTGAACTAATGATTTATTTAAATTTTGTTCTAAAACACTATATCTGGCTGGTAGAGAGAATAAGTTGATGAGCTGCATTGAGGATCAGGTAGAATCTAATTCTACCTGATAAAGACTTTATCTATAAGTGGAGATTCTAAATCCTCTGGATCCAAAATGAAGTAAGGTCTGTGTGAAGCAAGACACGTGTCATTGTGGGAATAGTAGACAAAGGTGACTGAGCTGGGCAGGAGTCAGTGAGTATACAGATGCAGGCAGGAGAGGGTGAGGGGTAGGCTTTGCTGCTCTAGCCTTTGGAGTCAAAATTCTGACCATAAAGATTTAAATTTACTGTGTGCTTTGGGAAAGTGCACAGGAAAGGAGGAATCCCAAGCACTGAGTAGCATTAGGATTCCCTTCTCTAAAGTGTCCGTGTTTCAGAGTTGCTTGGCTGGGGCTGAGGTAAGGCAGCCTGGACCCATGCTGCCTCTCGTCATGACCTGTTTTCTACGTGCTTTCCTACCAGGGAACCATGGACAATTCTTACTCAGCCTAGTGGGAATTTGGATTTGACCTGGCCTTTTAAATTCTCCTAAATCACTTTTTACATCCTTACCACTTGGTTCTGTTCACCTCTGAAATCCAGGGGTTTTAGAAGGGAATTTTTAAAATGAGACAGATAGAAGAAATGGATGAAAAGGAGAGGGAATTCAAATTGGTCACTTTTAGCCTATTAAAATTTGGAGACATGGAGCCAGCTGGTGATGACGGGATGAATAGCATTGGTATTGCCCTAGTTCATTCCTCAAAGGTATTTTTGCTCTTTGTAGGCGTTTATTTGGTTTTGTTTTTTTGTTTTTTTTGTTTTGTTTTATTTCGTTTTTTGAGATGGAGTCTCGCTCCCTTGCCAGGCTGGAGTGCAGTGGCATGATCTTGGCTCACTGCAAACTCCGCCTCCTGAGTTCAAGCAATTCTCCTGCCTCAGCCTTCAGAGTAGCTGGGACTAGAGGTGTGCACCACCACGCTCAGCTAATTTTTTTTTTTTTTTTTTTAAGTAGAGATGGGGTTTTACCATGTTGGCCAGGATGGTCTTGATCCCTTGACCCTGTGATCTGCCCACCTCAGCCTCCCAAAGTGCTGGAATTACAGGTGTGAGCCACCATGCCTGGCCTGGTTTTTTTTTTTTTTTTTTTTTTTTTTTTTTTTTTTGCATCTACTTGCTATTCAATGATTTCATGTATAGCCAGATAGAATAACATTAAACAATTAGGTTTTGGCTCATTTTACATTTCTGTCCTATAATAATTTGTTTTATGGGCCATTCATTTTTCATGCATGTTTAAGGCAAACACTGAGTTTGGTCTTTCTTTAGTTTTTTCAGCTAATCACTGGAGGCAATGGTGTATAAAATTTACACTTGCCTTGGAGTCTTGTAATTAAGGGTTCAAATCATTCTTTTTTGAAAATTATTTTAGATCTCTGAGTCTCAGTTTTTCTTTTTAAAATTTGGGAAAAGACTAATCTTTGTAAGATTGTCTTTGATTGCTGCTTCAAAAGTCACTAATATTATTATTTTTTAAATTTCATAATGCTGGAACAATTTGGGCAACAAAATAAATAAAATAATATTGGATTATAACCCAAAGTATAAAATAAATATCAATACTGATATAAATAAATGATCAACTAAAAAATAAATGGGGTGAGAATAGACAAATCTGAGCAAAATAATTGCAAATGATTCCAAGGTCTAGTTCATTTTTCAATACTAAGTCAAAGCTTAGTGCCTAAAGGTAAACAAAGCAAACATTAATGACAAAGATCCAGTAGTACCTCCTAAAGAAGTCTTAACATTAGTCTAATGGTAAGGAGTTAAACATTGGAGAAGTTAAGGAGTTTGGAGAGAGAGAGTGTTCAAAAGGCTACTAACGTGATGTCGGTAACTTTCTGTCTTTGAAAACTGTGGAGCCCTTGTCATTCTTTCCTATTTGTTTTAAGTGATTTTTAAGCTTGCTAGTTGGTAGTATAGAGTTCTGATGATCCCGTACAGTTCTTTTACTTTTATTTTTTCTCCTCACTCAGAAAGATGAGGCTGGAGTGGTTATGTTTTGCTGATGTCTTGGATAATAGACAGTTGACATTTCATTCTTTGACAGTTTCATTCTTTATTTTTCTTTCCATCTTTACCTGTTCCCCCAACCCCTGATCCCACCAAATATTATTTTATGGGTACTCAAAAAATATATCTTTAGTGAAGGACAAATATTTTTGGAAAAGTTTAAAAAATCTGTTTCTTATTCTGCAAGGGATGTTTCTGTTTCCCCTTTGGTGAGCCTTGGAAGAGATGGATAAATGTGAAGGTGTGAAAGGCTCAGGGAGCATCTGAAAGGACACTGGGTGTGTCAGGGATTTCTACTTTTGTTAAACAAGGCTCAGCCATCATAGCGTCACCTACTTCCCTCCCAGAAGAAAGATTATGGTTTATCCAGCAGCTTTGCACCATGTCTCCAGGGCCTGTTGGAAGTTTATGTTCGAATAATGCTTCTTAATGCAAGCTTTCAACTGTGCTTGACTTTACAGTTTTGAGTAGTCGGTCTTGTTAAATCTTGTTTCATGTGAAATGATGTTGTGACAATGTGTTACTTATTTCAAAAACCTTCGTAGTGTGGCAGAATTAATACTGAAATATTAGCTGGTCCTATTTTCACGGCTCAGGGATTTTTGTGGGATGGAAAAGAGAAACAGCCCTACCTTTCTTTCTCTTTTCTTTCCTTTTTTTTCAAAAAGACTTGAGGATTTAAGAGCTAATGAAAATGTCCTATCAGGAAAAAGGAATTGGACAAGGTCTTTGAGAGTCTGGAGAAAGCTAGGAGGAAGATTCTTCCCAGACTGATAAGAAGGGAGGTTTGAGTGTTCCATGGGAAGTGGGAGGGAGTGAAGGCATTATGTCGGGGCAATGACTGGGGAGGTGGGAAGATTCTAGTCATTCTCATTTTTCAAGTGCCAGAAAAATGGCACCTAGGGGAGGAAAAACCTTGGATACAGGGATTTCTGAACCAATAGAAGATCTCTACTCTCCAGATATGGCATGGAGTCCAGAGTTTCTTACCTTCCAGGAACACTCTGGGCTTGGAGAATGAGGGTGTCAATGGTCATCGCTACAAGTTGTTGGCTAGATGCTCTTCCTACCTTTTCTGCACTCCACATAATCCTAATTGATTCTGCTGCAGCCTGAGAATGGAGGGAGTTCTCATAAGAACTGGGATGAAAATGCAGGCTTGGTGCTACATTAAGTTGATTAAAAAGCAATAAAATGGTAATATTTCTTGAACACCTGCACTTGTGCACTGAGACTCATATCTGTTACACTAGAATTAATTCATAGCTAATCGATTTGAAGGGAAAATATTCATCTTTTACACCAAAGGCAAATGTCTGAGTAAGTCCCAACAAAATCAGAAACTGCACATAACCTGTATCAAGGGAGATGAAAAGTACAACATGTGAATAAATGTACAGGGTTTGTTTTTGTATACAAATTCAGCTCAAAAACCCCAGGCAAGATTTCTTTTAGAGAATATGTACTTGTTAAAATTATAGGGGTTTGCAAATCATGTGGCCAAAATTTGGGGTGTGAGTGCAGAGGGTAGTCATCAACTTTATTATCTCTTCTATATCTTACTATTTCTTATCTGTCGAAAGAAAACTGCGCTGCGAGTCAGGACACTAAATTACAAACTTTGACCTTGGACAATCCATTTTACCCCTGAATGTGTAAAATGAGGGTTTTGGCATACCTGAGAGTCCCCTAGTTGTGGAGCTTGAGGATTGGAAACTGGGCTGGGGAATGTGTACTGCAAAGAATGGTGGACTTGCTCGGATGATATGGGCTCAAAGTTTGGCTTTTATCACTCGCTGGCCTTTGTGATCTTTGACAAATTAATGTTCCTCAACTTCAGTTTCCTAAACTGGAATATGTAGATACTTTTTCAGGTGAATCGAATGTAATGCTATAGGTGGAGGTGCTTTGTAAATTATAAAGTGCTATACAAAGTTAAGGCCTTACTAACAATCAATCAACAATGCTTTATGAGAGCCTGATATATGGTGGTTGGATTTGAAGGAAAAAAGAGAGAAGCCCTTAAGATATGACTTCAGGCTGTAGTGAACTTTCAGTTCAGAAGGGAATAAGGCAATTAGAAGACAATAAACAATTAGAGGATACTAGCAAAATAAAAATTTTAAGACAAAGTGTCTTGAGGCAGGACATGAAGAGCTGGGGCCAGATGTCTGCATATTTAAAGAAACTGTGAACTTAAATAAAAACCAATTATTCACCAAGCCTTCTAAAATCTACAAAACAACCGAGACAGATCTTACTTTTTTTTGTTTTTGCTTCCTACCTCCTGGAACTTAATAGATGATAACCATAGGTAGTTCCTATCGAAATCAGAAAATGTGGATGAACTTCTCTAAATGAGAATCTCCATGCCCGTTAAATCCTAGATCAGTAAATCTCCAAGACAATCCTAAGTCAAAAGAACAAAGCTGGAGGCATCACGCTACCTGACTTCAAACTATACTACAAGGCTACAGTAACCAAAACAGCATGGTACTGGTACCAAAACAGAGATATAGACCAATGGAACAGAACAGAGTCCTCAGAAATAATACCACACATCTACAGCCATCTGATCTTTGACAAACCTGAGAGAAACAAGAAATGGGGAAAGGATTCCCTATTTAATAAATGGTGCTGGGAAAATTGGCTAGCCATAAGTAGAAAGCTGAAACTGGATCCTTTCCTTACTCCTTATACGAAAATTAATTCAAGATGGATTAGAGACTTAAATGTTAGACCTAATACCAAAAAATTCCTAGAGGAAAACCTAGGTAGTACCATTCAGGACATAGGCATGGGCAAAGACTTCATGTCTAAAACACCAAAAGCAACGGCAGCAAAAGCCAAAATTGACAAATGGGATCTCATTAAACTAAAGAGCTTCTGCACAGCAAAAGAAACTACCATCAGAGTGAACAGGCAACCTACAGAATGGGAGAAAATTTTTGCAATCTACTCATCTGACAAAGGGCTAATATCCAGAACCTACAAAGAACTCAAACAAATTTACAAGAAAAAAACAAACAACCCCATCCAAAAGTGGGCAAAGGATATGAACAGACATTTCTCAAAAGAAGACATTCATACAGCCAACAGACACATGAAAAAATGCTCATCATCACTGGCCATCAGAGAAATGCAAATCAAAACCACAATGAGATACCATCTCACACCAGTTAGAATGGCGATCATTAAAAAGTCAGGAAACAACAGGTGCTGGAGAGGATGTGGAGGAACAGGAACACTTTTACACTGTTGGTGGGATTGTAAACTAGTTCAACCATTATGGAAAACAGTATGGCGATTCCTCAAGGATCTAGAACTAGATGTACCATATGACCCAGCCATCCCATTACTGGGTATATACCCAAAGGATTATCAATTATGCTGCTATAAAGACACATGCACACGTATGTTTATTGCAGCACTATTCACAATTGCAAAGACTTGGAATGAACCCAAATGTCCATCAGTGACAGATTGGATTAAGAAAATGTGGCACATATACACCATGGAATACTATGCAGCCATAAAAAAGGATGAGTTTGTGTCCTTTGTAGGGACATGGATGCAGCTGGAAACCATCATTCTTAGCAAAGTATCACAAGAACAGAAAACCAAACACCGCATGTTCTCACTCATAGGTGGGAACTGAACAATGAGATCACTTGGACTCGGGAAGGGGAACATCACACACTGGGGCCTATCATGGGGAGGGGGGAGGGGGGAGGGATTGCATTGGGAGTTATACCTGATGTAAATGACGAGTTGATGGGTGCAGCACACCAACATGGCACAAGTATACATATGTAACAAACCTGCACGTTATGCACATGTACCCTACAACTTAAAGTATAATAATAATAAATAAATTTTAAAAAAAAAAAAGAATCTTACCACTTTGATTTCTTCAAAGTGGTCCATCATCAGTGTGTGTTTTAGAAAGAAATGATTGTTAAGTGCTAGGCATCATCATTCTCTATGTAAATTAACCCATTGAATCCTCACAAAGATCTTATAATTGTCCTATTATTATCCTCAACATCCTAAATTCTTAGAGAGAAAACTGAGGCATAGAGAGATTAAATACCAACAGCCAAGCCCATACTTGAACTTAGATAGCCTGACTCCAGGGCCTTGCACTTAACCAGTGTCCTACGCTGCCACCAAAACACAGAGTCATCTTTTATTTCTTAACTTTTTCTTTGCTAATAACAAAATTTATACACTGTCCAGTATAGAAAACTTGGAGTTCTCAAGGACAATTTTGTTGGGAGAAACATTATTTTATTTCACTGAAAATGAGTGTATCTGCGACAATGTTTTTGAAGCAATTAGTGAAAGCAATATTCCAGGAAAACTAGTAATTTATTTTTTGCTAATAATTCTCAAGAGTGATAATACTGGGATCTTGAGTCCTAAACTCATGCGTAAGTAACTAATTAGGAGAAAAAGAGAAAAAGGAAAAAGGAAGCAAAGGAGACAAGAGGATGAGGCCTTGAAAACACAGAGTAGAAAAACAACATATGTCGAATTTATTTTAACACAACTCACTTAAATTCAGTGCATATTGTGAGCAGTGTTTACCAAGATATTTGAATTTTCAGAGAATTTTCTTTCTATTAGTATATTATTTCAAAAAATATTGTCAGGTATTTGTACATTTAGATATCATCTTTAGGGCAAAATAGCTACCAATGGACTTTAAAATAAATCATTTATATAGCCAGTATATTGAAAAACAAATACTAGGTTTTTGGGCCAAAAAATTATATTTATGCTTAATTCTTATTTATTAAAAAGTCACATGTAAATATAAATCAGTTGAAAAAATACAGAGAGCTATAGTAAAGTGATTACATGAGCAACAATAACAACAATTTACCGTTGTAATGGTTGGGTGTTTTATCTCTCCAGTAAAATCTACACACCTTCAAACATTTAGGGCACCTTTTGAGGAGGGATGAAGAAGTTAGTGAACACCTAATGGTAATTATATTAAATTGCCAACACATAGTTGGGTGTGACACTGAAAAAAAATTCTAATACTAGGTGGCAAGTTTAGATGGAGAAAAGGGAGCTTGCTTAAGGAGAACTAGACAGACATTTCGAAAATTTGAGAAGTTTCACAGTAAAAAGTCTTAGTGTATAATTGCTATTTATATCTTCCCTTCCTGCCTTCCTTCTCTCCTTCCTTCAGTCCTTCCTGCCTTCCTTCCTTCTCTCCTTCCTTCCTTTCCTTTCTCCTTCTCTCCCCCTTCCTGCCTCCCTTTATTTCTTTCTTTCATTTTTAAACTTTATTGGGATATCATTGACATATAAATATTTTATATATATATTTAAAGTATATGACTTGGTGTTTTGATATACATGTACATGGTGGGAGAAGGAAATGGGGAGATGTTGGTCAAAGGGTGCAAATGTTCAGTTATTCAAGATGAATAAGTTCTGGAGATCTTGAACATGGTGACATGTTAAGATCTCCTGAACTTAATAAAAATTGACAACTATCTAGCATGGTGACAGTAGTTAAAAATACCATATTGTTTGCTTGAAATTTACTAAGATGATAGATCTTAAGTAAAATCTTCTTACCACATACACACATGCTAAAGTGGTAACTACATAGAGGTAATAGACATACTGAGTAGCCGGAATAGAATGATTCCTTCTTTCTTTCTTTAGCACATATTCATTGAGTGTCTACTCCAGGTATTGCTATAGGCAATAAGGTTCAGTAGCTATCAAGGCAGATTACGTTCCTGCCCTCCCGAGGCTTACACTCTAATATAATACATCTCTAATACTGTTTCCATTTCCTTCATTTTTGCTGCCATCCCTCATTAACAAACCTGGGCTATTGTAAATAGACTTCTGACTGGTTCCCTGGACTTCAACTTTCTCTCTCTACTCTGTTTAGCATGCTGCCAGCAATTTAATTTTTTCAATATATTGCTTAGCTAATTCCTTTATATAGTGAAAGCCATAATACTATCAACCTCATATGATTATCATGACACTTAAATGAAACCTACAGGTAGACAGCACAGTAGGTCCTCATTGAATATTGGCCCATGTTGTTATTCCTAAGTCTGCATTGGCTTCTTCCTCTCCACTAGGGAGGAAGCCCCTCATCCATCACTGGAGCTCTCCAAAGTTTTGGTTAGGGTGTGGCATATGACATGTTAGTGCAGTTCCGTTTGGTTTAGAGTTTATAACCTATTTGGGTTCACATATAAAATATAATTCAATCCCCAAAGGGATCATCTTTCATGGGTAATTAGGAGAGAGAAGATTTTTCTCTAGAACGCTTTTCAGTATTTCAGATTCTGCCTTGTCAGCCTACACCCAGCCTGTACAGATGTGGGATATCGTTATTACAACTAAGTTATGTTGATAACCTCTACTTGATGGTGATGGTAAGACCATCACCATTTTTCTAGATCCCTGACCTCAATCTGTTCTTACTTACTCCTCCCTAACCCTTGCTCTTACAGGTTCCCCCCTCAGGGCTGTGTTCCCCATATTGATAAATGGTACTGCTACGTCTTCACTGGCTGAGTCCAGAGACCTTGGAGTCATACCTGTTTTTTCCCCTCTCTGCTACTCCATACTGAGTTCCTAAATAAAGCTTTGAGACTCTAATTTCCATCCAGTCCAACTCTGTCTCCTCTTCCCTGGTCCAAAGTGTCATCTTCTCTGCCCTGGGTTACCACAAGAGCCTCCTACCTTGCCATCTTGCTTCCACTTTGCCCCTAAAGTCTACTCTCATACAGCAGCTGCAGTGATTCTTCTGAAACATTAAGTCACTTTAAAAATGAGTCCCCTATTTCCCGAGTGACTTCTCATCACCCTTCATATTGATACAAATACTTTTACAGAGGCCGTCTCTGACCGGGCTCTCTTTCTACCCCCTCATTTCTTGTTCACAGCCTTCCAGCCACACTGGCCTTCTTCTTGTTCCCCTGACTTACTGTGCATGTACTCTGCTAAGAGCCTTAACTCCCTACACTTTAGTTTTCTCTGTACAAAGGGGATATTTGTATAATGAAAAGTTTCTTTTTATAGAATACTTGGGAAGATTACATTGGATAAGGCCTATAAGGTTCTAGACAATGAACCTAGTATATAGTAATTTCTCAATAAATGTTTATGCTTGTTTCTATTCTAATGCTAGTCTCATTTTTATCAATGGTCTAGTTGATCTACATATCCCACTAGCAAATCAAATTTAATATTTCCAGTCTGAACTCACAAACATTTTCCCATAAATCAGTTAATTTTCTTGGCATTCTTATTCTCATAAGGCCATCACCATTTTTCTAGATCCCTGATCTCAAACCTGTTCTTACCTACTCCTCCCTCACCCTTGCTCACATCCTACCTGTAACCAGTCATCAAGTTCTATTGATTCTATTTCTGAAAATTTCCATCTATCCCTCTCTTTCCTTTCTCAGTGCTGCCAAACTAGGCTCTTATAGTAGATTCTTAACTGGTCATCCTGTTTCTGGCCTATCCTTTCTAAACTATACTGTACTCCACTTTCAGATTCCCAAAGCTCAGCTTAGCCCTGGTCAAGTCACTTCTGTTCTTGGAAATCTTTGAAGTCTCTCTGTTACCTACAGAAGAAAGGCTGTGCTACTTGGTCTGCTATTTAAAGCCTCTGTGTCAGTCAGAGTTCTCCAGAAAAACAGAATCAATAGGATACATGTGTGTATACTGTGTGTGTATATCATGTGTGTGTTTGTGTGATGTGTGTGGGTATATTTTATATATATATATACACACACACAGAGAGAGAGAGAGAGAGAAAGTGTGTGTGTGTATATATATATATACACACATACTGTTGGTTATCCATATCCATGAGCTCTGCATCGCAGATTCCACCAACCACAAACTGAAAGTATTTGGGAAAAACAATAAAAAGTAAGAATACAACAATAAAAAGTAATAAAAATAAAAAGAGTATCACAACTATTTATATAGAATTGATATTGCATTAGATATTATAAGTAATCTAGAGATCATTTAAAGTATATTGGAGAATGTGCATAGGTGATATGCAAATAGTATGCCATTTTACATGAGTGTTGTGGCAGATGCCTGAAATGGGTAGGTCCAAACATTAAAAATGTTATAACACATAAAATAAAGAAGTGAAAATGCTTCATTTACTACTATTTATTAGTGGTTGATTCATTTCATTAAAAAAGTACAAAGAAATAAAGAATTGCAGAAAGTAGGCATCGCTTACCTGAAATAATGAAAACAGAATGTTTTGAAGGGAAATATACAATAGCAAGACAAATTTCCACGGTCTACCCAAAGTCCTAAATAATCATATTTCCCGTTTTAAAAAACAGTGTATATCTGCAAGTTCTAAAGTGAATGTTACCTATTCCAAGTTACAAAATATGCATTTAGCTTACTTAAAACAAAGACAGGATGACAGATTCTATATATAAGAATTTTTAGCAAGACTACATAATTCTAACACTGCTTTTTGCATATGAGGGATTTTGGGGCAGCAAAGAACACCATGACACAGGAACATGTTAGGGGATTCATCTATAAAGTGACTGACTATAAAGTCTTGCACATGCTAAATGCTTACTTAAGGTATTTGACATTTCTCAGAGCTGGTGAAAGAATTTTCTTTCTTTCTCTCATTTCTTTCATTCTATCCCTTGAGTAAGCCAGCTCCTCAGAAGTCAAAATATACCAGGCCATGTAATCTTTTATTTTATCTCAATTCTCAGAAATGTTCTTCCTGCATTAATAGTTAATGTTATATCTTTTACTTTTATAGAAGGCAGATAAAAATATTCATTTGAAGAATGAATCAGAATAATTACAAAACTGTGGTCAAAGATATTTTTAAAAATTATATTCCATAGGTATATTGGAAGGATTAATATTATTTTTGTATTTCTGTTTTATTGTTAATTATTATGGATACATAGTAGTGGTACATATTTATGGGGTTAATGTTATATTTTTTATAAGCATACAGTGTGTAATGATCCAATTAGGGTAATTGGGGTATCTATCACCTCAAGCACTTATCATTTGTGTTACAGACACTCCATTTCTACTCTTTTAGTTACTCTAAAATATGCAGTAGATTTCTATTAACTGTAGTCACTCTGTTGTGCTACTGAATACTATATCTTAAATAAGATTTAATATTTAATGGTTGTATTTCTTAAGAGGTTATATATATGTATTACCAAGCCCAGGGCCTATGATTGGATACTCACTAAGTGGTAGCTATTGTAATCTTTACAAAATTCCTTTGAAGATTTATTGCCAGACAAATATTTGACTGTTCTAAGAAGTTTGTTTTTTAATAAAACAAAAAACGAGAATTATATACTCATACATATTTACCTATTTAACACAACTGATAGAAACTCAAAACTACATTTTGTGCCTAACTTCAATAATTATCTTATTTTGGATACTTAACACATCTATTTCTAGTCATTTTATAATTGTAAAAAATTAGCTGTCTTATTTTACATAGGTTTTAACATTCTGGTCTGTTCAAATTGGTTTTTGCAAGGAGGTGAACATAATAAAAACACAATGAAGCAAGATAGTTCCCTGACCCCTTTGTGGTCAGGAACTGCAGTGCAGGGGCGCTGGAGCTAGCCAACAGCTTTGGACCTGCTGTGCCTCACCCCTTGCAGGAAGGGGAGCATGTAGGTGAGTGGGTGCAGGAGCTGGAACAAGTGCTTTTGGGCGCTGCCAGCAGGAGCAAAACTCCATGTGGGCCCTGTGGCCAGAATCCTCTTTGAAGCTATGCTTTCAAGCCATCCTTCTGATGTCAAGCCACTTCTCTCTGACGCCCAACTGTAGTCTCCAACATCCAGCTGTTTCTCCTCTCTCTGCTCACTGAGCCTGGGGTTTTTATGGGCAGCACAAGATGGAGGGCAGAACAGGCCATGGGTGGTTTTGGAAAACGCAACATTTGTGTGGGAAAACAGAGATATAAGTTCTCACTATGGGCTGCGGTTCCAGAATTGAGGGTCGGGCCCTCCCTGGGGACCTGCCCTCTTCTGTCCAGAATTTTCCTGCCTCCTGTCCCTATCAACAACAATAACAAGAAATAATGCTGCAAGGCCTCCAACTACTGACACTTTTCACAGACATTAGGATACTTCCAACAAAATGTAGAATACTTATGTCTTGAAAATAAAATCTATCTAGATGCCAACAACATGCAAAAAGTTTTAAATTCTAGAGTTGAATGTTTATAATATTTAAAATATCACAGGAAAATTAGTCTGGATAATGTTTATGCCCCATTTACAAGACAAAACAAAATTAAGAACATTGCCAATTTTTTAAAGAGAATTCTGAGGGACACGAAAGTTTTACTGTGACTAAAATATTAATCTATGCCATGTTGTAACACTTGAAAGCAGTGTGCTATATATATGGACATGTTATAGAGAATCCCACACACCCAGACCTGATTCTGCTGCCACTACTCTTATTGGGTGATCTTTGCAGAATTACTTAGCCCCTCTGAGGCTCCATCCCTATTTGTAAAATCTTAGAAAATAATTTTTGCCATTCATTATTGTAAGGATTTATAATAATTTATGCAGCCAGCCTAAGACAGAGCCTGGTACCAATATTCCATAATTGGTAGCTGTTAAAAACAATAAGACCAATGATACATACCTGTGCTAGCCTAGAATTGTGCAGAACATGAACTTTCAGTGACTGAATGGGGCAAACAGAGTAATATCTTCAACAAAGCAGGCTAGTTCTTCCTTCTAAGGTGATACTGGCTTGACTAGCTTTCTCTCGGTTTGATGAAGTTGCAAGTGAGAATTGTTAACCAGTGGTTTTTGCTTATTTCAAATATCTAAAGTAAGTTAACACTGAGAAAATAACATCATATTATTGACAAAAAGTTACATTTCACCTCTTTTTTGTAAGAAAGAGAGAAAAATAATCCCTTATAACAATCATGACTAAACACGTTTTTCACACAGTGGGTTGTTTCCTGTAACACCCTGGAATAATTATTTACTTTTATCCCTAACCTGTTCTTGGTTAATTGCATATAATTTCTGTTGATAACCTTACAGGTGTGCTAAGGTTCTAAAAAGCTGAAGTTTGCACGTAACATAATACATAAATTGGTCCTGGAAATTGTGCCCACTGGAGACTAGATACTGACCCAGATGGTGACTGTAGCATGAGTACATATAGAACTGCCCTTTCATCATCTATAGTTTCTCATACCATAATTGCAATTGTTTTGCTGTAAAAGAAACTGACAACATGAGTCTCAATGTTTAAAGGTTTTGTACATCTATTATTATAACAATTTTATTTTGTTACTCAACATTTTGCAACTTCTTGGATTGGTAAGGATAAACTCAGTAGAGAAAGTTGAGCTAAATGTATATCAGTTTTGACTCCTTAACTTTATTTCTAAGAAAATATAAATACAAGTAAACAGAAATCTTTACCTGTTAATTTGGTCATCCTCTATGAAAACAAAAATAAACAAAAGCTACTGTACATACTACCCAGGAAGGCAGAGAGGTGTTTTAGCACATTGTGGCTATAAAGTCTAGAAACACACCTTATTTGACTTAGTCAAGACGTGAAATGTAGGCTGGGCACAGTGACTCATGCCTATAATCCTAGCACTTTGGGAGGCCAAGACAGATAGATTGGTTGAACCCAGGAGTTCAAGACCAGCCCGGGCAACATAGTGAGACCCCATCTCTCCAAAAAATACAAAAATTAGCCAGGTATGGTGGTGTGCACCTGTCCCAGTTACTCGAGATGCTGAGTCAGGAGGATCACTTGAGCCTGGGAGGCAGAGGTTGCAGTGAGCCGTGATTATGCCACTGTACTCCAACCTGGGCGATAGAGTGAACTGGGCAATAGAGTGAGATTCTGTCTCAAAACAAACAAACAACAACAACAACAAGACACCAAATGCTGATTTCACTTGACAGGCTGGGGGAGTAGGGCCTGTAGGGTGGTGCATGACCCCCCATCACACTATCCCACACCTGGTGGGATGATGTTAAACAAAACTTATTGAACGATGTGGCTGTGTGGAGTGAGTTGCCTGCTTCCAAGATATGAAGCCCTTGGTTATTTCTTCCAGGGTAGGATAAAGGCATAGGTTTACTTAGTGAACACCAAAGACACAAATCATCTGAGGCAACACATTGCAGATACATTTACATGGATTGATGGAAATGCTGCATTAATGCATTACATTCATTGCCATTTTGCCTAGCATAGGGAAATATATGTTGCTAATAAGAAACAACACATTGAGCTTTCATGTAATGTCATTGAACACCCATGTATTTTAGTGTAATGTCACCAATCTGTTTGTTATGCCTATTTGTCTGTGTTTCCAAAATTGTGGTCATCCTATAGGTTTCTGATCTCTGAGTACTACACTGACTAGGGTGACAAACCATCCTTGTTTGCCTGGGCCTGAGGAATGTCTAAGAATGCTGGACTTCTAGTTTTAAAATCAGAAAAGTACTGGGAAAAGTAGGATAGGTTGATCACTCTGATGGTGACGTACCAAGATATGAAAAACTTGGTTAATATGTGCCACTCCGAATACTAGCATAGTAAGTGTGAAATCCACCTAACATTAATTTCTAGACCTAAAAGACAGGTAGCCATGTTCTTACTATAAGACTTGTGGTTGCTTTGCATCTCAGGAATATTTTATCACTATATTTTGAATGGCATTTGTAACATACAACAGTGAAAGATAATGACCCACCAAGAATTCATGGACCAACTCAGCTACCCACATCAAGTCCCAGCATGGAGCCAGAGAGGTACAACATAGAAACAAAAGCATGGTTAACCAATCCTGTGAGCATTTGGAAACCTTTTACTCAGAAATCAATAGATCTCTTCAGGAAATATTAAACTGAATGGGCTGAAAGAAAAGGAGGTGCAATCCACTGCAAGGAATCCTCCCAGTTTTGTAACTGCCTCCCATCTCTCATGCAGTCATCTTAATAAGCAGTCCCCCGACCCCCACCATGTACACACAAAATAGAAAAAGAGAAAAAGGGCTCTGGGGCCAGCAAGAATTGAGAAGGAATCCTACCTCCATTCCTTCTTGGCTGTGTGACTGATCAAGTCACATAACCTCTCTGAACTTCTGTGGCCTCATCTCTGAAATGAGGGATCCCTGGTCTAGACCAGCTTCTTTTGTCATCTACTCTTAGAGAATTACAGTCTTTTCCATCAGAGCACAGAGTTCAGTGGTGATTATTTGCTGTCAACTCCCTTTAAGCCCTTTGAGAGTAGAAGTAATATCTTTTTTTTAAGTTAGATTGTGCTTTTTTTTTTTTTTTTTTTGAGACTGAGTCTAGCTCTGTCACCCAGACTGGAGTGCAGAGGCACGATCTCAGCTCCCTGCAAACTCCACCTCTCGGGTTTTCTCCTGCCTCAGCCTCCCGAGTAGCTGAGACTACAGGCGCCCCCTACCGTGCCTGGCTAATTTTTTGTATTTTTAGTAGAGATGGGGTTTCACTGTGTTAGCCAGGATGGTCTCGATCTCCTGACCTCGTGATCCACCCACCTCGGCCTCCCAAAGTGCTGGGATTACAGGTGTGAGCCACCACGCCCAGCAGATTGTGTTCTTATAGGGGCACTCAATCACTTTTTGTTGAACAGAGTAAATTGTTGGAAGATTTTTTTTGAAGATTACATGAGATAACTTATCTGTAGGGTTCCTAGAACCTTCTTTTCTTCCTGTCTCCCAGTCAACCCTACTCAATGCCTAAATGTTCCAGTTTTGCTTTTATATTTGTAGAACAAGGTTTAAAGACATTTTGTAAATATATAGAGAATCTGAAAATTGAAATATCAGATGACATATCTGCATGTTCATCAAATCTGCATATTTGGCTGGAATGCTAATTTCTATCCAGTTTTTTAAAAGTACTGTACACACGCACTTAGGATCTGGTCAAGGAATTGTGACCAGGGAGAGCTGGTGGTTTATTTTGTTGTAACTAGTGATCTCTATTTCTGTGGTGAGGCTGAACTGATTATCAACAATTTCCATGGATTACATAGACTTTTGCCAATTTTGAGCCCTGTTACTGCATCCTAGACAAGAATTCTGTCTGAGCAGGCAGTGAAAAGTGAAGACTTGTGGGCAGTTTATTTCATTTTATCCAATCAACTCAATATTTCAACTGTATGTGATTTTTGTCCAAATTACGTAGTTGATTGCTTCAATTTTTAACTTCCTTATGCATATCTAGACACATCATTAGAACTGACAAAGAAGATGAGAGAATTTAAGAGGCATGCCCATCTCCACAGCAAAGGGCCTTATGAGATGGATAAATTTAGGAAGTTACTCCTTTCTAAAAAAAATTCATATGAAACAAGCCATAAAATTTATTTGTACAAGAAAAACTGCTCAGCTCACCAAAAAGTTAATATGGGACGGATTTGACAAATGCAGCTGTATCTGCAGTTTTTACGGTGGGCTTAGGGAAAGTTCCAATACCCTTTCAAGGAGCCTTTTAATTTTGCTTGTCATTTTACAGAGTTATCTAGGTACAATAGTCCAAAAACTTTAACAGTTGCTCCATGAGATCCATGATATGGTCCCTAAATGTCTACAGTGGGTGGTACATGCTCACCATTGTTCTCCAGAATGGTTTTATTATTGTCAATTTCTTGCCTTACCAAATCCTCTGCTCTTCTTGAGTATGTCACTGTCAGCTATACTTCCTTAAAGTCAGAAAGAAGGACAGATGTTAAAAACATGTAAACCAAAAATCAAATAACCCCCAAATAATTGTTTTATGCATAACCCTAGTAAGAACGCAAAATCCAGGTTGTTGCCAAACACTTAAAAACATTTGTGGTTTACCACAAATGCTATTTTATTTTTTATTTTTTAAATTTTTAAAAATTTTACTCTTTTACTTGACAATTAATAATTGTCTATATTCGTAGGGTACATAGTGATGTTTTGATACATATAATGTGTAGTGATCAGATCAGGGTAATTAGTATATCCAGTGTCTCAAACAGTTATCATTTCTTTGAATCAGGAAAGTTCAATAGCCTCCTTCAAGCTATTTGAAGCTATATATTGCAATCTATAGTCATTCTATAGTGGTATAGAGCACTGGAACTTGTTTCTTCTATCTAGCTATAAGTTTACATTGTTTAATAAATCTCTTTTCCATCCTGTTTGTGTGTTTTCATTGTAAACAAGGGTGGGCATGCTCATTTGTTTTGTTTTCTTTTTAAGCTGTAAGATGAAACTGATGAAATTAAGGGCCCATATGGTAGCAATCTCTATGTATCGCTCATTGGCATATTCAGAGTTCAAATTAGATATACTTTGTAGAGATCAGTTATAGGATATGAAATGTGAAATTAACTCTAGTGCCTTTTTAAAACAGAAAAACATACCAAGATCACTTCTTTTACCAATTGTACTAATTCATACTCATAATTTAGGACTAAATTTAAATATAATGCTCAGCAAATAAAATCTCTAGAATAAAAATTTGAAAACACTGGTCTCTCCCAACTCCGTGTCTTATAACTACGTGGAGGGGGTCAGGGAGTGCATACTATGATATGCTTGTATGTGTTTTCTAGCAGAATTTATTCTCTCATTCAAAACGTTTACTGAGTACCTCCTGTTTCCCAGGTACTAGTGCTGTGCTGCCAGTTTTAGGAAACGGAAATCGAACAAGACATTGTCCCAGCCACAGGGGAGCTTTCAATGAGTGAGACAAATGGATAGGTCATTCTTCCATGGTGTGATGAATGCTTTGATAAAGACAAGTCCAGCACTGCTTGTCAGTTCTCCTTAGGGGTAGATCTTGGACTGAAGTAACGGTTAATGAGGCTGATGAGTTAGTCAGTGATCTTTGAGATTAATCATGGGAATGGGCTAAGTGGGATCAAGAAGGCATGCGATAATAAGAATGTAGGTTGTGAGGACACAACCTTCTTAACCTGTAATTGTCAAAAGGAACTCTTCCCTGAGTTTTAGAGAATATGGATAGCTATGATGGAGATGAGTGACTATGACATGCACTTCTGAAAAATAAAAAACAATTTTCTGAATCTCCTCCCAGGTCTTCAGTGCTCCTTTTATACTCTGTGCTGCACTTACACATGATGTTTCCTGTACAGAGGAATTCATTTGCATTTTACCACCTATAAAGTTTATATAAAAGCAAAAAGATAAAGTGATTTGCAGAACTCCAACTATGTTGTAAGTGCTCCTGGAATGAAACTCACCTTCCTTTATTCTATTTGAGCACATGGGCAGCTTTCTTGCACTAGAGTTATTTGTTAACTCAAAAGTCTATACAGTCTTGTTGTCAAAAAAGTGAGTTCACAAATTTTGAATTTGTCAAATTTAGGTCACCTGAAGAAGTCAGGCGATTTTTCCTACTGTGTAATCCCCTTATTAATGTTGTGAAATATCTGAAGATATGTATATTTAAACAAATTCTGGAAGAGAGAGAGAAATTAGAAAATCAGATTGATCTTGTAAATTGAAAAGATTGAAATCTGAAGAAAATAACTTCTTTTATAAAAAGCAAAAGACATTTGGGTGAAGAATGATCTCTTATTCTATGTCTTCTACGTGAAGAAGAAATCGATGAATTCTGTAGGAGGAGGAATGTAGCTAAGAATTCTTGGAGAGCAATTTCCTCTAGAAGGTCTAATGACAGTGGAACTGCTCTGGGTGGAAATTCCTATAATTTCCTTTTTGACTTTTCAAATTGATGTTGATATTCATCTGACTGTTGCTGCATTTGTATTCTTGTCTGAAAGGCTAGTTGGCTTCTTTCTTTGGGGCCTATTATTCCTTCATTTTATTTGTTTTATGTGTACAGTGACTTGGACTAGTTTATCAGCTCCTCTAAGCTTCTGTTTCCTCTGAAGCAGAATGAGGATAATCATAGCCCCTACATTTCAGGTTGTTGTGAGGATTAAATGGGACAATGCTTCTGAGACTCCAACAGCAAAGGCCCTGGTGCATGGTAAACAATCCACAAATGTGAATTATTATTTTAATTATTATTAATAAAGGTGACACTCTGACCCATCATCAACAGGCATGCATCTGAAATTTTTCTTACAGGAATTTCCACTTGTCCTCATTTAGAACACTGACATACATTGTGAGCCTACTGATTGGGTAAATGGACATGTTTTCTAGGCAGAGAAAGCCAACAGGCACTTCCTTTTTTGGCTTGTTTTTTATTTATATTTGAGACAGGGTCTTGTTCTGTCACCCACTCTGGAGTGCAGTGGTACAATCATGGCTCACTGCAGCCTCAACCTTCCAGGCTCAAGCAATATTCCTACCTCAGCTCCCTAGGTAGCTGGGACTACAGGAACTTACCAGTATGCCCAACATACCAGCTAACTTTTTAAAAACTGTTTTTGTACAGAAGAGGTCTCTCTGTGTTTCCCAGGCTGGTCTCACGCTCTTGGACTCAAATGATCCTCCTACCTTGGCCTCCCAATGTGCTGGGATCATATGGGTGAGCCACCACTCTGGCCGGCACTTCTTAAAGGTAAATATGGGGGTGAGGGGCTAACAAGTTGCACTAGGAAAACTCATACAATGGACAGCCCCCATAATGTGGTCTTAGTAACTTCACAAAAAGTAGAGTGAGTGTCCTCAATTTTTGAAGATATAATATTTATGTAAAAATATCAATTAGGTCCCTAAATAGCAAAGATATCAGTATATTATTTAATTTTTTTATATTCCCTGAAGGTAATTTCCCTCAAACATTTAAAAATGCTTGGAAAGCTTGGGAAATAAAAAAAATGACCTCCAAAGAAGCCAGGATTAAGGCTTTTTGGAACAACATATTAATGATGATGAAAAATAATATTAATGACCAAATTTACATGCTGTCTATAATAAATTGATTTCAAATATACAAAAAATAGATTAATACTAAAAGCATGGAAAAAGGTATAGCATGATAATACTAGTTAAATAGATTAAGACTAAAAGCATGGAAAAAGGTATAGCATGATAATACTAGTTGAAATAAAGCTGGTGTGGCTATATTAACATCAAGCAAAGTAGAACTTCAGAACAAAGAACATTATCAAGGATAAAGAAGGCTATTCCATAATGATAAAAGGGTCAATTCATCAGTAGAACATAACAATCCTAAGTATTTATGCAAGTAATAACAGAGCTTTAAAATATATGAAGCAAAAACCTGATAGAAGAAATAGACAAATCCAAAATCATAGTAAGAGATTTCAATATTCAAACTCGATAAGTGATAGAATAAGTAGGGATATAAAAAGTAAGGATAGAGAAGACTTAACATTATCAATCAACTTGACGTAATTGATGTTTATAGAACATTCCATCTAACAATAGCAGAATATTCTTTTCAAGGATACATGTCTAATTTATGAAGATGGATAATATTCCGAGCCATAAAACAAGTCTCTCTATATATAAAGTGATAAAAATCATACGAAGTATCTTCTCTGACCATAATGGGATTTAATTAGAAATCAACAACATAAATGTCTTTAGTAAACCTTCAAATATTTGGAAACTAAGTAACAGATGGGTCAGAAAAGAAATCAGCAAGAAATTATAAAATATTTTCAACTGAGTGAAAATGAACAAACAAGATACCAAAATTTGTGGGATGTATCAAAAGCAGTAATTAGAGGGAAATTTATGGAACTAAATGTCTCCTTTGGAAAAAAAGAATGATCTCAAATTAATGACCTTAGCTTCCATCTTTAGAAACTACAAAAAGAAGAACAAATAAAATTCAAGGTAAGCTGAAGAAAGAAAATAATGAAGACCTGAGAGATCAACAAAATAGAAACAAAAATTAGAGGAAATCAATGAAACAAAACCCAGATTCTTAGAGAAGATCAATAAAATGGATAAACCTCTAGTCAGACTATACATGAAAAAAAGATAAGGACAAACTATCAATATCAATAATGAGAGAAGTAATATGGGTAGAGATTTCTCAGCTATTAAAATGATAATCAGAGAATAGTATGAACAGCTTTATGCCAATTCATTCAATAACAAAGATGAAACTGACAAGTTTCATAAAAAACAAACTACCAAACCTCACTCAAGAATAAATATATAACCCAAACAGCCCGGCATCTATTAATGAAGATGAAGTTGCAGTTAAAGATATTCCCATTAAAAAAAAGCCTTCAGGCCCAGATGGCTTCAATGGTGAGTTCGAAAAACTAATATCAACTCTCTACAAAGTAATTCCCCAAATTAAAGAGGAGTGAACATTTCCCCCCTCATTCTATAAAGTCAGCATTACCCTGGTTCCAAACCTAGAAAAGGACATTGTAAGAGAAGAAAACTGCAGCCTAATATGACTCATGAATATAGATTTTAAAATTCTTAACAAGATTTTAGTAAATAAAATCTAAAAAATGTTAAAGGATAATATGTCTTAACTAAGTAGGGTTTATTTCAGGAATGCAAGGTTCATTTGAAAATCAGTTTTTTCAAAGATTTGAAAATCAATCAGTGTACTTTGTTTTATCAATGGATGAAAGAAAAACAACCATATGATCATCTCAATATATGTAGAAAAAGCATTTAATACAATTTAACATTCATTCATGAAAAAATCTCTCAGCAAACTGCAGACTAGAAGGAATTTGGCCTCACAAGTGTGTGTATAAAATGACCTCTGGCTAACATCATATTTAATAATGAAAGATGGAGTGATAGAGTGTGCCCCTAACATTTGGAACAAGGCAAGTACTTTTTTCTCACAACTGTTTCTAAACATCATACTGGAAGTCCAAATGAGTGCAATAAGACATGAAAATGAATAAAAGGCATACAGATTGGAAAACTGTCTTTATGTAATTTTTTTAACAGATGAAATAATAATGTATGTAGAATCAACAAAAAACACTAGAATTAGTAAGTGAGTTTAGTACGGTTGCAGAATATGAAATATTCAATAATCATATTTTTATGTTCTAGTGTGGTAGATTGAATAACATGCCCCTTTCCCAAGATGTTCATTACCTAATCCCTGAACCTGTGAATATATTCCCTTCCATGGCAAAAGAGACTTTGAAGATATTACCAAGTGAAGGATTTTGAGATGGGGAGATTGTCTTGGTTTATCCAGATGGGGCTGGTGTAACCACAATGGTCCTTATAAGAAAGAGAAAGAGTTAGAGAAAAAGATGTGATAACTGAAGCAGAGGTTGGAGAGATGTGTTGGCATAAGCCAAGGAATGCAGGAAATTTCTAGAAGCTGGGAAAGCCAAAGAAATGGATTCCTCGAGGAGGAATGCAGGTCTGCTGATGAATTTTAGATTTCTTACTTTAAGAACTATAAGAGAATATGTTTCTATTGCTTTAAGCCACTAAATTTGTGGTAATTATAGTGGCAACAAGAAATTAATACAACTAGCAATAAATAATAGATTGAGATTAAAAACAAAACCATTTGTAAAAGCTCCAAAATATAAAGTATTCCTGCACTAAAATTGCAAAATGTGAATGCAAGAAATTAAAAATCTCATTTAATGGCAACACATATCACCTTTATGGATTGGAAGACTCAATATTTTAAAGATATCAATTCACCCCAAACACATCTATAGATTCGATGGAACTTCAATCAAAATTTCATTAACTTTTTATAGAAATTGAAAATCTTGTTCTAATATTTATATGAAAATGCATAGTATATATAGTAGCACAAATAATTTTTTAAAAGTGGAACAAATTAGAGGACTTATACTATCTGACTTCAAGACTTATTATAAAGCTACAAGAGTAAAGTTAATGTGGTATTGGTGTCAAGTCAAACGGATAAACGGGACAAAATGAATAATTGAGAAGTAGAACTACTTATATGTGGTCACTTTAATTTTCAAAAATGGGTAAATTCTATTCAGTGGAAAAAGAAAAGACTTTAACAAATGCAAAAACAAAATCTAAACTTGAAGTAATACCTTGCACTATATGCAAAAATTAACTCAAAATGACCACAGACCTAAACTGAAAACATGACTGTAAACTTCTAGAAGATAACACAGGAGAAAATATTTTGAGACCTGGGGTTATACAAAGATTTCTTAGATATCATGCTAGAAGTATGGTCTATAAAGAAACCAAATTGATAAATTGGACATGGTTCAAATTTAGATGTTCTGCTCTTTAAAAACCACAGCTAAGAGAATGAAAGAGAAGCTTCCCTATGGGAGCAAATATTTGCATATCATATATTCTATAAAGGACTTATATCCAGAACATACAAAGAATTCCCAAAACTCAATATCCAATTAAAATATGAGGAAAAGACTGACATACTTCATCAAGGAAATATTTGATGGCAAATAAGCATATGTTCATATTTAGTCATTAGAGAAAAACAAAATAAAATCACATTGAAATACTACTTTGCACTAATTAGAATGTATAAAATTGGAAACACCTACCATTCCAACTGTTGACAAGAATGTAGAGTAAGCACACGGCTTTGGGGAATGTAAAAAATGGTACAACATCTTTGGAAAACGGTTTGGCAGGTTTTGAAAGTTAAAAATACCCTTACATATGACCCAGTCATTCTAGTCCTAGGTAGTTACCCAAGATAAATGAAAGCATAGGTCTATATAAAGATTTGTACACAAATATTCATAGCAGCTCTATGTGTAATAGCCAAACACTGGAAACAATTCCAAATGTCCATCAATACATGGATAAGTAATTATAGGATATCCGTACAATTAAATCTACTCAGCAGTAAAAAGGAATTAACTTTGGATACATGTGATGACATGAATGAATCTTAACTGTACTAAATGAAGAAAAGCCACATTACAAATGTATGTACTTTGTAACTATATAATATTCTAGAAAATGCAAACTTATCTATAGCAACAGCAAGCAGATCGGTGGTTGCTTGGGGGTGGGCAGTGGTGGGGAGGAGCAGGATGGGGGTATTAGAAAAAGGCCCAAGGAAATTCTAGGAGAGGAGGGATATGTTCATTTTCTTAGTATTGATGATGTTTTCTCCATTGCATATAAACTGTACGCTTTAAATGTTGCAATTTGTTGTGTGTCAGTTATATCTCAACAAAGCTGTTAAAAAAATGGTCATTTTGACACATGTATAAAAAGTCCTTAGCTTCAGAGAAAACTTGTCTCTTGGTGCCGTGGAATACAGTAGCAAATGAAGCAGTTAAGCCCCTCTGAGTTCTCGTTCTGGGTGGGAGAGTCTTTATGTGGGACCAGTGGGAGTGGCGGCAGATGTCTCTTTTCCAAAGAAGCAATGTTCTTCATTCTTTTTTTTTGTTTTTTTGAGACAGAGGAATTTCGTTCTTGTTGCCCAGGCTGGAGTGCAATGGTGTGATCTTGGCTCACCACAACCTCCACCTCCCAGGTTCAAGTGATTCTCCTGCCTCAGCCTCGTAAGTAGCTGGGATTACAGGCATGCACCACCACGCCCGGCTACTTTCGTATTTTTAATAGAGACCGGGTTTCTCCATGTTGGTCAGACTGGTCTCGAACTCCTGACCTCAGGTGATCCGCCTGCCTCGGCCTCCCAAAGGGCTGGGATTACAGGCGTGAGCCACCATGCCCGGCCTTTTCTTCATTCTTTTATGTTCAGATTTACTGATATGAAGATGATCACCTGGGATAGTTTTGTCTTATGTATATTCTTCTATTCTGTACCCTATCAAATATTAAGGTACTATTTTATGCTGACTGATATTTGAACCTTTATTTTTAATTTATAAGTTTGGATATTTATAATCTTCTATCAAGAGAAACCATGCAAGCAAGGCTGGTGCTCCTGCCAGTGCTATGTGGTTGGGTGTAGTTGCCAGAACATGGACTTGGGTAGTATTTTCAGTGTTGGTCATCTGCAACAACCAAAAGAGGATGGAGCCAAAAACAAGGACAAAACCATGTCTGAAGAAGGCACCCAGGATCAAAACTAGATGCTAGATTTGATAGTCATCAAATGAGGGGCAGTATGGTGATGGGGGGCAGATATGGGAGATTTTCCAGAGTTCAGCAGCCTGAAAAAAAGCGTAAAGCAGAAATGAGGCGAGAGGGGACATGTCTTTGGTCATAAATAGGGATGGGTTGGCTGGAACTTTCTTCCATTAGGTGTTGACTGCAGGATGATGTGTTGGTCATCTGGTTCAAAAGGCATGAAGTTTAAGGCTGGAATAATGGATATAAAGCATATTTGCATTTTAATACCCTCTGAGTAATTAAAATTAATTAAAGTCAAAAGTTAAAGTTAATAAAAGTAAGTTAAAGTCATCCTAGTGTGGAGAAAGGTACAACAGTCAATAGCTTTTTCGATTTTTTACTTTTGAAAACTTGCCAGACAGGATGTCAGATTTCTCCTTCTTTTTTAAAAGGAGGGAATTCTCTCTCAAATATTTAACTTCATGATAGGAGAAACGTGTGGGAAATGGGAATGAGAACAAGAAGAAAAGGGGATACATAAATTACAGATATTTAAGATACATATGTGCATTGTGAAATGTGTCATAGAAATATGAAATATGCAGTGGAAGAACATCACTCAGATAACTAAAGTGATTAAAGTGTCTTACACTTAAAATATTTCTGGGTTCAGAGGATATATATGATATACCTACTTCTTAGGAGGATAAACTTGAAAAAATCCAGGGCCTTTTATTATAAATTATAAAATTTTGACATTTCAAAATGACATAGGTTTCAAAAACAATTTCTTCCCCAGCAAATTTGACTTCACTTTAACAGACATGAGTACAGAGTTTGCAGCTTCACAGGACACACCATCCTGGGCTTTGTTTTCTGCTCTGGTGCAAAAGAAAGAAGATGAAGTCATAGAAAAATCTCAGCTCTTTCATCGTACAGACACACTGCTGTTCTAGAGACTCATCTGCATGAGAAAAGTCTGTTATGACCAATGGTTATTCTTGAGTAACATGTTCTTAGAATTGGAGATGTTTTATGTGGAGAACTTTTGATGGATAAAAAAACTCATAAACTTAGAATGTTGAAAAATATTTTTATTATAATGTTACTTGAAATGTACAATTATAAAAATACATAATCACGCCTCATACTTTTAGCTATGAAACAGATATAAGACAAAAATTAACTTGCAAAAAATTTAAATACCAACGAGACTTTAAAACCAATAAAATTCAAATTGATACCATTAATTTGATGTGATGTACAATGCTATACTGCTACAACTAAATTTTCTCTTCTAACGAGAATTTTCAGACTACAGGTGCACAGATCTCAGCTGGCAAATGTTCTACAATAGTGATGTGACCCCTTTATGTCATCCTAGAGGCAATGGCAGTCTAGGCGATACCATGTGGGATTTAGGGACAAACAGAACTCAGTTTAAATCTCTTCTCTGACTTTGTTTGTAAGCAGTGTAAGGACAAGTTAACTTCTTATCTTCATTATTGTCATCTGTGAAACAGGGAGGGTGGTGAAGTGGATAATACCTTTTTGGTGTTGTTTTGAAGAGTTAATGAGATAATTTAGAAGGTATTCTATAACAATTAGTTCCCTTTTCCCTAATACATTCTTTTTAAAACAGTTTTCATAAGTTTGGCTTTCCAAAGAGATTTCAAGCCTATAAAACTGCATTAAAAACTAACTAGCTAAGAATTAATTTTGGGAAGCAAAGAATAACCAAAACTCCCTACCTCCCATACAGTATCATTTTTCCTTTTTCTGTGGTTGCTATGCTTTTTTTCCTCTCCATCCCCAATGTCCTCCCAACATTCTGATGTCCAAATCCAGCTCCTCTCACTTGAATGTCCAGATGAAGTGCACTACAGCCAGATAGCTTCTCCAAATTCCCTTGGCTAGAAGTGACCGCTTCCTTCTTATGATGCCCAAAGCACCTTTTATATGTATGTCTCATGCGATGCTCAAATTTGACAGGACTTGGAGAGAACTTACACAATGGCAGGACCTTGAAGTTGGGATTGGAGAACAGATTTCCCATAGCTCAGCCCAATTGGGGGCTGCTGGGAGACAGCTGCAGGCGGACTCGTCCAATGGGAGCAGCCGAAGATACGCCCCTCAGCACGCAGAGTGAGGAGGCAGTATCAGAGGTGTGAAAGGGTGTTTTGTTGGGAGGATTACTGGCTTTTCATCAACCCTTTCAGCCAGTCATGAATGCATCCACACAGAACAGTCCTGTCAGCAGCCTAATTTCTTCGCAGGAGAGGAAATGATAGATCCATGTAGGTGACGTGGGACTACGCTTCTTACATTCTTGGTTGTAAAGAGACTGCACTTCTGGAAGCTTCTTTGTAGGCAAGTAGGTACTATTTAGTGGCTGATCTGATGCCGACTTGCGCAGGAAACTGAATCAGCTTGTGGGTCAGCCTCTGAGATTGGAGCTGTGAGGAGTTTCATACAGTAGGTTTCAGGGAGAGCTCTCAGGATTTACCATTTGGAGTGGAACACACCATTCCCCGTGCAGAAGATCTGCTCTTGTCTGTCTTTCTTGACAGTTAAAAACCCAGTAGGGACTGAGAATGAATATTTCTCTTAAGTAGAAGGGTTAGATGTGTTAGTCAGCATCTCTCCGACTGACCCAATCATGAAAATCACCTGGTGAACTTTTTGAAAAACCCACAAATTTCCAAGCTCCATCTCAATTGTGATGGAAATAAGACAGTTTGATAACAATTAAGTATCTATCTTTAAGTTATTCTCTGTCATCAGGGGAAAGGCTGATCTGGAATTTGGAATTTTTTCCCGAGCTCCTCAGCTGATTTTTATAATCAGGCCAGCTTGGGGTGCTCTGGTGTGGAGGGAAGGGCTCAGGACTGGAGAACAGAAGGTGGGAGTTTGAATCTGAGCTTTAATGCTCTCTCATTAGGAGGTCTTGTAGGAGCAACATAACATCTCTGAACCTTAGTGTACTCAGATGGAAAAAGGGCATCCTGTACTCCCTACCTCGCTTGCTTGTGAAACACACATGAACGAATGTGTGTGGAAATATGGGAATATGGGAATACATGGGAATCGCAACAGGTTTTCCCTACAGTCAATAAGATTAGTTACTCACAGGCTACACAATTTCCCATTGACTTGTAGCATATTTTGGAAGATCTTTATTTGGGTCAAATCACTTACCATATGACAGAAGGAGGGCTATGATTCCTGTCTGGGCTTGCTCATCTCCCCACCACTTGGCATTCGCTGCGAGAGGACACTGTTTCTTTGGGGGTTTCTTCGGTTACTGTGGCTGCTTTTACAGCCCTCTGGAGATTTGTGAAACCTGGGAGTCAACCCCACATTCCAAAGGAGCTCAGTTGTCTTTTATCTTCGCACTGAGGGTGGGAGGCGAGCAGGATACGGGAACGTGGAATGAAGTGGGACCACCTGGTGGTCAGTCACGTTTATTCTACAGCCAGGAAGAGAAGTTACTGGTCAGGAAATGCCTGATGTGAGGTATCTGTGTGAATATTTATTTAAATAAATATATGTATGTGAATATTTCTAATCATGACAATTATTGAAAAAAGTCAGTGTACCGCTGCAGTGTAATGCAACCATTGACAACACGCAAATGAATGGGCATGTTTGCCCTGGTCCATGGCAGGTCACCATTGGCCCCCTGTAGGCCAGACTTGGCCCTTAGGTCATGTAGTTTGCGGACCCCTTGTTTAGACCTTCCAAAGTATGTTCTTTGATATCCTTAGTCAGTTCACTGAAGGTCAGCCTGGCCTTTTTACTTGGTGCCAGCTAATGACTTTACTCCAAAAATGTGGAAGCATGAGTTGCTGTTCTGCATCTGCCTGTTTTTCTCCCTCTCTTCTTTCTCCTATATATCCTGCTTTCCCTTTGTTAGATGAAATCAATCTTTCTTTACGTGCAAATAAAGCAGCTTGATAACAATTAAGTATCTGTCTTTAAGTTATTCTCTGTCAATACCCTTTTAGCTTTTCAGGATCACTTTACTATTTGGTTAGAGACCATTTGATAGTCATAGGGTTTGAGCATGAGACTGATGCTTAGCCAACCTAATTTTGCTAGTCATGTTTGATTATTTGTTGATTCGTATGATTATTATATTTGTGTATTTCTTTAATCACTAATTAATATAACAAAGAACAAATATTTTGAGTTTAGGCACTGTTCCAAATGCTAGTAATATAAACATGAATAAGACTTAAACTTGCCTTTAAGGAGAGCTTTTTCTTTCCTCAACATCTTTCTTGGTTACTATATGGTTTTACTGCTTTGCTCCTGCCGCAAATAATAAAAATATGCACATTTTTTCACCCTTACAGTAGGTACCCAAAACACATTCATTAATTAATTCACTCACTATTAATTAATTAATCCACTACAAAAAGTACTATGAATTCTCAGAAGAAAAATTGTTCAATTGTAGCAGATTATGTATTTATACATTTTGTTCAAAGTTGTCCATTGTGTTAAATGTATGATTTATTAAACGTTTTTTGTCCCATGCTATATATTTAGTTCATATTTAAAACATGCTTTTGAAAAATCTACTTACTTTATTGGAATTGCCCACGTACTCTTCAAAAACCACAACCAACCATCACCACCACAACCATCACAAAAACCTGTGTGTTTGTCCCAGGATAAATAAGAACATTGGAATGATTTCTAATTTTTTAAAAAAGAAAACATTATTATGTTTTAGTAAAATAAACTTTGACTTCCTAACTTCAAGTTGCTGACAAGCAGTAACATTTGTCACAGAAAATACTATACGCTTTCTCATGTTAAAAATGAAACATAAGAAACAAGGGGGTTTACTAAAGATAAACAGAATGTCAATATAAACCAAACATTTCTTTCAAGTTTCTGGCCTTCCTGGCCAGAGAAGCAACTTTACCCAGGGTATGAGAATTACTAAATAAAATCAACTAAAATTCTGGAAGAATAGCTTCTTGGAGATTTGGACACCTCTAAGAGATGATATCACTATTTTATTTTTATAAAGGAATGTGTTTTCTGACCTGGTAGCCTCTATCTCAGTAAATCTCTAAGAATTCTCAACAAACTAATCAGTAATAATTCAGACATATTGCTCAATGGAGACTAAACTAACCTTGTGATAGATACTGTGACAACCATGTACACTTACTCTATCCAGCAAAGTTGCTTTATCTGTAACCCCCATCCCTCTGTCGCTCATCCCCTCCTTCTCGGCTGTCTCTGTTTTCTCAGCATACAAGTTTTCTCAAGTCTCTTCCACATTAATAAAACAAATCACAGAACCCTCAATAACGTCTTTTGACTCTGTGACTCCCTCTCTAGCCCCCTTCGGTTGGTTCCACATACTTCCTTTGTGGTCAGGCTTCCAGAATATGTCATTTACACTCTAGGTTCATTTTCTGTGATTAGCCCATCCCATTACATTTTGGTTTTGCTCCATCACACAATTAAAATTGCTCATTGGAGTCCTTTCCGCCTCCCATTTGGCGTTTTTCAGTAATTATCTTAGTTTATTTCCTGGAGTATTTGACATTGTTCCCAATGCCCTCACCCCCCAGACGCCTTTATCTTTCTTGTCTACTTGAACAACACTTTCTCTGGGTTTTCTTCCTGCTTCTTTCTTTGGTTGCTGCCCCTTAAGTTTCCCATAGCATATTTTAAATCTGCCTTCCTCTGAAAAATGTAAGAGTTTCACTTCCAAAGACTAGAGAGAAAAGGTGACTTTATAGTGGAGAACCTGACAAACACTACC
Source organism: Chlorocebus sabaeus (assembly GCF_047675955.1). Taxonomy (NCBI): domain Eukaryota; kingdom Metazoa; phylum Chordata; class Mammalia; order Primates; family Cercopithecidae; genus Chlorocebus; species Chlorocebus sabaeus. The sequence goes on along the minus strand of NC_132921.1, from coordinate 28,308,485 downwards.
TTACCTTTAAGGCTAATATCCCCAATGATGTCATATGGGTATCATATCCCTGGAACACTGTGAGGAGCAAGAGTGCTTTACCTTTGTGGAATATTCTTTCCAAAAACCCATAACCCCATCTAATGGTGAGAAAAATACATGAGGCAAACCCAAATTAGGAACATTCTACGAAAGACCTGGCCAGTACCCTTCAAAGGTATTAAGATCATTTTTTTTAAAGGAAGATTGAGAAAATGTCAGAGACAAAAGAAGACTAAAGGGACATGTTAACTCAATGGAGTGTAGTATCCTGAAATTGAGCTTGGAACAGAAAAAGAACATTAATGGAAAACTGGTGAAATCCAAAAAAAAGTCTAGAGTTTAGTTAATAGTAGTGCACTAATTTTGGTTTCTTAGACTTGGCGAATGTACCACAGTAATGTGAGATGGTAACATTAAGGGAAATCGATATTGGGCAAAGGGTATATTTGAAAATCTTTCTACTATCTTTACACATTTTTGGCAAATCTAAAATTATTTATTTTAAATCAAAGGTTTATTTTTTTTAACAAATGTAAGAATCTTAGGCTCCTATTACATTTTGATTGTGTATTTACATGTTCGTTATTTAGATACTGAAGCCTGCAATAGGGTTATTTAAGGCTATTGGTAGCAGAAAGGCTAATCTGAGACAAAATACTTGGAGAAGCATTTCATGGGCTGGGGAGACTGAGAACAATTTATACTCAAAGCCAGAGGCAAAATGGGGTGTTAGAAGCTCAGAGTCATTCAAAGTCAGAGTGTGAACCAAAACGGGGAAATAAATACAAAGAGATAAATGCAATGGCTACGAAAGTCCTTGGGAATATTTTAGCTAGTATGACAGTAGGACTATCCTTTAAACATACTGTTACCTACTAGTTGAAATCTGTTTGACTGACTTAAAGCATCAGAAGAGTTGATGGCTTTTAGTTTATGCAGCATACTTTGCATATGTTATGAGTTCCTTTGTTAATCCTTGCAGCAACTTTGTGAGGTACTATTATGTAGTATTTCCGCTTTGTAGATGAGCACACTGAGGTAAAGCAGCTAGCATAGAGCAACATGCCAAGAGACAGATTCTTGGCTCAAAACACTGCTAGTATCAGCTATGTTTTTTGTTATTGAATTTCTTTCTTTCTTTTTTTGTTTTTTTGTTTTTTTTTGAGATGGGGTCTCACCCTGTCACCCAGGCTGGAGTATAGCGGCGCCATCTCGGCAATCTTGGCTCACTGCAACCTTCGCCTCCTGGGTTCAAGCAATTCTCATGCCTCAGCCTCCGAGTAGCTGGGATTACAGGCGCCTGCCACCATGTCCGGCGAATTTCTGTATTTTTAGTAGAGAGGGGGTTTCAACATCTTGACCAGGCTAGTCTTGAACTCCTGACCTCAGGTGATCCACCCACCTCAGCCTCCCAACGTGCTGGGATTACAGGTGTAAGCCACTGTGCCCAGCCATTGTTGAATTTCTTAAAAATTAAAAACGAACCTTCTTCAATTCATATAAAGGACATTTATCCTTCCACGCTTTGAAGTATTGTGATGTCTCTTCATCTTTAAGGTTTCTTTGTTTAACCTCTCAGGTTTGGCTAAACCAAGACATATGACAAAAAGTGCTGCTGGATTCCAGGTCTTAATTTGCACTTTTGTGATGGAGTACTGGGTAGGACTTGACTGAGCTGATCAATTGCTTAAGACATCTGGAAGAACTACAGGAAATACAGAGTGGTGGAAGTCCGTTTTCATGTAGCCTCATGCTTTTTGGCGACATTCTTGTATTTCTCACCTTCCTTAGGACATTCTGATAGGTTTTTTGTTGTTGGTTAAATCTCTCAGAGTAACAACTTTTATTTAAGAAATGTTCAACACAAGCTTAAAAGCAAAAATGCAACAAAAAGATCTTGTTTGTTCTTGTTGGAATGTTCCTTGAAAATTTCAAACAGTCCAAATGGCCAAGTTTCTTTATATTCTTTAGACTTACCAGCTTCTCCAGGTAATATATTTATTTCTTCATAAACAAGGCATGGTTTAGAAGATTAGAATTTGGGCTTCCTAAATTCATTATAAATCTTTCTTCTAAGAAGTTTTAGCATTTTTATAATTAAGTTAACTTCAACATAACCTAAATTCTACAGTGTAAACCCATGTGAAGTTGTCTCTCCTGGACTTAAGAAACATCATTTGGGATGACTTTTACTGCTTCAGGTATTTTTGATCACCTGCATGTTAACACCTAAATGGAAGACAGTGGTTTCTGTTCACACACCAACTGGAAAAACAAAACATAGAAAAAATGATAAAAAACACCATAGGTTACATGTCTGATGACAGATAGCCATAGCAAGAACTACAGAAATTTAGAGGAGAAAGTGTGCCTTAGGAGTGGTCAGGAGAAATTTAGTGAGAAAAAAGAAAACAAAACAGCGGGGTAAGTAGAGACTTAAAGACTGAAGGGTCTGGAAAACAGCATTAAGTGAGGATTGATTTAGTGGACTGGAGGAAGAACTAACTAAACTCCATACTGAGTATATTAGTCTGTTTTCACACTGTTGTAAAGAAATACCCGAGACTGGGTAATTTATAAAGGAAAGAGGTTTAATTGGCTGACAGCTCCACATAGCTGGAGAAGCCTTAGGAAAAACTTACAATCATGGCAGAAGGCAAAGAAGAAGCAAGTACCTTCTTCACAAGGCAGTAGGAAAGCAAGAACAGGAAAAACTGCCACTTAAATAAAACCATCAGATCTTGTAAGAACTCACAATCACAAGGACAGCATGGGGTTAAAACCGCTCCATGATCCAATCACCTCCCACCAGATCCCTCCCTCAACACCTGGGGATTACATTTTGAGATAAAATTTGGGGGACACAGAGCCAAACCATATCACTGATAGAGAGCAAGAATAAAATGATCTCTCTCTCAGGAAGAATCATTAAGAAATTGTTCCTTTGAGGACTGTGACAAGTAAGAGAGCATACATCTGAAATTGTGGGAGAATTTGTATGTCAGGATGTCTGTGACCCCTGTGTCCGAGACCGTTTCAGATCTCTGTGGCTTCTTCCTCAGCCATTAAGTGGATAAATAGCCACACTCTTGTCTGTCATTTATCATCTCTTACCCCAAAGCTTCAGGATCTTGCTCATAAGGCACAGGAAAAGCCTTCTTACATTATGCAAGACCCAGACAGACAGACTACCAGGAAAGATGTTCTTTTCAGTGTGCAATGAGGCCTTTGCCCTTCTAAGTGTGATTTACACAAGTGCAAGGAAATTGTTCTCTGAACCAGTAAATGAAGAGGGGATTATTATAATATCTATTCTTCTTTTATTTCTTTGTTCTCATTGAAGGATTATACTGCTTTACAAAACTGATGTAATTTTCATAGGATATAAAATGATCTATGAAACTCACAGAGACCAAAAAGTATCTGATTTGTATTCAAGCTCTGAATGAAAGCTCTTCTTTTACAAGTGACAATATAAACAAAAACTCTAGTTCTTCTGGCATTTATTGCTTGGAATTATCCAGGAATTCAAATCCCTTTTGAGAATAATAGCATTTTGGCGTTTGATGTTATTTCATTTTGAAGAACTCAAAGGCTTTTATGTTTCACAAGTTTTTTTTTTAACAAATGTGTTATTAGAATTTTCATATTTTATTTTATAATGTACATTAGAATTTCATAAAATATACAATTTTAAAAATTTCTAATTATTTAACTAATGGTCTTGAAAGATAAACTTGACTTCCTATCATTAAGTGAGGCAGATCGATACGTTGCCGTGCCTCCAATTCAAATTAATTGAGTCAGTCTAGATTTTATGATGTTAGACCAGTTAGATATGAGAACTCCCTAGGTATTGGGTACTGGCAACAAAAAGGTAATAAGAGCATACATATCATTATGAATCAAGACATTTTGGAGGTAAATTTTCAGATAACCAGCTTAAGCCTTTCTGAAGGGAAATTAAGTGTTGGATGCCTTTAATGAGAGCTCCAGATCTCAGAACACTTCATGCATTATTTTACAAAATATTCAAGTTAATTCTCTGAGTTTTTCTTAAAGAGAATCCATGTAGATTGAGGTACATGAAATGAAAGAACCATTGAAAAGTTTGTAGATTTCAAAAAAGCATAAAATAAAAATATGAGTCAATGTATTTTTCCAAGATTTAAAATTAATTTTCGTAAAATTTTTCAGAGTGCCCAAGTAAAGAGGAGAAAACACTTCTGGTTTTTGAACTATCTGAAATTCAACTGGAATGAAATCATTTCAGATTTAATGCAACCAAACCCTGGCACAGTTCTTTGCCTGGGTAAAATGGGAAATATTAATAAACATAAAATTAGAGAACAATTATTTAAACTACCCCTGAGTGAGCCATAGTTATTTTATTTAATAGAAAATTTTGTCTCCTTTCTTTTATCTTTTGTCGAAGGAATGCCAAAACCATTTGGGGATGTTTATTGAAGTAACAAGAAATAAGCAAAAAGGGATAAGAAAATAGGGAGACAAAGAAAAATATCTGATCTTCAATGTGCAAGTCTGTTGGGAAAATTACATTTTTCATTTTGCCAAGTATTTGTTGAGGTTCAAGTAAGTAGCAGGATAGAAGTTTTTTCTTGCAAACAATTGGCATTCACATCTTACAAAAATTAAAATGTTGAAGTCCCATTATAGATTTTCATTCATAGTGCATTTTTCCTTTGTAGTGCTTAATACAGTTATTAAACATTTATTTGTGTGTGCTTTTGCTAAGCTCTGAATTCCCTGAGGGAAAGACTAGAAAGGATCTCTGGTCCTTTGCTTACTTTCTATGACTTAGCACAATGGCTGACACCTAATGGAACACAGTAAAGAGTCATTGCATTAATGAATGATGCAAATGAAATGAAAAACTGAACCCACAGGGAAAACTAAGAGGACATTTGATTATTTTAGTCATTATGAGAGGCCAGTTTTGTGGGAACAAGCGGAGTACATATATGAGAACAAAGAGAAGCTCTTTATTCAGAGCTTGCAAAAGCATCAGCCACTATCAGTTGCATTTGTCACAGAGAAAGGGGCATGCAGAGGAGTGGGAAATGTTTATAGTGAATAAAAGGGAAAGCTTCAGGTGTGCCCAGTTGGAGGTGTTAACATGAGGCAGCTGTAGGGGCTACCTAGAAGCAGCTTCTCTTCTCTAGTTGGTTTGGGGAGTATATTTGGCTTTCTCCGCTTGGTCCTGAGTTGGGAGAGAGGGCAAAAATTATGAAAACTGACAGTCATTGATGAAGTCCTGACCAGTCTAGGGCTATTGTTGCCGAGGTTGTGTTTTGACTTCTCTGGCTGGTTGCTTGCTGCCATAAGTTATGGGTCAGTGTTCTACTGTCATTTATGGTCTGGCCATTGTCCATTTGTATAGTCAATTTCTGTTTAGTGATTTAGGGCCTCATGTGATTTTTCCCCACAAATTTTATCTCCAGTACCATATAAAGGTGGGTACTTGATAAATATGTGTGGGATGGTGAAGAATGGGAAGAGAAAAGGGCTGAAGTCCTCTTTCTGTCTGCTGTAGAGACTGTACCATCTAGTGAAATAGCCACTAGCCAAATGTAGCTGGTAGGCACTGGAAATGTCACCAGTCTGAATTGATATATAGTGCAAGTATAAAACATATACCTAATGTCCAGGATTTGAAATGAATGAAATAATGTAAAATATCCCATCAGTAATTTAAAAAGACATTTTCTACATGTTGAAATAATATTTTGGACATATTGGGATAAATAAATACATCATTAAAATTAATTTCACTGTTTATTTTTACATTAAAACTGTGGTTACTAGGAAATCTAAGATTATATATGTGGTTGGGATTATATTTCTACTAGACAGGGTTGATCCAAGGTGACCTTTTTGTGTATAAGTTTCCTCTTCAGTGAAATAAGACAAATACATTGTATGATTTGTTCCTTATTCATTGCTTCAACATGAGTGTTTAAAATGGCTGGAAACAAATTTGTGCATTAGTTTATTCATTCATCAGAGTATTTTTTGAGCTTACTGTGTGCCAAACAATAAGCTAGCAGTTGCTCACTCTTGTATAGTTCCCAATCATTGCATTTGGCAACTTGGGGAGACAGAAAATGTAAATGGTGATTTGCTTAATAGGTGTAGGAAACTACTTAAGTCCAAGAAAATTTCACGAGCAAACACTCATGCGGCCTAATGCTCACAATTATATATCAATAATGTTATAATTAACTTTTCTAAAAAATAAAACCAGCACCAAAAATATCTAAAAATTCACTGCAGGAAGATCTTTGTTTACACATTTTCATGAACCAAGACCTATTTCAGCTGTGATTTTTTCCCCACTTGTAAAAGCTGTCTGACCTTGGTAAGCCCCAGAACCCTATGGGAATCACAGTCCCCTCCCCCATAAACTGGGTTTATCTCATGAAATTGTTCTGAGGCTCAAACGTGATAATGTGTGTGAAAAACCAATATAAATATGAAGGCTAATTATGGTTATTATTAGAAACAATTATGGTCATTAGGTTAAAATGAGGGTACTGGGAAAAAGAGCAGTTTGGTGACCCACAGAATAAATTTTAGCTTGTGTAGATTCCTGTAGAACTAGAAGAAGCTAAATAAAGAAGCCTAAAAATGCAAAGCATAATACATGATAAAAATCTAACCCTTCGCATACTTCTAAATCATTTTTTTAAACTGTCTTCATCATCGAAGTGAACTAATGTATGACAGAAAGCTCCCAGGAAGAAATTGCTTCAGGGCTGCATTTTTGATTAAAGGTATGGCCTAAAGCCTTATTCTTTACAGGAATCAACATGAAAAAAGAAAATCATTGCTCCGTATGAACTCTGGTGGCCTTTTGACAAATTTTGGCTCTTTCTCCTCACCTAGCCAGATTAAGATAACATCTCCAGCTGTAACACTGGATTACAAAAAGGTAGATGCAAATGACTAGTCCAGGGCTATATGAAAAAGATAACCTCCTTCCAGGCCTCCATAGTTCAGTATGGTAGCCGCAAGTTATGTGTGGCTGTTGCACACTTGATATGTGGTTAGTCTGCACTGTGATGTGTAGTAAGTCTAAAGTACACACCAAATTTTAAAGACTTAGCATGAAAAAAAGGAACACAAAATATTTCACTATTTTTTTTATAATGATTACAAATTGAACTAATACTATTTTGGATGTATTGAGTTAAGTAAAATATATTATTAAAATTAATTTCACCTTTATTTCTACTTTTAGGAATGTAGCTACTAGAAAATTTAAAATTACATATGTGCTTTGCATTTGTGGCCCACATGGTATTTCCATTGAATAGAGCTCCCCAAGATCTTTCCTAGTGTGTTTCAAAGGCGCAGGTCCTTGCCTTGATGGATTTTTGGATTTATCCGTTTGGCAACTAAGATGCCAAAACAGGTGTCAAGGTTGGTTACCTGGAAAATAAGAAGCCAATCATTCTTTCCTCCTGTTCTAATATGTTTTCTTCATTCTTTCCCCTACCCTTGGTTGGAGAGAAGACAAACTTTGATTTAAAATGACTTGAGCAAAGTTCTCATAAAAATTCCTTCAGTTAATGAATAGATGGCAACTATAAGATGAGTTTTCTTTGCAGGTCAGCGGCTTTCTGTTTAGTTTGAGGTCACCTGCCTCTGTTCATGTGTGCAATAGGCATGATTTATTAGTACTTTTCAGGGACTCATTTTCTCTTTCACTAGACATTTCATTTAAGTACCTTGTCTGACCACAAATTTGTACCAAGAAGGAAGTCCCATGACAAAAACCAGTTTAAACACCCTTTTCTTGCCTGTGTGCCCCCTAGCCCTTATGAGAAAAAAGAAAGTCAAAGAGAAGCAGAGATTTATGGGATCATGTTTAAAAGTCAACAGAAAGAAGAAAGATGTTCAAGATGATTTAGAATTTCTGTAAGTGAAATTCTTTATTTTCAAAGTTTTGTAGTCACACATGCCTGGAATGGCAGTAGGCACTGGTCATGCAGGCAAAAATCCCTTCCCTCATTCAACTTATGTTGTCATGTGAAGAGATGGGTGATAAACAAAGTGTTAAAGCATAAATTTCAAGAAGGTTTTATAATGATTCTCTTGCAAATATAAAATGGATACATATCAAATAATATCAAAGACTATATTCAACTCATTAATTAACAAGGGAACGAGTAAGATTTAAAAACAGGTTTAAATATCTTTGGAGAAGTTAGGTATTTGCAGTTAATGTTAGAATAAATTTGTTGGGTTAGACATAAAACTAGTTAATGACCAACAGGGACATAAATCATAACCATAAACCATAAACCGTTAAGCCAACTGTTAATCATGTGTATTCTCTTCATCTTTCTGTATGCTTATGTAAAAATTCGTAACCATATACACAGTTTTAAAATGGAATCATATTCTAGATTTTAAGCAGAGTAATAATGTTCAGCTTTTACTTAGTACTTTATGGATATCTTTCCTGGGCCACATGGAGGGCTGGACAGAGTGAACACATCTCTCAGTCAGTGGGGAGCTTGTGCCATCTCCTACCAGCTCAAAGGAGCCGACTGTCAACATGTCCTTCCACGTCTGCATTTAGTGACATCATGTTGGTAGCTCGAAACTGGCCATTGTGGGAATATTTATTTATACTCTAGAAATTGTCCTATGCTGTAAAGCAGGCCCCCTTTCTCAAAAGCTGGTCATTAACCACTTATCATCACACCTGGCCAAGACAACCTCACAGTCCCCTCGGCTTAACTAAACTGTAGATAGTCTTCCTGATTATAGGCCCCTCTTGGATTCTTAGGGCATTTACTTTAGAAAAATTTCTGTTGAAAATTCTTTCTCTGCCCCTTTGAAATATTCTCTCAGGGCCTTGCTAGTTACATAACCCAGGACTGTTTTTCTCAAGGTTCTGGGAACCATCCGTTTTAGATGTAATCATCAAGGAAAATAGTGCCCTTGTCTCTAAGTCTCTGTGGTAGAGCCTAACTCGGATAAGCACCAATTAGCAAGTACAGATGGCTTCATCACATTGACCAACCTCCCTTCTAATGTCTTGCAGTACCTTTTCCCTGGCTCAGCCCAATGCTTAAAATCTGTCATTCGTTTTGTTTCAGTTGAGTTAAATTGAATCTCTCTCCACTACTGCAATAGTCTTGAATAAAGTGTTCCCTGATTGTTTTAACTGGTACAAATTTTCTTTGACATACCACTGTCTATAATCCATATGCCTTAAGGGTGATACCATGTGCCCAGCCTCACAGGATCTTAGATGCTATGTGCTATAGCATCTAAATAATGGTAGATTACCATTGCTTCTACTCACAGGACAAAAGACAAGTATCATGAAAACCATGACCAGACAGACTCCTTGTAGGAAAGGGGTCAGGCCAATCAATGTCAGGTAGGTCTATAAAATCTCTCTAAACAGAGGGCTAACGACCCCAGAGTCCTGTTCTAGTGGACTTACAGGAATGCTTGAAAAACCAAGCAGTAGAGTCAATGCAGATTTAAAGGTGTGTGTGATCAAATTTGGGGGGCCTTGGAGAGGCTGTTCTTTGGTGAATAGAACCTGTGTTGAAGAGATTTATTGAGATACGTGACTGAATGAAGGATGGTGGAGATGGCATCAGTTAAATAAGTAGCATGTAACTTAGCAGGACATTTGGAATACCATAAATGGATATCAAACTCATCAAGAAATAGCTGCAGGCTGGACGCAGTGGCTCACGCCTGTAATCCCAGTACTTTGGGAGGTCGAGGCAGGCGAATCACAAGGTCAAGAGATTGAGACCATCCTGGCCAACATGGTGAAACCCTGTCTCTGCTAAAAATACAAAAAATTAGCTGGGTGTGGTGGTGTGCACCTGTAGTCCCAGCTACTCCAGAGGCTGAGGCAGGAGAATCACTTGAACCCAGAGGCAGAGGTTGCAGTGAGCCGAGATTGCACTACTGCACTTCAGCCTGGCGACAGAGCAAGACTCCATCTGAAAGTCTCAAAAAAAAAAAAAAAAAAAGAAAAAAAGAAAAGAAAAAGAAATAACTGCAATATATTCAAGCAGTATGAATGACACATAACCTATTCAACCAGTCCCTTCTTAATGGGCATTCAGGGGTGGTTTAAAGTTCTTGGAATTGCAACTTTGCAACAAACATCTTTGTATAGATATTCTTGTGTCATAGTGCCTTTATTTCTGCAAGAGAGATTCTTAAAAGAGAGAAGGCGAAATCAAAGGACAAAAAATTAAAAAGATTTTAAATTTCTATAGTTATGAAATAGTAGATTGCATTCTAAAATTAATATTTTGTAACCTTACCAGCAAAATGTAAGTGTTTAGCAGTGTATACAACTTCTGTTTCTGTGCATATTCTTGAACACTGGATGATACTGCTTTCTTAAAACCTTTGCCAATATATTGGGGGAAAATTATATTTTCTTGGATTATGAATTTGCATCAGTACTACCACTTGGATCAGTGATAACAAGTGAAGTTGAATGTATTTTTAGTTTAGATTTTTTTCTTGTGAGACTTGTCTTTCATATCCATTGCCCATTTTTCTATTGGCTTGTGCCTTTTCCTTATCAACTTGAAGACATGATTTTTATGGTATGTTTCATAGTATATTTTCTATTTTTATAGATAACATTATATTTTGTATTTGTCTGTTATATGGGGCAGTCTTTTCTGAGTTCATCATTTATCTTTTGACTTTATTTATGGTCCAATTTTTATGTATGTGCAAATGTGTGTCTCTTTTCATTTGACTTCTGGGTGTTTTATCTCATTTGTGAAAGTCTCCTCCTCATCTCAAATTTATCAATATATTTTTTAACGCCTCTTGTGATATTTTTAAATTTTTAATATTTAAACCTTTAACCCTTTAGTATTTTTTTGTTTTAAAGCCAAATAGTTTCAAACAGAACATAAAACTTCCTTTTAGGGCAAGGATTCATTACTTTGAAAAGGCACATTTAAACATTTTTAATAATTATTAAATTAGTATGTGTTCATTGTGGCACTTTTGGAAAATATGTACAAATGCTGTGGGAACTATGTCCGTGACTTTTAGCATTAACTAACAGCACGTACTTAATGCTATTTAGTTAGCTAACTCACTAATAACATTTTGATGCATCCCTTTTACTCTTGGTGCATGTTACCATGTATGTTGAAAAGTGAGGTCATACTGCATAAGTAGTTTTGTATCCTACTTTTTAATGTAATATTTGTAGGTGTATCACAAAATAATATCTGGAAATACGGGTGCATAACATCCTGTTATTTGAACATACCATATTTGATATCAGCTTTGGTTCAAATGCTTTCAGTTGCCAACCATAGAAAACCCAAATATAAATGACCTAAACAATAAAGTCAATTACTGTTTTCCATAACAAAAAATTCCAACAATGCTACTGTAAATGCCAGTTTGCAAACTATTTGATACCAACCAGTGATAAGCTAAGTAGCCTGCTCCATAACGGAAAGCAAAAAAACACCCTTAGTTTAGTAGATAAGTAAACACTATTTGGTAAACTTTTTTCTTTGGTAACAAGACTTCCTCAGTGAAGGAAATGGTACACTGCTTTATGCCTAGCATATGATATCTCACTGAGACCTATTAAAGTTCACAACAGCTACTATTACATGGATTACACTTTGAGAAGCACAGGTCTAGAAAAAGGTTTGGTAGTTGCAAGCTTTCTAGATCCTGCAGCTCCACGCCATCCGGTACTTAGATTCTTGGATCTTTTTGCACTGCCATTTTCAGCCTGTTGGCTTGTACCCTTAGACGGGTTTCTCTCAAACTCTCAAGCCGACTTTAGCATATGCAGATGGAAAACTCCAGAGGCAAAAAGGAAACATCTTTTGTGTTATTTTTTAAGAGCAAGAAGTATATCAAGCAAACACACTCTCAGGTTTCATTGACCAAAATTGCATCACTTGCCTGTGCCTAAACCTATCACTGACAAGGAGAGTGGTATTACATCAGTTATAATTCACCCCTCAGGGTAGAGAAATTCTGTCTCCCTGCAAGCACATGACCACTGAACTGCTCTAATATTTGCTAATAGTTAATAAATGATGGGGCTTCTGCACGTGGGGAATAATACTACCTGCCTTAAAGGGTTACTGTAGGAAACCCAATGGAATAATGTATGTAGAGCAGTTAGCAGAGTCTGGCTTTTAATACATGCTCCAGAAATGTTAGCTATTGATTTCATTAGTGTTATTTTTAATTGCGCTTTTTTATTGTAGTTTTGCTTGGAAAATTCTTCCTTTTCTACCACAAAAGTATACAGTTATTCAGCAATATTTTCCCGTTTTCTTGTGTGTTTTGAAATTTTTGATTGTGATTTTATACTTAGTGAGGTTCACTCTGTGGAAGCCCTGGGAAGCCTAGGTTGAGAATGGCTTTCCCCAAAAAGGACCAGGATTTGCCTCTTCTACATGCCCTAGGGTACAATCACCTGGGAAATATGAGGTAATGCCCCTGCTTGGGGTGGCTGGTCCCATTGAGGGAGTGTACATTGTAATTCCACACTTGAATGAGGGCTAGTCTCTGAGGGTATAGCTGATGGAGGGTTCCCACATTTGTGGGAATCTCAATCTCATATCTTCACCTCGTGCCTTGACCCTGATCCTGCTGAGGCCATTAAAACCCCAAATAGTATTTCATGGAAGATATGACTTCAGTCCCTGATTTCTACTATGATGAAGAGTCCTCCCCATTCCCTCTATTGCCTCATAGTTTTGTAGTGGGAGAGCTTTTGTGAGATACATAGTCATTTACGCTGGCACAAATGGGTGCTATCCATCTATTGTATAGGCCTAATACTTCTTTCAGTAATTTCCTTCTTTACAACTTTGCAATTTATCTGATATATTTTAGCATATGGTATGAGGTAATAATTTCATTTGATGTATTTTTTCCAAACAGTTATCTGTTGAAGTAGAACCACTTATCATTTCTGATATGTCATATGCTAAACTATATTCTGTTAAGCCTTATCTACTGCTATATTTGACAGCAAGTAACACACTTAAAATATTTTCTAAATTGTGGCTTGATAATATTTTTACTATCTATTAATGAATTTTTTTCAAAACTTTGCTTTTCTCACTCATTTATTCCTCCAGGTATATTTTAGACTTTGTTCAGAATTATATATTAAAACATAAATTAATTTCAAAATAATTGATATCTTCATAATATTTACTCCAGAATTATGTTAGGACTGTATTTATTCAAGCTTATTTAAGCTAAGTAATTAATCTAGAGATAATTTTTTTAGATCGCTTAACTCAAGTAACCAGAGTGGTAGAGAAATTTTGGAAGGATATAGAATGGTAGTAACCACCTTATGGGTGTGAGGTGATATCTTGTGTTTTTGACTTGCATTTCTTTCATAATTAACGATGCTGAGCACATTTTCATATGTCTGTTGGCCATTTGTATGTCTTATTTTCAGAAATGTCTATTCAAGTACTTTGCCCAGTTTTTAAATCAAGTTTGATTTTGCTATAGACTTGTATGAGTTTCTTATATATTTTGGGTATTAACCCCTTATCAGAATAGGGTTTGCAAACATATTTTTTCCCATGCTGTAGGGTTTCTTTTCATTTTGTCATTTCCTTTGCTGTGCAGAAGCTTTTTATTTGAAGTAGTCCCAGTTGTTTGTTTTTGCTTTTGTTGCCTGTGCTTTTGTTGCCATATCCAAAAAATCATTGCCAAGGACAATGTAAAGGAGTTTTTCTCCTATATTTTTTTTTCTAGGAGTTTTATGGTTTCAGATCTTACAGTGAAGTCTTTATTCCATTTCAAGTTAATTTTTATATATGGTGTAAAACAAGGGTCCAAAAACAGTTTTCAATTTTCTCAAAAAATTAAAAATAGAACTGTCATAACATCCAGCAATCCCACTGCTAGGTATATATCTAAAGGCTTTGACATAAGTATCTTGAAGAGATATTGGTGTCCCCAGGTTCATTGCAGCATTATTCATGGTAACCAAGATATGGTGACAACCTAAGTGTCTGTGGACAAATGGATGGATAAAGAAAAAGTTTCTCTCTCTCTCTCTCTCTCTCTCTCTGGCTTAGTCCATTTGTGCTGCTATAACAAAACGCCAGATACTGAATAATTTATAAAGAACAGAAATGTATTTTTCACAGTTCTGGAGGCTGAGAAGTTCAAGATCAAGGCACTGATGATTTTGGTGTCTTACAAGGGTCCTATTTGCTGCTTCCAAGATGACACCTTGTTGCTGCATTCTCCAAAGGGAACAAATGATGTGTCCTTACGTGGTGGAAGACTAAAGGGCAAAGGGCCTAAATAGTTCCCTTCAGTCCTTTTAGAAGACACTGACCCACTTATGAGGGCAGAGCCCTCTTGATTTTATTACTTGCCAAAAGGCCTTACCTCTTAATGCCACCAAAATGGGGATTAAGTCTGAACATGAATTTTGGTGGGGACATATTCAAACCATAGACAGACAGACAGACACACAAAATATTATTCAACCATAAAAAGAAGGAAAATCTGCCATTTGCAAAAACATGGATGAACCTAGAAGACATTATGCTAAGTGAAATAAGGCAGACACAGAAAAATAAATACTGTGCGATCTCATTTACATGTGAAATCTGAAAAAGTTGAAATTATAGAAACCGAAAACAGTGGTTGCCAAGAGCTGGGAGTAGGGATGGGGGAAATAGGGAGACAGTGATCAAAGGGTACAAATTGTCAGTTATAAATGAACAGGTTCTGGGATCTAATGTACAGCAGGAGTGGTCATGAATGTGTGTATTAATTTGATTGTAGTAATCATTATACAGTGTGTATATACATCAAATCATCACATTGTACACCTTTCATATAGTCAATCTTTGTTAATATTTAAAAATAAAAAACCTTAAAAATGACTATATAATGGGTTTCTGCATTTGCTAGTAAAGTGTTATTTTTTGATTGAATGGTAGAGAAAAAAGAGAAAGAAGGAGAAACAGGAAAAGGTAATTATATTGAAGGTAGGTTGTTATGTCAGAATTGGTTGATAGCTTCTAAGTCCTACTTTGACTATCAGTTCCAAGTTTTAGTCCCATCAGATTCTCATAAAAGTAAGTTTAAAAATAATACATTTGACTTATACATATGATAGTCTCTTCTTTTCCCTCTCATTCTCTTTGGAGAAGAAGAACTGTGAAAACGTCTGAGCAATCATAAATCTGCTTAGCTGGCCCTGGAATAGTCAGTCATGAATGCCCGTTACTACCAGGATTTTAATACTCAGTGTAATGAGCCAGTGAGACTTCTTTAGTAGACCACCAATGACAGGGGTCTTTATAAGGAGCACAGGCTTTTCGTCTAGTGATCCAATTATAAATTTGACAGGGGTCTTTATAACAGCACAGGCTTTTGGTCTAATGATCCATATTAACAAGGACTTTCTGGTAGTTAATATGACCTAAGTTATTTTTTGGAAAAGGGATTGTGTGGATGGTCCTGATTGTTAACTCATGGATGAAGGTCGTAGGGCCCCTTTGTTGAGCTCATGGTCCTTCCTAGGCTGACTAGGAGCTTTCAGAAATACCATGTACCCATCCTGTTGTTGCTTTAGTCTCCAGACAGGAAACATGAGGCTGTCGATGTTTCTTCACTTTATTCTAGAAGGTCAGCTGTGGTTGCTAAATGCCTCTGTTGTGCATTGGAGGTTCTTCTATGATCCTCTGCTATGTTTGATGTTAAAGGGAATATATATTGCTCTGTTAATTGTATGACACAAGAGATCTGAAAGTTGTTCTGAGCTCTAGTCCACACTGGCCTTGTCTGGTAACTAACTCTTGCTTCTTTGTATTAAGGTAGCAAGACCCTTAAAACAGATTTTCCAGAAGAAAGAAAACATGTTTATCTTACTATACTAGAGAGTAAGAAGAAAAGCAGAATCAACCTGGACACCCCTTTTTGCTATTTAGATTTTGACAGTTCTTTAAAACCCATTTTATGTGCTCAGCTCTGTGATGTTTTTCCCAGCTACCGTACTACTGTCTGTATCTGTTCTCCTCTGACTCTTGCAGCACATAGCTCTATGGCTTCAGCGGGAGCAGGAGTCATATTTGATCCTGATTATTTATGGATTTTGTATTTGTAAATGGTTACTTACTAAAGTGTATTTGTAATGCTAAAATCAATACCCAAGGTGCTCTTGTGGCCATTAATGAAGATGTGCAGAGTGGCAAAATATTTGAGCCTCCTGAGATGCATGTTCCCAGGTAAGGTCAAACAAGGACATGCTCTTGCCTTCTTGTTTCTGCTGTCATACTGTAGACAAGAGTCCCCTTCCTGCTCTATTTAGTAACATGTATTTTGAATTTTTATGTTTTTGTTGTTGATTTAATTGCTGAAAATGGCTTTCAAATGTAGTGAAGATGCATTGTCTTCACTTGAACTTAGTGTTCCTAAGCTCAAGAAGGCTGCGAGATTACTTACGGAGAAAATACTTTCATTGGGTTGGGTGTGGTGGCTCACTCCTGTAATCCCATAATCTCAGCACTTTGGGAGGCCGAGGTGAGTGGATCACCTGAGGTCAGGAGTTCGAGACCAGCCTGGCCAACATAATACAAAAATTAGCCAGGTGTAGTGGCGGATATCTGTAATCCCAGCCACTTGGGAGGCTGAGGCAGGAGAATCACTTGAACCCAGAAGGCAGAGGTTGCAGTGAACTGAGATTGCACCACTGCACTGTAGCCTGGGCAACAAGAGTGAGACTCCATCTCAAAAAGAAAAAAAAAGAAAATACATTTATTAGATAAGCTTTGTTTAGGCATGAGTTATAGTGCTGTTGGCCATGAGTTCAGTGTTAATGAATTAGCAATATATCTTAAGTGTCTTTAAACAGAAACACACATAAAACAAGGTTATGTACTGATCATTTGATTCAAATGTTGTAACCAAAGGCTCTCAGAAACCTAGCCTTATATTTCCCTTAGGAGTAATGGTTCAGTATTTGCTAATTCAGTGTCTGTGGTGACTGATAGGATATAATTACTGTGAAGAATGGCAGTTGACTGCATGCTGTTTTTATAGTTCCAGGGCCTAGGGAATGGTAAATCTCAATATATGTTTATTTCATGAAATAGTCAGTGCCCACCAAATATTTGCCAAGTGAATATAAGCCAGGAATGTGGTAGGAGGTGCAGAGCAGGGAAGACATTATGCTAGGCCAGGGTCTTGGGGGTCTGTCTGTTGGTCAGGGGAGTTACCATGAGTGGGGAAGGCCCATTCCAACGAGCCAAAGTGAATCCTCTAGAGTGAAGCAAGGAACCAACTTGTAAACACTCAGGACCCTGTGTGGTGACCTGGAAATGGCTCTGGAATGAATGGGCCAGGTTCCTATTGGCATTTGCCACTATTTCTTTCTTTTCTTTTCTTTTTTTTTTTTTTTGACGGAGTCTTGCTCTGTCACCAGACTGGAGTGCAGTGGCACGATCTCGGCTCACTGCAATCTCCGCTTCCTGGGTTTAAGCAATTCTCCTGCCTCAGTCTCCCTAGTAGCTGGGATTACAGGTGTGCACCACCACACCCAGCTAATTTTTGTATTTTTAGTAGAGACAAGGTTTCATCATGTTGGCCAGGATGGTCTCAGTCTCCTGACCTTGTGATCCGCCTGCCTCAGCCTCCCAAAGTGCTGGGATTACAGGCGTGAGCCACTACACCTGGCCAGCATTTGCATTATTTCAGTGTATCATATGGAGAAAGTGATTTTATCTCTCTTGACCTCAGTTTCATCATATGCAAACTGGGATAACTGGGCTAGTTTAATGTTGAAGGCTTAGTGAACTTAGGATGTGAAAAGAGGAAGCTGGCAGTTCCTGGGCTGCAACAAAAGCTTAAATGGCATATCATCTTCTTTTCACAAAGCCCAAATGCAGAAATACAAATAATTACAGGAGTTTCAGTGTCTGAATTCTGCCTTCAATTTATTGCCACCTTGTTCAGACAATCTCATGGACAGTTCTGCAAAGCATGTGCTCTCTCATCATACCTTTTGACATAGAAAGGGCACAGACGTCTTTGTATCATCTGAGTGGGGCTTTATGTCACAGTCATCTTAAAGTTTGTAGTTCAGGTTGAATGAGATATTTTCAAAGCTCAGTCTGTATTCCCAAAACAGCAATAAATCACTCAGAAAGTTATGTGCTCATTTGCACATAGCTTCAAATTATTGATTTAGCCAGCTGAGGGCACACATTATGGTTTTTTAGCATATGATTTTTTATTTCTGGTGTTCTGATCATCCAGTAATTAGTGGATACAGATGAAATTACATGCTGCTGCCATTGCCTCAGATGGTCAGGTTTTCAGGATGCCAACTCCCAGCTCCTTTGGAGTTGACATAAATATTATGGAAGCAAAAAATTATAGTCATTTGCAGGGAAATCATGTGTTTAATTGCCAGGTGAAGCAGAGGAAAAATAGCAGAAGCACGCATCATGTATCAGTTAATGTGAGTGCATTATTGCATGTTGCAAAGGGGTCTAGAAGGACTTTTCAATGGCAGAATGAAAACAAAACTATTCTTAAAAAAATGCCATCTGTGAAGGCTCCAGATATGTCTGCCTGGCTCATTTCCTTTAAAAAATATTCCCTGCATTCCAAGAGATGTTAATAATGAATGAAAATAACCATGGGGTAAACATGAACCCTGGCTGATGGAGTGGAACTTAATGTAAGGAGTTAATGTTGAAATAAACATGGAAAGGAGTATCCCGCAGATACATTTTGTGCAGATATTTCAATGTTTGCTGTAGATGGCACTTTAACACAACAGAAGACTGCTCAGATCCTAAACATGGATGGGTTATTTTGATAATTTCAGATGCAGAATTTACTTAAACATTTATTTCTAAACAAATATTATTTGTAAAAACTGCACAAAAATAGAGAGATAATATTTCCAAGTTGCATTAATTTTTGGCCTCCTATTTTAATTTAATCTTAATTTTAATTCACTTTTTTGTTATTTGGTAGACCTGTCATTTTGGGAAAGATAGTTGATAATTGATAAGGTTTTATAGGAGGCCAAAAATCAAGGTAACTTGGAAATATTGCTATCATATTTCTGTATTAGGTAGACAACTAATCACCACAGAAAACTACCTAATCATATGTCACATATCTTCCTCTATTTAAATTATGCTTAAAATCAGAGGCTTTATCTATTCTATATTATTATAAAAACAAAGGTAAAGCTCTCATAGGTTCTATGTGGTACACTGTGATCAGCAGAGTGTATCAGTCAAGGACAAGAACTCTGGATTCAGATTTTCTGGTTTGATTCCCTGTCTGCCATTGCCAATATGTGTCCTTGGGCAAGTTTTACATTTATATATAACTCAGCTTCATCACCTGTAAAATGGAGATGCTATCAGTATCTACCTCATATGCTGTTATGAGAATTAACATTCTCCATTCATGGTAAGTGGCTTACGCAGATGTACCTTTTAAAATCTTTTATATCATATTTTTACTGTATTTTTTCTATCTTAACATATGTTTAGATACACACATACTTACCATTGTGTTATAATTGGCTACAGTTTTCAGTACAATAGCATGCTGTACAGGTTTGCAGCCTAGGAGCAATAGGCTACACCATACGGCCTAGGTGTATAGTAGGCTATACCATCTAGGTTTGTGTAAGTACACTCTATGATGTTCACACAACCAATGAAATTACCTGATGGCATTTCACAGAACACATCCCAATTGGTAAATGATGTATAACTGTACCCGAAATAATATACCACTTTACAGTTGAGTTTATTCCAGGAATACAAGAATGTTTCCACATCTAACATTCTGTCAACAGAATTCATATTAGTGGCTAAAGGAAAAAAATGTATAATTATAATAATAGATGTATAAAAAGTACTGGATAAAAATACTTATTTTTAATTAAATATAAGGTATAGGGAGGCACTTTTGTGCTCTATCTAAATCTCTGCAGCACTAACTGTTTGTATACGTGCCAACAGCTTCTTTGTGTATGCACCTGAGACTCCACCTGAGGGCTACCCCTGGTTATTAGAGTATGGTTTGTCTGTGTGTGTGGCACACTGAAAGTGCTGGGCAGAATATGGCCCCAATAGTAACCCTCAACCAAAGATACACAGAAGTTGGTGGATGAATACCCCAGCTTCCTCATCCCTTGTTTTGGTGGAGGGCCATTCTGAGATATGTTTTATACCAGGGATCAGTCGACTTTTTAATAAAAGGGCAGATAGTAAATATTTTACGCTTTGTGGGCCATGTGGGGTCTGTCATCAACTCCACAGTTGCAGTGCAAAAGCAGCCAGAGATGATACCTAAAGGATGGGTATAGATACAAAGATGAGCATGAAGAAAACCTTATTCACAAAAATAGGCCGCAGTGAGACTTGGCCCTTGGGCTTTAGTTTGTAAAGCCCCTTTCTACACAGTTTTCCAGAAGTTTTTCTCAACAGGATTGAGCTCCAGGTGCCTGCAATAGTAACTTGCTCATTTACATGTGCTGTGAATTTAACTCTTACCCTTGTAACTTCACTTCCTCATTGCCCAGTTAGTGCTTTCTGGGACCTCCTCCCACATAGACTACTTTACTCAAATTCTTACCTCAGTGTAGATTTCTGGGTAAACCTAAATTAAGACAGTTGCTAACAAAAATGAGTATACAGAACAGACCTCAGGGTGAGATTCTGGGAATCGAGGCAACAAGGTCCCAGGAGGACCTGAGGGACCCATTTCTCTCTCGAGTATGGTGGTACCTCCAGCACTCAGTAGCATCATAAAATTAGTAGGATTCCCACCAGTAGTGGATTGGGATGGGGTGCAGGCAGAAAGTGATGCACTGACTTCTGCAAACTCTAGAGCTTGAAAGATATGTGGAGCTGGTTAGCTGTTATTACAAACCATAGCAGCCCTGAATGAAGAAAACAACAGACTTGGGTCAGCCAAATATCAGCTCAGGGTTCTCTATGAAAGCCAGACGCCTCCCTGGCACTCCTTAAATAGATGCTGATTTCCTGCAGCCACAAGGAAAACTGCTGAAAATTCAACCCAGATTTGATTGGGAGAGTGGTGAAGATACACGAAGAGACTGAATTCACTGCCCTGGAAAATATCCTGTTGAAAGTCAAGGATCTGACAGGCATGGAGTGGGGTTCTTAGATTTCAGGCAGGTTCATCTGGGGATGTGCTAGAAAAAAACCCTCAAACCCCAGATTTTCCTGAATTTCCTGTGCAGGATTGCTGGAGAAAACAGCCTTCTGTGTCCTGAAGACTATACAAATGCCTTACCTGAGGTAATGGCCTTGCAAGAGATGCTTTGTCTCTTTGAAATCAGTTCCTACCTCCTCTCATTACTTAAAAGTAAATGACTAAGGTCAAGGTAACTAAGGTCAAAAGTAAATAACTAAGGCATGGTTGGATTGAGCAACTACTGCCTATGCTATAGGAGGAAAGGATTATTCACCCAAAGAGCTGTGGGACTGGCTAATAGGTACCAGCAGAACTAGAAGAACATGCCTGGGGTTGGATCCTGAGGATGCCAGGCTGGGGAGGGCAGGCTATGGGGCTAAAGATAATTGATATGGGGATATTCTCTAATCCAGGATTTAACATCTTGTCAAGAACACCTGGAGCCAGTCCTCATGCCCTGCTGGGATGTCTCGTTTGAAGCCTGAGCACATTGATGGCCCACAGTAAATATAGTAGATATGCTAGAATTATCTTGACAAATTATTGGAGAAGGGATCCAAAGGCTCGGATAAATGGCCAAGTTAAAAGAGATTTATTCTGTAAAGCCAGAGAACCCACCAATTGACTATGTTCCTTGAGGAGCCCAAAGGGCGCTCTCTTCACTAAAGTGCTAGGAGCATGCCACTGAGGGGGATGCTGGTGGCATTATTGAGAAGCTCAGTGATAACTGTCCTCTGTAGGCCAGGTGTGGTCCATGGAATCAGGCTCCCTAATGTCACTGAGATAACAGAGTGGCTGGGTGGTGGCATTTAACATTCAGGTTGAGTGGATAAAACTACCATATACTGACAGTATGGTTGAAGAGTAAATAAGGGCTTTGAATTGCACGTATCTGTAACAGTCACCAATTGGGCCATGGTGCAGTTAAAAATGTATGGCTTGGCTGGGCGCAGTGGCTCATGCCTGTAATCCCATCACTTTGGGAAGCTGAGGTGGGTGGATCATGAGGTCAGGAGATCGAGACCATCCTGGCTAACACAGTGAAACCCCGTCTCTACTAAAAAAAACACAAAAAATTAGTGGGGCGTGGTGGCAGGCGCCTGTAGTCCCAGCTACTCAGGAGGCTGAGGCAGGAGAATGGCGTGAACCCAGGAGGCGGAGCTTGCAGTGAGCAAAGTTGCACCACTGCACTCCAGCCTGGGCGACAGAGCGAGACTTCGTCTCAAAAAAAAAAAAAAAAAAAAAAAAAAAAAAAAATTATGGCTTGACTTGTGCTACTACAATGCCCTACAGAAAGCATCTAAGAGATAATGTGCGGTTAACAGTCAGGTGGTTGAGATGAATCATCCATGGAGCTCAGCCATCCTCTGTCTCTGTTCCCCCAAGTATTGGTACAATGGGTCAATAATAAGAATAGATATTATGGCACAATGGAGACTATACCTGAGACCAACAGCATGGGCTTCCACTGCCCATGGCTGATATAGCTACCACTCTGATGAATATGTCCCCTCATAGCACCAGAGACTGACGTTGCCCTCAATATGGTGCCATCTCTTGGGGAAACCAACTAGCCAGTTAGTGATCAATTGACTACATCAGACCCCTTCCACTCTGGAGCACATAGCAATTTATCCTTACAGGGATTAACACATATTTTAATACCTCACTGGCAATAGTTTGCCTTCTCTGCCTGCAGTCCTCAGCTAGGATCACTGTCTGAGGTTTCACAGAGTATCTGATTTATTGACATAGAATCCCACATAACATTATCTTAGATTGAGATTCTCAACTTTACCACTATTGACATTTGGATAATTCTTTGTTATAGGGAGGCTGTCTTGGGCACCATAGGATGTTTAGTAGCATTGCTGGCTTCTGCCCATTTGATGCCTGTAGCATCATGTACCCTGTCCCCCTAGTTGGAAAAACAACAATGTCTCCAGACAATGACAGATATTCACTAGGGGATGGAATGTTTCCAGTTGAGAACCACTGGTTTCAGACAAAGGGAATCACTTTGTGGTAAACAAAGTTTAATAGTGAGCACAAAACCACCAGATCCAGTGGTCTTCCAATATCCTGTGTCGTTTTGAAATCTGTCTGCTAGAATCTTAAAGGAGCAGCTAATGTGGCAGTGAGGAGCAAATAGTCTGCAACAGTGGAGTGCTGTTCTTCCAGATACTTAGAACCAAATGGTCATTGTATGTGCCATGGCCTCAATAGCAGGAACATATAGGTCCAGGAACCAAGGAGTGGAAGTTGGAGTGGTCCCTTTACTGTTACTTCTGCTGATCATTTGCCGGGGGAAATCATGTTTTCTGTCTCAGAAATTTTAGCTCTGTTGTATTAGAGTCCTAGCTCTTGGGTGGTGGAAGGGAATGGTATCTGGTTGGGGACATATGTGTTCCACTAATCTTAAAGCTACAGCTGCTTATGTGCTTATTGTGGACTTCTCATTCCTGTAGATCAGCAGGCAAAGAAAGGAGTTGATATACTGATGAGGGCACTTGATCATGAGTATTGTGGGGAGATAGGGTGGCTTCTATCTAGCTGAGAGCAGGAAAGACATGTCTGAGATTCAGAGCATATACTAAAGCTATTTGAAGCTTTTAGTCCTGAAAATAATAGTGAAAGACCAATTTTAAGAACTATGGCCCAGTCTACTATGGTGAAGTAAGTAGGTTTTACTCATGGGTGAGTGCTATATTACCCCATCAGAAATCTGGATGAGCAAACGTTCTGGTCTAGGGAGTGAAAACTCTACAATGTGTAGTAGAGGAGAGAGATGAAGAATATCAGTCATGACCTTGAAATGAAATGCAGCAGCATCGACTATAGTTTATCCCACCAATCTTGTTTAAGCTTCTTTTATTTTAAATGCCAGTTTTATCAGGTGAACTGGAACCCTAAATAATACATACATCCAGAACACTTATAAATCTGCACAAAAAGGAAAAGTAATTTAAAATAAAATTAGGCTCAATCTCACCACTTATTAACAAAATTCAAATTGAACACCCATAAGATTTTTAAAAAATGATGTGGTAGGCAAATATTATGACATTGATTATTTTAGAAAATATATAGATTTTGATCTTTTATAATATGTGACACTGAATTTCAGATGGATTTATATTGTATGAACATCTCTTTAAAGTACTAGAAAGTTAAAATCCATATAATTTCAATTGATGCTAAAAAAGCATTTGATGAAATTTGACATATCTTCATGATTAAAATCCCTCAAAAAACTATGTATAGAAGGAACATAACTCAACATATTAAAAGCCATATATGACCAGACATACAGCTGGTATCATACTGAATGAAGAAATATTGAAAGCCTTTCCTCTAAGATCTAGAACACAACAAGGATGCCTGCGGTCACCACTGTTATTCAACATAGTACTAGAAGTCCCAGCTAGAGCAATCAGACAAGAGGAAGACATAAAGGGCATACAAATTGAAAAGGAAGAAGTCAAATTATCCTTGTTTGCAGATGATATAGTCTTATATTTGGAAAAACCTAAAACTCCACATGAAAACTATTAGAACTGATAAATTCAGTAAAGTTGCAGGATGCAAAATCAGCATTCAAAAATCAGTAGCATTTCTACGTATCAACAGTGAACAATGCAAAAAATAAACAGAAAAAGCAATCCCATTTACAATAGCTACACATAAAATTAAATACCTAGGAATTAACCAGAGAAGTAAAGGTCTCTATTATAAAAACTATAAAACGCTTATGAAAGAAAGTAAAGAGAACACCAAAAATGGAAGAATATTCCATGTTCATGGATTAGAAGAATCAATATTGTTAAAATGTCTATAGCAATCTACAGATTCAATGAAATCCTTATCAAAATAACAATCACATTCTTCATAGGAATAGAAAAAACAATCCTAAAATTTATATGGAACCACAAAAGATTCAGAATAGTTAAAGCTATCCTGAGCAAAAATAACAAAAGTGGAGCAATCACATTACTTCAATTTATACTACACAGCTATAGTAACCAAAACAGCATGGTTCTGGCATAAAAACAGACACATAGACCAATGGAACAGAATAGAAAATTCAGAAACAAATCCACACACCTACAATGAACTCATTTTTGACAAAGGTGTCAAGAATATCCAGTGGGAAAAAGACAGTTTCTTCAATAAATGGTGCTGGGAAAACTGAGTATCCATATGTGGAATAATGTAACTAGACTCCTGTCTCTCACCGTATACAAAAATCAAATAAAAATGAATGAAAGGCTAAGACCTCAAACTACGAAACTATTACAAGAAAACACTGGTGACGTCTCCAGGACATTGGTCTGGGCAAATATTTTTTGAGCAATTCCCCATAAGCACAGGCAACCAAAGCAAAAGTGGAAATATGGATCACATCAAGTTAAAAAGCTTCTGCACAGCAAAAGGCATAATTAGTAAAGTAAAGAGACAACCCAGAGAATGGGAGAAAATATTTGCAAGCTACCCTGACAAGGGATTAATAACCAGAATAAATAAGGAGTTGTATAGGAAAAAAAAAATCTAATAATCTGATTTAAAAATGGGCAAAGGATTTGAGTAGACATTTCTCAAAAGAAGGCATACAAATGGCTAACAAGGATATGAAGAAGTGCTTGACATCACTAATCATCAGAGAAATGCAAATCAAAACTACAATGAGATATCATCTCACTCCAGTTAAAATAGTTTATATTCAGAAGACAAGCAATAAGAAATGCTGCTGAGATGTGGAGAAAGTGGAACCCTCATATACTGTTGGTGGAAATGTACGTTAGTACAACCACTATGGAGAACAGTTTGGAGGTTCCTCAAGAAAGGAAAATTTGAGCTACCATATCATCCAGCAATCCCACTGCTGGGTGTATAACCCAAAGAAAGGAAATCAATATATCGAAGAGATGTCTACACTCCTGTGTTTGTTGCAGCACTGTTTACAATAACTAAGATTTGGAAGTAGCCTAAGAGTCCATCAACAGATGAATGGTTAAAGAAAATGTGGTACATATACACAATAAAGTACTATTCAGCCATAAAAAGAGTAAGATCTAGTCATTTGTAACAACATGGATCATTATGTTAAGTGAAATAAGCCAAGCACAGAAAGACAAACATTGCATGTTCTCATTTATTTGTGAGATCAAAACATCAAAACAATTGAACTCATGGACATAGAGAGTAGAAGGATGGTTACTAGAGGCTGAGAAGGGTAGTAGGCAGCTTGGGGGCAGGTGAGGATGGTTAACGGATACAAAATAATTGGAATGAGTAAGACCTACTATTTGATAGTACAATATAGTGACTAGTCAATAATAACTTAAATGATAATAACTAAAAAGCTTCAGGAAGAAATGAGGCAAGAAGAATGAATTGACAAAGAGAGATACCTGGAATAGCAGAAAGACAATGGTGATGATGATGATGATGGCTAATATTTATTAATTACTTTCTAGTATCAAGGATTTACTAAGCATTTTTTACATATCACCTTATTTAATTTTTCATGTATTACCTTATTTAATCCTCCAAATACTGTGATGTAGATATTATCATCCCCATTTAGACAATTACACAGGTTAAGACATCCAGCAATTTGCAAGTAAGATAAATAAAGAGAAATCCACTCTTAGACACATTACAGTGAAACTAGCAAAATTCAAAGATGAAGAGAGAATATTAAAAGCAGCCAGAGGAAAAAAAGATGGCAAAATAATGACACTGAAAGACAAACTAAAACAGAGAATTAGTCAACTAGGGACCCTCACCAAACCAAATTCTAAAGGATATTATTCAGGCAGAAGGAAAGTAATCCTAGAAGGAAAGTTTGAGAGACAAGAAGGAATTACAAGCAAAGGAAGTGGTAAATATCCAAGCAAATGCAAATAAACATTGGTTGTATAAAATAGTGACAATATAATACAAAGGGGTAAGGGAAACCCCAACAAGATCCATTTAAAATGCCAGAAAACAGTATATATATGTCAGAGGGAGGGTAAATGGAGTTAATTGGCTCAAAATTGTTACCTTTTCAGGGGGAGCATGGTGAGGGTTGGAATAAGTTTAGACTTTGATAAATTCTAAATCCTTGGATAAATATAAAAAAGTCAAACTTGTGGAGAGAAAAAATTGGAGTAACAAAAGTTGCTTAGACTTGCATATGCACGTATAAAGAAAAGCAAGAATGTAATTACTATAAAAAGCAAGGATGTAATTACTATAAAAATCAGAGTAGTGTTACCTTTAAGCAGGAGGTATCTTTATCCCTGTAACCTAGAAGGCATGCAGAGAGTTTCTGGGATACTGGTAAATTTTTATATCTCAGATTGGGTGGTGATGCAGTAGGTGTGAGTTTTATCATTATTTTTTTAATGTACAAGTATATTTAATGTAATTTTATGTGTGCGTTTTTTTAAGTAATTAATTTTAAAAAAATAATTAAAAGCAAATAATCCGAGGTTGAGATATGCAGGTTCCAGGAACATTCTTAGGGTAAAAATAGGCAAGAGAAAGTATTAATGGAGTTGAAAACAAAGTTACCTGCATTTAGCAACGTGTCTTTGATGAGTGACTTTATTTGCTGACATTTTTCTAGAACTTAAGATGTATTACTGAACAAAAGCAACAAAGATCTCTGCCCTGTGGATTCTAGAGCAGGAAGACAGATCGTAAACCAGTTTTCATCTTCTCCTGCAATGTTGCTTATTGCTAAGGCAGGAGGGGTCAGGAATCAAGTTCCTTTAGAGAGACATCAATGTATCTGCTGGTTTGATTTATATGAGACCAGTCAAAGGGGTCGCTTTTAAGTCCCTCCTGTCTGTAGAAGGTATAATTCTATGATTGTTGTAAAGTGTATGACCAAAAAGTATTATAATAGTAAGAGAGAGAATAAGCTTTAGCCTCGAATTTCTGAAAATGACCTCAGAGTTTCATCTCAGAAAGAGCTTGGCAATGAAACAAAAGACATACAAATCGAAACTGGAAAACAGCTCCAGGAAAATTTTGATTCTCTTGAATAAGAAGGCATCCAGAGCTGTAGCAGAAAAACTAATTTTGCTAAAAATACAGAAAATAAAGGCATAAAGTCCTGGTGGAAAAGGAACTGTGTTTCAAATGTGTTCAGGTTGATATTAGGCTAAGGTTGTGTGTTCAGGCTTGGATCGCTAGGATCTGGGTTCCTGGGACTGGATGCTGTCCTTCCAAGTAGAGTGACCGGATTTGTACCCAGTGTGCTTCAGCCTTCCTGAGCAAAATCAGCCTTCATGAGCGGATCCCAGCTGAAGGCTTGTCCTTAACCCATCATCCAGCAAATCATTAAAAGAGGTTGTCAAAGACAATACAGATTTCCTCCAAGTTGTTTGCTGGATTAAAAACAATTCAGGGGACCATGAGGAAGCCAGAATGGAGGGCCAGAACACAGCATGTGAGTGATTCCAGGTCCAAGGTAAACCTGAAAATTCAGCTCCGGCTTTCAGAACCCACTGGCCCATCCTGACACAGCCTGTTCATTTATTTTAAATTACATTCTCCCATTATGTATCCTGTGTCTGAATACCACTGTGTGCTGGACAGAACTCTGGGTGGTGTATTCTTTTGTGTAAATAGCATTTAGAACATTTGGTAATAAATTACAGTCTATCAGATAACCCATATGTACTTATTGAGGGTGAGCTATAGATTTTAAGATATTATAAGTCTTAGTCTTATCCTCAATATATTTACCAGCTATAGTTGGGAGCAAATATATTGATACAGTAACTGACTGAAAATAACAAAAGTTTCCATAAGAATTAAGTGATACATTTCATGATATGAACGATAATAAAACAGGGAGGTTACTGAAAGTTTAAACTGGTCTGGGAGGTTTCATGGACATCCGAACTTGAGCCTGGATTATGAATGTGGATTAAAATGTGGATTATGAATGTGGTTGTGTTTAAAGAAAAGGGGCAGATATCCTAGTGAGAGAAATAGTATTCAGGCAGGAGAGAGTATGAATTTACTACCACATACCTAAATGTGCAGGTTTGGAGAGCAATGGGCTAGAAGGAACATGCCATTTCTGCTAATTGGTTTCTTCAGCTGTGACTCCTAATATTTGTTTCATTTCTCAATGCAAACTATGAAGTACTTG